>NC_135268.1:17177988-17811988 GCF_051311805.1 Agelaius phoeniceus
ATTTTCACATGTATAGGCAGTTCTGGTGTGACTTTAAACTAATTTTAAAATCCAGCAACACTGAGGCCTGGAGGACTTAAGGCTCTGAGAGATGAACAGTTGTCCTGCCCACCCAAGTGCATTATGAGTCTGAAGACACAGAACTGGAATGGCTTGACCAAGGTCACAGAAGGAGCAGCAGTAAAAAATACCCAGGTCTATGCCTGTGAGGGTATCAGCACTTCTTTCTAACTTCATAATCTAAAATCCATCCATTTCTTTGCCACATAAATACCACATAAATTGCAAACAGGTGAATTGTACCGTATTGTTAGGTAGACTGCTACAATAATAGTAGAGGAACTCCCAGACAGGATGATGCCATAATATTGATGGGGAAAGCCTGGAATTAAATTACTCTTTTACTGCTTAAATTTTGAACCTTGGATGATTCAAGTAATCAGCTTTAATGTGTATTTTGTGCTTGCACTCTACACGACTACACTTAACAAGTAAACTTTTCTTTTTATGTGCAATCACAGATACAGTGCAGCACTGGACTGCAGATACAACTGGTAAAGTTTATCTCAAGACAAACTGAAAGGTCTTTAAATTTTGGCAGCATAATGAAGACATTTGCAAGCAAGGTACAGAAGAAACATGAAACCGATACTGGCTTTTGTACTGTAGTAGTGCTTAATCTGGATCCAGGTGTCCTGGATCAAGAGTAGTGGATGCAGCAGTAGTATCTTCCCCAAGAGCTTGGCAGTCTAGGTTTCACACAGAGAAATAGATGGAAAAGGCCTTATGTGTGCTTGAGCTCTGCTCTGCACCCTGACTTGGCAGGCACAAGCTCCATCCACTGGATCCTGATTGCTGAAGTATCAATTCATGATTCACAGTAAACAGATATGACAAGGAGATAATTAGGGAAGCACTGCAGTTTGTCAGGTGTCTTGTTAGAACCATGTTTTTACTGCTTTTGTTGTTGTTGTTAGGGTTGACCGGTGGGTTGGCTTTGGTATGAGAGAATTAAATTATTTTCTACTAACGTTGAGGCTTGGGGAGGACCACATTAATATGCTGCTTTCCCTAAAAAAGGCTATAAAACAGCCTAAGAGAATCTTTCTCTGATGTTTAATAACCAGAGTGGTTGTCCTGGAGAGGGCTGGGTAGCCTGGCTTAAGACAGAGCAGTGGTGTGAGAAGGCCAGGGGACAAGGCAGAACAGTGTTCCCTGCCCAGATCTGCCTCAAGGCTTCCCTGGCTGGGCTGTTCTGGCACACACTGGCCAGAACAAAACTTCAAGTCTGCCCCCTGCTTTAGGATGTACAGGCAGAGCTGACTGCCCAAACCCATTGCTCTGTGGGTGAGCAGTATCAGCAGTGTCCTACTGCACACTCACCACTTCCAACTCCATTGGCTACTTAAATACCCTGAATCATTAACTTCTTCCTGCCCTTTCTGAATAACATAAGAAAACTGAAAAAAGGAGACCAGAGAGGTGTGTACACCTGGGTATCAACCTTGATGCTCCTCTGCACTGGGCTGTGCTATCTCAAGAGACAACAGGGAATGGGTTTTTTCTCTTTTTGCTCTGCAACTACGTGATCATTCGGACTAGTGCAAGGAAAACAGGCTGTGAGGCTGGGGCAATGAAGAAAGAGAAGAACCATTCCTTCTGTAAACTGCCCGGCTTTTCATCGGATTAGGTGCACAATCTGATGGCACCATCAGTCATAAGGCCTGTGAACCTGAATTTTAAAGGAGTTGCGGCACTTAGGCAGATAAATGTAAAGGAAACTTTACATTTAATAATTTAAAGGAAATAAAAAAATTTATTTAAAGGAAACTTTAATCTCACAGACACTTTCTAACACCTCACCAAGCACCTGCCCAATCACCTTTAAAATCTGTGTTTGGAAACCGATTATCAGAAGGCTGAGTGCTAAAAGACATTCATTATGCTGCATATTTTATACTCTTCTGTTATGTAACAAGTATTTAAGAAATACTACTACTACTACTAATGCTGTGGCTACAACCACTATTGGCTTTCAATCTTCCTCCAAAATCCAAGTTTGTATGTAGGTTATGATTTGGTATTTCTTGTTAATTTCAGCCAGGCTTCATCAGGCTTACTCAAGAGATTCCAGGGATGGAGAGTGTCTTCTGGAGATAGTTTAGCTCCAAAGTCAGTAACTTTGCTTTACCTTCATGTACACCATGTTTCTGCCAGAAATTAAGAGTTTCATGGATAATTAAATAATTAATTATATCAAACAGACAACTTATTAGTTACATTAAAATCACTGGAGTAATTTTCTTTTCAGCCATGTATGTTGCCCTAGCGTGGGAAAATACCAACAATATTTTCAGAGAGAAGAGGCAGTTCTCTCAAGAAGAATAATAGCTTCCTAAGGATACTGGATTTCATTATTTCCTTCTTTCTTGGGCTGGCTGCTAAAATTTATCACCCTCTATCCTCCATGGCTTGTCTGCTTCGTCTTTGAGTAGGTGAGGTATTAAACAAGCCTCCCACCTCAGCATTATTAACATAGGATATGCAGACTGCTTAGCAACTACATAGATCTGTTTGGGAAAGGTGCCTCAGGCAGAAGACAGCATGTGGGAGAAGGTAAGGAGCATTTTAAGGAGGTCATCATAACTGTGAAGCACTGCATATGGGTTTTCCAAGCCCATCTGGATACAAGCTCCTCTATAGGCACAGTACAAGCCCAGGAAAAAAGGAACTAAGTTGTGAAGGGCCTTGAAGGCAGCACTTGTGACACGAGGGCTCTCTGTAGTCCTGCTTTGGGGAGTCTGGCCATTGTCTAGGATGGGACCTGTGTGAGTTTGACTCTATATAGAGCCAAATATCTGCTTGGGACCTGCCTTAGTGTTCTGACTCACTGTCATAGGCAAAAGAACAGAGAATCCATTTCACTCTCAGAAGTTCTTCCTAAACTGGCCTACCATGATTAAGTGGGATTCCTATAGAATAAATGTAGAACTTGATAATTTTACAAGGTTATTACGTGTATAATACCTCTGTTATATTAAATAAGGCTTCTGCCATAAATCTATCTGCAGATACCAGAAAGGTCTTTGATCAGATTGAGTAGTCATTCATCTTTTCCACCATTGGGATGATGGGGATCAGACCTAAATTCATTACTTTCTTAAGATTAATGTGCCCAGCTAAAGCTGCCAAGATCCTTATTAAAAGTTACAATTCCAAAAGGTTTGGGCTGAAATAAAGTATTAAGCAGGGCTCTTGCCTATCTCCTTTATTGGTTGTTTTCTCATCAGACTCGGATGCAAGGACTTTGCTCCAGGAATGTTACATTTCTGGTAAAGAAGGGAGGTTGCCCTCTGTTCTGACAGCTCATCACGTGCTTCCACAAAGCGCAGTATTCCTGCTCACTGCACTGCACCAGTATTGTACTTTAGAGAGAATGGAATTCTGCCCTTGGATCTTGCCTGAATGCACGTAGAAGCTTTTGAAGGTAGTTTCACTTTCTCCTGGCTATCACCTCAGCAAGGGATAATGGACTCAGTGCAATCAAACATTATTGGTTCTTTGAAAATTAAATTTCTCTTCAGTCATTCAGCTTAAAAAGATTTACATAACTGGAATAACCTATCTCTGTTGCTGGTTTCTTGGAAGACACCGCTAAGATTAATCTTATCTCCCACTTTAATTACTGTTTTCAAGTTCTTACAGTCCTTGTCCCAGTTACATCTTGTTGCGAAAACCACCAGAGAATGATACATTAAAATTTATTCAGACAGGTGGCAGAGACAAAATTAAAGCTAATAACTCTATGAGAAAAGAAATCAAAGGTGGTTTGGCAATCCTGAGGTGTTATTTCTTGGTCCCTTGGTTGCTGTGGCTGCTCAAGCAGGGTCCAAATGCCTGGGCTGTGCGAGTGGCTGTGTGCCACAGCTTGCTGTGCAAGACTCAGGACTGCCACGGTCACCCAGCTGCACTCGCATCCATGGGATAAGGAGCCTTGGAGCAGGACTGCTTGTGGCAATGTGTGAAGGCTGGAAAAACCATGGTAATTGTCTCAACAGAGGGTTCTGTCTCATTTATACCCAAAGAGGAGACCACTATATCACACCACTGGAAGACTGAAGAAATTGCACATACTGCATCTAAATGCATCCCTTCACTTCCATGTTTTTGTTGATGTTTTGTAACAAAATACTCAGCCTATTTTATACAATTATTAAAAACATAAAAGGAAAAGGCTCTGGATTCTAAGTCAGGTTGCCTGAGCTCAGTGTCACTCTTGGCTGAGTAAGTCAGTAGTGAAGCAGTCCCACCCTCCCTCCTCCACGAGGGCTGCTGAGCCCTAACCCCGTGTCACCCACCCGCGCCGTGCTGGCACAGTTGTTGTGCAGCTGTGAGCTGAGCAGGCCTAGGGAACTCAGATGGCTGGGGAGAGCAAATGTTTCAGGGGCCAAGCTCATTTTTAATTTGGATCAGTTTCCTGATCTGGCTCGTTGTGTGGTTGTCCAAATCCTTGTGCTGATCTTGTGCAGAGGCAGGACTGAGGTAGGAGGAAGGGTGAAACTTATCTTTTTGATTGTGCTGTTGACTTCAGCCAGTTTAAGGTGGTTATGAAACTTAGTGATAGACTAAGCAAACTTTTTATTTTTTTTAAACCGAGGAAAAATACTTTAATTTTGAGCATAACTGCAAAGATGTTTTTAGAACTGCACTAACCACATGCACAGGGCTCACTGGTGAATAACAAATGACAAGAAGAATGTGTGACTGGACTGAGAAATTCAGTGAGCTGATGTGATCACTGCATATTAGAAAAGGCAGCTGTTGGACATTGCACTACATGGTAAAAATAAAAAAACCTGCTGCTCTTCTGCCGTTCATGAACCAACCAGAGGCCAAAGAATTGCAAGGATCCCACCAAAAATTATTAATTGACTCTTCAAAAAACAGTTATTCTCAGCTGTCTTAAAAGAAGCCGATAGCTCAGCACTGGGTATGCCTTCATGCCCATGGGTTTTTCCCTTTCCCATGTTCTCCAGAATCTTCCTTTGCTCTTTGCTTAAGGCGTGGAAGAAACTGAACTTTGGAGAGTAAGTAAATCAGATTTAATTAGTCATCACAAGGCAATGGGCTCCTAGTGAGTTCTCAATAGCAGGCAGCCCTGACAATGAATGTACGTGTATTACATTAGTTTCCTTTTGCACTTTGAGGAGGAAATTACCTTGCAGGTTTCAGACAACCTGGCAGTCCCACAAAGTGTTGGAAAAGATTGCCCACATGACAAAAGCTTTTAGACCAATTTCAAATGCCACTATTTTCTTGCTTCACCCAAAATTGTCAAATTTTTGACAAACAGGTTTGAGCAGCTTTTAAATAAAAACCCTCCACATTTCATAAAATGTTACACAAATCACATTGATAAATCCTCTGTATAAGTAATTTAAAAAAAAAAATTAAGTTAAACACTTGAAAGTTGCAACCAATACAAATTAGCATTGCTAGTATAATCTTAGTTAAGAACTCAGTTTAAGTGCATCCTGGTACCTGTCTTTAATTGAGTGCTCATTTATGTTCCTTTCTAAAGACTCTGTCTTATTCAGTGAACAGAACAAATAGTGGTCAAATAATGGGAAATTATTTTGTTTTCTCCCCAGGTTCATGCTGGAGCTAGTCATTATGAATGCTGGTTTTGCAATATTTAGTTGCAAAACTAAGACTGCCTTGCAACTCACAGCTCATCCTCAACACAGCTCATCCCTCATCTTCCCTTTCCCTGCCAAATTTAAGCTCTCTTCTTGAGTGAACAGGAGCTTTAGAGCTTCTCAAAAAAAATAAATTTCTCTAGTATTTCCAGTCCTGATAAATAAATGCATTATTTTTATCCTCTTTTGAGATACACTTAAGCTGTTTCACTGACGTTCTACATATACTCTGCCCAAAGCACACACCAAGTACAATTAATGTTTGATGATGTTCTAAACACATAAAATCAATATAGTCTCAATGGGCGATGTACTGGGCAACTTACAAGTGATGATCTCAGTCCACTAATAATACAGTTTAAAGGACCAAAGCATCCAGTCCACATCCAGAGATCCTGCTGTTGTTGGAGGTGTCAGAGAGAAGGGAAAGGTATACATGGCTTTAAATACCACAGTCAGTGGCTCTTTAGAAAGGGGTGGAAATGAAAAAAAAAAGGCCACATTTAAAAAAAATAATAAGGCCCACTCTTCAGACAAAGAGTAGCTTTCAGTGTGAAGCATTTTATCTGGATGTCTAAAAGTCCCATATATACAGACAAGGATCAAACATTCAGTATGGACATTACCACAGAAGGCCCCAGAAGGAAAGTGCACGTGGCAAGGGATAGCAGTGGTGCCTTACTCTGTCTGAAAACCTGGGGTCAGAGGCCTCACAGTCCAGCTGCTACCATGTTCATTTGCACAGAACTTGACAGGATCTTGGGGGACCCTCCAGCTACTCCACCCTGCTTGTGTGCCCAAGGCTGCAGCACCTGGCAGACAGCGCTGATGGACCATGTTCATTTGTCAGAGAGCAACCAGATGGAGGATTGCAATTTATGGCCTGCAGCCTTGCACTGTGATCTAATCAAATCTTGCACAAAATAGGTCAAGGTTGGTCAGTGTTCAGATGAGATATACTCTAGGGAAAATATGGATACTGTAAGAAACAGTTTAGGATTCAGATTTAGGATTCATCTGACAGAGCTCCCAAGGCACGGTCCCAATTTCAGGCTAGATTCCCAGACGTCTGAGGTACCCAAACAGGTCCCTGGCCTGTTATGCAGAAGGGGCACTGTACTGCTGGAACCACATTTCTCATTTTTCAGACCAGAAATAAAATTACAGTCATGCCTTGTGATTAATTAAATAAATCATGCTTGTCTTTGCTTGTGGACATGACATTTTCAGAGGCAACATAAATGAAGAAAAGGAGCTTGTTTGGTTTCTATGATCCTAGTACAACCTGCTAGCCTTCTCTCTGCAAAATCCCATTTTAAAGCTTTTCAATACTAGGGCACCAGACTCAAGAAATTTAAATTCCTCTAAGACTGCAAACACCATGAGAACTTTTGAGCAAGACACATGCAAAATAAAGCAAATTATATCATCTCTTGCTTTACAGATACATTCCTTTTCCTTTACATTCACATTTCCCATCCATTCACACTCCCACCTAACAGTCTTTGACTCAACTCATTTCCCCAGACACTGGTCTAATGTGGTTTCATTTTTATAATGATTTTCAGCTCATTGGTTTCAATTTTCTATCTTTTTCTTTGTCTGAAAAATATAGTATTATAGTAGAATTTTATGGATAACTATTATTCTAAAAACAAATGCAAGTTCTTATTTCCAAATAATCAAAAATGATGACAAGTACGTTACTTGGGAAATTAAGTAGTCAGAATGTAACAAATCAAACTGAAATTTAGCCAGGACACTGAAATTACATGATGGGCTAAACAGAAATATGATCCTCAAAGATTTAGGTAATTTCAAGTGGTCAGGACTCACTCTGCTCTCCAGCTGCCCCCTCAGCAGAACACCTCCTGCATGCTGTTTGGTGCAGGATGCTGCAGAGTGAATGCTAAGTCCAAAATTAATTTATAAAGCTTGCATTCTCTGTATGATTTTATCAGTGTACAAAAGAATTAATTTCTAGATTTTTTTTTAGTCTGCAAAACATCCCCACATTATGTGCTTTGTTTTGACTTTTGTTTTTCTTTGTGTTATGGTCATTCATCTTTGCTGAAAGAGAATCAGAGGAGCAATGCCTGCCTTATCGTTGGTTTGTGGTGTATAATCATGTTAAGGACAGATCACTGGTCTCCTCCTTACTCTGGTGCCATTTATAACAGACAATTACCCCTGCATGGTGCAGTTGTCAGGATCTCAGGATTGTAAATGCTCATTATCAGCACAGAGACAGCTGAATGCAGTGTTTCTCTTTAAAGCTGACTGGATTTTCCAGAGCTGTCTGTCATCCTGGAAGTTTTTCCTAGTGCAGCTCAGTTTCCCATCTACAGCCAAGTAAGGTCCTTTTGGTGGTGAAGCATGAGGGGCAGAATCTGGGTACTGCTCCTGCCTATTCCAGGGAATGACTGTGGTCCAGAGGAAAGAACAGCAGTGTGTCTGCACTGGGAGATCTCCAGCCAGTGTGTTGTGTGTTTAAAGTGTGTTTAAAGAACCCTACTAATGGCAGTGATCATGTGCAAATGTCCGAATGCCAAAATAAGGGGGGGGCAGTTTGAATGCAGTGGCATTGCCTACAGAAAGAAAACGTACCAAAGCACTCTAGGTTTTAAAATTAGGAGGGGAAGATGCAAGGAGTTCTAAGTCTTAATGACCTCAGTTCTGCAATTTGCCACTAATTAGTTCTACAATGAGTAACTGGGAACAAAACAAGGAGTGACAGACTAGGTCAGCCAGTGGTTTGCCAACCCCTTGTCTTGTGTTTCCTACTGGGGCTTTTATGTGATAATTTTTGATTGTGTATACACTGTCTTTACTAGTAATCAGGAGTGAAATTGCACGTGTTATACCCTGTACAAACACACACTGAAACACTGCACTTGCTCTTTGGTCCTGGAGAGCACAGCTAATATTTGTGCAGCTCTTTCTGGTGGGCATGCACATGGCTTGGGTTTTTTCCCTGCCAACCATCTCCCTGACTCCTGTTGTCCTAACCCAGTAAGCCCCACATTTGTTTCTTCTATGTCTCCTTCTGCAGCTTACATTTCCAGAGTTTATGCTCTGGAGCTACTTTTCTATATGTATTTACCTCCCTGATCTCACCCTTAACATTTTGTTCTTTCTCTTCCTCCTTCCCACACAATGAAGATTTCATTAATTCTGTCAAAAGAGTATCTTATTTACTCAATTTACAATTTTTCTGCAAGTTAGCTATTTCTTCTCAGAGTGATGCACACATATACAGCATGCTGAAGAAAGATTTCTGGAAGCCTCGAATATTCTATCACTCCCAAATGCCTCATTCCTCCTTAAAATCCATCAGGCTTCCTCAGACCACATAGGATCTGTACTTTCAGGATTCCTGGACATGTTATTCTGTATCCAGAATTGCGTTTCTGTATCCAGAGCATTTGCACATACCCCAGTTCAGCTTAACATATGTCACAAGCAGTCAGTCAGCACTGAGAAACTGGAACACTATTGGTTTGATGAGAAAACTGTGGTGCACAGCTCCCACATCATCTGGAATTGTTTTGTATTCTGCTTGCTAGGATTCGCCATTTGAGTTTATCTTGGAGGGAGGTGCCTTTGTGTGCCTTTTTTTTTCCTTTTAAAACTCATCAGCTCAGTGGCTACCAAGAACACAACTGCTGTAAAAAGGATATTAGGAGCACTGTGTGTTATTACATCACCAGGGATCTGGCAGATGCTCCCTCAGCGTCCTCACATTAATAGGCTGGATAGAGAAACATCCCAAACCCAGACCACTCCAGCACCAGGTATTATTAAGGTGTACAAGCTATCAAGAAGACAGTACCCTGCAGGTATGCAGGTGTTGCTTATGCAGGCGTGGGGCACAGCTCAGCAACAGCGTTTGGAAAAGGAGGCCAAGGCTCTTAAAGGGACCATGCTCCTCTCACCAGTGAAACAGCAAAACCCATTAGTCAGCCAGCCTTTTTTTTTTGTCCATTAAAGGGATTTCCATAGGTAGGAATGCTGTAGTTCTCTTCACACCATTAGTCTTTATTTCGTTTTTGATAAGTGCTTTAATCAGCGGGTACCTGTTTACCAAGCTGTGGGGAGCTGGGAGGACTTCAGCCCTTTCATCCGGCTGGGCATTCCATAGCTCTCCTTCCATTGCTGTGGGGATTAGTCCCGTGTTCCTCCCCAGCACACACACACATTTTAGCAAGGTTAGAAAAATGCCAGCTTCATTCTCACCTCCTGGCCATGCCTACAGAGGCACACATGCAGCACACACCCTGCTGACAGAACTTTTTCTCCCTTTTTGTGAGGAAAGCAGTGGTAACCTTCGAGCATCAACCTGTAGGAAAGTAGACTTGGTTACAAACTCTAGCCAGCAATCTTGTGAACCCAGAGCCTTGCTTTCAGCAAGACAGGCATGATAAAATCTTCCCTCTTTCTTCAATAACATGACTAATAAGTGTAGAAATTCCTTTCTCCTCTCTCCCTTTGCCAATATCTGTCTTATCTCCGGTTCTTCCTTAGACATAATTTCAAACATGAAAGACATGTCTATGCTATGAGCAGGCAGCCTTGATTCTGGCATGAGATCCGTGGCACGCTGCAGCTCAGTGCTGGAGAGCTGAAGCTTAGGATCTGGCATCTGCAAAACCTGGTGAGTGGAATTTCTGCTGCCGGGTGTGATCCTGCGCCTGGGGTCAGCCTGCTCTGTCTTGTGAGGGCAGCACCAGGCTCCACTGCAAATTTCTTTCCAAAGCAGGTGCACAGCTGAACAAACATGGCAAGCATTTATGAAATGAGCTCGCCATTAAACACTCTATCCAGCAAGTAAAGGGAGCCATCGTGAAGCCTTCCTGGAATTTTGGCAGCATTTCCAAGAGATCATCTGCAAATTGCTCGAGATGGGTATTACATGTGTGCTGTAGGCAATAAATAAGAGTGATTTTAAGGGGCAGTGTATATTGACAAAGTAACACCTCTCAGAATAGATCACAACCACTGGCACAAGCAGTAGAGACACACTAACAAAACCAGGATCTAGGGAGTGTCTTAAATGTGTGTCTGATAGCACAAATACCAGATAAACACCAAAGTCCAAAGAATGCAAAAGGTTACAACCACACTAAACCCACCCAGTTAACATGCTGGATTATTGTTACTAAAGATCACAGTAACTATACCTTAACTTAAGCACCCAGAATGCTCCCAAACTCCTGGGTGTGCAAGCCAGCCACATTACAGCCTTATCTGAGTGAGACAGATGCATTCATTCATCAGGCTCCCACTTTGCCTTCCACCACAGGGGGAGAAACACAGGCACACTAGCTGAGGGCATGCTTTGGCCAGACCCCTGGTCACTGAATTACAAACAGTAACACTCTACTCATATTTTTTCCCCAGATATGAATTTTGCAAAAACAATTTTTTTTATTTTTGTTGTTGTAGTTGTTGCTGTTGTTTTCCCTTGAGACCATTTTCCTCTGACTTTGTCTCTTTGTTTCCAGTGCAAGTGGCTACAAGGAAGAAAAAAAATCCTCTGGCACTGCCTTAAATGCAAACACTGAACCTTTGTTGCACGTGGAGGAAAACCTGCAGGCAAAATTGGTAAGGAGCAGAAACAAAATAGCTGTTTCCATCACCAGGCATGAACACCACAATACTGTGTGTTGTGACACAAGTCATAGAATCACAGAATGGACTGGGTTGGAAGGAGCCTTTAAAGATCATCTACTTCCACCCCCAGCAATGACATCTTCAACCAGATCAGATTGTACAGAGCCCCATCCAGCCTGTCCTTGGATGTTTCCAGGGATGGGGCATCCACCACCTCTTTGAGCAACCCTGTCCTACTGCCTTCATATATCTGGTCTGAACCTACCCTCTTTTAGTTTAAGACCTTTGTCCCTTGTCCTGCTGCTACAGGTCCAATTAAAAGTCTGTTCCCAGTTGTGACCATGAACCAAGACTGAGATTCTCCTGTGAGGAGCCTAGTGTTTATGTGCCAGGTGAGGAAAGTTTTAGGACATATATTTCGGAGACAGGTATTCATCTCAAAGCACAATTAATTTCTGTGTAATAGTACCAAGGAAACTATAGCACTGGTACCATTCTTAGCCTGACCCAGTAGGTTATGACATTTCTTTTGGTACTCTTTTCCAAACCTGAATCAATTCCTTCCCAAACGAATTCCTCTTGCTCTGCTCCCAGAGGCAGTAGATTATTTGTTGGGACACTGACCTAATCTGATAGATCCCTTAAACACTGGACAATGTATGTGGGGTGATCTCTTGTAGGTGCAGCTACACAACCCGTTATGTGCAGATGAAAATTGCCCCTGATCCATGCTCCAAGCTGAGCTGAAGTGCTTCAGCTTCATGACCATGGTACTGAGCTGGAACTAGTAAGAACTGCTAAAAGGGCCAGGTTAGGGCAGCTCTGTAACTTTGCTGCCTGGTGGACAGCAAAAAGGCAGATGCCTGCAACATTCCATGTAGTGTTTCAAGCCTTCTCACTGAAGGTGGGATGCTTGTGCTTTTTGAGCACCCAATGATGTTTGACAAAGGTGGGAAGGCTCCTACTAAACTCAGAAGGATGCCAGAAGGGATTCTCAGACTTTTGAATTACCTTCACTAACATAGAATCTTTTAAAATATGCTTTAAAATTTTAAAACTAACTTTTTCTTTTATGGGAAAGGCAGTTGTCCAAGCTAAACAAGATAAGTTTATGGTTTAAAAATAGCTTTTAAAACTGCATCATTACCCAGCCCACCCCAAATTTTAAAGTACTATGCAACCACATTACCCTACTGTGAATGACCACTAGCTAATGCCAATGACTGCAAAGCATCTCTTTTATTTTGTATCTATCTGTTTACATTAAACAGAGTTCAACATGTGGTTCTGCCAAACCTGGGGTCATAGCAGAATGGCAATTTGGTAGGAATTTTAGATGGATCAAAGGGAAGAGAAAAAGAGACATGAGTGTTCAGAATTTGGCGATTAGAAAAGAGAAAAAAAACCCAAGAATTTATTTTCTGATTATTGTTTTGCCCTTCTGAGCAGAAATAACAAGATGAAGAGAGAGAGGAAATGGGTTTTGCAAACTCTCATAGATATAAAAGATCATAAAGCCTTGAAATTCTGCTGTCTCAATTTTTTAACCCAGTCTTGCTTTTGTCTGTGAATTAAGACTACTCTCCTTGCTCGGGAAAAGCAACTTCATGCTAGAAGAGGCCACAGATGGGGAAACAGTTTGATCAATGTGGGAGGGATCAGCCCAAAATACCAGTAAGATATATTATACCATCAAAAATGGCATGTCTGGAAGGAAAGTCTTGAGCACAAATTAATATTGACCTTAGCCAGAACAACTTGCTCTCTTCAACATCTGCAGCTGTGTGGTTACTAGGGAGTTATCTGGCATCATACGCTTTTTCACATCTGTCTACTAAATCAGAGATAGAAACACAAAAATCTAGCACTGAGGGACATTATATGGATTTGTGACACTCCCAGAGGGACTTAGAGTCTTTAAACGAACAAAGATATTACAATGGGACACAGGTACAATATTGGACTAACGTTGTGTCTGCCCCACTGTGCAATGGAAAAACTACGTCTATTTTCCTCTGATGAGCTCTCTGAAACTTCCAAACATGGATAAACATGAACTACAGTATATATGAGACAATAAGTTTGGCATACATACATGAAACTTCATACTTCTGGGATGAGCAAAATGAATAATCTCAATTTATATTAATTGCCTTACAACACCATGTGTGAGGGAAAGCAACAGTGGGAACAGAATGAGAGAGGACAGAGAGATTCACAGCTTAGTTCATATGGTATTTTCATCATTCTTCATCATTTTCAAGCTCTCTAGCAACTTCCAAGGACTGAGCTGTGAAGCCTCAGTAGAAATGGGTATGACAAGGTTATTCACAAGGAGAAACAACATTTTTCAGCATGTTGCATGTGAGTTAGTGAAATGAGTGGTATGTTGTATTTTCCCTGCCTGCATCTTCTCAGGTTCTGTTATGGTCCAGTCTAAATGACAAGGTGGTGAAATTGCATAGGTGTAATGTGCCTTTATTTCAGCAGCAGGCATGACACAAAGTACTAAAATCCCAGGCTTGAATAATATGGATCTAAACTTTCAGGTGTCAGTGGGGTATTTGAATGTTATTGCCCCATGCTTGTAAAATATGGGAGTTGTTCTTAAATTATGTTCTGAGTGTATATAAAAAAGGTCAACCAAATAAAAATGCAATTACACTTGCCCTCATTTTGAATAGTGGAACTTTTAATTAATAAAATATTTGTATTCCTTTTTATCTTTATTGTAGTATAAAACTATATTTACGTTAAAAATATAGGTGAGATTTCAAATGGGCAGTGCAAATTGATGCAATTAGAATGTACTAAGAGATTGGACAGCACAAAGCCATAAATAGGTAACCAATATCAAACAAATATATGCATGAACAAACATAAATTTAAAAAAAAAAGTAAATTTTTATTTATAGTCATTGGGCAAGATGAAGAAATGCCATGTGATTTCCTCTGGAGAGCTACCAATATAACCTGAACATTACAGAAATGGAATCATAGAATCATAGCAATCACAGAATCATAGAAAGGCTTGGGCTGGAAGGGACCTTAAAGATCATCTCATTCCAACCCCTCAGCCATGGGCAGGGACACCTCCCACTGGATCAGGCTGCTCAGAGCCCCATCCAACCTGGCCTTGAACACTCCAGGGATGGGGCATCCACAGCTTCTCTGGGCAACCTGTGCCAGGGCCTCACCACCCTCACGGTAAAGAATTTCTTCCAAACATCTAATCCAAATATCTCTTCTTTTAGTTTAAAACCATTTTCCCTTGTCCAAATAACATTTTCATATAGCAAGAAGAATTGAGAAGGGGATTATAGACACAAGGTAAGCAAATGTAGTGGTGACATGTTAGGAGTAGTAGAGATACTCCTTATGTGGCAGAAAACTATTGAATTTACTTTCTGCTGGATGAGCATAACGGGGCAGCTCAGACAGATGTCAGCACTAGTGCAAAGGAAGGGCTGCAGCAGCAAGATTGGTTTAGATGACTGAAAAAAGAGCTGCTGCTTTGAAGGAGATGCTTTTTAAATAGCTCTAATACCATGAAATATGATGTTCATCGTTATCATGAGTGATGTGATAATATGGGCCTGTCTCTTGATATTTCTTTCTGGAGTGAAAAAGTTCTTCTCTTCTTGCTTCTTACCAGATAGTGGACTTTGCCCAAAGATGGCCTGTTCCTAAAAGCATTTTAGAGCATGCTAAAAATCTGTGTACATGGCCAACCTGGCTCAAGCTGATATTAAATGGAATGCTCATGGAGTGAGTATTTTGGATTTGTATTTACTCACCCCAAGTTTTGACTGACTTATAATAATTTCTTGCATTTGGTGGTAACTATGGCTCTGACTCTCATAAAATACTTTTTAAAATACTCTGATCTCATCTAGCCTGTCATTCCAAGGGTTAATTTGAAAACACACAGATTCAATTAATGGAGCAGATTACTTAGAGCAAGGGAACTCAGAATTGTAATTGCAGCACAAAAAAAAATTATAAATCTAAAGTGAATTCAGATTTTAAAATTAGTTTTATTCATCTTTTGCTTGACCTTTCTTTTTTCCCCATGAACACTGAAGTTGCTTGTGTATGCATGTATACAGAAAGCAAATTTCAGTTGCAGAAGAAGCTCAATTTATTTTCACAGGTAGAAAGAGAATAGATAAAAGAAAATTCCTGCACATTAAAATAGCATACCTAGCTAATAACAGCCAGCAAACACTGGCATAAAGCAAATAATAAAGAGCTTTTTAAATGTGCAAGCAATGCAGTAAAGATGCTGTAGTGTGGAAAAGTGAGGGTTTTTTTTCCCCAATCATAAATAAAAAAGCAGTTGCCCTAAAAACATGTAAACAAGGCCACAGCTGGGGGTGAGGTTTCCCTGAAGGTGTTTGGTGGCAGCCTCAGCACAGTCTCACACCCTCCACATCACCATTACTCCCTCTCCCTGCAGCCCACCTACACATCCCTGCAGGTTACAGCCATACAGATGTTCCTTTCAGGGGCCCAGCTGTGGCACCATTCCTCCTCCAAGCCACATCATGAGCATTCTGTGGGGCAGCTTATCAGGGCTCTTCTTGGGGAAAAGTGTGATTGCGCATTCAGCCCTGCAGCCAATGCGTGAGCTACACTCCCATCGCCACTCCAGCTTTTCCATTTTTGGCTCTAGCCTCCTTAGACTTGTGTAATCTAAAATTCAAGCTTTTAAGCTTCAGCCATTACAGCCAACACTAAAACACATCCAACAACCTCTTAATATCTATGAAGTTCTTTCAAGTAAATCCAACATTTCTTGAGAAGATAAAACTGGATTGTTTTGTGATGATTTGGAACTGAAAACAGACAGCCTGGGTAACTGGAGCTTAAAAATGCAAAGTCGACAGCGAATCCAGTTTAGCTTTTGGCATTGCATTGTGTTTGTCTCAGCAGTAATAACAGTTATTATGTTTTAAAGCAAATATCTAGCAAACAAACAGTTAAGATGTTGTTCAAAAAGTGAAAGGCAGTGTATTTTTTTCCACTTGTTTGACAAGGTGATTAATTTCCACACTCCTTACTAAATCACAGGGTGATTTTAACAGGAGGAGAAATTTGGGGTTGCCTGACATGGATAACTGGGTCAAGTTACCCTCTGGAAGAAGTCAGGGAACAAAATGTGAAACAGAGGAATCCACTGCCTTTACCCTCTGAGCTTCATGCAAATCTGCTCTGGAAACTCAGTTATGTCTCATTTTCTAGGGCTTAACCACAGTAGCAGGCCTGCAGGGATGTACTTTCACCAACACCTTAAGCAGCCTCTGCTGCTGAAATAAAACCCCAGAGTCTTTTCCTTGCACTCCCATGCCCCACTCTTCCTGCCTCCTTGCCATTCATCTGTGAAGCTGATCTTGGTTAGAGCTGAGCAATTGTTTGGCTGGTTTGGCTTTGGAGCCTGGCACAGCTCATCAGCTGGCTGTGCAAATGCTGGTGCTGGAACAAGGAGGGAGGTGGGGGGGGAGAAAAAACCAAGAGCTGTGTGGGACTGCAGCAGGGTTAGCTCTGCTTCCAGCTAGAAGAGGCAGCCAAGCTGATTTACTGGCTTGCTGCTGCCAAAAACATCAGTCCCACACCCTCCTTCCCCCTCTCCTCTGCACCTGTCTGCAGCTGTGGAGCCAGGTCCTTCTTGCTTGTGCATCCCTGAAGTCCAAGTGACCTTGCAGTGAGCCAGTTCAGCTCATTAAACCATGGGACACTGCTGATGTGTTTTCACTGCAGTGGAGCTGGAACAGCTCACCGAAGGAGCAGAGGAATACAGAGCCAGGGCAAGAGGAGTGGAAGGAGTGCATGGCCAGCAGGCAGGGAGACAGGCTGAGGAGAAGGACAGAGGAATCTCTCCCTTTCAGCAGCAATGACCTGTTAGTTTGGCTCAACTGGACCTTCTAATTCCACTCTTGCACTATTTTGGGCAGCAGTGCTGGCTTGTGTCAGCTAAAAGCATTGTGAAACAACATCCTCTGTCTCATTTCAGCCATGCAGGTAAACAAGACTTCACATAACTACAGTTAAGAATATGCTGATACACATTCTGCATTAAAGCCCTATCTTAGGAACCACATATACTTTCACAGGAAGCCCAACAAATGGCCTTCAGAGAGGTTTGCTGATCTGCATTTCAAAACTGTGGACCATTATGCCAGTAGTAGTTCTCTCCTGAATGATAGCTTTAAGCAGTTGTTATTGATTTAAATTTTGAACTAGTTTGTTTTGATTCAAAACATCATTACACCTACAACTTCATTTGTGCTGAGTTACTGTCCAAGCCTTCACATAAATTACTCCATGAGCTTGCCAGAAGTCCCAAGGCTGTGGTTCCCTGTGCAGACACTGAGGCTGCAGGAACTCCCAGCATCCCCCTTCTGTTTGTCCCGACCTGCTGCTGCATCTTGTTCCTTCAGCTTTGCCACTTTGTGGGACTATGCTGCAAAGTGGATATCTAAACTCAGGCAAAATAAAAATATTCCAGCTGCCCCCTTTTATTTTTGAGGGGAGGTAGTGCCCCAGGCTGTAGCTTCAGCAGTAGTACTGGTTTGTTGTGTAGCTGAGCACTACAATTTCCCCCTGCATACATACACAGAGTTTATACCTGTCCAAATTTCACTTACAGCATCCGTCCCCTTGTGCCAGTCTGCACAGCTGAGCCTGGGATTGGGATTGGGAATAAGGGACCTAATCAAGCTGTAAGAAAGGAAAAGAAACAAAGGCACTTAATTCCCTTCTCTGGTTCACAGCAAAGCTACACAGATAGTGTGATATGCTCATCTGACTGAGGCCATACTTAAACAGATATTTGAAGATATTTTCCCTACAGAAATCCCCACTGTTCTTTTTGCTTCCCCCCAGCATATTCCCATCCTTAAGCATCTTCCTGCATTGTGCCAGAACACAAGCAATTTGATTTCTGTGTTAAAGTCTATAATAGCAGATAACTTTTAGAAACAGAAATTCTCCGTCCACTTCACTATTTATGCAAGCATTTTGTATCTTAGCCAAGCCAAGGTTTAAAACAGTTCCAAAACTCACCCAAACAGTCACAAAACAATCAATGTCATCCAAATCTGTAGCAATGTTCTTAAGAAGTTCGTCCAGCATGGAATAGAGAAGCTACTGAGCAAGAGCAAAGCACCTTCTGCAGTACCAACAGGCACAACAAGCTGTCCTGGGTGCCCCAGGCACTATTGGCTTTGGCAGAGCAGACCATGCCAGATCCAAACCAGTTAAACTGGCTCCAGAAGCAGCAAAGGAGCCCAAAGGCAGGTAGTTGTTCACCTGACTGGGATGGATACAGAAGTAAAACAGTGTCAGAGGTTCTTTCCCATTGCTGTTGTCAGTTTTGGTTACTGGGGTTGCTGGGCTGACAAATAAGACTGGAAAGTGTGTGAGCCTCGGAGATGGCAATTCTGCCATGTCCAAATATCCAAGGCCAGTGAAATGTGCACTGTGGTAAGCAGGTTGTGCCTAGCACTGGTGAGAGCCGTGTCCCTGAGGATGAGCTGGCCAGCAGTGTCTTGGCAGTGCGTGTGAGGAGAAAGGATTGCAGTTATCCCAGGAGCGCTGCTGGCTATGTTGTGTCTGTGATAGTTTTGCTGCTGATGAAATAGGGTTCCTGGTCTGATAAGGAAGAGGTGGGGTATGTAATTAAGCAACCAAGTAGCTGGGAGCAAGTCTTGGGGTATTTGTGTAATGGTTCATTGGGTGGACTGTACCTGTTTGGAAGAAACAATTTCTGCTCTTTATTAAACAAACAGTAAAGATAATTTACATGTCAACACCGTTAACTATTTCAGCAGTAGGCAGGAGATAAAGTCACAGACCTGCCCAATTAACTGTGAGCAATGTCTCATTTTGGTGCCACAGTTCAATAATATTTGGAGTTACCTTGATTTCTGTCCCTCTGAAGAAAAAAAGTTCAATGGAACTCAAAACATTTTCAAGACAAATCAAGATGCCCAGGCAAGCAAAGTAGCAACTCAACCTGCTGTCTTTTCATGACCCATGTGAATAGGGCTCAGTTTAGGAGAGGGCCTTAGAGTGCTCAAGTCATCTGTGGATTCCTCTGCTATCGGAAGTCTTTGCTTTGTTAAACCCTCCAAAATTGCTCAGTTGGTGGAAATGAAGTTCACAGCTCACCGCTGCTGCTCTCCTGGCCTCCCCAGTCTTCTCACAGCAGCATGAGCACTCTGCTTTCCAGCTGCACTCCTCAGAGCTTGTCAGACCCATCTCCTAGGCCATTCAAATCACCAATCGAGCAGAAAAAGGATCCAAGTACAGAAAGGAGGTGTCTATAGACTTTTGCTGGGCAAATACTCTGGACAAAGAGTGTAACAGCATGCAATATAGATCAGAAGTGATTCAAAAGTGAGGGCATTTGAGACACATTTGAGAGCCATGGAAGTGGGGAGTTAGTTTCCAACAATTATCTTTCTACTGTCCGGAGCCTGTTAAGATGTAGGACTCCCCCTTTTCTTTTTATCACATGCCCCAAACTAGTCAAGTTTTGCCTTCAGTGCAATAATAGAGTGGTTATTTTGTTGCTTGTTGATGAGTGAACTCTAAAATGGTCTAAATTTCTGATACTGACTGGGCAATTTCATTAGCATGATCGTGGGATTTAGATGATTAGCTAATATATTCTCAAAAATTAAGATTTTATCCAAGTCTAGACAAGCACATTTGAAGAGTGAGTGATTCTAGAGACTCATATGCTGACTTTACCAATAAACAGGTGATAATCCACTGAGTCATGCTTTTGCATCCTCAGGCAAGTATTAGAAAGTGATCAGTGAAGGTGAGAAACGCAATTTGCAAATTCAAACTGATGTCAGTAAGAGGCAAGAATTTTAAGGAACTTGCAAATATTCTAAAAAAGCCACTGTAGAATAGGATCCTAAGTGATACAGATTGAAAGAACAATGTGGATTTTACAGAAACACAGGCATTAAGTTTTCCTCTGCTCCTGCCACTGACTGTTCCTCCCACACCACAGTAGCCCACTGAGGCAGTGGGATGTTTGATCTTTTTTAAGTAACACAAATGCAGATCTTGTCAGGTATTCCAAAAAGCTGCATTTGTTTACTGAACTGCCTCACAAGAAGGAGGGTGTCTTTCCTAACCACTTCATATCACTGAAAGACAAACTGGCAATCAAGACAAAGCCATTGCTAATACTGGACAATAGGACACATTGCTTACATGAAAGGTTTTATGTTTAAGTACTTAAAATGACCAGACATAATTTCTGGAGAAACAAAGACACAGGAAATTCTTCCATCCCTAGCTTGCCAGAGAGATGTTCCACTTTTCATTCACGGTGGTATCTTTATCTCCAGCCGTGCTTCCCAGAAAAGTCTGCACCAGCTGCTAAAGCAAGAGAAAGTTCAAGGCTGATACAATGTTTAAGTAACAACCAGTTTAAGTAACTTCCCAGCTTTGGGAAATTTTCCAACTCCTATTTGTTGGGTTTTTTTAAGTATTGTTGCCATTTTCAGTCCTTCTGTCATCCTTCTTTGTTCCATTCCTGTTTACTCCTATCTTCACTTTCTTGCCTGTCCCAACCCAGGTGCTCCAGTTCTTCGAGTGAAACTCTGCCCACCTTCTTTTCTCCCTGCCCCAAGTCTTTGCATGAAAAAATATATAGCAGAGTATGTGCAGGCTTCATCCAGGCAGTCCTGCTGCCCATGTTCAGCAGGAGCCCCCAGCACCTCCAGCTGGTTCTCTGCACTCCTCAGAGCCTCATCAAAGCACTGCCTCCGGGCCCTTCCCTTCATTTCCCTAATACCAGCCCCTTCTGCTTGCTAAGGCACCTCCTGAGACAACCACCTCTTGCCCTGCAGCCTTGCCCTTCAGAGCTGCCTTCCTCAGCGGCCGTGCCCAAACCGGTGAGCCTGGGCTGGGGCAGCACAGGAAGAACCACTGGGCTGCCGTGGCAGCAGCGCTGCTCACCCTGGGCCAGCAGAGGGAACGGCACAGAGGAGGAGAAGGAGAAAGTGGTTTGGATGCTCTTGAAAGCAAAGGCTTTTTCTGTGAGCCACATTATTCCCCAGTTTCAATTTACTGTGCTAACTGCTGCCATACCTTCTCCAGTCACGCCTTTCCCTCTTCTCTCTTCCCTCTCCTCTCCCAGGATATGCATATTATTTTCTCTCCCCCTGTAAAGCTTCTTCAAATATTAGGCAGACCTCCCTGGAGAGGTGATACCCTGCCCAAAAGAAGTGCAAGACTGAAATACACATAATACCAGTGTCCTGCTGGGAGTATGCATTGGTGCCCTTAGCCAGACAGTGGCCTGGCCCTTATATCTATGAGATTGGTATCACTTTGTCATAATAATTTCCCTTTCATTAGCAGAAGAATATCCTTTTAAAAAGGTCCCAGTCAGAATCAGAAAAATTAAATAGGAATATTACTTTCAGTTACTAAAGAGTTTTCACTAAGCCAGCAAAATAATAATTCTGTGCTGGGTTAAGTGAAATGGAAATCACCCACCTGGAAAAGGCAATTGCTTCTGAAAACTCAAAAGAAACACTGCTTTTAACAAAAAATGCCCTCTACAGAACACATCTTTGTTACAAACACACTAAATTTACAGGAGTCAGACTCCTAGATTTCTTCATGGGTTGGAGGAGAGATGCTACCACAAGATTTGAAACCATAAAGGTGAATGCCAGGAAATGTATCAGTAATTAATCTTCCTTCCTTTCCTCCCAGGTTACAATCTCCTCTAGTTCTTCTGTGCCAGCTATCTTTGTGATGCTCCTAACAAACTTCTCCCTTGGTTGCATTTCTGTGTCCCTGCAGAACATTAACAAAATGTCACGCTTTTCCTGAGAACACTGTTAACAGTTAATTACTCATGATATGATAACTGCTAACAGAGTGAAGTGTTTGCTTTACTGGGCTCTACAAAGATACATTTTAAATGCTTTTGGATAATCTAGTCGCAAAGAGAAGTTTGTTGTTTGTCGGGGGCTTTTTCCAATCAATGCTAGAGTTTGGATGCTGTGGAATGCAATTAGGCAGATCGGTTTAGCCTGGTGAACAAGGAAAACTTGAACAGACTATACCCATTTCCCCAAGAAATCTATTTTTAAGGCAAAGAACTATGGAATGTTATTTCTTGTTAGAAATAATGGATATTAAATAAAAAAATTTAAGTCAAAATGAATCGTATATGCCCCTATTTTTCCAGCCCTATGACAATATTTTTCACCCGTAACTGCCACTTGCATTGCTAGAAATCACAGAATTTTTTTGCATCTTGCAGAAAGTTACCCTCATAGGGCAACACTTCACAACTCTTACTCTGCAAGCCACCAATCCCATTCTACAAGACAGCAGTCACATTGATATCAAAAGTGTAAGACAAGCTTGGCTCTCCATTAACCACAAAAAACCCCACAGGAAAATTGTCAACTCCTTACTGTTCTAGCTCAGAATATATTCCCAAGTCTCAGTCCACTGACATTCAAAAATGTTTGCAGTATATAATGATATTGCCTGTAATACTGGTGAGATAAATTTTAATCCTTTTTTAACATAAGGAACATTCTTATAATGACCAAAACTCACACACAGCCTCATCAGAGGTTATTTCTGAGGTGAGATGTTATAAATGCAGCAACTGAAGTGGAAAGACCAAATGATTTGCCCACAATTATTCATTAAATCAGTTGCAGAGTTGGTGTTAGAAAATAAGGTCTTCCTGGGTCCCAAAAACATGTCCTAATTACAAATCATGATGACCTGTCCATGTTTGTCATGTATGAATGATATAACCATGCAGATGTAGGAAGTGACTTTACCCTGACTGCAAAAGAAATGGAAGTAAACGTTTCCCTGGGGAGTTTTCAAATCACAGAAGTTTCCTGGTAAAGCTATTAATCCCTTATAGTTAAGAAAAAAAAAAAAGAAAAAAAAAAGAAAAAAAAAGAAAAAAAAAGAAAAGAAACTTTATTTCCAATGCAACAGAAATACAGTTAACACGAACATCATTCTGGTGGCCAGGCTATAAACTGATGCAATGAAACCAGATCAGATTTATTTCCTTTCTGCGTTTTAATTTTTTTTAAAATATAAATCTGCCAGGTATTTTGTTCCCTCTCTAAAAGAGTTCTGATCTTTTCAGATTCTTATTCAAAAATCTCTCCATAATAACCTCTTGAATTCCATCTTTGCAATATTATAAACCAAGGCTGCAGGAAGAGGTAATGTCTTTTATTAGAACAAGTGTTAGGGATGGGAAAATCATCCAAGATTTCACATATAAAAGACAGGACGTCTTTTTGATGTAGACAATATTATAATTGAGCAAAGGCTCCCAGGTGAGTATCAATGAGTTAAAGAAGGAATTAAAATACGTTTGTTTATTGAGAAGCCTCGAATTACGTTTTATTTTAGAAAGTTTGTATGTAAGCAAGCTTTCACAAAAGCATTAAGTAGTGTGAACTTTACCAACACTTTTTGTTAAACGCTTAATCCACACCCACATCAAAACAAAGACAGACGGCTGAGCTCTTTACATATGAGAAGGTGGCTTTTCACACATAGCCTTAACAGTAAACCTTTTGCCTTTTTTCACAGAAATACAAAGCTCCGAGATAATAAAGTTGTCTTAATTTACATTTCTCCCAAGAAGTGGAAATTACAAAACTACAGACAACAAACATTGGCTAATCAGTCTAGGGAAAAAGGTCCAAAGGGAAAACTCAGAAATGGGTTTGTTCAAAAGTTACAATAGGCAGCAAGGACGTTGAGCTTTTGTTTTGCTAATCTACCTAATGTTCTATTGAAAAAAAAGAAATCCTTGAATGAATTATTCCGACTTTGTTCTAGTGTGAATTGAGTGGCAGCTTCTTAAAACAATTCCAATACTTAGTTTGTATTTAAACAATTCTTCCTGAAGACCTTTTTTCAAACAGGTCTCTATATGGGAAAAACAACTGTTGATTTTGTAGTCATCATGTGAGTAACTTTAATAAAAGTCAGCAGGGCCTTGCCTAGTGTGAGATTTTTTTTGAACGTGTAACCCTTAATCAGGATTGCTGTCAGCTGTAGTGCCTGAGGAAGCTGTCATACAGACAATATTCAAATGGAGCCGTGTTTTTCCCACAGCGCTGTTGGAAGGAAACCCTTTTTTGTCAGCAAAGCCTGAGATACATCGGGATCCTGAACTGGAAACAGAATGCAGAAGGGTGTCCCAGCCCGACAAACACTTTCCAAGTGCACTGTGTCCCCAGAGCTGGAGCTGCACACCACCAGCAATTTTGAAATATCTTTCCCAAATATAGGTTAGAAGCACTAAGAATTTGTGGGAAAGTTTTCCTTCGGAGTAGACCACGGCTTAATGTTTATTCATATGCTGTAGTAAGCAAATGAGAAACTAAGCACTTTGTAAATGCTGCATCATTTTGACTGCTTGATCCACTCCACTGACAGAACAGTTTGGCATAATTGCTGGCATACATAATATTTTCAAATGACAATTCTCCAAACAAGTCAGGGCCTGAGCTAACAGCAGTGAAAGGTGAGGTGATGCTGCCTACATGTTGAGCTGAATTCTAGACTATTAAATGCCGCAGACAATTAAGATTTATAGTTGATGTTGTCCACAACATAAATGCATTCCTCTGCCTTCAGAACTTTCAGTTCCACAGCAGGTACTGGTATCTGTCTTCAGCTGTAGTTTTACATGTGAAGGCTAATTTCTCTGCTCTACCCTTTCCCTGATATTGACCACAACTGTTTTGAAACAAGCTCCAAATGCTTTCAGTGCAGCCTCTGCCAGCAGTTTTGATTTTACATTGGTAGTACCACTCATGTTATTGCTTCTGAGTCACACCAGGAGTGGAGCAGCTTCAGCTCCGGGCTGTTGTGTATCTTCTCTTGTAAATCAGGCAGGATTACATACAGGGTTGCTTTCCTAATGAGAAAAACACTTCCTCAAGAGTGACTGGCAGAAAACAATGGACAGCACTTTAAAGAAATTCAAGAGACAACCGATTGTGGCCAATAAAGAAGGTCCAGGGCTTTCAGCAATCTTTCAGTACTATACTGATGCTAGGACACTGTCATGGGATTAGTATGGACATTTTCAATCATAGCCTATTTTGTTTTGGCATCAGTGTTTGGCTATCAAATTCCCAACATTTAGCTGCCACTACAATTAAAGAGCATCTTTTGTAGAAGCAGCCAGACTAGCAAAGATACAGTGACAGCAACAATACTGATGGTAAGAGGGACCCACAGAGCAGAATGCTGGTCAATTCACCTGTAATGCCTGCAGGTACTCTGGCTCAGAAAAAAAAAAACAAGTACAGCTGAGTGTTAGCATGTCAGCTATGAGCAGCCTGTAGCTGCATGAGCAGCAGCGTGGAGCTGGTCAGAGTCCCTGCAGGGATGAGTTGCACAGACACCAGAGAAAGATATCTGTCTGTAAAAAGGAGCCTGCACAGCACAAATGATGAGCTGTTCCTAATGTGTCTGCTTATACCTGCTTTCAGAATAAAAGCTTGGTACTGAAAGTATTTTCCCTATCGCCAGAAAGAAGCACTTTTCATTTTTGCCCTAAATCTTCTGAAGGTGTAAGGCCTACAGAATTTCCAATACATAAAACAGGTTCTGAAACCTTAACTTTTTTCCATAGTAGGAGAAGATCCAGCTTTCCTATCCTGTAATGCTCTTTGGAACAAGAAAACCTTGTAAGCAGTGATACCATAACACCACAATGCAACACATAATGCAATTTTAGGTCCTTTGAATGTTTGACCTATATTACATAGGCCAGCCAGGTAGTTCCTATCAGTGCTCTCTGCTCCACCTGGTAAAACTACGCCTTGTGTTATACCCAGATTATCCTTCCTGATACCTATTAGGGAGTTTGCCACAGCCTCTTGCTCTGGTTGACAGCATCACAGATTGTCTTCCCAGAAAACTCTGTGGCATACAGGTATGTTTTTCTCTCCAGATCTAAGTTTCTGACAGAGAACCACAAATAACCTATTAAATCTCAGAAAAATCTGTGACCAGTCTTCCACCTGAGTGATTTTTTTTTTTTAATCAGGCTATATTTTCAAGACATTCCTCATAAGTAAAAAGACCAGAATTATTTTAAAATCTCTTTTATCTTCCAGGCCTCACAAACTGGAGAGGATAGGCAGTCACAGGCTTTGGCAATCTACAGAGTGCTAGCCTTTACTTGCAGCTGATACTTTATCTTCTTACTTTGACTACCAGCAAAGGTAATAGCTGTGATGCTAGTCGTAATGATTTTGCTGTCAGATGGAAAAAGCTTCCACAGCAGCACATCCAGTTTGAAGAACAATATGATCTAATCAATAATACATGAAAAAGATACCTATATGGCTAAAAAAAGACTAGGATTGACAACTTTCTAGAGATGTCTTCCAGACTGTATTTTTTCTTGCCCAAATTACAAATTAAAGTCATGCTATGCAGATATTTCTCTTAAATACACAGCCACTGACAGTGACACCTTGAAAAGCACTACCAGCACCCCTATACAGAGCTCAAGAGCATGCACACACCCTCTTTGTTTACTGCACACCCACTGTGACTCCTAGGATTTAAGTACAAGGGAGGAATCAATGGGATGCACATGGAGCAGGGGTACTCCAGATGAGCAGCAGCTTGCTGGAATGCTGACACCTCCCACCTCAGAAATAATACATCTCTCCCCTCCCTGGGGTTACTAAGCTAAAGGCACAGTCTGGGAATGGGAGCTCTTTGTTTAAACACAGTGATGGAATTGTGGTTTCAGGCTGAGCCACCCTCCTCTGGTAAGCTGCAATTATTTTGTGACAAGTCCCATTTTGGAGAAGGTAAAGGACAGGGCTGCTGCATTAATACATACAAGATTTCCCCTTTATCATTAGGAGTTTTGGAAAGCTGAAAGGTTACTGAAATTCTTAAGAATAACTAATAAAATTTCTCTTTATTTTTTGTACTAATGGAAACAAAATCATTATGATCCCAATGCCTCCCTGCCCATCTTTCTGTCAACCTGAATACCTTTCACATCCATGTGGCTGGATTTGATAAAGCACAGATATCTCAAGGCAATCAGATTCCTACAAAGTTTTATGCAGAAAGGGAATGCACAAAGGGCAAACACTCTGAAAATATTTCTCTGTGTATGCCTATCAGCTATTTTATGCTTCTGCCTATCAGGGAAAGGCAGAAGCATAAAATTATTAAACATCTGGGAATCTACAGAGTCCTCCTTTACAGATATTGTCCTGAGACTATGAGAAAAACAAAACTCAGTCAGACCTTGCACATTCTTGGACATTCTGTCAAACAACAAGATGCAAACCGAGTGGAAAACTGAATAGATCTCTAGACCAGCCCATCTCATTCCAACACTTGGCCTAGATGACAGAGTCCTTGTTTTCCTGGGTTTTGACCTTGAACAGTCCGGTTTATCTCACTGGGTTCCGTTTGGCCTTGGCACACCAGCTGTCTGAAAGAATTTCCAAATCCAGCCCGCAATGACTCTGTTTGTCCTGGCACATCAGACCTTGACCTGACAGCTGAATGGGGCAACAGGGGTGAACTGTTTAGCATGCTCTAGTACACTGATGCAAGGTCACCTGAATTTCCAGCTCCTTTAGAATATGATGGCACACAAGCTCAGACAATTAACAAGCAGCTAGTACTGTCGGTGGGCTTATTGTCTTTATCCTAAGCGTTTCTGACTGCCCACTGCTGCTCCAAAATGGAAGTTAGGCTGCACAGATTCATGTGTCTTCATGTGAGCAGTTCTCATGTTCAGGTATTCTAACTGTGTTCTAAATTACTTCCTAGCTCTTCCTCAACCTCTAGTTTTAGCAACACTGTCCAGAGTCTGTGTCATAAGCTGTGGCCAGCTTTGGGTCCCCCAACATTAGAAGGCCATGAACGTCTTGGAGTGAGTCCACAGGAAGGTGAGGAAGATTATCAGAGGGCTGGAGCACCTCTCCTGTGAAGACAGGTTGAGAGCTGGGGCTGTTCAGCATGGAGAAGGCTCCAGGGTGATCTCATTGCAGCCTTCCAGTATCCAAAAAGGGGCTTATGAAACAGATGGAGTGCAACTTTTACATGATAGTGATCAGACAGAGAAAAGGTTTTACACTAGAAGAGCAGAGATTTAGATTGGATGTAGGAGGAAATTCCTTACTCAGAGGGTGCTGTGTCCCTGGAACTGGTGGCAACCAGAGAATTGTGGATGCCCCATCCCTGGAAGTGTTCAGGTGTCGGATGGGGGCCCTGAGAAACCAAATCTAATGGGTGGCCTCCTTGCCCATGACTGGGGTGGGTGGAACTGGAAAATCTTCAAGTCCCTTCTCCCCAAACCATTCTACCCATGATTGATAGGTGCTTCATAAAAAATACTGTCACTGTATGTGAGGGTGGCAGTGAGGAGAGAAGCACCTTTCCAGAATGTCACTGCTTAAATGATCCAGGCTTTGAGCTAATATTTGTTGCTAGCATAAAGAGATAGGGACTTTCCATTAATATATTTCTTCCTTTTAAAATTTACTTTATGCAAGCAAGCAGAAGCTTTTAATCAGGCAAGGCAATAAAACATGGGCAAAGCATGGACAACACTGCAGGACTGCACAGGAAAAGCAAATAGTGCAGCTATTCTGGAATGGTGGTGTCAGCCTGGAATGACTCCCTACTGTGACATTTTTATTCCACAAAATCATTGATTTATTTTGGATGACAGTTCACATATGCACAATTATTCTGAAGAGCTATTCTGGCCAATGAAGCAGGATTTTCAGAGCCATAGGCAGTTTTATTGCTGTCCAGGTCACTTCAAAATCTGTGGGAAAATCATGGTTTCAGCCTCTCAAATTCCAACACAAGCCACAGCAGTGTAAAGTATTTTCGTTTATGTTAGCAGAATTTTATTTCAAATTCTTTAAAAACATAAAAGCTGTTCTAAAAACCTATTGGTTTTAAATGCAGATTAAAACCAAGAGAACATAAGATGGAAAACATTCACAAATTTTTCTCTTCATATTTTAACCAGCTAAAGAATTAATAAAATTTTTATAAACTTCCATTAAAGTTTTATACTGAAAATAAAAGTGATTGTGTTTGTGGATGTATGAAAGGGTACAGATTTTCAAGATCACCTAATTTTTCTGACAGTTTTTTTCAGCAGGTCCCTGAATAGGCGTAGAACCTTGAACAATTTTCAGCTGCTGAGCCACAAAAATGCTGGAACTTGTGGAATTCAAGATGTCTCTGGGTGGTTTCCAGAGGGTCATGGAGAGATAAGGAATTAAAACCAGCAAATGAAAGTTTGCTGGGCAGATAGCTGCAGTGCCATAAGGAATGTTTTGTGAATCTGCAAACAGGGAGGCTGATCTAGACTGTTATCAACAATTAAAAAGGAACCATCTGTGCTTGTACAAGGTCCATGTACAGAAATATCTGGAGAAGTTTGCAAAGTCATTGTTGTGTGTTGGCCTTGAATCCTATCAGTATCAATTAAAATATCAATATTGTTAGAGAGCTTATCACTACTGCAGTTATCAGTTTTAGTCGGGACATAACCAAATTTTTTACTGCTTATTCAGGAAAGGGAACATTTTGGACTTTAACTTACAGGGTTTATTCTTTATAAGTTCTAACACCATATGGACAATGTGTTTTAAAAGCCACATGATTAAGTTAAGGGTTTAAGAGATAAAACAAACAGAAAAATACCTGTCATAAAAACTTATATGTTCAAGTTCTGGTATAAATGCATCTGTGGCCTCTGAGAAGAACATATATATATACATATATACATATATATATATATATACACATACATACATACATATATATATATATATATATATATATATATATATATATATATGTGTGTGTGTGTGTTCTTCTCAGAGGCCACAGATGCATTTATACCAGAATTTCTGTGACTATCAAACAAGTTTCATGTCTTTCACAAATATTTGCATTCACTGGTTTTGAAAAAATGAAATAAAGAGAAAAGGTAGTAGCAGATGCCAATGTCACAGCTAGGAATGAACTCCTTTGTACTTGGGAACATTTTCAAAGGTGCTAAGCTTTAACTTTAAAACACTAGAATGGTTATATTGTTTCCATTACCTGTGGCACATAACCAAACCTCAGCAGTAAGGTTAAACCTGTGATTGATAGACAACCAGGCATTCCAATATTTTTAGATGCACAAATGAAATAAAAATAATCTCAAAAATCTCTTACAAACAAGCAAAAAAAAAAAAAAAAAAAGGAAAATAAAACAACCCAAAACACCCCACAATCCCCCAAAACAACAATAACAACAAAAAGAGCTATCAGGAGTGTGGAAGTGGATTTTGCACAGGATTAACTGCTTAGAAAGGCTCAGAGTGAAAAGCATATTAATCCTAATGTAGCTAAGAACTCTGTCTCCTATTGAGCAAATAATTTAAAAAACCTGTCTGAGATCAACTGGAGCTAATGACCTTAGATTTAAAATGCTTAAATTTATACTCAGATTCATATTGTTTTCTGAACTGGCATCATTGATAGCAAGGGAATTTGTTTAAAAGGGAGAGAAATAAACCCTATAATCTTTATGGATGCAAATCCTGTCTGCAGCCTTTCACTTGAGCTGGATAAAGTGCAGAATAACCCAAACCTTATTTAATTGAAAGTGAGCAGTGGTATCAGAAACACACATCTAGAGACAGAAATAGCTGTCAAGTCATTTAGCTGTGTCATGCAGAACTCCTATCCATACATTTTTTTTTTTTCATATTGATAAATATTTTTTGAAACTGCTTGTTTGGAGGATAAGGGGAGACCTTGGCCCTTCTGATTCTAAACAATTTAGAAAGTCACTAGACTTTGTTTCCAGTTTCATGCAGCCATAGGAATAGCAATTGCTAATAATCTATTCTACTAAAATCTTTCTTGCAGCCACTTTGTGGTATTTCAGTCTATACAGGACTTAGATACTGTTTAAAGAAAATTTGTAGGTATTCTGGTTTAAAGAAAATAGCTACCATATACCATATCTGTATTTCTGGTTGTTTCCAGACTTGTCAATTTAGCTCTCTCCTCAGTGTAGTTCTTTTTCTAATAAACACTTCAGATCTTTATTTTATGGCAAATATTTTGCTATTCTTTAGCAATTATGTAAAAATTAACATTTAGAAAGGATACTGATAACTGGGAAGCATACCTAAGGACCTATGTACTACCGCCTCAAGATACCTTACGCTGAGCATTGGCTCTAAATGTCAAAAATTACATTACCAGTGTTAGTATTTTTACTAACACTGGTAATGTAATTACCAGACTAATTACTAATGTAATTACTAACTAAGATTTGTTATACATTGATTATCTGAGTAGAGTGGAAGCTACTGAAAGAAGAGTTAGAAAGAAATGTTATTGCATCTTGTGTAACTCATCAGCTTCCACTTATCCCTGCATCTCTTGACATGCAGAGCCCTGGAAAAGACAGTCCCTGTGAAGAAAACTGAGAACATATGTACATGGCACAGAGAGAGCAGATAAACTGAAGAATGATATAGTACTGTATTCAGATGGGAAAAAAACCCCAAGACATTGTAGCACCTAGGCAAAGGAAGTTTTACAACCACAGATAACATACACCCACATCTGTGATACATCTAAACATTTGTTGCAGTTGCAGCAAACATTATGTTTGCAAGATAGAGAAGCTCCATGGAAAATTCAGTTTCTAAGCAATGTAGGCTAAGTACAAAAAACAAAAATGGAAATGGTATTGCTAGCCAGAATGTGTGGGGCTTGTGGTCTCTCTAAGACTTGACACAGCAGCAGTGGTGTTAAGCAGGGGGCTGTGATGCTCCCCATCACATGTAGGTTCCACTCACACGGTCACCAAAGTGACCTGCTCTGAGCTCTGGTTCTCCAGTGACACCAGCCAGGGTCTGGGTACCTAACACAGGCATCCTGATGGGAAAACCACCTCTGCTTTCTAGGTGTTGCAAAGGCTGAGCTAGGCCTTCATGGCTAGGTAGACATCCTTTAGTACACAACAGACTGTTTGGCATCAGTTATAAGAAAGGAAGTGTATGGATGCATCTTTTCTGAGTGACTTGTATATATGAAAAATTCTGGTTTAACCCAAGTGCTCCTTCTGTTATGAATTCCAGTTGTTTGTCTCACTCACTAAAGTAAGCTCTTATTTTCTCCTGTTAGCCAAGACTGATTTGCAAGATACTTGCTTTATCACAGAATTATTGAAAATGCAAGATGTATGTTCATAGTCTTTTTTCAGAGTAGCAGCTGACAATAAGGAGTCAGAGAATTTCAGAATCTATTAGGTTGGAAAAGACCTCTGAGATCATCGAGTTCAACCTTTGAATACCACCATGTCAACCAGACTATGGCACCATTCTTAAACAGCTCCAGGGATGGTGATTGCACCATGTCCCTGGACAGTTTATTCCAATGTTTAATCACCTTTTCTGTGAAGGAATTCCTCCTGGTGTCCAACCTGAATCTCCCCTGGTGCAGCTTGAGACTATGTCCTCTCATCCTGAATGAAGTAACCCACACAGGTATATTTAGTTTACCAGGTGTGTTACAAGCAACAATAATATACTTGCCAGTCAGCTCAAATATTGTCATTTTCCCAAAGGATAACCTACTCCAAGCATATGAATAAACTTCATGTTCAAATCTCAGTAATTATCACACAAGAGCTATGATGTAGTCACCATCACAGAAACAAGAAGAGAAAGCAAGGATATTGTCTATTTTGTTAAGGACACCTGGAAGGTCTGTTATAAATAAAAAATCAAAAAGCAAATTTTGAAGAAAAAGATTGGACTGATATCCTTGAGGGGGCCATATTTAGTAAGCAGCACTACCACAACCTCCTTTATCCTAACCAGCAGGCCTCAATTATAAAGATGAAAGCACTTTGCACTTTCCTAGACTCCAGCTACATCTCTCCTCTAACATAGTCTGTCTCCTGATGCGAGAAAATAAATTACCTTGTGCTCATGTGCTCAAGTGTCTGTTGACACTTCCTTAAAAGTTAAGCTTCAAGAGACACTTTAAAGAGATAAGAGATTGCTAAAGAGATACTTACTGGGCTTCCCTCACAGCAGCAGCTCTGTCCTTCCACCCAAAACTATAAAAAGTGCTGAGACTCGTGTCCTGACCACTGCTCTGAAAGTGAGGCCAATAAATAGCCCCTGGGATTGGGTTCCTGATGAGGTAAACTGCTGACACACAGCAGCCCTCCCTCCCTCCCTCCCTCCTCACACTGCAGGGACGCACACAGACGGTGAGGCAAAGTGCTTCCAAATAGCAGCCTTGTGCTCACCGACTCTCTGCTTTTCAGAATCTATTTGCCCTCAAGAATAAGTATTTTTTTAAATACTTGCAGCTTTTTTACTTGTAGGAGAGCATCAAGAAAGCCTGTCTGCAATTCACTGTGAGGACAGAGGGGAAGAGAATTTGATTTTTCATAGCAGATTATTTATCACCAGTTATCGCACACACTTTATGTGCCGGCAGGTATCAGGCTGGAAACAAATTAGTCTTATTTTATCTCAAACAGACCTCAAACTCAGTTCCTGAACAATATGGCCCCAGTGATGTAGCTGCTGAGTAGAAGATCATGATTTGGACTGTGCTTATTAGATTTTTATATACAAGCAATTCAGGACAATAGGAGCAAAAACCTGCTTTCTGTAGAGCTACTTGGTATTAGCTGCATCTATGCTTACAGCAGAGAAATTTGGCAGAGCAGTAAAAGCATATCAGTGTACATTATTCATGCACATTTATCTGTCAGCAGATACAGTCAAAATCCTCTCGATAACCACTTTCAATATTGATTAAAATAGTGTGCATATTTTACCATAACTGGAGACAGTATTTTATGCATTCAATAAGCAACACTTGATAACTGACCAGTGATATAGACGAGTTTATTTAAAAGACAGAGCAAAATTTTAGCTTCCTTGAAGTTCCTTTATGAGCATCATAGGAATTTTACTTCTAAACTGCCAAGGTGCTGCAGCTCTATATTGACAAGTCTTGTAATTCAAATTCACTAGACTTTATTTATTTGGTGTGCTAAAGGAGACTAATGGTTAAAGCACTCATGTCTCATTGTGGCTGAGGGAAAGCATCAGAGCTCGGTACTTCACAGATTTCTGGGAAGCTAATAAGATGTGTGGCTGAGGCTGCAAGCCAAGAAGTGGGCAAATGGCAGCAGAAAATCATTTCAAGTTACTTCAGGATCTTTGCTGAGTCATATCAGTTTCAGTGTCTGTGTGAGCAAGTCTGTGTGGATTCCACATCACACTAAAACTACCAGAAGGGATTTTTTGCCTGCCTTTAATATTTTTATAGATAATTTACAACATCTGCCTGAAAAAACACCACAACAGATTGAAAAATGCAGACTCAGATGGTGTGTTTGAATATCTCATGTAGCCATGATTTGACAGATCCAAATCCAATTCCCTTGTACCATTACTGAAAAGCATTACTGAAAATCATAATTTTTGAAGTCTCTATGGTAGATGGTGAAATTATCATCAATACAGACAGAACCACTGTAGCATAAAATTTCTGCTACTTCCTTTCCATTTTTTGATGTAGCAGCTGATGAGTCTGTCATTCTTATCCATGCCTCACTTCTTTTAGGCCCAGAGAGTGGCTCAAGGCACTTCTCTTCTACAAGGTGGATGGCTGGAGTACAAACTGATTTATTTATCAGATGAAGCACTGAGAGCCACTTTCACACAGAGAAATGAGCTCTGGATCCTATTTTTCTTCCCTGCTCTCTTCACTGCTTTATGAAAGGAAAAGAGACCATGCCTACCAAACAGTAAATTATAATAACCATGCTCAGCTCAACATGGATTTGGTTGATAGATTTGGTCAAAAGGTCAAACTACTCCCATGGAGAACAAAGGTGGCAGCTCTGTACCACCTGTGACAGAAACAGACACAATTCTCACCTTAGCTTTGCCTGCTTCCCATGGGCCAGCATTGCCCCAGACTTATCTCTAGGTAGCTCTCACCTGTACTCTCCTTAACCAGACAAACGTTTCCATGGTGTGAAATGGACAGGGATAGACTTGGCTTCACTGGCACATCAAAGCAGACCTGCAACCCACCTTTTTTGCTGCAACACTTTCAATACATTTCAGTTTATGCAGCTAATGGATGGACAGAACCAGCTCTGTCATTGATATGACAGAGGTGTGTTATGTGGTCATTTACAATATCAATTCTGTAGGGCTTTTTATTTTACTGTGAGTTTTTCTTTTTAAAAACTGGTATATTGAAAATTTATGCTTGGAATATAAACCACTTTATGAGATCATAATTTTAAGAGAGCCCCAAATAAAGTTTTGCCAATGGAAAAGAGTAAGTCTATCAGGGAGAAATAAACATATTTACATGTTCACTGCTACCATTTCTATTGTCAGAGAGCTTCCTATATCCCTTGATCATAAAGACATAGAACAATATAGCCCAGGAGTTAGTGGCAAAAAGATTTACTATGTCATCCTACTTACTACAACAGTGTGCTTTGTTCAGTCTAGAGGCTTCTTCCATTTCACTCAGAATATCTTGTGAACGACAATAACTCAAGAAAAAATACTAGACTGTATGCTGCAGTTTATCCCATCTGTTTCTAATTTAATCATACTAATTAGCTGAGCTATCATAAATACATTCTCCTTCTGTCATCGCTGTTCACATTCTCCATATTTATCTGCAGATGCCAGGAGCACTTATTTGTTCCTGCTCCACGGTAAACATTGTTGTGTCAGGAGCCCTGCTGTGATAAAACTTCCCTGACAAACAGCCACCCTCAGGGAAAAAAAACCAGTGCCCAGCTCAGTAACAAGTGGTAACAGGCTATCAGGTGGTGACAAACACTCCAAGATTTTACATCTAACAGTTTGTCACACTTCAGCAGTTCAAAGCAAAGATTTTCAGGAGCCCAGGACTAATCTTAACTATTTTTAAAAATCTTTATTGGTGTATTCATTATGTGGTTTAATTCTGTGTTATCTATTACGTGTAGGGAAATAGCAAATGCAAGCAGGAATGTGATTACATATGGTACTATTTTGTAGCCAGGTAGAGAAGAACAGTGAGAACAGTACCCCTAAATTCTTGGGATCACAGACAGGAGCTGCAATCAGTCAGTCAAAAAAAAAAAAAAAAGGAAGAACAAGAGTACTCTTAAAATTCTGACTGTTTAAAATCACAATTCAGTGCCATCCAGTTTCTACACAACAACATGTCTTAAACATATGATTTGTTTGGATACAGTAGTCATAAAATTTAGCTTGAGAAACTTGACAGGAAAACATTTAATTTCTATTTCCTATTTTTCTGTTGATATTTCATAAACTATAATCAGGGTGCCATAAGGATGCCTGCTGTTAAAAATGGATAAATAAATGATTTAAATCAAATGTTCAATGTCAGATTTTGAGTTTTTATGCAGTCCCACTGTAATCCAGGTCATGGATTTAGAAGATACACTTTTCTAACAAAGAAGTGGATTCTGCATAATTTAGAAGAGTTTTACCCAGAACTATATTCTCAGATGGATAAAGATGGGAACTGATACCCAGGAGGGCAAAGCAGACAAAACAGCCCATCAGCAACTCAACCACATGAAAGACCACAAAGAAACTCCAAAGCCACCCACGCAGCTGCCTGAGGAGTCTGTCAAGGAATGAGAGGCTCTTGTTCAGCTCATGTTGCTGCTGGAAATGTGTTTGAAGAGCTTGGCAATACAGCTGGATTTTACAAGTGGCACACAAAGATGAGAAAATTGAAATCAGATTGAATTATGTGCTGCAGTACACTGGTGGTGTCACATCTCAGCTAACTAGAATGTAATTTAATTTACAAGATAATGGAACGATATCCTGCATTTGTTACTTCCAGAGGGGCAACTGACAAACATCCAGAGTGTAAGTACAAACTTAACTAGACAATCACCTAAAAGGCAAAGAAGATAGGATCCTTTTTCTAGTATATTAAATTGTATTTATTTTTTATCTATTCTAGATACCTAGAAAGCCTCCATTTACGAAAAATGAATACCAGGCCTTGAACATCAGAGATCTATAAAACCAGAACAGGAAGGGTGAAGAATCAATCCCTTTTTTTCTGCATCCTTCTGAAACTACCAGCACTTACTGGTAAAGTAACAGAATAACAGCTATTGTATCACTTGTAACTGCTTTCTACCTCTTTGCTTTATATAAAGCTGACAGAAATGCCCTATATTACTGTCTTTCCACGTAGAAACCTGGAGATATCCCTTCTCAACGTTCTGCTTTCCTCAGTAAGGGAGAAAGATGGCAAGAGACCTAAATTTTCAAAATATTTGTCAATAACCATTCCAAATAACATATCTTAAATTTTGTTCTCTACAACACCAACATAGCTAGCTGCACTGAAATATGATAAGAGTTTTTAATGAGAAAACACTTATTTTAAACAAATTATTTTACATTCCTTCAGTTTGCTGCAAGGAGTAGAAGGGAAAATGAGGCAAAACCTGGAACACTGAAGGCATTTGTCTTCAACACTTGTTAAATGCCCCCTTGTTTTGTTCATGTTGTCAATCTGTAGTAAAATGACCAGAATCTTAAATACACATGGTGAAGACTGTGAACTCCTTATTCAGTCTCTGTTTAATCTTCCACAACACTTTTTGTTTAAATTTGTGAGTGACTCATAGCGGTGGCTTCAGCCAAGCTTAGCACAGACAGACTTTGTGCGTGCCCATACAAATACTGATGAGCCTGTTCCCATTGATGGCTTGTAGGGTTCCCACTATCACTAGCTTGAGATTTTTGGAGGAGAGATTATTCTTTTCATAGGCCTCTGCCAAACTGTCTCTTATTCTGGTGTTGGGAATAGTTGGAGACAAAAGTGCCTATATGTTCATTTTCATTTATGACCTAATATTGCAGATTACTTTTTACATTAACTCAATTGAAATATTTGTCCTGTGAATTATACTTTTATAGGCCTCTGCATAATATTCTTTTATTTACAGTGCCTTTTAAAACAAATTTATGTTGCAACAACATTCTCAAAAAAAAGAATCTATTCACATGCCATTGCTCATTGTTCCACACAGTTAATGGACTCTGTGACTTCCCTCCTTATCAGACCTGTGCTCCAGACCCTTCCCCAGCTCCACTGCCCTTCCTGGGCTCGCTGCAGCCCCTCAGTGACTTTCTTTAGTGAGGGGCCCAGAACAGGACACAGAGCTTGAGGTGAGGCCTCTCCAGGGCCCAGAACAGGGGCATAATCCCTGCCCTGGTCCTGCTGGCCAGACTGTTGCTGATCCAGGCCAGGATGCCACTGCCCTTCTTGGGCACTGCTGGTTCATGGTGAGGGGCTGTTGAGCACCCACAGGTCCTTTTGCCAGGAGGATTTCCAGCCTGTATCTTAAAAAGCCCATATGATCATTATATGATACAGAAAAGATTCTACTCCAGCTCACTTTTATTTGGTGATGGATTCTTCTCTTCTAGTGAGACAGTTTTAAGCCACATCCATTTTGTCATCTGGCCTGTTTCCTGGCTGCTCTAATGCCCATGTCAAGCCTGAGGGAGGCTGTGGAAATGCACACCTTGGGGCAGAGTAGGATCTTTCCTTTTGGCACCAGCCCTGAGTTTAGATTAGTGCAAGTGATCCTGGCACCACACTTGAGGATTCTGGTGTGGATATCTCTGTTATTAAAGTGCACCAGCAGTAGTGAAGTGTCACAGGATTTAGTTGTGCTTGAAGTTTCACAGCAGTTCAGTAGAGTGCTCTGAAACACTTTTATATTTAAAGGTCTAAGAGCCAACCAGTTCTTAATCCTGCCTTTAAAGTCTTTAAATATGCAAGACTGTGTCATACACTGAGGCACTAGGGGAAAGCACATACACTTTAGGATTGGGATAGGGTTAAATTAGCCAAATTTGACATCAAAATTGAGATGGGGAGTTGGCTATATTGCAATGCCATCCTAGGAGCTTTTGCTTTAGTTTTGATGCAAACCCTGGGCCTTTTTACTGGCTTTCTATTGCATTGAGCTGCATCTGATAACAGGATAATTCTAGCTCAAGATCTGCCTCAGTGAAAAGCAGACTTGTTGAGTTTGTATTTAGGGAATTAATTAAAGTCAGGTGTTTTCCTGAAGAAACTTGGTGGTGACACCTCTGATTTCAAGTTACACATTTCAGGACTTTCTTCTTGGCATTTATGAAAGTAGAGTAGGGCTTTCCTTGTCTATAAGGAGACTACTATTACCCATAGTGGACTTGGAGAGTTGAAGGTTTTCCTGTGTTTAGATGCAAGATCTAAGGTAGACAAATTCTGAATTGGTAAACCTTAATTTCTGCTCCTTGTTTCACCTGTTTTTTTAAAGAAGGCATTTGTTTCTCAGACCTCACATAAGACTACTATAATTATCTCCGTATTTACAAAGTCTCATTTTTTAAATCCAAGTAATTCTAGATAACCTTTAGTTAAAGTTCTTACTTAAAAATCCTACCCTTTGATTTCATAACCAAATCAGGCTGATGTAATCCTTTTTTTGTGCACAGCTGAAGACTCCACATGTACCAAGAGGTTCATTTTACAATTGACCAGCTAATTAAGATCTCTGAGTGTATGGTGTCAATAGATCAGGCTAGATCTCAGGGCAGCAAATATGACTCATATCTCTTCTGATTATATCATACTTTTTCCTGTTTTCAGATCTATTTCTACAGCAATCTCATTGACAAATTGAGTAAAATAAGGGGGAACTTGGTATTACGTAAGTAAGTTTAAATACTACATAATGTACCATAATTTACAGGCAGTGACAGTCAGAGAAGTATCTGGAAAATCTGCTTAGCTCCTCCCATTTATTGTAATCGATAATGCAGTGCCAACATGTAAAATGACAGGTGAAAGATACTGCTGCCCAGGGATGGAACTATTTCTTCTGTTCCTATTCTGGTGTAACCCATTAAATACCAGAAGAGAACTACAATTTAGATGCTTTTCACTGCCAGCTATGTTTGATGATGGTAACCAAAGTGGTTAATAATTATCCAATTCCTTTCCTAGCTGTTTTTGAAATAATTTATATTACAGGTACTTAAATCTATCCTTTTATTTAAACTTTTGATGAAATTTGGCAGTTTCCACATTGAAGCATCCTCCAAGCTTCTGAGCAGGCTGGAAGAAGTTCATAATACTGTTTGCTGCTAATGCTGTAACATGAAATAAGTTCTGGGCTTCACATCAGCTGTGATGTCTCATCACAACAATGGGGCCTAGTGAAAGAAGAAAGAAGCAGTTTCAAATAATATTTGGGTTCACATGATCTGAATGGCTACCAGATGGGGCTCTGAGCTGCCTGGGGATCTGCCTGGGGGGGTGGGAGTTGCCCATGCACGGGTGCAGAGGGATGAATGGGCTCTCTGTGTCCCCACTGCCCCGAGTGGGAAATGCGGCTGATCACATCTGGTGAGAGCCCTGAGCTGGGCCACTGGAGGAGACATCAATAGGGAACCCATGGGCAGAGGGGCTGACAGTGCTTCCCAGGCTCTCAAGTTGTTCCTTAACTGTCCCTTTGACGTGATTTATTAATTCTCTGGCACTAGGCAGCAAGCTTTGCCGCTGGAGAGAGGAGAATATTTTCAGTAGCTGCATGGATTTTAGTGCTATTGGCTTCAAAAATCCTTTCTCAGTCAGAAGTAGAGTTACAACAAAGGGAACGTGAAATGAAAAAAATGAAATGTATATATTTAAGTTTCCAATTATCAGAATACATAATATAAATAGAAAAGCACACCAGATTACTTATCTGTAATACAGGGAATTTTAACAGTAGCTACAAAATTTGTATTTTTGGTGTATTGGGTTTAGCCATGTATCATACAGCTAAAATTACAGCTAATTTTCTGATACTTTAAACATTTGTTCTCAAAGATGGCAAATGGATGTTTACCAGTAGTGAACTTGAGAATCAATCACAAATTTATACGTTAGGCTAAATAAAATCTATAAAACATCCTCTCTACAATTCATACATTAGTCATGAATCTCAAAGCATTGGAAAAAGTAGAACTCAAAGCTAATATTCACTCAAAGCTAATATTCACAGCTTTTGTGTGTGAAACCAGCTGTTCTAATAAGCTACTTCATTTGGAAATCAAATCTACTTTGTATTATTGCACAATTTGAAAAACAAGTATTGAAATTGAATTGAATTGAATTTAATTGAAATGTGATAATTTTTAGCTTGTAGAATGGTATGCAGTGTGTTGCTTGGTTGTTGTGAAATATCTCATTAAGTGTTTGCTATTTTGCTTCTGATAATCTATCTTATTGTATATTCCTAATAGTGGCATTTTGTTAAGAAGTCCATACTGGACAGGGAAAACATGGTGGGATGATTTGGAATGGTTCTCATGTGCCCTAGAGAGATGGTTGAGAAAATCGTGTTTCTCTCTCTGAGTTTCAGTTTCCTAAGGGCAAATACCGTTGCATGATTGAGCTGGACACTGTATCCCTTGTGTCCTGGCCTAGTGGATTCCATGTATGCAAGCAGGATACAGCTGGTTCCCTACCAGGAAAAGAGACAGCTTGTAGCACTCTGTGATTGAAAGGAAGATGAATAGGGACAATCTGGCCTGGGTAAATGTATTCCATTGAGCTGAACCTCACTTCTTGCCTAGCTGTCCCAGGTTTTGCTCTGCACTGATACCCAGTAACCACGATTAAGCTCAGAAGTTGCTGCCTTTTAACATTAACTGTTATGTGTAAATACTGATTTATCCTGAGTACTGTGTTCACTGAAACATGAACACAAAAGTTCTGACTCTTGTGGTATGTTAGGCACAAATGAAACAAGAAAGCACTTAAGTCATGCAAGATGTTGAGGTTTTCAATCTGATTTTCAAACGAAACCATTTCGATTTACTTCAGAAACTAATTTAATCTGGATTCTTACGGGGAAGAAATCCAGCTGAACTCATAATTTTTATGCTTGAAAGACCTTCTCTTTTTATAGCAACACCAGAATTCCAATGAGTTATATTCTTTTTTGGACTGTCTTTTACTATGTAGTATAAGAGGCAGTAAGCAATTTGTCTCCTGAACAGACACTAACTCCAGGTTGCATGGCCGATACTTCAATGTCAGATGCTCCTAAAGAAGCACGTCCTCATCACATGGTTCTTGCAAGTCGTTCATCAGTTTATTAAGCATTGACTCAAAAACTTCAAATCAAAGAGGGAAAAAAATCCCTTTCAAGGATTGCTGCAGCTTTGAGAAAGGAAATGAGGCATGGCAGTAAATGCTGAAGCAGGACTGAGGGGTACAAAAGTAGCCTGACCAGTGTCTCAGAACACTGTACTTCTACCCCCATTCTATTTTCCTTACAGTAAAGAGTTTTATTTCTATTTTGCATTCGATTCACCCTTCTTGGGCCTGATTTTTTTAGTGGATCTAAGAAAATTTACAAAACAAGTGCTTTTTGTAAGAGATGTGGAAATATCATCCCTTTTCAACAAAGAGGTTTTATGTCTTTTCCTTACCTGCTGCACTATGGGAAACAAACTTCCATTCACTTTGTGCAAATTATAATCATCTCTACTCTTGTTTTACTGTGCCCATTGCTGCACTTATAGAAATTTCACATTCTCTGAAAAAATATATTGTAATTAAAAAATGCACATATATACATATATACTTCTGAATATTTTCCAGGCTGAGAGAGGGGAAAATTACTCACTGGCTTGTCAGTGTAGGGGCTGATGCTTTCACAGTGAAAGCATCAGCCCCTGCACTGATGCTTTTATCCTGCACTGCACAGGATAAAACTGACCTGTTCCAGAATTTATAGAAATATGTCTACACAGACAAAGACTAGACACAAACAGTGAGGAAAAAAACACTTGGACAAGTGAAATTAATAGGAGGAACCAAATATATTTTCCTCCATTCTATCTTATACTATGGCATGGAAATGTTTATTTTGTTGGCTGATGTTTATCCACTAAAAATAGCAACAGACAGAAATTTTATAAGATGTGATATATTTGTATGAAGGTTGAGAGTGAGCTGAATAAATCAATGACTAATATAGTGATGAGGGACATAATGGCTTATTTCTACCCATACTTGACATCATGCATTAATTTTGTAGAATTATTCAGGTCTTGAAATAGGGCAGAGGAACAATCTTGATGCCTCTCAAAGGAAATGGTGAGGAGACAGCTAGGAGAAAGAGAGCTAATAGAAACAGAACATAAAAAATGTTTACGAAATGTGTCAAGGCAAGTATTGTAGGCTCCAATTAGTAAATCTAGAAGACACATCCATATCCCAAAAATTAAAGTTTAAAATGTTTTGTGATGGAAGTAATAGAAGAAAGATATCCAGTTAAGCATAAGAGAGGAAGACAAAATGTCACTGCATTGCAACAAGTCCAGTTCAAATTTTAGTAAGCAAATAAGAAGTTCTACACATATGATTATAGAATCACAGAATTGCTAATGCTGCAAAAGGCCTCTAAGCTCATGGAGTCCCACGGTTAAGCCAGAACTGCCAAGTCCACCAGTAAACCATGACCCTAAGTGGCACAACCATATGTTTTTTGAACACTTCCAGGGACACTTCCACTACTTCCCTGGGCAGCCTGTTCCACTGCCTGGAACCACTGCCACCACCCTTCTGGGGAAGAAATTTTTCCTAATGTCCAATCTCAGCCTCCTCTGGCACAACCTGAGGCTGTCTCATCACTTGTTACCTGGGAGAAAAGGCCAACTCCCACCTGGCTCCAAACTCCTCTCAGGCACTTGCAGAGAGTGAAAAGGTCATCCCCGAGCCTCCTCTTCTTCAGGCTAACCATCCTCAGCTCCCTCAGCTGCTCCCCATCAGACCTGTGCTCCAGAGCCTTCCCCAGCTCCATTGCCCTTCTCTGAACTCACTCCAGCACCTCAATGTCTTTCTCACAGTGAGTGGCCCATCTTCGACTAATGCCAATGGTTGGTGCTTCCTTCCCACAGATAACCACAGGGACAGATGACAGGCAATGCTCAAGCTAGGCAATCCTCCTAGGCTGAATCCAAACCGGGAACTTTTCTGTTAGCACAGTCCAGCTGGGCAAGTCCTGAGGCTGGTGCAGGCCTCAGCACAAATGCGACAAGCTGCTCCAGCTTCCAGCAGGAGTCAGCTGGGAAGAACTCTCCACAGAGCTGCATATCTGGCCCACAGATCAGGCCAGCAGCTCACCGGCTTCACCTGAACTCCCAGGGACAGCACAGGCTCATTCTGGGAGCCAGAGTGCTACGGAGGAGTCGGAGGAGTCGAGGTGGGCTGGGAGCTGGGTCAGTTCTTGTGACAATGGGGACATCAGTGTCAGCAGGGAGCAGCCTGAGGGGGCCATCACTATCCCTGGAGGTCAGCTTCTCAAATCTGAAACAGTGTAACTACTGCTTACACAAGGGTGTGCCTGTGTTCATGGGGACACACACGTGTAAGTCTAGCTTGGCATTTGTGATGACAGGTGGTGTAGCTAAGGGGGAAGATCCCAGTGTTTGGACCATATTTGGAAGAGAAATGGTTTTCAAGTTTCCTTTGAAATCCTTGATATATTTTTAGTTCAAAAATTTTTATGAAAATTGACTTCTCTAACCAATTTTATGAGTACAGAGCCAAAACACTGAAAAGAGAAAACTTTATTCTTACTTAAATGAGAAATTTATAGTTACCCATAGACACACACACTGCCAGCACAAAAAGGGAATCTGGTCTGTTATGTTCTGCTCCTAGTACTGCACTCAGCAAAACACATAGAAACACATGTCATTTTAAGCCCATGCTTAACCCTTTCCTGAATTGGAGCCTAAAATGTTCCTAGTATTCCTCCCAGCCGAGTACAATTACTGGATGAGATACATGAGGAGAACAGCATAAGGCAGTGTGCCTATTCTATGGGACAGACTATTTATTTTAGACTTTCTACACACACTGTATTCTTCCTTGTCCATTCCTGCTTCATTAATATTAATAAAAGCTTGTGTATTCAAGACATTTGTAATACTGAATTACATTACTCAGTGGCTCTAATTATGTTATTTCTTGAGTTCCAAACTGACTCCCAGCCGTACTCATATTACCAGGTATAAATAAGAATATGATTCATCATTTACAGAAAGCGCGTTACATAAGTCAGTTACACAGTTGCACAACTGAGCACACAGACTGTCTGCATTGAAGGTACAAACAGGAATAGGAATGGAAATAGAGCAGATTTTCTATCCTTAGTTTGAAATCAAACTCAGACTACCGTACTAATCATGTGAGCTCTGGCTGAAATAAGAAGAGAAAACATTCATCACATGTTTTAGATGTTTCAAACTAATAATAGTCTGGGACCGGTTTTCAAAGAAAGACATAGCTGTTCTTAGGAAGTGTGTGAATCCCAAGTACAACTGCTGTGAATAAAAGCTTTGTTTCTTTGATTCTGTCCGATTCCTCATGAGAAAAATTTACTCCATATGTAGTACATAGAATGGTTTTGCAATTCTAATGGAAAGTGTTAGCTACAGGCAGATTATACAGCATCCAAACTCTGCTGCATTCAGCAGTGTGCTGTGGTCTACAGATGTGGCTCCAATAATAGTAAGTGAGCTCATCCTTAGTGTGGAAGATTATTCATTAGGGAGAGAATAATGTAAGTGATATGATCATTACATCACCTTTTCCTGTACATTATTCTCACTACAGATGACAGGGACAACATTTCTCAGTCTAAAGTTACATTATTTTCAAATTTTGCAGAGTCTAGATAGAAGTGGTGTTTGAAAGTATATGTAAAGATTTATTTGATAGTAAAGAAGGGCTAGTGCTGCAGGGTTGAATTGCTTGTTCATTGTTTCTCTTTTTTTCATATAAAATAGTCATTCCATAGTGTTACATCCCATGTCTATCAACTGTAGCTATTGTAATTTGTAAAGGATTTTTAGAATTTTTTTAAGAAAAAGGTTTTTAAATCTATATGATCACAGAATCACAGAATGAGGGCTTTTAGTTGAAATAAAGGGCCAGTGTGTAAAAGATGTCTTAATGTTAAACTCAAAATTGCCGGAAATTACGATCTCAGGGAAAATTATGTTCCAATTGCAGCAATCACACATTTTGATGAGGATGGAGTCAGTGAAGAAATATGAAAAGATTTCTTAGCTTTTTCTGTGCTTTTGATAATAATGGTTTATATATCTATAGTCAAGGATGGGGAGAGAACTACATTCATTATGATTAAGATAAAATTTGCCGTGATAGTGTGTTTACTGATACTACTGCATAAAGAAGAGTAATAAGGTAAATCAAGAGCAGAAATTATGCATATTTTGAAATGATGCATATTTTGGTCTCATTTTTCCAAATTGGACTGTTGTTCCACACAGTTCTCATCACCTGCCATAAGAATGAGAATTACTATCAAAAGTTTGTAAAAGCCTTAGCCTAGCCTATATTAGTACAGACATATACATTTGTATGTCGTGGCCTAGTTTTTCAAGTTTCCACTAAATAAGGACATTGTGAGGACTTAGAATGCCCCTGTGCAAATCTTAGTAAGCATTTCTAGAATTTAACTGATGTAGCAAAAAAATACCAGTTTCAAAATGCAAACAGTCATCCTATTTGTGCAGCAGACATTCTTCAGACAACTAATAAAGTTTTAAAAATAAAACCCATTCTCTCCATTTAGTGTATTTGATTGAACATTGAGGAGAGAAACAGGAACAGACTTTTCATTCAGTTCCACTGCTTTCCCTGGTGAGGATCTCTTTGCATAACCACATGCCACTGTCAGTGTTCATAGAAAAGAAACATGTTGTTGGCTTAAACACAGGAGAGTGCAACTGATCCAAGTACCTTGCTTAAGGAAATCAGCACAAAATATTTACCCTGGTTTTGGCTTCTTTGCCATGGTATCTACCTCGTGCACTTGTTGCATTCACAAGGATTTCCTGCTGTTGTGTGGACAAAGCTGGTTTGCTGCAGGTGTTTCTGCTTCTGTACTATATTATTTTTCCTGTCCAAACAGTTACCAAGCAATGAGGTATCAGTCACCACACAGTGTAAGTGCTACAACACCAACAGGCAAGTCTCCCAGATGAAATGAAATTAAATTCTGGAAACTTGCTCACAAGTTTCCAGAGAAAATTCCTTTTTTTCTCTCATTTCTCTCATTCCCAGATGTGAATGGAATAGAAAATGTTTTCTCTTTTTTTAAACTTGGGTATTTCATACTTGATAACTATGATTTACAAGTTGTCTTTATATGGAAGATTTTCCTGATAGAAAGCTTTTAAAGATTATTACAGTGTACTACCAGTAACAAACAGTCTGACTGCAAAGGGGTCACTTCCACAGAAAAATGGAACAAAATAGGTATTATCTATATAACCAGAACACTTTGCCATCACCTCTCAGAATACTTGTTAGATTTGCACCCCTATATAAAAAATGACTGTTTAAAAAATGTTTGCTATGAGCTGGGGCAGGAGCTCCTGGATGCCACTGCTGCTGTCACGAGCAGAGTGCTTGGTGGCTGAGGGCTGCTGTGGTGAGGGAAGTTTCACCCAGAGTAATGGTTTTGTTTTGCCAGCTTACAAACTCGTGTGGGAACACAAGGCAACTTTGCTTGGAAAACTTTGTGGTGCAGCTGAGGGCTGAGGAAATGAGGCTCTCTGGTTCCAAGGCCACTTCTCACATGGGCAGAGCTAAGTGCTTCCAGCCCCCTTTCCTCATCCCTGATCACTTGCACGCCTGTGCCCACACCCTGTTTGTTCTGCTGCGATTGTCTGTGGAGCTGAGTAACAAACCAGAGCAGAGAGCTGATCCAACATTAAAAGCTCTCCTCCCCTTTGTTTTCCTATTTTTGAGGGCATGCTGTTGAGAGAAACATCCACAGAACCAAGAGCTGCAAAGCTAGGAACCAGATCTTCATAACATCACTAAGAAGCCCAAAGGAAATGAGATACCTAATTAAATCTGTGAATCTGACTTTATATGACCTATTTAGAATCATGAGAATCCAGCTCTTTGGATTCTGGCAGGTTCTTCGGATTCTTCCCTGGCACCCTAAAACACAGTTAATCTTCTTTTTCATTTATTCCATAAATGGTATTTTAATCTGTTGTTTTCTAGATGCTGCAGTTACATTTCACAAATATTTCACTAATTTAATTTCAATGGATGCTGAAAAATGTACTAAAAATGTTGGCTTAAGTCCTAGCTGAGGGATATGCAAATGTAACTGTATTCCAAAGATATTTGCATTAAAGATCTAATTGAATTAACTGTTCACACAGCTTCTACAGTCAGCTTGTCACAGTCTCTTTTCAAGCTTGACTACATCCATTTTTGATAGAGAGATTTAAAAGGTTTTTTCCTTTCTCCTGGGATTAAAGATAGGGATGAGCACTAATTAGCCACCTGCACCCACAGCACAGTGCTACAGCTTGTTTACCTTACAGAATCTGCTGCACCCCTGGGGAAAATATCAGTGTGGTGGGTATTTTCTTTTAAACATTTCAAATTCTGTTTTTTCAAGAGAGGTTTAACAGTTTGCACAATTGTTAGCATTACTAGGAGGAGTAAGAGTGCCTGTTTCTCACACTGCAACCTGGATTCAGTAGAAGAAATAACAAATACTGGGTTTTTTTCTTATCTATTCAATTTTTCTTGTTCATCAAGTGAGTCACACATTTGGTGTTACCTGCAGCACTTTGATGCCCATAACATATAAAGTGAGACTTGGAAAATAAAAGTAACATTTAGCAATCACAAGAGCTCTCTTCATATTAGCATGATGTAGAATCCGCTAAATAGGCAATTAAAATACAAGAAAAAACCCAGAAATAAATAAAAGAAACTTCTTCATAAATCCTTTAATGTAGTGATGCTTAAATAGCTTTTTATTTTTTTTAATTGAATGAAGCACTATTTAGGACTAGCAGCTGAAAGAGTTGCAATTTAAACTATAGTCTGATTCTTTTTTACTGTTTTTTCTTACCTTGGCATTTTCTGACTAAGAATGGTAAAAAAGTGTCCTGCTTTGTTTGTCTTTTATAAGTTCTGACTCAGTGGCAGGCAAGTACTACTTATGGGCCTGATGTAAAGCCTAGTGAAGTCAACTGGAATGTTTCCAATGACTTAATTAGACTTTGGATTGGGTCTGAAGTGCAGCAATTTACTCAACTCTGAAGCATAAATTACAGACATAAAAAACAAATTATTTGTGTGTTGCAGGATTACTGACAGCAAAATGTATGATGTCAGAAAAATAATAGGCAGAGATAGCCTGCACAAGTTGGAAAAGCTTAAAATACAGCCAAAGATAGGGGAATACTCTTTGGCAGGAATAGAGACAGTCTCAGTTCCCGTGCCAGTGGAGGAAAGTTGAGTAATTTGACAGACAATTATGTGATTAATCTAGCAGGAGAAGACACTATCTGTCTGCCTCAGTCACCACTCTGCTGCCTGAGCACTGCACTAATATCTGGATGAGATGATGGTCTGCTGGTCAGCAGGAAGGACTCTGAGTCTGTGACCCCTGGAAACCCCTTTGGAAATGTTAAAAATTCCAGTGGCCAAGACTCAGAGCAGAAGTGAACAGTGCCAGCCAAACCCATCAGCTGAGTTTGTTGCTAGAGTAAATAAGATAAGGTTGAAGAGAATGGAATGTGAGTGTTACTGAACAAGAAGTCAAGCAATCTCCACCTGAACCATAACATTTTGTTGTAGAGAAATATCTCCCAATTGCTGTTCTTCTGAAGTTCCAAACTGCATGTCTCAGTGAGTTAGGAGTGATTCAATGAGCTGGGTAGGTACTTGTTTCAGTCAAAACTTACATAATTTCCCCTTGTTTGAAAACCTTGGGATGCCAACATCTTCCCTGAGCTGCCCTAGAAAAGTAAACTAAAATATTTGTTGCAAAGGGGTTATTTGTATACACCTATTCTCAGGCAAGTGTTGTATTTCAGCACACAAGAACCTAATCAGTGCAGAGTAATTCTACTTTGGAAAAAGATTCATTATTTTGGAGTAAACCGATTTTTTGTTCTGGAAAAGCCTATCCAAGCAAGAATTGTTATCCTGGAATAGTGGATTATGCAACAGCTATGTCAATGCTTCCTGGAGTATATATCTTTATCTTTCCTTTATTGGCAAACTAGGAAAGATTTTCATAGAGAAGAAGCATTTAGAGCATTTTAGAGAAGCATTTACATAAAACAGTTTGTATTTTAAGAAAGTGAAAAGAAATATGAAGAAATGTGGGTAAAATACCTTTACATCAGCAGCTAATACTACATTGTAAGCCACATAACTGAAAGAAACATAATTTGTTTTAAAAGTTGGTGTGCAAAATAAAATGGTATTTTTCCAAGGACACAAAGATGTGAGCTCAGCTTTAACCTGAGGTATATATTTTCAGTTAATGGGTTTTGTCTTACATAAATTTATATGCAAAATTTATTTATGTAGTAGCATTTTTTCATTTGTTTTTAAGTAATGTTTTGCTATTAGAAGTCATCTCCCTCTCCTAAAAGCAAACAAGCTCCTCCCAACACCATGAATAAATAAGAAAAAAGTTTTAACATTCCCTTTCTATTCAAATTTCTCCATATTTTATCTCCCTTTGTTTTCACCATTTGTTCTCAGAGTTGAAAACAGAGGATGGGCAGAGAAATTGGACAGACAAATGGAAAATAAAAGTCAAGGTTTTGGGTTTTTTTCCTGTTATTACATCAGGTGACATGGTAACAAACACAGATAAGGTATTGAACCAACAAATCTTTCCCCAGATCACACCTGTGCCTTAAAGTATGGTAATCTTTTACCACTCTGTCAGTCTAATAACCAATTCTCCTCACAAACCTTTCCTCACTTACTGCCTCAAATTGTCATGGTCATCATAATGCTTTCCAAACTGGAACAGAAGGAATGGGAAAGGAAAAAGCATAGAGAGAAGAAAGTCTTTGAATAATAGTTGGAAAGAAAAATTTAGAGTAACGGGAAATATTTGTTTTTTAAAATCATTATACAAGAAAAGATGCTTTCTGAGAGAATTCTTCCCTTTGTTTTTACACTGGCAGAAACTGTTGTCTTTTTCTAAAACAGCATCTGTTTTCTGCTGGGCAGATCAATACAACATCACCTCACACACACCAGCTTTGGCCCAGTAAAACATGCTCAACTTCTCCTACGTATACTCTGTGTGAATTACTGTCAACAGATAATAAATTATTTGATGCAAAGAGTTTGTTTAACATTATTAAAACAATTTTGGTAGCATTCCCAGGCAGGATTTTTATACTAATTTTCCCACATAAGAATGGCAATTAAGCAGTATGAAAAGTGACTTCCAGTTCCCAAAGTTTTGTTTCATTTGGGAGCCAATATGATTTAGTGGCTAGACAAGTTTAAAAGACAAGGAGCCAGAAGAGTTTAACATTTTCAGGGAGTTTGATCAGTTCACTGAATCACCTTGGGCTACTCAGTTAACTGTTATGTTCTTTAGTGAAACCATCTGTAACACTGGGTGAAAACACCCCCAAATCCCCCCCAAAATACCCAACCTCATTCAGAAACAGATGCTTATGTCTGGTTCTATTCTCTAAAGCAAACAAATTGCAAAAAAAATGAGCAAGACAAATATGGCATGAGAACAAGACATTCCTTTAGCAACCTTACAAGTCAAGCTGAGACATAGCTGCAATGCAAGCCTCAGCTGCAGTGCTGCATATCATTGGGTTAAAAGCCAGCATAAAATACACTCTGATGTCTACTTGATTATTAAATGCTTACTTTGAAACTAGAAGGCAAAATTCAGACTTCACTTGTATAGCTGCAGCCTCACTGACTTCAGAAAAAACAGTGGAAGTCCATGGAGTAGCATCCTGTGAAGTCTGAACTCCATGCTCACAAAAGAAACTTTTAAGTCAAGGAACAGGCATTGCATTCTTTGTTGATACATGTGCTTGCCTGAAAGCACTGTGCATTTTTATGGTACTTTATCAAAGAGAAAACAGTTGTCACGGCCATTGTTCTAATCTGGACACCAGCTCAGATTGTCTTGTGAAAAACAGCAACACCACTGTTAGCATATAAAGCTGTACAGCAAATGGAAAAATGAATGTGGCAGTGAAGGCACAAGGATAGAGATCAGGAACCCACCCAGGCTTCATTTCCAGACGGATCAGACACTTCCTGCATGATCATGTACCTATCATCAAACTTTGTTCTTCCAGTTTCCTCATGTACAAAATGGACAGGGAAGCTCTTGTTCAAGAGGTTCTGTGCTTTGAGACTGAGATGAAAAAAAAGGCTTAAAAGTTCTGCAGTTAAGGAGGAACTGCCCATTGTTAACTATGGCAGCCTTACTTAATTGTTTTCCTTTTCAGTTAATTTGGCTTATCACTGAAAACATTCTGCAGTAGAGGCATACACAGTTTAAATGCCCCAAAGTGTCACCATCAGCTGAATTAATACTAACTCTTACACAAACTGCACGTGAATGTTGCACTTGAAAACGTGCAGAAGGCCTGCATCCCACTGAAATGCAACACAGCACGTGGGAAATCTACAGTTCAAAGAGCATTGCTCGCAGGCACTGACAGAAGCCAGGATCATAGTGGTGTTTTCAGCAAAGCAGTGTGCTGTCAGTGGCACTCCTCTGCATAATCCTAATCACAAGAAGACACTGCAATTCTGTCCCTGCACACATCAACAGTAGGACTTGACCTTGCCACAGCACAGGGAGCCACTAATGCATACAAAGAGCCTCTGGTGGCATCAAGCCAACAAAAGATGCATTTCTGTGCCTGTGCTCAGCTGGCAGCAGCACAACAAATGGGAGAACGACCTGGCAATCCCCTGCTGCTTTATTTACACCTCAGAGTTGTTGGAGCACAACGGCTGGGGACAGACTGAGCTCAGAGAAATGGACATTATTTAGCCCTCTGTTCTGGAGCCGGGCTGCACCCTTCATTTTCAGTCAAAAACCTCTTTTTCTGTTGTGGGGTGGTTTTGGTTTGTTTTGTTGGGGATTTGTGGGGAGGGGAAGGGAGATTGTGTTTGTGTTTTTCTGGAGTCGGACAGCGTGCACGGAATGTGTTCCGCTACCAAAACACCAGTCCGAAGTCCCTGCGCTGGGACACGTCAGAAAACCCAGAGGCCGAGATGCCCGGGGAGCTACCGGCATCTAACGACCGAAAGCTGAACTACAACCCACGGCCCCGGCCTTGGCAGCCGCAGGAAAACCACTGCCCACAAACGCCCCAGATTGTCACTTGTTCCGGGGCTCAGAACGGCAGAGGCGACAGAAGGCTAGAGCTGGAATGCCAAAATACAAAAATAATTCTTACTACTCAGCAAGATTGGCTCCTACAAAGTCCATCCATTTGTACTTTTTTTTCTATTTGCCACTAAATGTCTATTAGTAACATAACTCGTTCTGATTTTATTAATGAATATCATTTCATGCACTTGCACTTACTTTAAACAAAGTTGATAGTGCTACGAATTGCTGCCTCTTCCAAAACACTTCAAAGAATAAATGTTCTGCTGCAATATTTGAGATTTATATATTTGAATATTTTTTCTTGCCTTGTTAAAAGACAGGCTCATCCAATCACATACAGCCTCCATACACATGAAGAAAAGTACCTGGATTCTGGAAGATTCTGATTTTGTGCCTGATTTAAATGTAAGGCAAAAAAATGGTTCTTCCCTGGTAACTTCTCTGGGTCTCTAAAATAAAATAATAAGAATAAAATCAATCAGGTTGGTTGATTTAAAATTTAATTTTAAACATGTTTGCTTTGCAAAACAAAATAATAATAATACTAATACTACAGAAGTAGCATTATTAAGCAGTACGGACTTTTTGATCAAGCTGCTGAAGGATTAATCTTGGTTTGCTGAAGTGTTGAATGAGTTTCTGACAAGCATCTTTTTCTGCAAGCAAGGTGGCAGTATTTCCTGCATTTCTGTTCATTCACCAGCTCACTTACATGGATTACCTCTGCTGATTTTTTTTTCATTCTTTCCATCCATAAATAAAAAAGAGGTGGAGATTACAGGATGATGTCTACTAGTTCTACACACTAGAATGAGTGAGAGATCCAACCAATCACATTCTCTTCCTCCAAGTATACTTCCATTTTTTAATAAAAGCTTTCTCATGCAAAACATATTTAGGGAATCTCCTTAAGAAGAAGGATCAAATACATTTATCTTATTCAAGTAAAAGCAACTATAAAGAGGTTTTTTTTCCTGATTATTTTCTTTCAATTCCTATATTTATCCACTAGGAGTTTGGTATGATCCACAACTAAAAGTGTAACAACTACATAGGGAAAAAAAAAGAACTTAAACAGTCCTCATCTTCCCAAATAGTGAAATGTATGTACAAATTAAGATGTTATGTTAAAGTCTGAAATGTCTCAGATGTATGTAACTATACCATGTCCTCTTTGCTAGCAAAAAGAAATGGTAAATTATGCATGAAGACCATAATCAGCACATTTTAATGGTTACCAAACAGTGAAAAATCAGTCTTTAAGACACAATACAACTGTAATTTAATATAAACAATCATTTCAATCAAACTTTTCTGTTCACTGGCTTAGGACTAATTTTCATGACGACTGATTTAAAGCACTCCTCCAAAGTGTTACTGTTTACTCATTCCAAGCTCCAGGAAATATTTTTTCTGCAAACACTGCTGCCAGACTCCTGGCTTTTTCTTGCTGCAGTCACACAGTTACTTCTGTAAACAGGATTATGGCATTGGCTCCCTTGGACGTGCGGGAAGCTCCTGGCAGCCTCTTGCAGAAGCCACCCCTGTGGGCGTCCTCTGCCAAAACCCTGCCACACAAACCCTATACAAAACTCTGGTAGCATAAAGAAACTGTGAAAAGAGTACTTTTTTAGTACAATGTAAATATGTAAATAGCCATTCACATTACCTAAAGTGATAGCCCCCAGTTCACAGCCAATTACTCATGTTCTATCCTTACACCACTAAAAATGCTGCTTTAAATTGATATGGTTCTGCCATCCTCCTCCTGTGCTTATAGTACCACCATTCAGGAGTTCTGAGAGCTCTTACAAGCCTCAATTTACCTCAAATACCTTCTTGCCTCAACTCTCAGCAGTTCTTGACTTTACAAGTCCTCAGACCAACAGCTTCAAGACAGTTTATGAAGTGTTCTTCAAGGGTGGAAAGAATAGCTTTCACCACAACATGATTTTTGTCATTTGTGTTATACTGAATGGTAACCATTTGTCTAAAAAAAAAAAATCCAACCAAGGAAAATACTCTTCCCCAAATTAGAGACTGCAATGGGATATTCTGCCCAGAGTCTGAAGACACACCTTTCACAGCAGCATAAATAATACTTCTGGTATAACTAAGAAGGGTGACCCTCGTGTCACATGCAGCCCTTTTATCCTGTCTTTTTCATTCTATGTGGGACAGCATTAATTAGTTGTTCCCACAGGAATTCATTCCACAAACTCAAACCAGCCCTTCTTTTGCTTGCTCTGTTGTGCTGAGATACTAAGCTGCTGCCCATGCCATCAGCCCATCATTTTTTGGGTGCTGCCCACCTGAACGTTGAGCACCTTGAATCTGATGTGGTATTAAACCTTTTAAAATTCTGGCCTTGACCAAAGCTCTCCAGAAGGCAAAATGTTACATGATTACTCATTTTTTGTAAATTTCAAAGTCAAGCAGACTGCATTTTTTTGTAATTCCCTGAGATGCACTGAAGGAATGCAGATGCTGGGAGTGTACAACCTTTGGCTCACACATGAAGCACAAAGATGCAGTCAGCTATAAATAGCATGTAGGAATAATGCAACCATTACTATATTCTGCTATAACTGAACTTCTATTCTGCCTGAGGGACATGAAATCCAGGCCTAGTCTTCACCAGCAGAATTAAATCCAAGTTTGTCCACACACATTTTATTTATCCATAAATATTTATCATGCAGGAATTAAAATAAAATTTTTAACAGGCTGTTCAGATTCAGTTCAGAAGGGGCTGGGACAACTCAAATTCTAACATTCTTTGTCTCTCAAGCTGGGGTTTGACAGGACACAAATCTCATCATGGACTACTAAGCAAATAGGCAACTTAAAATATTTTTTTATAACCAGATCACCCTCTTATTTTTTTTAAACAGTGTTCCCTTAAGCATCAGGCTTTATCACCACTATTAATATTCATGCTAGCTAGCTTGAAGTATTTATTTATTAATGCCCCCTAAACTCTTTGGCTTGATCATGTGTTTGAGTGCTGATCAGAGAATCATGGAATCATGGAATGGTTTGGGTTGAAAGTGACCTTGAAGATCACCTAGTTCCAACACCTCTGCCATGATGTCCTGGATTTGGCTGGGATAGAGTTCATTTTTTTTAAAGTAGTTGGTACATTGTTCTGTTTTGGATACAGTATGAGAAAAATACTCAGATGTTTTGGTTGTTGCTAAGTAGTGCTTACCCTTCGTCAAGGACTTTTCAGTGCCTCATGCTCTGCCAGTGAGGAAGTGCACAAAAAGCTGGGAGGGAGCTTGGCCAGGACAGCTGACTCACAGAATCACAGAACAGTTTGGGTTGGAAGGGTTCGAATTCCAGCACCTCTGCCACAGGCAGGGACACCTTCCACTAGATCAGGTTGTTCAGAGTCCCATCAAACATGGCCTTGAACAATTCCAGGGATGGGGCATCCACACCTTCTCTGGGGAACTTGTGTCAGTGCCTCACCATCCCCAGAGTAAAGAATTTCTTCCTAGTGTCTAATATAAACCTACCCTCTTTCAGTTTAAAGCCATGTCCCCTTGTTCTATTGCCACAGGCCCTTGTAAAAAACCCCTCTGCAGCTCTCTTGTAGCCCCTTTTAGGTACTGAATGGTTGCAGGTAAGGTCTCCCCAGAACCTTCTCCTGGCTGAAAAACCCAATCCTCTCAGCCTGTCTTGATAGGAGAGGTGCTCCAATCCTCTGAGCTTGTCCATGGTCCTCCTCTGGACTGGCTCCAACAGTTCCACACCCTTTTAATGCTGGGGACCCTGAGCTGATGCAGCACTGCAGGTGGGTTCTCACCAGAGCAGAGGGGCAGAATTCCCCCCTTGCCCTGCTGGCCACGCTGCTTTTGAGTTCCCAGCCTGAATAAGCTTTTTAGTCAAGGGGAAAAAAAAAATATTCGAATTTGAATTTGCTACACACTTGCTTACTCTTCTCACAACCTCCCCTCTATTTCTTTACAAGCATTTCACATATTTCTTCATGTCTGCTAGAGCATTTCCAAGGAAGAGCAATGGGATATGAGAACACACTCTTTGTATATGATCACATTTCAGAAATATACACAATTACTGTGGCAGCACGCATCTACCGAGGGCACAGCTCAGCAGCTTCTCCTTCTGGCACCACAACCAGCTGTGGGATGTGCCCCCCAACCTGTGTGGCTGAGGGGTGTCCCCCCCAACCTCTGTGGCCGTAGGGTGATCCCCCCGTGTGGCTGAGGGGGGACACCCCCAACCTTTTTGGTGTGGCGAGATCCCTCCAACCTGTGTGTCTTGGCATGCTCCCTGCAACCTGTGTGGCTTGGCATGTTCCCTTCAACCCGTGTGGCTGTGGGATGTCCCCTCCAAACCCGTGAGGCTGTGGGATGTCCCCTCCAAACCCGTGTGGCTGTGGGATGTCCCCTCCAAACCCGTGTGGCTGTGGGATGTCCCCTCCAAACCCGTGTGGCTGTGGCGTGATCCCTGCGGCCGGCGTGACGCGGGGTGTCCCCTGTCCTGCCCCACACCTATTCTCCGGGCTGCTACCTCACTAAGGAAAAAAATGGACCCGTCAGGAACACGCTTAGAAACGTTTCACGTCGCGCCCCTCAGGTGGAGCGGGGCGCTCGGGCCGGGCGGCACCGCTTCCCTCAGCGGTGGCACATGGCAATTCCCGCCCCTCGCTGGGACCTACTGGGTGAGGGGAAGGAAAGGTTCCTCGGCTGTACCACTGCGGGCCTTGCGGGTGAGGACGACATGAGGCGACAGCCGCTCGCCTCGGCACCATCCGGCTCCACCGAGCCGACCAGGGCCGGATCCCAGCGCAGCACCCCGGCGCTACACCCCGCTCGCTGCCCCGGCGCCCGGGCGCGCTTTTCACCCGCCTCTTCCCCCCCTTCGGCACCCCCCCGCGCGGCGAATGGTGCGAGCCGCAGGTGTGGCCGGCGGGACAAACCAACAGCGGCCGGGGGGGGATCGGCGCGGCGGGAGGGCGGGACGGGACGGGACGGGGCTGGCAGCGGGCGCATCACCGGGAGCGAAGCGGGCGGAGCGGCCGCCGCGGGAGATTGAAGTGCCGGGGCCGCGGCGGGGCGAGGAGCGCGAGGCGTTGCCGCCACTGCCAGCGTCGCCCGTGGGGAGGAGAATAGGAGGAGGGGGCCGGTAAGTGCCATGAGCCGTCGGCAGCGGGAGTGCGGCCCCGGCGGCGGCGGTGGTGCCGGTGCCGGGGGGGGGGCGGGCAGGGCAGGGCACGGCGGGGCAGCGGCCGCGGCTCCGGGAGGCCGGGTGTCCATCCCGGCCCGGGTGTCCGTCCCCGGCCTGCCCCGCCGAGCCGCCCGTGCCCGAGCTGCGGGTGGGAGAAGGCGCGTGGCGAACCGGGAAAGGGCGCGCGAGGCGGGGAACGCCGGGCTGCTCTGCCCAAGGTTGCTGGCCCAGGTGTTGGCACAGGCAGGCCGTGACCTGGATCACAAAACCAATCTTGGATTAAAGATAAAGTCAGATTTTTTTTTTTTTTCCCCCTGAAAAAATGTTTTCAGCTTGAGTCAGCTTCCTGGGCTGATTCAGGGTAGGGGCAGCGAGAGGAGAAACTCGTGGCTGGAGCTGATGCACGTGGTGTGAGTGCTGGTCGAAAGTGTTAATAAAGCTGCCGGCTAATTAGAACATCTGTATTAACTCTAATTAGAGCATCTGCAGGAACTCTAGTTAGAACATCTGTAATGACTCGTGAGTTATAATTTGGTCATTCTTATCCTGATGGAGCATTTATTTTAATGCTGAGGTGTTTCAGGTGCCTTTGGGTGGGTGCATTTCTCCTTGAGCCTTAGCAAATATGTGTACGGAGTACATTTCTTCATCGAGAACTAAACCTCTTTAGAAATTGATTGATTCTTGTATAGCAGCACTTGGAAAAAACTCTGCGGGTCATCATCACTTGATCAGCTTCAGGGGCTGATTGCAGGAAGAGCAGGATTTTAGAACACTGACAACTAGACGACTTTAATGCTCTAATTTTCTGTGTATTCACTTATCAGAACCACATTTACATCCTGTCACATACTGAATGGCCTGGTATGTATAGGCATTCTTGAGCCTAACAGATGTGATGAAAGGCATTTGCCCTTCCCCTCACCAGCCTATAGAATCACAATGACAAAAGGCTGAAATATATGAGAAGATAGATTTGTTAAATATTAGAGCATAGTACTGCCTCTAAACATGATAAATTGAGTGAGTAAAAAATTGGATATTCCTAAGAAAGTCTGTGACCGGACACCAGTTTGATAGGTTTCAAAAGCATCTTTCCAAATTACTTTTATCTACAGAAGAAGCAGTTCTCACATGCAGGACTCTGCTATGCTGAGTTTCATGAGTGAATGTGGTAGCTGAGTCAGTGGCAGCAACTGTCTGTAGTTCAGTCTTGCTAGATGATGTTTCCCATCTTCTGGGGAGAAGCTGGAGCTTTCCCTCCCCCCTTGCTGGTATTTTTATCCCCTTCCTTGTCTAAAACATCCATCCCGCAGTAGATGTAGATAGTAGAGCTTTGCTTTTACTTCTTTCACTTTCTGTTCTCCTTGTCTACAGATACAGAGATATCAGGAACTGGCATTTGTATCTTGTTCCTTTCTGGCAAACCTGAGCTTCTGTTAGGAAAGATGGTGTGATGCTGCTGGAGCACTAGAATTAGGCTGCCTTGTAACTTGTGTTTATTTAATAAGTTACTTATTATTATTACCTTGGTATCTCAAGTCAACACCCTCCCCTAGGCTTATTACTGTCAGCTGAAAGTAAAAATCAGGGTTTCCATTCAAACTGCCTTACAAGTTTGAAGAGCATCCTTCCTTGTCACATTTTGTGCATCAAAACCTTCTAAATCCTGTTTGCAATGCCAAGCAAAATTTAATCATGCAATTGTGATATGAATGTTTGGGCTTCTTACAACTAGGAGTGGCATACAAGAAAAGTAATACATTAAAAGTATTGGATGGCTGTGGCTTTTTAAAATACCATTTTCAATCAAGCCCTCTTTTACTATCTCTGTTTTATTTTCATCTTCTTTCCTGCAAGTGTATGGAGTTAAAAAATAATCTTAAATCTAAAATAATCTCATCTGTTGGGGGGAAACCCCAAACCAAACAAAGCCTTACTAAACACACATACCCCACATACTGTGGATTAAGTTTCAGACAAAATCATAGAACATGAAGGGGTTGGAATGGACCTTAAAGATCATCTAGTCCCAACTCCACTTCCCTGTGCAGGGATACCTCCCGCTAGACCAGGTTGCCCAAGGCCTTATCCAACCTGGCTTGAACACTTCCAGGGATGGGGCATTCACAGCTTCTCTGGGCAACCTGCTCCAGTGTCTCACATTCTCACAGTGGAGAATTTCTTCCTAATATCTAACCTAAATTTCCACCCTGTGAGTTTGAACCTGTTATTTCTTGTCCCATCGATACAGTTCCGAGTCCCTCTTCTGCTTCTTGTTAGGTCACTTTCAGATACTGGAGGTTTGTTTCCATGCAGCCTTCTCTTCTCCAGGCTGAGCAGCCTAAACTTTCTCAGCCTGTCTTTGTAGGGGAGGTGCCCCAGTCCCATTATCAACTTCGTGGCCTCCTCTGGACTTGCTCCAACAGTTCCGTGTTCCGCTTGTGCTGGGAGCACCAGAGCTGGACACAATATTCCAGGTGGGGTTTCAGCGGAGGGGAACAGAGGAGGAGACAATCCCCCCACCCCGGCTTGCCTTGCTGCCCACGCTGCTCTGGATTCAGCCCAGGATACATCTGGCTTTGTGGGCTGCGAGCGCACACTACCGGGTTAATGCTGTTTTTCACCAGCCACCTCCCGGTGCTGGTTTTAAGCTAAGAAGCAATGGAATGATCCTGGCCGGGAGCAAGGCTGACAGCCCGGCCCCGGGCGCTGTGTCCGCCTCCTCCCGCTTCCTCCTCCTCCTCCGGGACTACGGCTCCCAGCAGCGCCCGGGCTGAAAGTGAAAATAAGCGCCAGGTTACGCTCCTGTTTGCGCCCTCCGCCTCTCTCTCTCTCTCCCTCCCTCCCTCCTTCCCTCCCTCCCGGCGGGCCGCACGTGTCCTTCCTTTCCCTTTTGTTTTCCGCCCGCAGGCCGGCTGCGCGCCCGGGACGCGCCCGCTCCCTCCGGCGCCGGGACCCGCCGGAGCTGCCCCCGGCCCTGCGCGGCAGTGACGGAGCTGCGAGTCCGGGCTGCGCAGGAAACTTTGCCGCTTCTCCCCGCGCTCCCCACATGCGAGTGGACAACGTGAAGCCGGCTGCTGCTCTTCCTGCCGCTCCCGTTGCTGCTCCCGCAGCGCTGCCCCCCGCTCCGGCCGCTGCACCTGTGCCCGGCCCCGGAGCTGCGCCGCGGCTTCTCCTCGCCATGTGGGACTAGGAGGGGTGCGGCGGTCTCCTCGGTGAACATGGATGCGGCGGGCAGGGCCGGCGGAGGGGAGCAGAGCCAGCCCGGCAGCGGCAGGGACGCCCCCGGGGACACGTCCATGGACCGCTACCTGCGATCTCAGGGCTTGTACAGGAAGAAAGTGGCCAAGGATGGCTCCTGCCTTTTCAGGGCTGTGGCCGAGCAGGTAACTGGTTACATAAACAAAGCTCCTTCTCACGAAAGCATGGGAAGTGGATCTCATTAGTGGGTGGTAATTAGTGTTAAAACGCAGACAGGTATAGGTTAAGGTTATGCGGTCATGTGCCGGTGAAAAACGTGACTTTTTAAAAATAATTTCCACCTTGTGAGGTGAGGGAAGTTCTGTGTGTTCAGCTGCCTCCTGCCACCAAGAAATCCTTATCTGTTTTGACCTTCCACCGCCTCCTCAGAGCTTTTTTCAGTGTTAATATCTCAACATTGAAATACAGCTGCTGGGTATGAGATTGTCCAGGAAAAGGAATTTAGAGCTGAAAAGCCACGTTCTTAGTTTTGCTAATTACTTGACTGTAAAATTAGAGAAAGTGAGTAATTTATTTTCTGTTCTTCCTGTTGAATTCCCCTCCCCCATTTCAGTGTTAGTGTTAAAGGAAAAAAGCGACAGCGTCATCTTGTCTTAAGTACAAGCAAACAGCAGTGGGAGCTCTGGTGCTTCTGATTGTGAGAACCCAGATTCCTGTGCTAATTATACACAGATCACTTTTTAAAAAAAAATTCCTTTCCCCACTGAATTGATAAGTTCAGGCAAGCAAACACTATTGATTGGAAGTGGGTGGGGTTTTTTATCTCAAGGGAATAGATATATACATAATATATTTTGCTATTCTGACTTTTTCATTAATACATAGAAATTTTCTCTCACACTTCAGTGTTGATAGAACTTTTTTTCAGCTGTTATGTTTTTAACATCCCATTCTTATTATGGAATCATTTAGATTGGAAATGTCCTCTAAGAAAGTAAGGTCTTTAATTCAGAGTTATTAAGTGTTTATCTGCAAATTTGGTGTCATTTGTCTTCTCTTCATTCAAAAAAACTGAATTTGGAACTGATTTATTTTGAGGGTGGTTTGTAAGGACTGCAAGAGGCACTGCAACTTAAATTGTCTGGGACTTCCCTACATTGTACTGAGATAACTTGTAACATGTGATGACAGTAATAGTTTTCCTATAAAGATTTGAACAGGAGGTAGAATTCAGGTGTCATATTTAGGGAACTGAATTCCTGGCTTCCCAAAAGGTGTTTGGCCAACAGGCCCCCTGAAGAGGAGGTAAACATGCACTGTGAGACTTGGTTGGATTTCGTTTGAATGAATGCATGTTGGTAGGTGGCTTCCTCATCCATTCCTGCTGTAACTTCCTTCAATTAACTGAAATCCTTTACAAAGGAGGCAGTTAAAGATTAACAATAAATGCTATTCATTTGCTTCGTAATCCTCATAAAATTGAAGGTTTGAATTTAGCAAACCTGTGAATTCTGCAGTTACTTAATTTTTTATTAAGTAATTGAGGTTTGACTTGCCTGAAGATGTTGCTGCTGAATGAGTATGCATATTAAATATTCTTAAAAATAAAACTAGAGTGTTTCCAAGCCTGTATTTAGACAGCAGTCATTAATTATTTGTGGCCTGTCATCAAAACTCCTGAGATCCAATGTCACCTTGTTGTCTTGTTCCCTTTGTAGGTGTTGCACTCTCAGTCTCGGCACATTGACGTTAGGATGGCTTGTGTAGACTATCTTCGGAAAAATAGGGAGAAATTTGAAGCAGTAAGTATTTTTGTTTTCTTTGCCAGCATTTAAGAAAAGTTACTTTATTCCTTCCACTTTGGTATATTCTGCACTTGCCTGTGTTTGTGGCAATATTCATCATAGCTAAATGCCAGTTGGTGCTATTTAAGTTAATTAGCACATATGTGGTAGTAACTCATTTTCATAAGCCTGGAGAGACTTATGTATTCCTTGGACTGGAGTGATGTGGCGTGGGAGAAGTTTTTAATGCTCATGAAGGAAGAACAGCAAACTTAATCTTCAATAGTCTATAGGGAAGCTACTATAATTGGGATTTTAGTTTGGTATAATGCCTACTTTAATAAAAGTTGTAAAATGTTCTTGTTGTGCTAATTAATAGCTTTTCCAGTATATAAGGGATTTGACTGATCAGATTAGTGAATTTTTTTCAGGGTCTGCAGTTTATTATGCATTGGCACTGTAGGTTTTTTTCCCCTAAGCATCTGTAACTAAGCTTTTCATCAACCATAGATGTAAAATATTTTGATATTCATTATACTTGGTCAGTGCTGTTGGTTTAACATTACAAATTCCTTTTTTTTCCTTCCTTTTAAAAGATCACTAATCAATAATGGTGCCTCTGTTTGTGTAGGTTCTAGTGTATATACTGTTACCTGATTTCCAGGACAGACAGAAGGGGAGTGAATATGTGTAAGGATTTGCTACTAGAAGATTATTACTCTATTTTTCTGTTCTAAATTCACCCAGACCCAAAATACAAAGACTGTTTTAGGTATGCACTGGCATAGGGAAGAGAAGGAAAGCAGGAATAAGGGTGTGTCTTTGTGCTGTAATTTCTGACATAGTACCCTCAGCTCTAATGTGAGTGATCACATAAATGTGGAAGTTACTAGAAGTTAATGATATAAAATACAGCAGATCTCTCTGGGACAATGCTGCTCTGACTTGACTCCTTCTGGTTGTTTCTAACACTTGGATGTCTCTCTTCTTACTTCATTTTTTCACTGCTGACTTTTTAATCCCTTTTTTTCCAGAATTACCCTGCTCATTCCAATATCTGCTTCTCTACTTCTGTTTTCTTTATCCATTGTGTAGTGTTTTGAAATTCCATGCCCTTTTTGACTCTTAAGTGTGTGTTGTTCCCATGTTGCTGTTTCCCATCACTGCTTTATTAGCCCTAGCTGGTTTTATTATGGTTTTAGTATTGTTTTGGTCTCTCTCATCCAAACTCCTGGTCCCAGTATTCTTTTTTCCCCTCTCAGACATAATCCCAAGGTATGACCTGTCCTCTGTCCATCTTTGCTGTCTGTCTGAAAAGTCTCCTTTTAAAAAGTTCTTGTGAGAGTAGGTGTTTCATATTTGTTCTCATTTCCCAGTGTTCTTCCTCCCACGGGTACCTTGCTTCAGCCCTGCTGATCTCCTTTGCTGCCTCTGTCTCTCACTCTGCTTTGTGTTTTGTGTCTGGAATATACCAGTTATCTCTCTTTAAAAAACCCAAACAGCACAAACAACAAATGCCTCTTTCCCTAATCTCCTGCTTCAGCTGTTTACTTGCTGCCTCCTCAGTAGTTGTGCTCTATTGACATGGTGGTACTTCCTGGAGTTTTTTTACTCTCTGCCTGTTGTTATAATTTCACCTTAAATTTGTGTCTTTCTTTCCACTGATACTGTTATAACCAAGATTTCAGGAGTGTAGCCACCATCTTCATTTCCATCCTCAGCCTTTTTTGCAGTGTTATCTTGAATTGCTGCTGTGTTACATTCTCTAACTCTTCAGTTTCCTGTGGGAAGTTCCTGGTGTCCTTCCTTTCTTCCTCTGTGCATTATCTTCATGTCATTTAATTTTGACACAAAAAGTAACTGCTGTCTGTGATCGTGTTTGGCTGATCCATCTTTTTTAACTTCACACCTGATTGTCTCTATCTAAATTAAAACTTGGGACCAGGCTTGTTAGTTCTTCTCACTTCCAAATGGCTAAAGCAGAACTTTGAATCTCACTGCTCCACTCAGTTCTCCTTATTATTTGTTACTTAATCACTGTGGGTAAAGAGGCCATCCAGCTTGTAGCTCAAGTTCATGAAGAGATTTCATTCTTGGTTTGCACCTCTGTGCGTCTTTATTTCAGGTAAATCAAGCAGATAGAGACTAAAGAGCAATTTTTAAAAGCAGCCTCTCTGTGGCCTGTGTGGCTGAGGCACTTTGCAGTTGAGATGTCTCAACTACTGCAGCATCTTTCTTTCTCTGCTCTTGGCAGATGTGAATTTGGCCTCTTCATGTGTGGTAGGGAGTGCAGTTGAAGGATCACTTTCTTGGGCTGGCACTTGAAGTGTAGCCTGATTGTTTGCATCCTTTGCTGAAAGTAAAAGCAGTTTGAGGTGATACAGAACAGAGGAAAAAGTGCTGTAGGAGGTGCCTGTACTAGATCCTACCACTGCTTCTGTACTACAGAAATGGAACTCCTGTTTCTGATAGTCCATTGCTGTTTATTTAACAAGGTGTTTGAGTTCAAGTCCACAATTCTCTCTTCAGTGATGCTCTGCATGCCTTAGGGGAATAAACATCTACATCCCATCATCTCTGCTTTCTTCCAGACTCCCCATTTGAGTTTCTTTTTGGGGGGTTTTGTTTGGTTTATTTTACAGCTGTTTATGTGGTTATTTTCTGCAAGGCAGATCTGTGTGTGTGACTGTTCATTCCTTCATCTTAACACCCCTTTATATTTACATTGTGAGCTTTGTGAGGGCAGGGGAGACTTCCATTTCCAGTGGTACATTCCCATTGGAAAGTGGGCCACAGGTTGGGGATTCCATATGCTGCACTATTAAAAATCACTAATTACTGATGGTTGTTTTTTCTTTTTTTTTTTAAATACAGTTCATAGAGGGGCCATTTGAAGATTATTTAAAAAGTTTGGAAAATCCACAGGTATGTTAGACCTGATTTATGATAGAAAGCAAGTACTTTTGTTGAAGTTGATGGCTAATTGGATTTTTTTCCTCTGAAGTGTTTTTGATTGAACTTAGGTCTTTGAATTATGTGAATTGTAGTTTTATGTATGTACTCTCTACTGTAAAATGATTTGGGGAATTGTGTTTTTACGTCTTGCTGAACTCCAGATTCAGTGTTCATATATTTATTTTCAACAATGATTTCTTGCATCTCTTGATCTGCTTATGAGGAGGTATAATTGTATGTTTGTTTGAACTTAATTTTCTTTTGCTTTCAATACAGGAATGGGTTGGACAAGTAGAAATAAGTGCTCTTTCTCTTATGTACAAGTAAGAAAACCTTTCAATATGTTTTGCTGAGATAATTTCTGTTGTTTTGTTAGTAAATCAGTTGGAACAGCAAAGATAGAATTATGTTATACCATACCAAAATCTGTACAATTATAAATATATTTGAGAATTGCAGCTGTCAATAGATTAAATAAAAATAGAAAAGTGAATAAAAATAGAAAAGTGAATTTGAAATAATGGCATATATCTTACCTGCAGAGCCAGTTGTGGGTAATTTCATACAGTTGTACTTTGTTAATTTCAATATCCTGGTTTTTCTGTGAACATTGCTTTTCTTCCTGTTACTCACCAAGGCTTTAGTACTAACCCTATTGCTCATATGTGAGCTGTACCCATTTCCTATATACTAAATCTTTCTTAACAAAGTAGTGAGAAACAATATGCTGAGTATTTATAACTGCTTTCTAATTATTGTGCAAGGGAGTGAGTAATCCACAGCATCTTCACTGTCTGCTGTTTATAAACTCATTAAAAATTCAGAATTTCAAAATGTTTACTGTAAATTAATGGCTTTGTCTATTGATGAGACAGCTGATAAGAGGAAAGAATCAGACTAGTTAAATATTACCTTTGGGCACTTTGAGTGCTATGTGTGGGAAACTGCATGGCATTCTATGTTTGCATTTTTGAGATGAATGGGCCAGCTCAGAGTTGCCTGTCCTGCGTGGATGGGGGAGGACTGAGCTGAAAGTCAGAGCCAAGCTTGGCTCAAGGGGCTTAGTGAGAAGGGCTGATGGTTACACTGAGCCAGGTTGTGGAGGGATATAACTCAATTTAAGTCAGCACAACTGGATGCCTAATCAGATCAGAAACTGGATGGTCATGACCTGTGGTATTTCTGGCTATGAGAAATGTATTCTCATAAGCAGGGGCAGTTTATTTTGCAGTCGTGCCACACTGGTATCCAGGGCCACAGCTGATAAATGAATAGAGACAAATCCTGGTTAATAACAGTGGGTTTTAAAAATATCCATTGAAAGCATCAGGAGGGTTTTATGGCACAGATGCAACTCTTATTATCAAGTATTTCACTGCAGAGGTGAGCACACTGGAGTACTTGAAGACAGCCTTCTATTGAAAAGGCAATTTAGAGTCTCAGGGAAAGTAGGAATAGTGTTGGAGGTAGGGGGAAAGAGCTGCTCCCTCTCCTGTGTGCTGGCAGACTCAGGGGAAGTAAGAATTTCTTGTTCTGTTCCAGTAAGTGACTTTCAGACTTTGCAGGCATAGGATAGAAATTCGGTACAAATAGGTTTGATTTCCCTTTCACTTCTCAGACCTCTCACAAATATAGGTTGGTTATCTAGTAAATTTTGCTTTGCTCTCTGAAGTGGCTGGGTCTTCTTTTCCTTTCAGAATTGCTTTTTCTGAGTAGTTGCACACTTTTTTTTTAATCCAGAAACTGTGAATATACTCAATTATTTTGCAAGACTGATAATGTTTCTGCCTATGTGAGAAAGAATTTGAAGGAGGTGACAGTCTGTTAAGCAAAGAGCTGTGAGAGAACATTATGGATGAAAGGGAGAGAGAGAAAATATTTAAGTTTAAAATCACAATAGAGATTAGTTATAGCAGAGAAACCACTAGGTGTCTCTGGTTATGTATCTCCTTTGAATTTGACTTCAATGCTCAAATTTTGACTGATACTACTTTTAAAATAAATTCTTCACTGTTGCTATTTTTTTTTCCAGGAAAGATTTCATAATATACCAGGAGCCAAATGCTTCTCCTTCACGTGTAACTGAAAATGGCTTTTCTGATAAGGTAAAAAAAACCAAAAAACATGGCTATTGGGACAGGCTGAAGTAAGACTACTTTATAAACAGCAAGTAGTTGAGTGTGACTTTCATTATTTAGCACAATGAAAAGTTCTGAGAATTCAGTTCTAGCAGTTTATTTTGTACATGTTTAAGGCAGTTGTGCTGTTAATCTTTTTAAATAAATGTGATGTATTTAGGGTGTGGCATATCTTCCTACTAATATAAAATTCTGTAAAAATCAATTTTCATGCACTAATCTCTATCTTTTTTTTTTTTGCTTTTGTTCAAATTCTGTTTGGTTTAAAGGACATCCACCAGACATTTTGATTGTTTTATTGACACATTGAGATCCTGAAAGATAACAAAGCACATGGGTGCCTTAAATTGAATTTAAAGGTAGCACGAAAAATTGAGATGCCTGAAGTATCTGTGTGATTTTTTTAATAGGTATTGCTGTGCTTCTCAAATGGAAACCACTATGATATTGTGTATCCCATAGAGTATGCAGAGAAGGCTGCTCTGTGCCAGTGTAAGTATCAAGCTGTTAGTTAAAAACATCTTTTTACCAAAAATATTGAAGCTATCATTGTTAGGTTTCAGGAAAAGGCTTTGTGTGGCAGTTTATTGTAGTCATTTTCAGTGGCTTGGTTTTCAGTTTGAGTTGTCAATTACTGTATGATTGCCATCTGAAAAGGTGGAATAAAAACTGATTTAGCTGGTAACTGATTTTGCTCTTCCACTTTCTCCTTCTCTTCCCCAGCTCTGCTGTATGAGTTGCTCTACGAGAAAGTGTTTGATATGGATGTAAAGAAAATCATGGCAGAACTTAGTGCTGTTGGTGTGGCAGAGGAAAGTAATGGGAGCAGTGAGGTGTCGGCTTCGGATTCGGAAGATGACAACTACAGGTAAATGAAATTGAAAAGTTGCCTGTGAACACACATTAAATGAATTTTCTGAATTTCTGATGGGTAGTAGAATCCAATAGTCAGGGTTGAAACCATTTAAAATTACTAAGAAATGAAGCAGGAAGAGGTAGGGTTAGAAGCGTGGAAGAATGGGATGTATGTCTTCATTTACCCAAGGACAGGCTTCTGGCCTTCTTCTGTTCTTCCTGGAGTCTAGCTTTGAGTCTCTTTACATAATGGATTCTTGCCATTGCAACATGTGCCTCTTCCTGTTTAGAGTAGCAGAATTCCCTGTCAGGGTGCCAGTCTCTCTGAGAATGACTTGGCTTACTCTGCAGCTGAGTAGAGTTACAGGAATCTGATCTAACTTGTGTGTCTTCCACATCTGGGGGCTGGAATACCTGCTTGAGGTGAAGCTGTTGGAGACATGCAGATACAGCTTGCTCCATTTTGATCTGCATCATAAAGAAGGGGGTTTATATTCTTTTTGCTGGATGCTCTAGCAAGCTTTGAGATTTCAACCTGACTCCTTTTGCACAGTCAGTCCTTCACAGTGCCATTTTTGCAATCTTACATATTGACAGTTTTTCTTCTGTTTAATAAGATCCTTAACTCTGGCTTGTGTGAAATTCTACTGAAACTGCAGAGTTGGTGCTGCATCAGTGGATCACATCCCCTTCTCCCACTGATTGGCACAGTCCTTCCCTAGGGCTCTGCTGTGTGGCATGTGGCAGGAGAAGTTCTTTGAGCTGTTGGGAGCTGGTTTCTCCCACAGGTTGAAAACAACAGAAAGGAAGATAATGGAAATCATCACACACAAAAAAAAAAAAGTTCTGGGAAAGGGATTAGCTTATTTTTGTATTTGGAAAAAAAATACTAGGGAATGTTGCCAATTAAAATACAAAGTATTTCTGCCTGAGGAAACAATTATTATAGCTAAATGTCAGCTAATGGAAATCTTTCTTCCTTTCTGTTCTTGAAGCTTTCCTGGGATTCAAATGCAGTAGCCTTACTCTGTATCTTTGGGATTCCTAAGAAAATATCCTGCTAACCTCCTTAGCACCTTTGGAAATAAGGTCATGTGCTCTCTGGAGACTGTGGAACTCAATGTTTTTGATTTAAACCACATGTCCTATAATGCAGGGGCTGGCGTGTGTGTATGCGACTCTTGACCCAGTTAACACAAATTACAGACACTTTGCTGAGTTTATGAAGTCCTAAATCTTTTGCTTATCCTAAACTTGACTTCAGCATGTTTCATAAGCTAGTTTTCCAGAATATTCTTTTCATTTTATAAGTAGAAACTTTTCAATTATGTTGTTATTAAGTGCAATAGTTTTGGGAGAAGTTAATGCTGACAGTTGCCTACAACTGTTGTAGGAAAAATACTTGGAACTTTCTCAGTGGAAAGTTTTTTTCTGGTGATGTCAGGTGTAGAAAATAAGAGTAAATTAGAATGCTTTATGGAAGTTAACTAACACAGTAGGTTGGTTTTGAGGGGTTTTTTATGTCTATATTTACAAGGTTTTCCTCATGTAGTTGCAAAAATTTTAAGAGAACTTTTTCTTCCCTTGTCATCCACCCCTTGCTTTTTTTTCCCTTAGGTGTCAGCAAAGCACACATAAGATAGACTTCCTAAAATTTGTACTTAAACCCAAAATCTTACTTCTTTATCAAAGAAAGCTACAGTTTCTGTTTTAGACAGCTTTTTCACTTCAAGAGATGAAGATATTCTGTGATATGCTTATTGTCAGGAAAATATATAGAGAATGGTAGTGTCACTTCTTTTATTCTCTTTAGATGTCTTACCTGATTTTCAGGGCTTAGTAATGCTGTAATTCATTATGAAAACATAACTGGCCTCTGTCCTATTACAGAAGTAAAGCTACAACAGTTAGTGATATGAATGGAATGAAGTCTCTTTCTGGCAACAAGGTATTTATCCATTGAGATTTATTTTCTTTCCAATAACTTGTACTCGGCTATATTTTTGGTATTTAATGTTCATGAGAGACTCTTGAGTTAATAGCTTTCCTAACATGTAATATCCTAAAAATGACCTGTTTCTTTGGAAAGTAATGGGTATTTTTGATGTGCTCAGAGGTGAATAAGTGTCCTTTTTAGTGTTGCTTAGTTCTTAGATTTGTTCTAGCATAGTTACAAGAACACAGTTTAATTATTTTTTTTTCAAAGCCCTTTATGCTTTATGTATTTTCAGCATTTCTATGTGTCAGTACAAGGCTTGAGCACTGTGATTGAAATATGCCAAGCTGGACATGTCTGTGTAGTTGACCTTTCAGCACTTTGTTCTGTTCCATGCAGCACCTTGAGAGCAATGGAAATCCCACCTCGTTGGTGTTGCCTAAAAAGGTTCTGAAATCACTTGATCCCTTGGTTTACAGAAACATTGAATACGATGTTTGGCTCCGATCCAGATGGGGTGAGTAACAGAATACTTCAAAGTTGCAGCTTTTGCAAGCTGTGGGAAGTGAAGCCCTCCTGAAGAACTGATGCAAGTGGCAGTTTGAGGTTTTAGTTTGGTTTTCCTCACATGGGTCACTGGGCAGATTTGGGGCCTGAACACCTGGTTTGCATTTTTACTGCATCAGGAAAGTAATCCTTTTGGTATATTTAAACTAAGAGTATATTACTGCTTCTGTGTTTACAGATCAGCAAAAACAAGATTTTTCTATTGCTGCTGGCATGCAATACTCCATTGGAGATAAATGTAAAGTAAGTAACATTGAATTGTAGTTTACAGACACATTAACATTTTGCTCAAGATGTCAATTTTCCCTCTTTGTTAACTATTTTGATATTGCTACTTTATAAATACTCTTAACTTGTGTCTTCAGCTGACAATTACTAGTCCTTTAATTGTTGGCAGTGTTCATGACTTACAGCATGATGTACAACTGATCAGTGCAATTTTGCTCCATTAGAAAAATCACAAGGTTAACTCTGAGAGTATATGTGGTAAGGTGTCTGGGAGCCTCAATGTTAGGCATGGAACTGTATATCCATGTGTTTATGTTTGACACTGGAAATCGTGATTACTCTGTGTATATTGGCTTTGATAAAAATCTCAGCACGTCCAAGTAATGAAGTACAGCTTGCTTTAGTTATTGCAGATCCCAAAGTGTTGGGCAGTTCTTCCTCTCAGGGTGTTGCAAGTGTGTTACACAATTGATCTTCAAATTCTATTAAGATTTGTATTAAGTGTTGCTGCTTAAGAACAATCAAGGTTTGCCATTAAATTCTGAATTTGTAGATTAGTCTCCTTAAGTGTGTTAATTAAACTGGTGGTACTCAGCTAAACGTGTTCCTTTCTAGGACATTTGGCCATCTATTAAAGCTATTAATGACAAAATATTCAGTTGGGTTAATCATGCAGCACAGGGGCTCTTTCAGTTTGTACTTTTTTATTTGTGTAATGGAGTCAACCATAGTGACTAAACTGCAGGGAAAACAAATCTCCAAACCTAAGAAAAACCCCAGCCACAAAATACTCCACAAAACCACAAGCCCTCAAACCCCCTGGCCCCCAAACCAAACCAACCTAATGCTGAGTTGATTATTTATTGCTTAATAGTACAGGCTTAAAATGTGCATTTAAGACCTAAGGCTGTCTTGTGTGGTATTTATTTACAGATATTATTAGGAGAAAACACTCTGGTAATTACATACTCTATCTGTCAAATTTTCTCTGTACGTGGCAAGACAGTAAATATATAGTATAAAAACATGGGAAGAAAACATGAAGCGAATAGTGAAAATTAGAGTTGACCAAATTAATACAACTTTAAAGCCAAATACTGTAGTGAAACATTAAGAAATTTATTTTTTATACAACAGAAGAGTTTTAAGAACATAGAATGTCAGTCAGACAACTAACACTATGATCATGTCTAAAGAACATTTTTTGATTGTTCTTAAAAAAAAACCTTCTGAAGAATAACTCCTGAAGTAATTGATGTTCGTTATGTTCCTAATTAGACTACATTTCACTGAAGTGAAGTGGATTTTAATAGGGAAAAGCTTTGAGTTTTATTGTGTGAGAGAGTGTTTTCAGTAAAGCTGAAAAGCCTGGCTGCACTGATTGCTTTTAACTTTCTCATGTGGTTTTGAAAAGCATATTTCATTAAGTAGGGTTCCTCAGCAAGCTGTTTGTTTGTGGGCTGTTTGTTTAGTGTTGTGTGTGCATGTGTTTGTTTTAATAGTATTTTTATTTTGTTTTGAAGAAGCAATGGGGGTTGAAGATTGGTTTTTGATTCATTTATTGAACCGTGATGTGTATTTTTAGGTCTTCTGTTGCCCAGAAAGAAAATTTCTGTTTCTTATTGTTTATATTTTAAAGAGTTAACTCCTCTCACAGCCATCTTTGGAGCTAATCCACTTTTTTTTCTTGCTCTTGTTCTTTGCAGGTGCGCTTAGACCATAATGGGAAATTTTATAATGCCCATATTCAAGAAGTTTTTTCAGAGAATGGGCCAGTTGTTGTATTTGTAGAAGAGCTTGGAGCAAAGTGAGTGCTTAATCTCTTTTGGAAGGGAGCAACAAACTGAAGAAAGCATTACTTTGGTTCAGAGTTAACTTCAGCCCCTGAAATGTATCTGTTTCTTTACTTGGAGCAGTACTCCCACAAATTTATTAAGAAAGCAGCATACTATTTAAAAAAGGAAAAATTGCTTATCATTTCATACTTCTTTCTGTAGTGCCAAGTAGTGTGGGTATTACTTGCAGAGTAGAATAGTAATTACATCAATAGTATTTTAATTTTCGTGCACAAGGTTCATTCCTAAACAGATTGACACCAGGCTAATAAGGTGTTGCTTGGACTTAATAATTAGATGCTGGATTTGTGACAGGCTTTTCATATTGAAAGGTCCATTAGAGCTCCTCTGGTGGCTGAGTACCTTTGCCTGATTTCATACAGGGTGCCAAGTTGCTCTTTAGATCAGCATCATCTTTGCCCTACCTGGGGTAAAAAAGTGTTTGAAGTTGATGTTGTGGGTTGTGGATTTGATGGTTTTGGTTGTGTGGGGTTTTTGTTTGTTGGGTTGTTTTGGTGGGGAGGGGGCAGGGAGAGAGCAGTTTGAGACATCTTGAGCTCTGCTATAAGTCCTGTGATTTATGGGTCAAAAAACCCCACACTGATTGTAGTTTGGGAAGAGGAAACACTTTCAGTCAAGGTAAATGAGAAAGATTCCCGTTTATCTCATTTGGTCACCATTAAAACAATAATTATGCGATCTGAAGATTATCTTGCAGTTTGAATCCTTTTTAAATTGGAATTTAACCTGTTTGAATAATGTAAATATATAACTAATATATTATACTAGTTATATATTTACATTAATCTATTAATATAGAATATATTACATTATAGTTATATATTATATTACTATATTACTATATAGTATAGTATACTATACTATATACTATTATATTACTATATAATAAATATATAAATAAATAACCTTTCAAATAATGCAAACAGTTGCTTGGATCATCTCTAGCATCCTCAATTAAAAAGGCAGTAATTGTTCTGGGGTATACACCATCAATGTAACATCTTTTAATCTTGGCACCTATTGCAACGTCGGTAATAAATTTATCTAAGTATATTGCTTTTATCTAATTATATTGCTTTTTGGGATCATTCTCTTTTTCTGTCTGCCCTGCAGGCACTTCACAAATGGCTGATCATTCTTTACTAAGTTTGTGTCAACTTGCTAGTTTTATGTAAAAAGGAATAAAAAAGGGTTTGCTGTTCTACACATTGCTTGAGTGTAATCATAAAGGCAAAGAACTTTGAAAACAATGTTCTCAAATATGGAAAGATCTGTCAGTATTAGTGAACATGTGGTATTAATTTATGCAAGCCCCAGTCTGGTCTTTTAAGATATTATTCCCTCCATAATTCCTTGTTTTGTAGGCATGCTGTCTCACTGAAGAGCCTTAAACCTCTTCCACAGACCTCTCCTATGGAGGGCTGGAACACTGTGCCAGGGAAGAAGATAAAAAAGTTTTACCCAACATGGGGGCAGAATGCTCAGCCTGGTAGGACTGTACCTGTCTTTGTGTGGCAGAACCTTCTTTGTCAGATGTTTTGTCCCAAAGAGCTTAAAAGAAATGATTAAAACAAAAGCCTTACCTGTTTTCACGTTGTTATCCCAGATGCAGAGTGCAGAGGGCCAAAGAATCAGAGCAAGTCAATCAAACCCCAGTCAGCACTACCTCCTCGACTTCAGCATACTGTGGGAACCAGGCAGCACCAGTTCTTGAGTTCTGGGCCCCAACCTCATCAGACCTCAACTGAGCAAAAAGCTCCGGGCAGGAATCCTTCCCAGTCTGCAAGGTAAAACTGCAAACAGCATCTTCCCTGGCTTGAACTCTTTAAATGAGCTTCTGGAAGCCCAGGTGCCTGCTTCAGATGCTTCCAGCATACTCTTTTGAAATACATTGCCATTGAATGCTTAGGAAGTGTCCCAAGTCCTTGAGAATACACACAAGCATGGGAAGAATAATATTTTTTTTTTTGCGCATGGCAGAAACTGCCTACAAAGCCACATTTTTTTTCTTGGAAAATGGAGTTTATATTATGTTGTAGTTGTTTTTCTTGAAAGGTCCATTAAAGCACCGAGCTCCTCTGGTGCTTGAGTAGCTCTGCCTGATTTCATACAGAGTGCCAAGTTGTTGCTCTTCAGATCAGCATCATCTTTGCCCCACCTGGGGCAAAAAAGTGTTTGAAGTTGTTGTTGTGGGTTGTGGGTTTGATGGTTTTGGTTGTGTGGGGTGGGGTTTTTTGTTTGTTGGGGCTGAAATAAAGCTGCAAGTGCTTCTTGGGCATGGCTAAGGTCTTCCCTCAGCTTCTGCTGAACCTGTCATAGGGGACTGCTTTGTGTTCTGACTTAACATTTGAAAGGAGTATTAAAATAGTATTTTGCCTGCATTTGTCGGTAGTGACTTTTTGATTCCTTGGGCTGCTGCAGCAGAGTTTCTATTTCATACTTGCATCTTCCTTTCTGCTAAGGCAGGAGTTTGTGTGGGTTTGATGCAGAATTTTAGTCTGAGCGATGCTCTCTGTTCCCCGTGTGCAGGAAGGCGGAGCGCGAGCGCGGCGAGGAGCTGAGCCACCACGGCAGCCGGGACTGTCACTACTTTGGGCTGTCCCCCGAGGAGCGCAGGGAGAAGCAGGCCATAGAGGAGTCCCGCTCCCTCTATGAGATCCAGCAGAGGGATGAGCAAGCTTTTCCTGCTCTTTGCAATGTATGCTGCATTCCTTGTCATTAACAGGGCACTTTCCATACTTGCCTGTGAACCTTTCATTAGCCATTGGTTTGCTGTCCTTGAATCACACTGCAATTCAGAAATTAGGGATATTCGTTTTGCACTCGCTGGTATCTACAGTGCTTTATATGTTAAAGATAAGAAAATACACCTAGTAGTTTGTCCTGGGAATAATTGAACATCCACCACACAGTGCTTTAGGTGTGTAAATATGGGAGATACATGAGCATCTGTATTTGTAGGATTTTGGAGAGATCATTCTACTGATGCAACTTTAATGAAAGTGTGTGGGAGTCCCAGTACATCCAGGGAAGCGAGCAGATCCTGTGGGTAAAGAGCTACTCTCCACATAGGTTTCTTCTGGAGATGTGTGGGGCTTTTGGGGTGTAAATCCTAGGGCAAACAGAAACAAGAATAAGGATGGGAAGAAAGGCTTCAGTCTTTCTCCTAGTGAAAGGGACAGAGGTTGCTCTCTCCTGGGCAGTAACAGTTCGCTGCATTTGCTCACCTGCAGGAGGAGGATGTGATTTATTGTCTGAGTGAAACAGATTTTGTCACGTCAGCTGGTGTCATGAATGCTCTTAAAGGGCACTTGGCAAAATGTAGCAATGAATGTGAGAGGAGATGAATGGCTCAGTATCCTGCAGAGACTCCCCCCCCTTCCTCTGTCTGCCTATTATAGACAAATATTATTTGTCATGAAGGCATAATAGTATCATAGCAGATGATGGTAAAGTGTCACTTGACTGATTACATGAAGTGATATTTCTGCTTTTGTCAACTTCTTCAGAACCAGTTAGTCTGTCAGGCTGCTACACAAACTGTGGATAATGTAAACCAGAAAAAGTTCTCCAATAGTGAAAGAAGAAACAGCAAGTGGACAGCAGAGGTGGAAGAGCAGAAGGAGAAAGGTAAAAACTAAATGGGTTTAGATAATGGCTGGTTTTTTATTTGCTTGGTGTTGTTACCAGCAATTGAATTTATTCAAGGTGGGGCATCTGTTTAGGCAATGAGGGAAAAGTTATCCTAAGTAGCAGTGCCAAACTAAACTGGGCTGGAGGGTAGCAAGGGTGTGGTTTGTGAAGAAAGTACATTTCCCTGCTTTGTGAATGTGGCTGAGAGAGTAGACTCCTGGCTGGCATTTTTGTAGTAAATGGAAAGAGAAATGAGAAAAACTAAAAGACTTATCAAAGCTACCCTAAATTAGATCCTTTTGAAATTTTAGAGTGTGTGGCAGAAAGTGCCAGTGGGAAGAGCCTTAAGAGTAATTTATGAAGCAGGTAAAAGTATTTACTGTGGCATGGTTAAGAATTAGCATACCTTGGTACAGGAGGTGGAGAAGAAGGGTACAGAAGGGTTGGGAAAACAAACCTGTTTACAGTAAAAAGCTCTGTCACGTGGTCAAAATTTTGTTTGGGTTTTCTCTCTCCCCCCAGTCGGTTACAACACTTCAGCTTCTCTTCATGGACTTAAAGCTTTTCCTCCTCTGTGAGGAAGTGGAACATGGCAGTAATAGAAGAAAGCTGTAGGTGCCAGGAGGAGGTAGTTAGTAAATTTCTGCTAATTGCAAAGGAATTTTTTAAGGAACGTTCACATTTTTTAAGAAATGTTCACGTAGAGAAAGCTGGAGAGAAAGTAAAGACTCCACTGTCATGATGAATTTGGCTGAAGGGCATGGCATGTCCAGCTTTCTCTGCTTTTTGTGACACTCAGATTTGCATTGCCTCTTGTGAAACTAGGTTAACAATCCTATGGGAATCAAGTATACTTCCTTCTGAGTGTTCAGGGATTCCTATTGCTGCTTGGGGATTTGGCAGTAATTCTCAAAATCAATACTGTTTCCATTTATACCGCTGGCTAGTTGTGACAGAGTATATAACAAGCTTTTTAAAAGTCTTTATCTACTACTGAATAATCTGGGCATGAGTTTGATTGACAAGCAGTGATAGCCAGGTCTGAACATAAGCCAGAATGTGAAGAGCTTATTCAGATCTTATTGTGTCACAACTGTTTTTTAACTGTCTTCCCCACCAAAGCGTTTGCTGGTGCTTAAGGAATGAAACTTTGTGCAGCAGTCTGAAAACTTTTTTTGATCTTTTAATCCGCTGCAACATTCTAAACTTTTTTTTTTAATCAGTCAAAAGTAGACAAGACTTTGAGCTTCTTTTATCTTAACACTTGAATATGAAAATGCCAATCAGAGCACTTTACCTTTAAGAAAAGTACAAACTTTTGTTTCATTAGGAGCACTTTAGGATGAATATATTTAAAGGGACAGCTGCATTTCATTCCTGCTTTCCCCAAGCATCACTGAAATGGTTTCCAAACATCAGTAAAGAACTCCTGTAGAGTTGCAGAACCCAGACTGAAGTAGCTGCTCTGTTACTGCCCAAATAACTGTTTGTTTTAGGATGCTTTGATCTTTGGTAAAATTAGAAATTTAAGTTTTCTGAAGTAATTATATACTAAGGTATAGGTTTAGTTTTGAAAGTTTAATTTTGGAAAGACAAACTAACTGGCTTAAGTTTTGATAGCCATAAGTGGTGTAATGGTTCATTTACTAGGTTATGTCTTGGTGTTGCAGAGTCAAATTCCAGGCAGATCCACTTAAGTCAGAAGCTTGAGCCAAATTCATCTGAGGTAATCTTAAAGAAAAGACCAAATTTTTTTTTAATGTTATTGCTTCTCTGATACATGATTAGCAGAGCAATAGCTGTCTTTAGAGCTGTGATTGCTGCTGCTGCTTTACAGCTTTTAGTGAAATACTCCTAAGGCTGGAGGCTTGTATTTCTGTCAGCTTTCCTCAGCCCTGTAATCTATACTTAGTCTTTCTCTGCAATCAGAGTCCTCAAACCTGGGCTATTGAGAGCACTTACAAATCGGGATTTGTAATTGCTTAGTACAGTCTGTACTTCCAGTATAATGGGACCACAGAAGATTTGATGTTTGCTAATAGCTATTGTGCTAACAGACCATGAGCTCTGAAGTTCAGTGAAGATTTATGGCCTCTTGTTGGCTTTTAACCTTTGCTGTCCTTTCAATGAGCAAAAATGTCACACTAGTATAATATGTGATGGGTGCTTAGCCCACTTTGTATGGAATGTGGTTTACTGTTTGTGAATAACTCTTTGTAAAGTTAATCTTACTATTAGACTAGCTGTGTATGTTGTTTCTAACTTTGCTTTAGAAGAATAGTCAAGATGAGAGTTATCCAAAAGCTTCATCTCCTTTGGAACAAGTAAAAACAGATTCTCCGATTCTTGCTGAGCAAGTAAGAAATGTTTGTTTGATTTCAAAGTTTTCCAGTCAGGAGACTTCAGACAAAGGGGAGCTTCATCACAGCCACGTATGTATCACAATACTGGCTTTTAATTACACAGTCATTTCTATGGTGATAATGCTAAAATTTCATATTTACAGTTAGGAATCTGTTATGTCCAGCATATAGATTGTAAAAGGACAACCCTTGATAGAAAAGTAAATCTGTTATTTTCTGAGAGAGGGGTTATTTCATATCTTTCTACCAAGGTAGAAATTTAAATTCTTTAGCTTTTCCTTTTCACGTTTCTCTGAGGTTACTGGTAATTGCTTGTGAGGGTGGCTTTTATTTTGGGTGGGAGATACTTAAATGTAAAGCTTGAGGAGGTGGTTCTAGCACTGATGGCTCTGTGGTACAGGCATGGCTGGACAGAGCTCAGAGATCTCCACACAGTGATGCAGCTCAGGTCTCTTTGGGTATGTTCCTAGTTAGTACTTCCCTGTGGGCATGGTGGTAGTCCAGATAAGGCTGTGAGTTCGTCAGGGTCACCAGCCGTGATGGGATTCAGATTTGTTTGTTTTTCCAGAACCTGACCGAGTGCTTGCCCAGCGTAACTCCGACACCCTCTCCAGTCTTCTCTGAGGTGCATTTACCTCCAGCAGTGCCTTCTGTACCAGCCATTGTGCCAGCTTGGCCAAGTGAGCCAGCAACATATGGACCAGCAGGTTTGCAGAAATACTAACATAAATCAGAAATTACTAACCCTGGAAAATACTTTAACTCTCTTACTAAGTTGAAGATAGACCCAGGAGACAGTGTCTTGTATAATTTCACATTCCAAAGGCAGGCATTCATAGTTTCTCACTGCTGAAAGCTAGTGAGAGTTCTAACAGATCTTTGATTGCCTTTATGTACAGTTTGCTTGACTCCCAACCTGAAAGGTACAAGAGGGTTGTGTACTTGATTGGCCTTTTTTCTCTTGAGTGGGATAGCATTGAGTTTTGAGGGTCTGCTTAAGGTAGAACATATTGTCAGCATGTTGAAACCTGGTAAGTGTTTGTGCTCTGTGTCCCATGTAACAGCAGGCTCCTTGGTTTACTCCTGAGGACTCAGCTTGGGACTTGTATGTCTGAAACTAATGAGCTCCATTTGGACCTGAGCTGCAAAGCCAGTGTAATGGGTTTTGGAGTGCTGTGCACATCTTGTGGTCTGTGGAGTTAGCTTAGAATCAGTAGTGCTCATTAGATCAGGTGCTGCATTTTCTCTCACACTGCTGCTTCTGTACAAGAACCAGCTTTCAGATCAGCCTGCTGTTCACATCAGACAGTCACAATCCTATCTCACTTGACTGTGTCTGTGACAGAAGATGTGCAGCCCAGTTGATCTAAGCTCAGATGCAGAGTTGACTCTAAATGACTAGTCAGAATGAGAACTTCAGGGATTCACATGAAAGTTTCACCCATTTTTTCCTCCTTCCTATTTCCTTCTGGCATTCATAATTTTAAAAAAGAAACATGGGATCAGTTTAGCTATTTCTAGAACGCTTAGCTAAATTGTTTCAATCTTTCTGAAAACTATTCTCTGCATTTTGAATCCTGCTTTTCTGATGTCTTTTGGTTTGTGATTATTTATCTATCTATACATACCTATAGATATGCATTGATACCTATTCTCTTTCTATACATATATATGTATCTATTTTGGGATTTTTTCCCTCTAGGTATTCCAACCCAAATACCTGCTTCTTCACTGATGCCAGGACCAGCCACGGGACCTGACTCTATTGTATCACAGGCTCAGGTAACATCTGCTTCAGGTGCTGGAGTTCCTGTGTGGCTACAAGCAGTTAACCAGCCTTTAATGCCTTTGCCTCAGACTCTGAATCCCTACCAGGATCCGCTCTACCCAGGATTCCCTTTTAATGAAAAGGGAGAAAGAGCTGTTGCACCTCCTTACTCCCTGTGCAGTACTGGGGATGACTTACCTAAAGGTGAGAAGTCTGAATTTGACACCATTTTTTCTAATAGGTCTTCTTTTCTTAAAATGTAGATAAACACAACTTTTTTTGGTCCTGTTGTCATTCTTTGTCCAAAGATCCAATAGTTGTCATTCCATGATTTAACATGTGGGAGGGAATATTGAATAGAGTTGTAACTCTTTAGTTTGTGTTGCCAACAATTGTGACTGTTTCAGGTGGTTACACCTGGAAATCTGGTAGGATCACTTTGTACCTCTTAGCTTGCCCCATCATAACTTGAGGTTTTGTGCATGTAAAGAATTATCTTTGGAGAACTGCTCCTGTCAGAGTAATAGGTTTGCTCATGTCTTTTAAAAGCTTGGAAGCTGTTGAGCATTTCCTTACTGATCTGGGAAAATACAGGTTTTGGCATACTATGAATGCAAGGGATGTCCATAAAGAACATCTCATGTCTGACTGTACAGTGGTGTTGGTTTAGTGAAGGGTTTCTTTAACAACTAGAAGTTCACAGACTGTTAAAACTGAAATTTAAACTGCTGTTGTGTTCTAGATACCTTACTGTGGCAAAAAACCCCAACTTAATCAGTTGAAGACATGCAAGTAGTAACTTAATATTGGTGTTCTCTACTGAAATGGAACTTCATGCAGTTTTTAAATCAGATTAAATATTTTAGGTCCTTATAAATATTCTTCCTTTTTTTTTTTTAGATAAGAATATTCTTAGATTTTTCTTCAATCTTGGTGTGAAGGTAACTCTTCAAACTTCCTTATGCTTTCATTTTTGCTACAAAAACCGCTTGTGAATAATTGTTGGCACTCAGAGTGCAGAAAATTTGTTGCTGCAGGTGTACATTTCAAGTCCATCTTTCAGATTGAAATACTTCCTTATTTTGTGTTCTGTTAACTGGGATTCCAGCAGTTGTCCACAGTGCACTTCAAGTCAGCAGAATTCAAATTCATATCAGTAGCATAGTGAGACCTGGCTTCCAACTGTGGCTGCACAGCCAGCAAATTGTGCATTACAAAGTCACAGATAAATTGTGAATGTGAAGATGGTTCTTTTGGATGACACACACACACATAGGGAATGAGAAAATGCCCTTGGACTTCAACCATGGCCGTGTACTGGCAAAGCCACTGCAGTGCAGATCCCAAAATCTTTCCCTGGGGCCACTCCCTTAAGTACCCTGCATGTCTGTTCTTTCTGCTCAGGTTAATGATAATAGTATTCTATCCTTTGAGTAATTATAGTAGTGTGTATGTGTAAATGTGGTGCACATCTGTGGTGAGGTTGGGGAAGAGGTTTAGCCAAAACCCAACATTTTCCATTGCTTGGCAAGGCAAAGTTGTTTGCTTTCTTTCTCCCTTCTGCACAAAATAATGTTCCTTTTTTACCTTCTTACTCCTTCTGTCAGGCAAACTACTTGGGGCAAGGTGCTGAGAGCTCTTGGGCTTATTTCATGGGACTTTGGCCATAGCAACGATACTGTTTCGTGTCTGGGCACGGAAAGGGACATTGGAAGTTTCCAATGTCAGTTTGATACCTCTGCCTAATAGGAGTCTCTGTGGTTAATAGGAAATCCCTAAGTCATTAATTAGCGAGTTGTCACTCCATTGCATTCAAACAGCCTGAGTTTCCTAAGCTGACATGCTTGGGACTCTCCTTACTGTTCCTGCGGATAATTTAGGTTCTCGCCTGTCTTTTGGTGCTTCAGCACCATCTGCTGGTCCCAGCCCAGGTTCTAGTGGCTGTGCTGCCCTGCTGGTGTCACAGGGCACAGCAGGCCCGGGAAATGCCCTCTGCATTGTCTGCTGCTCTGCTCCAGCCCCTGCCCTGCCCGCACCCTTCCCCTGCACATCGAGAGGGAAGGGGCTCCTGCAGAGGAGCTCTGCGTAGGCTTTCCAGGGTGGTTTGCTCCAGGAACTGTCTCTACAGAGTCCAGTTCATTAACATGGAGGTAGAGAAAAGGGAAAGGGTCACCACCTGAGGTGGACAACTTCAGTGTAGTGGCCTTTGCAAAGTGAGGTCTAGTAGAAGAAATTGCCAATTAGTAAGTGTGATTCTGGAAAATGAGTTTGAAATGTTTCTCTTCAAAAACATAGCTAGAGTATGACTTACTAAGTCAAGCTTTATGTCTTTAACCATACAGAAATCTATACTAAGTTTTCTTACTGGTTATAACTGTTGCCCATTTCAACTGCATTTGGAAGGAAAACAAAAAATAAGAACACCATCCTAGAGTCGTATGATTTAGAATGGAGGGCAGTCACTGTAAAGAAAATTCACTTTTATCTCCTCTATTGTTTTGAAATGGTAAATGACTGATGTGCTTTTATGTCTCTCTGAACATTCAAAAGACCAAATAACTGATTTATATCTTTTTTTCCCTGCTGTCTTGCAGGCATACAGTTGTCCCATGTGGGCACCCCATTCTTACCTGTACCCCCTGCACCAGGCCTATTTAGCTGCTTGTAGAATGTACCCAAACGTGTCCCTTCCTGTGTATCCGCACAACCCATGGTTCCAGGAGGCTGCTCCTGCTCAGAACGAAAACGAAACTGCACGACCAAACAGGCACTTTGCTGTCCAGACCGAGGCCAGGTCCAATGGTCAGATTCCACAGGTTGACAGATCTCCATCACTGCCTCTGATCATACCTTCAGCTCAGGTGACGGAAAGTCAAGGACAGGTCTGTGTCGAACCGGAGAATCCAGCGCAGGCTCTTCATGCCAACTATGAGGAGTCCCTGAGAGGGAAAAATATGTTCCCGCAGCCTCCCTTTGGACACAATCACTTCCTAGGAGCTGTTCCAATAGCGCCTCCTTTCTTTCCTCACTTCTGGTATGGGTACCCAGTTCAGGGTTTCATTGAGAATTCAGTAGCAAGACCTAACCTTGTCTTGTCTCCTGAGGACAAAGAGGCAGCAGCTGGCACCTCTGCCAGCATGTATGTGGGCAAAGAATGCAGCCCTCCAGTTCCTGGAGTGAACTGTGCAGAGCAGCTCCAGAAGACCAACAGTGGCAGCGGCTCCAATACCGTCCCATTCCCAGTGGCTGCTGCAGGGACCCCAAAAGACACTTCAGCCAGGGCACCTCAGCTGGAGCAAACCTGTCCTGCTGCTCCTAAGCAGAAAGCAGCCGGGCAGCAGCATCGCCCTCCACAGACACAGGGCCCAGAGAGGCCGACGGCAGGGCCCAGCACACAGGCACTGCTGGCAGAACCTCCCAAAAATGAACTGAAACCCGGCACTCCTGGCAGGAAGGAGAGGCCTGCTAAAGGGAGAGAGTCCAAGGGCGCTGGGAACATGCAGCCGGAAAGCAGGGCCCAGAGAACGAGGGAGGAGAGCTCTGAAGATGACACGGAGGTTTCCGACATGCTGAGGAGTGGCAGGTCCAAGCAGTTCTATAACCAGACTTACGGAGGAGGCAGAAGGCCCAGACCTGACAGGGGTTATTCCAGCAGGGGAGGATACCAGTTCCAAAGAAATGAGGAGGCCTGGAAAGGACCACCCAGCAGAAGCAGAGATGACGGCTACCAGTATCAGAGAAACTTTAGAGGGCAGCCATATAGGAACGACAGGAGAAGGGCAGCACTGGGAGATAATCAGAGGGGGCAGCAAGCATAAAATGAGTGGATAATTGGAAAATTTAAGCAAAAAGTAATTTGAAGTAGCAGTTTAAAATCTTAATTTCTTTTTAGTGAAGTTCAATGATGTTTAATTTTGGGCTAATTTTTGGCAAGTAAAGACTAGGAGGATGTCAAGTCCTACCATAGGGTTCTCGGGGGGGGATTCTAGAATTTGTTTGGCTTAGCAGTTTTTCTTCAATGTCAAATTAGGAAAAAAAAATAGGTTTAGTGTTTGATAATTTTTTTCCCCACAAAGGTTTCCGTTTGTGATAGAAGATGGGTATGTGCGTTTACTAGAGTGACAAATGACAGCATTTGATGTGATCTAGATTCTAAAATTGACAGTAACATTGCACCAAATATAAATGTATATTTTATCATAAAATGCCTTAGTTCTGAACTGAGCTAAAGGAATTCTCAGCCTACTGCACTGTTGTCTCTGATATGCTTCCAACCCAAAGGCCTTTCATCTCAAAAAGAAAAAAGTATCTGTCAAACTTGAATGTTTCTCTTGTGTGTTACACGTATGGCAGCCAGCTAACCCTGTGTCTTAGGTATGTTGTACATAGTTCTTTTCATAATCATAGGGTATATTTTTGAATTTTAAAAAGCATTTATTTGTTGAAATCAAAATCAAGACAAGCAGTCAAGAATACCTGTGTATGAACTGATAAGAATGGCTGTTTCCACCATGAATTCTTCTTAATGCTGGTGTGACTAGAATGGTGCCTATGCCAACTGAATAATTACAAAGACAATAAAAATGTAGATGCTATGCATTTCCAAAATAATTCTGCATCTGTTATAATAGCAGAAGTTTTTTTAATGCCACTTTAACACTAATGCACTGACAAATCCTAGATATTTTGTGAGGAGATGCATAAAGTACATGTTACATTTTTTTAAGTTTGTACGATTGAGCTACTGTTCAGTATTCTTTTGTTGTTGCACTGTTGATGTTTTGCATGTACAACTCCTTGCTGGAACTACTTTTAAAAGCAAGAATGGAGAGTCTCAGTGTGCTCTGCTCTTCCCTACAATTCAGAAGAAAGTGGCTTCTGCCTTATATTTTTACACTGTGTCAGAGTTCTGATGCTGTTTCTTCTGAGCCCAGTTACGATCTCCGCAGTGTTCCTGTTGCCTTTGCAGTCTGGATGTTCAGCTGTCCAGGCTCGGAGAGTGCAGTGTGCACAGTATTCACTCAGCTCTGTTGCTCTGTAAAATTGAACTGTTGTGTATATTTTTATATCTCTGTATACAGTAGTGTAGGTGACGGTACCCATTCATTGTGTCTGAGATTGTACACCCTTGGTGCAGATACCAGAGTGATAGTTACATGATAAAGAGTTTGTTTTCAGATGCATGCTATGTATAAAACCCTAATTAAAATAAATGTTTTGTCTTTTCACTTGCTTTCTAAATTATATGTATGTATTTAAACCTGTTGCAATTGCATTAAATGAAATGTTGTTCTTACAGGGCCAGTTGTAGTAGGCAGTAGAATGATGACCAGCATATGGCAGGCAGCAAACAAAAAGAAGCCATAAACTGATTTTGGAGTTTTTGTTCGTAGGCGTCATGCTGGAGGCTTTTTGGTTTTTCTTTTTTTAATCTAAATACTTTTGAAATCCTGAATGAAAAAGAGGCAATCTTCACTTTTTCAGGTGGAGAACGAAGCAAACACTGAAGCATTTAACTGTTGTTACCATTGAGATTCTGTTTATTTCAACTCCTTTCAAAATCATAAAGAAGGCTGTATATTGAGTTTACTGGTGAATTTGAAACTCTAGCTCTACCCCAAATTTGTGCAGCAGTCACTGAACTACTCATTCCGTCCTAGAGCAGGTAGTTCAGCACAAGCTTTGTAGCAAGAATGAAGCCAGTAACGCTTCCTTACAGAAAGCTGTTGGGAAACACTGGGGAAGAGAGGAATGGCAGTAACTGGGAGGGATGTGCTTTTAGAAGTTGCATTTAAAAAACAACTTCTTTCACCTGGGCCTACACTGCCTTGCTACTCTAGGACAGTGAAGGACTGGAAGGTGTAGGTGTATTTTCTCCAATGCTGATCAAGTAAGTCTGGTTTCCTCTCTTGCTGAAGGAGTAGTAGTAGACTGATTGGCCCAACCTCTGGCCTGTGGCAGGATGTTTTAATTGCAGGATCCTCCTGTTGATATATGTAATATTCAGCTGCATGACACACAGCTGAACCACATCTTTACCTTATCCTTATCACAACTGATTCAGAGAAGATTGCACAACTCCAGTCCAAAGGCAGTTAAGCTGTGCAGAGGAGAACAAGTTTAGACAGCCTTTGGCAGTTTTGTCTGACCAGCATGGTTGTGTAGGGCTGTACTCAGTACCTGCACTTCTTCAGAGTCCCTCTGCTGCTGTAGTACAGGTGCACTGCTGTTACAGACAGAGAGAGGCAGTGTGGATATAATGCTCAGTGCCACCAAGGTTATGAAATAACCATGTTGCTAACACACAGAATGGCAAAAACCCACAAATTACCTCCACTCCTTTCTGTAGCTTCTGAGGCAAAAATGTAAACAAGGAACAAAGCCATGTTTTCTCATCATGTTTTTCACATGCCACTGAAGGCAGAGAATGTTTAATAGAAAATACCCTTCCATCCTTTATGACACATAGCTGAAAGTTGTTTTTTGCATGTCTGCTTAAGTAAGCAGGAATATTTAAATTTTCCTTCTAGTTCCCAAAGGACCTTATTGCATAGGGAAGTTTTTTAACAATGTTTATTCAATTTTTTTTCTTTTTTGTTATAGTAAGGATCAAAGCTTTTTACTTTAGGGAAAAGTGATTCCTGCATCTTAGCCTTATGAAAACTTAATGGAGGAGTGAGTTGGATAGATGGAAAGAATGTTTATATTCTTTAGGATTATTTCACTGATTATTTTCATATCCCTAGAGCTGAGAACATGCACAGGGACAGATGATTAAAAAAGGTGTAGTGTGAGAAAAGGGTGTGTGACATTATATAATTATACACACTTCTGAATTAGTAATTGAAGAAATTCTGCAGTGTCACAAGTTACGTGGGTATTTTATTTTTTAAACCCTCAGCCAGAGAGATTCAACCTTTTTAAAAGAGGAGTCAGTCTTGTGGCATGACATTCTTAGTAAACTTTCCTCTTATACAGAAAACAGCTTCAAAGATTTATTTTAAAATGAGGAAGTTCAGTCAGTACTTGGTACATGAGTAGGATATATTGAATTGAAAACCTCCCTTAAATTTTGAAAAATCAGGAGACCCATTTGCACAATTTCAAGGTGGTCTATTTTGAAATTATTACACTGAAAATAGGGCTGAGTCACCAAAATATAGAAAGTGGCAGTTTTACTCAGACTAGGATGTTTACTGCTACTATCTCAGATGTTAAATGCAGCAAGAGATTTTAAGCTCCAAAAGATTAATTGTTCTAAAACCTGATCTGAGCCATCTCATCACAGCTGTTTAGATTCCAATATGCATGTCTAGATGCCAGTTAAAAAGATGCTGGGATTCAATATTTAGTCATCCAGGAAGAAGTAGTTTCCACTCTTCTTCTGTTCCACATCCTTGGGAAGAGAAAAAAGGTCACCATTACTTGAAGCAGTCTTTGGCAGACTTGAACATAACTGAAATAAAAGGCACTTATCTAAACTCCTTTCTGCTTCCCTTATTACTCTTACTAGTTTCAGATGCTGTTTTTCCAGCACAGTAGAACTACCCTGTCAATCTTCATTTTGTTCCATATTTTAAAATCTGGCTTCCTATCAAACAGTCATAGCTCCTGTACTGCAAAGGTGGTCCTCTCTTACCTTGATGGAATTGAGTTTATTTATTCTTGGTCTGTAATTGTTGGGGTCTCTTCTAAAAGTGATTTCAAGCTGAGATAAAAACTTATTCATTCCAGCCAAGAGAGTCTGTGGACTGTTGAGACAGAAGAATATTTTAGTTATATTTTCAGAAGTTTTATATCATATGATTACAGGCAACTTTGATCTCCATCCTGAGCTCACTCAGGTCTGGAAATGCAAATGTAAGCTGTATTTGACATACCATGACATGCTACATTTTTAGTCAAACCCTACCTCAGATGCTGCTGAAAGATGAGAGTAGTGTCTCATTGTGGCTTCCAGCTGTGACCTTTTCTTTCTTTTTATTTTGTATCTACATGTGTGCTTACATTCAAGGAAACAAAAACCCAACCCAAAACATAACTTTCTCAATATCCATGAATGAGTGTGATTTTTGAATTCCAACATGTGTTTCTTGGAAGGAATACCACCTGGCTACCCCAGCCAGGGTAGCAGGGGATTGCCATGGCAGACAGTGTGTTTATTATTTCATCTAGCTTGTGCCAAGTACTCAGTGTTCTAAAAGCCTGTTTTCTGATAAGGCTGCTCATCATAAAGTCTCTGTAATCTACATGAAATTACTAACAGGAACAAAAGCAGACATCAAAAGGGACAGCTCTGAAAGAGTAAAGCAATGCACACTGATGCTGGCATTAAGACTTGTCCTTCACTACATCTGCATACAAGTACCACTAGTACACTGCTTTCGTCTACGGCAGCTGGAAGTTATTCTCAGAAGGGTAGTTTATAGTTGGTACTTTTTTCATTCCTTGATTATTGTTATTTAGCCATCATGCAATTGCTTAAGGCTGGTCTAGTTTTTGAGGGTTTGGTTATGTTCCTCAACCCTGCCCCAACTGTGGTTTAGGTAGCCTGTAGGTAAGGATCAATCCCATTTGCTGTTCCATGATTCAAAACAAAAGTCAGAACCCTCAGGACAGTCCTGGATGCAGCTTTAATTTCCACAGGCAGAGATGACAATCTTGCTTAGCAATCCCAATGAATCTCTTACCTGTTTGCCAGTGTGTTCTTGGAAGGAATGCCATCAAAAACAATCACACGATCAGCAAGATATGTAGCCATGATAAAATCATGTTCTACCACAAAAGCTGTTTTTTTAGCATGGAGAATGAAACTGAAATGAGGGGAAAGAAGAAAAGAAGAGAGAGTAATGTGAACTCATTGTAATACTACTGCAAATTTTGGCTCCTTGCCCAGCACGTGCACTCACCGTTTAATGACTCTGGCAGCCATCAGACGCTGTTCAGAGTCCAGGTAAGCTGAGGGCTCATCAATCAGATACACATCTGCAGGTTTACCCAGACAAAGCGCTAACGCTACACGCTGCAGCTCACCACCAGACAGCGTCTGAACCTGGCGGGGTGGGGGAAACAAGGCCAGGCTTAGTTCAGGTACAGGCTGAGGGTTAAGACAATGAGGATGTTGATTTAAGCAATTAATACCTCCTGGTCAATGATGTTTTCTATCTGAAGAGGTTTCATCACGTCAGTTACAAACTGGGGGTGTGTATAGGCATCTCTGATCTTCTCGTGCAGCAGCTGACGGACACTTCCCTAGCAAAAGGAAAATGTTGCCATTCAGTTTTATGCACCACAAGAAAACAAGCAGGAACAGAATAATAAAAAAATCTATCTAAATAGATACAGCTACAAAATAGGCATAAAATAATTTCTATACGTGTGTTTTGTAGCAAACATGATACTTAATAAATAAGGCTGAAATGTACCGTAGATTTAGGGCTGATTTTCTGTGGTTTGTAGCTGACATTTAGGACTGGGACCTCACCTATAAAAAGACAAAAAAAGACAAAATTAATAATGTAAACAAGAGAATTTCCAGTATCCTTAAAACAGGTGTAACACATTACCTCCTTCATCAGGTGTAAGTCTTCCTGCAAGCATTCGGATAAATGTTGTTTTGCCAGTTCCTGAAATAAAATAAAATACAAGTTACACATTAATCACTTTTTAGTAATTTAGACCTCTAACAAGTCACTGATACAACAACTACTAAGACTATTTAATAAAGAATATGTTTTAAAATTATACTGCTTTGAGAATTCCTATATTATCTTCCAGCACTTGCTACTACTTGCTTTTCCAAATGGAAGAGACACCTTAAAACTGCCACCTAGGTTTTTAAAACAGGGTAGGTAACAAACACAACACGGTGGCACTGTTAACACTCAGTAACTTTACATTCTTCCTACTCAGGGGGCTCATGCTGTGATATCTTCACCAGGCAACAAGCAGCTCAACCTGACTCAAACCCAGCAATTGTGAAGCCTGGCTTCCAAAGTGAAGAAGGGCTTTAGGAGCATATTCAGGGCTGGAGAAGTAGTTTCCAACAAAAATCGCACTTACCATTTTCCCCTAACATCACCATAATTTCAGAATCGGTGAATTCTCCAGCTACTATGGATAGTTCAAACTCTCCCATCTTTTTCTTCATTCCTGGATATTTGTACATACACATCTTTTTAACCTCTTCTTCATTAGCTGTCTCAGCTACCTTAAATACCAGAGATGCATCTCGAAACCTTAGATTTTCTGTTGGAACATAGCCATCTAGGAAAATATTTATGCCTATGATGGGAGGAAAAAAGATCATTAGAAAGGTCTGCAACAAAGTAAAACAAGACGAATTTCAATTCCTGGCTGCAAATTCCATTCTGATAATGAGAATGCTGGATTTTTAATGCTTTAAAAGAAGCAACAAGACCTCCTCTTTTAAGGTGTGCACATTGCAAACTGAATGAAGAAGAGCCTTACTAAACTACAGAATGGCTGGAGCAGCTCTTTCTGAAAAGCCACTGTTAGTGATGTGTGTGGGGTTTAAAGGAACTCCTGCTGTTGGGCCCACTCTCTCAAAGCTAGTTTTTACTGAGTCTCAGTACTACAAGTGGGGTCAATTCAGTTGAACACTACTGTGTGGTTGCACAGCACAGAGGTATGTAGTGTTCAACTTCTCTCCTGCCCTTTACTACTTACAGGGTCTTTTGTGTAACTCCACTGTTTACAAAACACCTGCAAGTATCAAAATTATGTCCACAGCAAGTGAAAATGAAGGCTTTTGGGTTGAGTTACAAATTAAGTATCATTTAACACAGAAATTCTGCAAAAAATCAAACAGTTTTTTTATTGCTGAACTGTGACAGGATGAGGACATGTTTATATAGCAGATAACTGGCATTTTGCTGTCTTTTTTTTGGAAAGTTTAAAAAGAGCAATATGGCAAGAATTACCTTCTCTTACGCTGAAAGGCATGGTAACAACACCATAAGCACTTGGCACTCCATACAGGCAGCAGATAAAGTCAGAGAGATAATCTAATACACTTAGATCATGCTCTACAACAATAATGTACCTGAAAAACAAAGCCAGAGAGATGCTTTTTTTATCTCAATGCAAAATATTTTTTCTTTCTTTTTTTCTTAATCTAGTCTTGCATAAACAAGAGCTATCAACAAGATTTTTAGTTAATATGATTTCTTCACTTTATACTAAAGAAGGACAGAGTTCATATCCCTCACCAGCATTTTTTAAACTGTCAAAAAACTCGTGAATGATAAATTTAAAGTCCATCTTCAGCATGAACTGGCAGATTCTTTATGTACATTAAGTGGAAGGATGTTGATTGATTTGAGTGAAAAATATTTAGCACATTTTAAGAAAAAAATCTTTGTGAGAAAGGGATGAAACAGCAATATTCAGGTGAAAAGTAACCACCAATGTTTTCCTATCCTTATTACAGAATTTTGAAATGGGACCAGAAACTACAGGAAATAAGTTTCCAAAATGCAAAAGAATAGAATATTACAGACATGGAATATCTGAAACATCTGTTAGTGTGCCATACTGAGGAGTGAGCACTTCTGAGGGGATGGACTGGATGCTTCTTCCCTCTGTAAGCAGTCATGCATTATTACAGTCTGGTGAAACAGCTGAAACTTGTATTTACCTGTCAGGGTTTATGAGGGACCGGATGGTAATGGCAGCCTTCAAGCGCTGCTTGACGTCCAAGTAGCTGGAGGGTTCATCAAACATGAAGCTAATCCCAAAAGGAAGAGTGAAGTCTTAGTGAATGCAAGCTTTCTATTTATTCAAACATAATATTAACATTACAACCATTAAGTAAATGGAAATAAAAAAGAATCATTATTTATACTGAGAAAGGGAGACAAAAAATGAGAATTGTGCACACCTGCCTTTATTCTCTATAGACTGCCACGTGAAAGTGAGTTAAGTATTACTTTGCCAAAAGTTCTGACAAAGTTATCAAAGTTATCAAAAGTTACAAGAATCAGTAGTTAGGATTCCCATGCACTAACTTAAATTTAAATTACCTTAAATTTAACTAAATGAACTAAAAAGTGCAAAAATACTTCAGAAGACTGGAAAAAGGACATTTTCCAAAAAGAGCAAACTGAACAAGGAAATCCACTTGAAATTCCCACCAACCAAACAAAAAACAGCAGCCCAAGCGAACAAAACCAACCAACCAAAAATTCATGAAAAAGAAATCCAAAACCCTGTAACTCTTCTGGTCTTGCTTTGTTGGTCCCAAGGAGTCAGGAAATAACAAAGATTAGACAGTAATTTCCTGCTTGCAAAGACAGGAGAGGAGGGACTAAAGTTCTAAGAGGTGGGGAAGCAGCTGTACCTTTCTTATTCAGAGAAGCTAAGGGAGGTGTGCTGTCCAACAGGATATATTTAGATTGGATTAGGGAGAGGTTATGAGGTTGGGATGCTGAAATCTAACACTGCCTTCTGAAATCAGCTATTTCCACTCAATAAATGAAAGTATACAGAATCCAGAGATTAAACATGAAGTAAAAATGGCTTTCAGCTGATGAGCTGGAAAATTTTTAAAAATAATTTAAAACATTATTTAATAATTTTTAAATATTCTTCAATATTTCATACAAAAGATTATTGTTAAGAATAAGTGCAAATTTGAGGACCATATTCTGAGACAGATTATTAGAAGCAATGTGTAACAGAAGTAAATTTAACATACATATCAGCCTTCTGAATGCAAACAACTGCACAAGCAAATCTCTGAAGTTCTCCTCCTGAAAGGTCCTCAACATTTCTTTCTTTCAGATGTGTTAAGTCTGCAAATAAGTGATTAATTTTAGGTATGTGATAACCAACAGAACAATCCATGTTTTTATTACCTACAGAAACATGTAATAACATAGCAAACATCCTACAGAGAGGGAAAGAGAACAGAAGGACAATAAGCTTTCACTTTATACAGCATCAGTATCATACTGCTAATACTAAGTCATAGCAAGCTCTGGCTTCTCTGCAGCATTGGCTGCATGGCTGCTTCCTGTTGTGCAGAAGAATTACATTTCTATTCTTTTTCCACCACACTGGTGAAGATTCTGGCCCTAAAAAGAAATTATACCAGTTCTGAAAGTGCTTCTTGTCAGGCTTGCCTGGAGAGTTCTGATTTTCAGGAAAATCAAGTCCCTCAAACCTTACAGGAGATGGGTGAAGCAAGTATTTTCTCAGCAGCTTAATGAACACATTTCAAGAATAGGTTGTGTCATTAATAAATTAAGTGGGACTCAAAGACCACATTCTTGGTGGCACAATGGCAGCCTCACCTTCACTACCCAGTTCTACCAAACACAATCCCATAGTGAATTTAGCAACAACTAAATTTAGTAACAACTAAATACAAAACACCTACAAAACATTACTAGGGCTGGACTATGCAGATGTTCTTATTAATTGTGTTAATCTCAGAAGTCAGTGTTACTCCCACTAAAATTAGATACATACAAGCTTTGGGGGGAGTGTGGAATATTAAGATAACATTTTTACATGCAGTGTAGAAGGGAGGATGCTCAGATTTTGCCATATTTGTGAGCAAGCAAGAGCAGCAGATGTTAAGTGGGATTTTTCCGGATTTAAAAATAAGCACTTTCTACTATGAAACAGAAACTGCATTAAATTCTGTTAACTAGAATGTATCAACTAGTTTGCCACCAGAAAGTATTATTTGTGTTATTTATATGACAGCATGCCCTGGGATTTACACTAAAGCACTTTTTCTCTCTTTGAGTTGGCATAATTCACATGCTCTATCATATTGTGGTAACTTGATTGTTTCAGTAAATATGAACTTCTCAAATTTTGACTGTACAAAATTACTTACCAAGCTGCTGACACACAACAGTTTGTGTCTTGGTTTCATCCTTCCTATCCAGAATTGATCCCACTGTTCCCTGTGTGATAAATAATAAAAAACCCCAACCAATATTAAAAATTTCAAACAGTTCTGAGTTATGCTGCTAAATAAAACCTTTAAACACATAAGAAGTACTACAGAAGAAGCTCCCAGCTTTCTATTAACTCATGAAATGTCTCACCTTTGCAGCTTTAGGGATCTGGTCCACGTACTGAGGTTTAATGATAGCTTTAAGGTCATCTTCCAGGATCTTGGTAAAATAGTTCTGTAATTCAGATCCTCGGAAGTAAGTCAAAATTTCTTGCCAGTCAGGTGGATCCTGTGACAAAATTAAAGCCTGGGTTTACTTATACCATTTAAAAACATAGTGAGGAGCCCTAATTTCAAATTCCAATCAATAAGGCAAATAGAATATGCTTGTAAGAGAACAAACCAAAAAAATCTGCAAAAGCATTCCAAAAACAAAGTTTAGAGAGACCTTCTTTTTCCAGGTTTCACTAATCTTCCAAAAAAAATTAAAATTTGCACAGCTAAGAAGCTACTGAACTGAAACAACTTCATGGGGAAAATGACAGCATGGATTAATGTAACCACACTTATTAGCTATCTGATACAGCTAATCCAAAGGAAAAGGACTGGAATGATAAAAGCACGAACTAGCACAGAAGATGCAACAAATCTGGTAATTTTCTCTGCTTCTAGCAAACATTTTCAAGGAAACAGAAGGAAAAAAAAAAGAAAGGAAAAATGACAAATTGAAAATAAAGGAACTGCTCAGAGCAATCACCCAGGAAAAAGTTCCCCCTTGCACACTGTACTACTCTGAGGGGTGCTGAGTTAATTACTTTGATGATAAACAGTATGGATCAGACTGACACAGTCATATTTCCAAACCAAGCAAATACACAGAAGAAATGCTTCATCAGTTTTAGAGCAGAAGCAACATGGAAGATTCAATTCATACCACGTGTTTCTGTGGTCATACTGATATGGCTCCTTCACAGCAAAGTCTGATTTTGGAAGCATGGTAATTCAATTAAGTACACATTCAGAAAGTCAAAAGTTTTGCTATTTCTGCATTACTACCACCTGAAACAAGAAGTCCACAAAATAATATAAACCAAACTTGAAAGAGAATGTAAAATGTAGCTGGGAAATGACTATTTCTTTGCAGCTTTAGGTAGCAGCCATGACTGAGCAGTTCATTAAAACATTACTCTTTCAGGTAAAGAAACTGCTGAAGAAAGTATCAACACACTTGTTCTTACAAGCGCTTCCTGAAGGACAAAAGTGTTCATCAGAATTCAATTATCCCCATGCAATCTGTAACATCTGAAATACTGATAAAAGGAGTCCTAATAGTCATTATTTATGCCCTTTCTCTAATGTATTCATTCTTTGGAGTAGTGCTAGGTAAAGAAGCCCTTGTAAAATATTTTGCTCACTGGCTGCAGTTTGACTTGGAGCAAACACATAGGAAAATGGATTATGAACTCCTATGAATACCAGCAGATTACAAGTTTTAAGTCTCATTCTCAAAAAGTCTTATTTCTAAGTAACTAGCAACATGAAGAAACTAAGGATTTTTCAGACCTCAGTATTCAAGTGTACAGGGGAAATACCTTCAACCACAACTTACAATAATAACATACTCTATGAGAAATCTTCCTCAAAAGAATCAAAGAAGAATCAAAGATAAAAATGCCTAAGAGATCCCAAGGATACACAGTAAGTGCTCATAGACACTTGACCTGTTCAGATAAAAACAAAGGAAACTTAGAAGAAGCTCCAGTACTTGGGCTATGGAAATTTCTGATGGGAACAGGTAAATTATGCAGGGAAAAACACGTGATGTTTTTTAAAGACTGGTATTAAAAAAATTCCAAGCCCATAAGTATGACTTCAAGAAACCTACCTCTGATTTTTATCTTTTGTGAATTACAATTACAATTAGTGCCCTTATCTTTCTTGAGAGATATACACAATTTGCAAGAAGGCAAATTGTTAGCAATAAGCTTCTACTACTGGTGCCGTGTGGAGTAGGTCACTGGCTGTCAATATCAAAGTGCCAACAACCCCACAAATCTATCCCATTCACAGATACAAATGTTCAGTCCAAAAAAATAAACAGCTACCTAAAATGCTAACTCTTTTTTATTGCTGATACATACATCATATTTTCCAAGATTTGGCTTCTGTTTTCCTGCTAAAATTTTCAAGGCAGTTGATTTTCCAATACCATTGGTTCCAACCAATCCCAGTACTTCACCTGGACGAGGGATAGGCAACCTGTACAAAACATTGGTAAGTTTGTGTTACATTTATGCCATCACACACCAACACTTAGTGGGCAAGTAAATGCTGCAACCCTTTTTCAGACCTTCTGATTATTACAGCCTTTGTTAGTTTGCAAATATCTAACCCAAATCATATCAAGTTCCTTAAAAATAGTAGAGCATAAGAAATACTTAAGGACAGTCTGTTTTTAAATAGGGGCTCTGTAAAATAATCCCTAACACTAATTTATTTAATTATAATACTTTTTAATAAGAACAATTTAACTAACATTCTAAAAGGAAGCTACTGGGGTAAGAACCAAGAACACTTTGACGTGCACTATGTTTACACTATCAAAAACTTGGATTTTTTTGTCTCTTTGATATTTGAAAAATAAAATACCTGTGAAGTTTGAAGGCATTGGCACAGTATCTATGTGTTGTTTCTTTCTCCAGGTTGCTAGGTAAGTTAACAATTGACAAGGCTCCAAAAGGACATTTCTGGAATTGAAATAAATTATAGATTATTAGTGCACACAATTTATTAACAAAAGCCTATGTTTTGTACTGCACCCAGCTGTGCATTTGTATTTTTAAATGGACCTCTACCAAATTTCCTTTACATGGGTCAACCTGCCAAGGAAGTTCTGTGCCACATTTTTCAAATCAGTAGTCTGCAGTTTAGACTGTCAGTCTACAATACAAATAAGGCACAGCACATATATTCTACACCTTTCACAAAAAACATCTTTTTACTGCTAGGTGTCTACAGACACAAACAAAAAACCCAAACAAGGCCAAGCAAAAACAAAGCCACAAACAAAACCCGCACCTTGCAATCCGACCAGTTCAGTCAAGTGACACAGTTCTTCACTTTCTATAAACAGTAAGTTAACTTGGTCTGATTAATCCAGGAAAGAAAACTGCTTTTTGAAGTTACATATGCATTGCTAAATGTAATAACAAAATAAGGAAAACTTAGCACTTTAAATAAAGCAGTTTTATTTTTACCTTGATGCAAATACCACAACCAATACAAAGTGTTTCTGAAATCCATGCTATTTTGTTCTGTGATGTGACTTCTATGCAAAGTTTTCCTGGTGAAAAAAATTAAGATAAGATCAGTTCAGTTTCTGGTGAATCAGAAATCCTGCCTACTAAATTTCACAGAGGACCTTGTAACTGATGAACCTTCACTGAAGATTCAGATTATCCAAAGGCTTGAAAAGTGTTGTTATTACTAAGAATTGTTCATACTTTTAGTGATATTTCTAAAAGCTTTATGAACAAAAAAGCTTGAATGATACACAAAAATCTATCAGTTATATAAAGCTCATTCTATAGAGTAGAACTGATTTAAAAGTTTAAAATCCAATTGCTTCAACACTTTGTTACATTGTATCTCTTACCCATTCGAACCACAGGACAACTCTTCTTGCATTCCTGACGACATTTCTTTGGCTTACATTTGTCATGGTTGACTATAGCAATTCTTGTTAATTTGTCGGCCATAATGCACAATTTAGGGTTAAACACATACACCAATTATAAGAAGGAGTAGTGGGAGTCTTCCAGACCTTAAAGAAAAAAAAAAAAAAACCAAAAGAAAAAAACCCATAAGAGACCAGGTTACTGACAGCACAGATAACAGACATATCTAACCTAAGTTATTGCTAGTGGAGTGGAGAGATGAAAAATGCAAAATTATTTCTTTTCCTCCTTTATGCAACATGGCAAACAGCAGAGTTAGAGATACAAATAACAAGGATACTGGTGTGTAGATAACTGCACAAATTTTTAACATCGTCTTTCTGTCCCATTACTATTTTTCCAGTGTAGAAATAAAATTGCGATTTATCTCAAAATGGATTTGTTTCCAAAAAAGTACACTCTAGTAAGAACATAAGGATCTATACAGCTCCAAATTTTAGTTTTACAAGTTACCTACTATAAAGTACCCTTGTTCACATTGACAAATTGTGACTACAACTATTACTCTAAGGATATGATTGAATATACATTTACCAACTGTATGCCAATATTCTGTATTAAAGGATTAAAACAGTGTAAAATGTAAACCAGTTTTCAAAGTGAAAATTTTTAACTGAGTATAAAAAGTAAACCAGGCAATGTGAGCAGCCATTCATGATGATGTTTGATTCTTTAATCTTGAGTTTCATTAGTATCTGAATAACTACAGTTACCTTCTTAATTTCCTAATATGGTATCAATGCCTATAATAGATTTAAATAAAAGTAAGTAAAATTCTTTATAAAGAACATAGAAAGGCTCTGCAAAGGGATCTAGCCAAGCTGGATCCATGGGGATCATGAGGATCAGTAAGGCCAAGTGCTGGGTCCTGCCCTTGGGTCACAGCCACCCCAGGCAGTGCCACAGGCTGGGGAAGAGTGTAAGGAAAACTGCCTGGTGGAAAAGGACCTGGAGGTGGCCGGTGACAGTGACTGAACACAAGCCAGCTGTGCCCAGGTGGCCAAGAAGGCCAGTGGCATCCTGGCCTGGATCAGCAGCCGTGTGGCCAGCAGGACCAGGGCAGGGATTGTCCCCCTGGACTCGGGGGGGGGACACCCCTTGAGTGCTGTGTCCTGCTCTGGGCCCCTCACTAAAGAAAGTCACTGAGGGGCTGGATCGAGCCCAGGAAGGGCAGTGGAGCTGGGGAAGGCTCTGGAGCACCGCTCTGAGGAACAGCTGGGGGAGCTGTGGATGTTTAGTCCAGGAAGGGAGGCTCAAGAGAGCCCCTCTCACTCTCTACACCTGTCTGAAAGGAGGGTATAGCAAGGAGGGGATTCGGGCTCTTCTTCAAAACAACAGGACACAGGACAAGAGGAAACAGCCTCAGATCTCAGCAGGGGAGGTTTAGACTGGATGTCAGGAAAGCTATCTTCGCTGAAAGGTGGACAAGCATTGCAACAGGCAGCTCAGGGAAGTGGCTGAGTCACCATCCCTGGAGGTATTTAAAAGACATGCAGATGTGGCCCTCAGGGACACAGGGTAGGAGCAAGAGCTGGGTTAATGGTTGGACTCAATAATCTTAGAGGTCTTTTCCAACCTAAAAAACTCTATAATTCTGTGGAGTACAAGATGATTAAATATTCTTGAAATCACAAACAAATGCATGCAAAGAACTGAAATTATGACTTGTATTCCTCTCTATAAGCCCCTCTTTGTTCTTTGTAATGTACATTGACAAGTACTGGATTGCAATGGGACTTTGTACAGCTGCAGCAAATGGAGGGAGGGCACAGAATTTTAAATTTAAGTCTTGATAGACAAAAAAAGGTGGAATGCGTTTTAAAGTACATTTCTATTTCCTTTACTATATTCACTCATAATAATGAAAATAATGACTTTTATCTTCCTATGAACAAGACACACCTAAGGGCAACTCCCTCCAGCTCCAGAACAAAGACGACTGACTTATGAGGCCCTTGGAAGATTTTAAGATATTGCAAATGACTTTTTTTTTTTGTTGTTGTAAAAATAAATGCCATAAAGTACAAAACATTTCCATCTCACTAAACAAAGGGATGGCAGCCCTACAGATGATGCATGCTCAAAATCATTTCAATGCAGTATCAGTAGTATAATGATATAACTGGGAAGGAGTCTGGAAATACTTCAGGTTTCCATACAGTGCAAAGGTGCAGCTGCATCCAAAGGATTCCAACATTTCTAATTAAGGGAAGGTTTTTTTTTGGATGCCCAGCTCATCTTTGCTTCTCCAAACCAAAGCATCCTGCAGTGGTTCACAGACTATATTTACTACATATGGCTATTGGAGGAAGAAAGGTTGTGACTTGCAGACTCATGAAGGAAGAAGAATAAAATGGGTGTATGGCACACATCATGTTAAATTCTACCCTTCTATACACTTCAGTTGGAAGGAATCCTCCAGCTACTACTGCAATATCTGGAAGATGGACACCCAACAGCAAAAGTCAGAAAAGCTGATGTTATTGCATCCTTAAATCCATTACTGCCATAGGTACCAACATTTTAAGTGGTTCCTTTAAAAAGTGGTAGTCTTATTCCTTTATTCAGTTTCCAAAGTATTTTAAAACTAATGTCAAAAGATATTCTTCATCACCTATAAATGAATGTAACTATTACTCACACTGCCAACCATATTGTGGAGGTTTCTACTTACGTTTCTTTTTTTTCCTTTACTATTTTAAATTTCCTAAGCCAGAAAGTCTTATTAACACAGCTGATGTTTTCAAATAAATGACTGAATATAAGAAAAAAAAATTAAAAGTGATTCAACAGTTCTGTGTTGTCAGACCAGATTGACAAAGTAGGGCTGAACATTGAAATTGCATCTGTAGACCAGGCAAACAGGCCTGGAATAATGAGTCTGCAGTTCCCACTTTAATACATCAGGAAACAACAAACTGAAAGCCTTATTTTTGAAGGCTATAAAGGTGCTTTAGTCAGGGTAATTTTCTTGGGGACAGATACTGGATGTTGTCATTACTTCAAATACAGATACATTTTTTGGGAAGACATCCCAGTGCCTTTCACTAAAATCCTGCAGTTTACAAAGAGTATTTGGGGGTGAATGATTCCCTCTCTGTTTTCCCAAGGGAAGTGCCAAGTGGCCCTTTCTCCACGGCCTGAGCAGCCAGGGCACTGTGGATCTCCCACCTGAGCTGTAGGCAGCAGTGAACCAGTCCTGTGGGGTGCCCCAGGACCAAACCTCCCTCCCCAGCCCCCCAGTCCCTGCTCGAAGCTCAGCCCGGCCACCCCCCCTCAGCCACCCACCCTCCAGCCGGGGTCTAGCCTGCAGCTCCACAGCAGGAGAGTGGGATGGGGCTGCTCCCAGACACCAAGGCAAACACGGCTTGAAACAAGCAATTCTTGCCAAGCTCCTCAGCAAGCTTTCCACAGTCTTGGTGGGATAATCAGACTGAAGTTTACACTTGCTGCTGAATCACACTGTGGCTGGTAAGCAATGAAACAGCCTGAGTTTGGGTATTTTTCTAATTCTAACTTCCTAGGGAAGATGCCCATGTAAGTTCCATTCTAACTTACAGTTAATTCTAACTTACACAAAAATGCCCAATCTGTGGTGAACAGTTTTGAAGGGGTCAGTGAATTAAGTATGTACACTAAGCATTTATTAGAGTACATGGTGGGAGGAATAGAAGTCATGAAGCAGGATGGAGACACACATCACACACTCCTCCCACTCTGCTCCCATCTATGTGACAGAGGTGTCAGTTTATCCAAAACTCTCTAGTGGTCTTAACCATTTTCAGAAAAAAAAAAAAAGTGAACTTCTGTAATATTTCCAGGACTGTGCTGATATCTACAATGACAACTCTCCACAGAAGAAAATAATAATATCTACTTAGAACTCAGGAACAAATAAACAAACTGTCCAAAACCAGACTGAACTCAAGTTACATATCTACATCCAGTTAGCTGAGTGGCATTGAAATGAACATATGGAATAGGATGGTCTGACTGCAAGGAACAGATGTAGAACTCTCAGGAGACTGAACACAGATCAGCAATGTTACAGTGCAGCACACCAGTAACCGAGCAGTGCAGTCAGCACTTCAGGGGCAGGAGAAACTGGTACTCAGAAGCATTTGACTTCATGACTGTGCTTCTCCTTTCCATATCAAGAACAGAATAAAAAACAGAGTATGAAAATACTAATTTGCAACTAACTACTAGGGTAAAGAGCTATTTGAGTTATTGAATGATGATGGTGTGGCAGCAGAAAATATTCCCAGCATAGACAGACAACACAGGTGAAGGAAGGAGAGAATGACTAAAAACTGCTGGCTAGAGAAAAAGGAAAATGTTGTAAAGGCCCTGTCAGTATCATTCATTAAAGCCAAAAGCTGCCCATTACATTCAATTATGTAATTTAATACAAAAAATGAAACATGTCTAAAAATAAGACACCAAACATGTTATCACAAGCCTTCTAAGTCAGCATTCTTGGGCTGTCTGCTACAGCTGCTGCACACCCTGACACACCAGATTACAAAAATAAAAAAAGTTGTCCACGTGCAGACCTTGCTATCTGCCACAGAAGGGAACAGCAATGTACAATCTATAGAACATGTGCAATGTGCTTGCATTAATAATATTTATTTCTTTCTCATGCATTAGAGCAAAATTGTAATTTACTAAGTCAAGGCAATTATGACCGAGAAGAATTTGTAATTGCACTGAATTTTTCAGGCTTAAACAAAGAAAAATTTAAACATTAAAAGTAAATGAAGACTGAAACAGAACCAGAGACCATTCATTGAAAGATGTGAAGGCAAGGCCTGGGTTCAGAATTGTGCCATCTTCAGTTACTTTGCACAAAACCAGTGAACACTTCATAAAATTACAGTGCATGAGACCTCAGAGAGAAGTACTGTGGAAATAAGCGAGGATGAGCAGCATTTCCAGCTGCCACTGAAAACAAGCAATTGAGAACTGCCTCTCAACTCCACTGCCAATGGACTACATACAGTCACACGATAACAAGAACAATAAAGCCAAGAACTAGAATACCCCCAAAAAATTGAAATTTAAGGTAAAAGAGATTTTCAACTGCATATGGGAGATCACTACATCTGTAAGTGTCAAAGCAGAAGCAACAGTAAATGATACAAGAACTAGTCTATGCTTAAGGTTTTCACATTTAAGAAACTGAGGCAATGTAAAAAAAGAAGTTCAGACATGCCCCAGATTTCCCTACTGTATTAAATCATTATGTTACTCATAAGACACGTCATGAATAAGAAAATATGTTAACATGAAAGCATATGGTCAAGTATACTGACGCTGCAGAACGAGTGGGTGTGTTTAGCTTGTGCTGAGCAGTATTAATTATCACTCAATCTTTAACATTTCCCCTTAACATGAAGTAAAATGCGTGAGAACGAACCCGTAAATTAGCAATCTAATGAAACTAATGAAAGTATTTCATGACCACTGGTTTAGGACTGCAGTTTATGGAAGGAACCACAGCAGGGAAACTTAAATTAGGACGTGAAAACTGTCACAGGAACTTGCAGGTGAAGTATCTAAATGCATTCCAGGCAGGAAACACTACCATGGTCCTTAAGAAAAGCCCTGCCGACTTCTTTTGTTTTTACACATACCTCCTAGAAAACGGCCTTACCCCGTTATCTTATCGCACCTGCAGGAAGGCTTGATCTCCTCACCGCCCCACAAGTACCCACGTGGAGATCAGCTTCCCTCAAAAGAAGGCAAAATTCGGCCTTCCCCCCCAGCCCGAGCAGGAAGTTCCCAGTTTTCATAGGAGCAAAATGCCGGCGTTCCCTTTCCCAGAGCCAGGCCACCGCCGCCAGGCGAGGATCCCGCGCTGCATCCACAGGGAGCCATACCCGCGGCCGGGAACAGCAGCAGGGCCGGCGCTCTGACCCCGGCTGCCACAAAACCCGAGGCGTCGGGGATGACGTGCCGCGTGTGCAGGCAGTGCCGGCCCGGGCCGTGCTCACGCCGGCAGCGAGCCCCGATCCCCGGGAGTCTCCGGCCCTGAGGCCCGGGCGGGGCGCGGTCGAGCCGACCCTTCTCCCACGGTGCTACGGGCGAGGCCGCCGCCCAGGCCGAGCCCAGGCCGGCAGCAGACCATGAGGAGCGGGGCCCCTTCCCCACCGCCTCCATTCCCGTGCGGGAAGCTGGGGATTCCCCCCCGGCGCTGCTTACCGGGAGCTGTGAGGGGGGTGCGGCGGGGCCGGGGGCAGGAGGGGTGGGAGCGCGCGCGGCGCCCTCGCGCCGCGGCCGGGAAACGGCGTCCGGTGATCCCGCGCGCGGGCCCGCGCGCGCAACGTGCTCGCGCCGCCGCCGCCACCCGGCCAAGATGGCCGTCGGGCCTGGGGGGCGGGGCCTGGCGCGCGCCACGGAGAGGAGGGGAGGGGAGGGAAGGAAGAGAAGGGAAGGAAGGGCGGCCCTCGCCAGGGACAGCAGGGGAGGGAAGGGCTGCCCTCCTCACCACGGAGACCTAGAGCACGGCTGTGCGTAGGGAGCGCAGCCTCCCAGGGCAGGTCGGGGCTCCCAAGCTCCCCGAGCCCGCCCTGCGAGCTGCGGCCGCGCTCTGAGGGGAGCTCCCGGGCCGGCACGGCGCATTGCCGGGACGGAAAGGTCTCGCTGGCCTCTGCCTCTGCCGGGTAGGTGGTGACGGGCAGCAGCAACAGTTAGACCGGTGCTTCTCTTCTCAAGGAAAGGTGTTCCATTCCCTTTCACGACCGCGGTTTCGGCATTAGGAAGCGAGCTCCAATATCGGATACACCCGGGGATTGATACAACGCGAAAGGTACCAAGATAGAATGGTCCCGCTAGCCTTTACCCGCTCTGGGCAGCGTGTCTTCGGCACCTGGAACACTGGGGCTACGTGCTTTCATTCCCATCGGGCAGAACTGTCACTCTCTTTGGGAGCCCATCACCTCACTTAGGACACCACCCCCAATAGTGATCGTGCCCACGGATTGCTCCCACACAAGGGGTGCCACGACACCCGGGTCTTGCTGGCCTTTACCTACCCTGGGCAGCGCGTCATCTGCACCTGAAACACTGCGACTACGCGCTTTCCTTCCCGTGGGGAAGCATCTCCAGAAGCCACCTCGGGAGCTCGGGTTCCATACCGAGCACGTCCCAGGCTCGCTCCCACACCGGAGGAGCCGGGACGCGGCGCTCCCGCCGGCCCCGCCCCGCCCATGGCGCCGTGTGAGGGGCGGCCCCGGCGCCTGAGGGGGAGCGGGCGGGGCGGCGCGCGCGTATTGCGTTCCCTCCGCTGCGGCGGCGGCTGTGGCCGCTCCCGGCGGGATCAGGTGAGAGAGGTGGGAGCTGTGGCTCTACCGGGGCCGTGAGGGGAGGAGGAGGAGGAAGAAGGTGCAGCCCGGGCAGAAGCGGGACTGGCTGAGGCGGCGTGTTCATGCCGGGTGTGGGGGATGCCTGGCTGGGCGCCTCCCGCCGTGCGTGCGGGGCTCTCGCGTCGCCCCCGCGGCCGGGGAGCGGAGCCGGGCCGGGATCCGGCGGGCCCGTGCCGTGAGTAGGTGCTGCTGCTTCATTTCCGATACTAAAGCGGTTTGTAGGCCTGAGGCCCATGGCCCCGGTACAGTGTTGTAAACCTGGTTACTTTTCATTATGTTTATTCATAATTGTTACAATTGCAACTAATATAATTGATTGAAAGTTCTGCAAACAAGTCGTGAGGGGATGGCTACCGGTTGGTTTTTCAAAGCGGCTTCATCCTCTGGTTGCTCTTGGTTTTCACCACAGCTTCCACCTAATATTTACACTTTACACTCCTTGTAAAGATGTGCTTGCCTCCTTTAAGGAACTGCTTGTAGCCTTACCAGGTAACTTTGGAAAGTCTGGGCTTTCCCAAAAACATATTAAAAATTATTTTTTTAGATTGATTAGAAATATATGTGTAAAACTGCTAATTTAATTCTTCTAGTTATCTTTACTTATAATGGAATTATTTTTGACAATGAAAGTCTGGTAATTTTCACTAATAGGCTTAAAGCAATGCACTGGAGGCAGGGTAAAAATAATAAGTTTATTAAAGTTGGATTGAGAGAATAATCTGAGGGATCAAATGTACAGGTGAGCCAGTTAAAATAGGGTGCTGCTGAACAGTTACTATGATTTTTAAGTATTAATTAAACATTAATATTTTTAATATTTAATGTTTACTCTTCAATCTAATTAAAAAAATAGGAAGCATAGTGAGAGGGTGGTTTTCAGATATATCTTGAGATCTTTAAAGGCCTCAGAAGAGCAAGGGTCCAGCCAAAGAAAATGAGAGCAGGGACAAGAGCTTGTAAATCAGTAGTGCAGTTAAGAAAATCAGAGAATCTTAGGTATGAAATTCCCTTCTGTTAAGAACAAGAAAAATAGTCTTATGGATGTTGTAAAAATGCTGAAGCAGTCAGTGCAGCCTTTGTTCAGTTTTCCTGGAAAGGCTATAGTGAGATATTTGCTAAAACTAAATAAAATTATATGATTGGAATGCAATCAGAGTATTACTTCTTAAAAGAATAAAAAAAGAGAGAAAAGCCAGATGACCTCTGATCTCCTGAATGATTCTGAGGAGTTGGTTTGGGAAGGGAATTTGTCGGTAAATAGAGGACAATTAACATCAGCATGCACCCAGGAAATATTCTAGTGTGGCTTGCTGAGAGTAGTCTGGATTAAACTTTTTTTTTGTTTTTACAGTAGCCAATGCTCTTAATAAGGGGAGAATATGAGGAGTCTGCCTTGAGTTTTACAGGATTTCTGCCATTGTTCAAGCTACTAAAGTGTGCTCTGAAAATAATTATATTTAAAGATTTTTTTTAAGAGCTTTTGAATCTGACTTGTAAATGACTCACTTTTAAACAGTGGTGTCATGAAATGTGCTCCTGGAGAGTTCAGTTTTGAGTGTATTTTCACTGTTCCCTGGAATGTGGAATACAAAGTTGAAAGGATTGCAGGTGCTGTACAGCTAAGGGTTGGAAATAAAAGCCACCTTGAGAAGCGTGGTAGCAGGTTGGAAATCAGTGTAACTAAGCTCAGTTCACAGGAACTGAGGGAGGAAGAGAACACAGGAATTAAAAAATCAAAGGCCTGGTTAGTGGAAGTGGTGTCAATGAACAGCAAACAGTATCCCAGAAAACACTGGGCATTTATACTGCATTTGAGCACTATAATGCACAGTAAAACCAATATTAATTGTGAATTATGTTGTTTCAACTACCCAGGTGCTGCTTTGTCCCAGTAACTAGTGTGAGTAAATATAAAGACAAGGGAAGTGATTACTCAGATGATAAAGGGCCTTAGCTAAAATGGTCTGGTTATTTTTTTAAACAACAGTGATAGATATCTAGATTCTGCAAGAATATTAAGTTTATTAAACTTTATGAGGGGAACTTGAAAGGCATAGACACTCTAGAAAAGAGGAAACTGAGAGCAAATTTGATGAGTGCCTTCACATCAATAGAAGGGTTGCTGTGTAAAGGCCAGTGATTAACAAGTCTTTGAGTTCTCTGTAGATCAAGAGATGCTTGTTTTTAGGTGGTGATTCTTGATTTGGATGCTAAAGGAAAATCTTTAGCTTTCAGGTTAATGAAACCTGAAGCTGGCTGTCCACAGATCTGTTGCTGGAGAAGTAAATGTCTGCACAGACATCTCTCAGGCACAGTCAGGTCTCTCAAGGTCCCTTTCAGGTGTGTATTTAAATAGTTCTGTGTACACAGTGTGGTGGAATTGCAAGTTCTAATAGGGGAAAATTGCTTTGAAATCTGCAAGTTTCCTTGAGCTGGGATTTTTATGGAGCTTCAATAGGAAAGGCCCATGATGTATCCTCCAGTATCTCCTCTTGGGTGTGTTGTGTGCTTACACAAGGGTTTGCTTCCAGGTGTGCAGCTTTTACAGGTGGCTCCTGCTGGCTTGGCTGGGGAAGGCAGACTGTCCAACCATTTAAATCCATTTCACTCTCTTGATAAACTGTGCTTGCTAAAACATCTTCAATTGGCTGTTACAGGGCTGGAATGTTTTCTGGAACTTCTGTGAGAAAGATGAGGGATTGAGGGATGAGGAGTTCAAGGAGGGGGGGAAAAAGCTGCTGCTTTGTCTTGACCAAAGGATGTGCAAACCACAGAGGTGAAAATGGCAAAATGAAAGTGTGGCCTTGATCATGTCGTGAAGACATTCATATATTCATGCTGTTAATAAGGAAACAGCAGCCTGTTAATGATCTTTTGGAATAACTGAATTGAAAATCAGAGAGGTTTCCAGGCAATGCTTCCAAAGGTGCAGTGTGTCTTTCCATTTTTCAGCACATGTCAAGGAGAAGGCCTTCTAAAAAAATTACTTATTTTTATGCAGCTTAAAAAAGCAAAGAAAAAATTTATTAGGTGACTTAAATTCCTTTTAGAGCTAAGTATTGGTGTCTTATTTAAAATGAGGCACTTCTGCTAGTAAAATGTCCAGAAGCATTACTTGAGTGAGCAGGCCTGTTGCTCCATTATTTTTCCTTAGTACTTCTATCAGCTTTCAGGTTTTAGAGTTCTGAGTATTGGGGAGCTACATTCTCTCAAGAATGTATTGTTCTTGAGCAGAACTTCCCTCATGAAAATCTGACTCATTTAGTTCAGCCATTGAAAATTTTCAGTCTTTCTCATCACTAGTACACAATATGTGGCTGATTTATTTGCTAGCAGTGGTTTGGAGTTGAAATTTTGGGGTTTGAGAATCTTTTCCTGTTGGATTAAAAAAATAAGCTCAGTTTAAAACAATAAGGAACTTGAATGGTGTTTCTTGCTGTGTATTTCAGACCCCCAAAATGTAATGCCTCCAACTTTTGAGAACCAGTGCAATACAAGTCTTGCATTATTAAGCTATTTAAAACTTTGCTCTGTGTGCTGAGGCTTATAAGAAAGCTCAACATCATTATCTTCAGGTATTCTGCATACTTTGAAAATTCCAGTAATTTTTTTTTCTAAAAGCATATATAGTCAAGTTTGTGATGTAATCTGAGTGAGCAATGTAATTTCTGTGACTTACCTTGTTTTGGTGGGTTTTGATGGAATGTTTGCGTAGTCCTTGTGCCTTAAGGGTGGGATTTGGAGTTTTTCATTCATTTTCTTTTGAAGTCAAAAGAGTGTCAAGTCTTGCTGGTGATAATATTCAAAAGATGTTTTCTATGATGTTTTTGAGATATGATCACTTGAATTACAAGTGAACAATCTAGCTTTGCTTTATGAGGTTGAAATTTCGGAAGAACAGTATTTTTGGTGTTTGTGTAAATCTGAGAATTAAAATGAGTGAACTCAACCTCTTTTAGTTCACTGTCACAAAAGTAAAAAGAAAAAAATTGCTCAGAGTTTGGATTAGAAGGTCAGTTGAGCTTTAAAATTCACAAGTCTGGGATAATAGTCTCCCCAATGCCCAATAAACATAGTTTGAATTTTGATGCACCATGGGGGTGGACTAGTTGATTTTTGAAGGTCCCTTCCACCACTCCAAACCATTTTGTGAAGAATGTTTGTTTTTCAAGTAGCTATGAACTATATGTTTGTAAATTTTTTCCAAATTTTTTTTTTTTATTTACATGGCATTAGAATTAATCTGTCTGTGAATATATATATGATATCTGTAGGATTAGCTGTGTGGTGTCCAACATCTCTTCTGAGAGGATGGTGTTTGAACAAGGATTTTGTCTGAAGCCTTTTGTGACAGTTGCTGTTGTCAGTATTTAGATTTTTCTACACATGCGATTATTTCTGTAGATTTTGTTTATGGTAGTTAGGACTGCAATCTTGTATATGAGAAAGCAGGTAAAATATCTGTGTCAAGCCTTATGTTTGCAAAATTAAAAGAAAATACTCCAGGGCCAATAGAAGGTGTTTGGTGCACTAGAGAAGTCAGATGTCCTGTGGGACATTTTAGCTGCAGATTCACTGATACGTAGAAAATGTTGTCTCTGCTTGGTTTCAGTTCTGTAGTGGGTAAGGCATGGATCTTGTGGGTCCCAGCCTAACTCAGTCCCTTATTTGCTGTCTGGGAGGGGCACTGAAGACTTTTTGAGATTAGCAGAGCATGATGTGGTGTCATGCATGTAAGCAAAGGATGGGAGGTCAGCTCCAATTCTCTGACTCTTTAGTGCTCTATGTTAATTTTAAGCTTTAATGTAGTTCTTTTCATAGAACTTATGTTTCTTTGGAATTTTTAAAAAAATATTTTAACCTACTTCCTAGGAAATAGTCAAGTGCTCTGTACTTTACAAAACCCAGCTTAATTAAGTTGTCGTATATGTGGTGATAGTCTGGGTGTTGAGGCTGAGTGTGATTACTTGAACAATGCAAGTCACAAGTTAATGATTCCAGATGAAGTTGTAAAGTTCACGAAATGGTCCATAAATAAATGTGGCTATAACCAATTACTACAAATTATACAATTTGTTTAAGCTCCCATTTCCTATTTTAGGGGAGAAGTATCTCTTGCTCTAGTTTCTGAATTTGTAGATTAAAAGAACTTTTAAGTGTATCTGTGGGAGAAAATGAAGTTGTACTGCTAGCCTTTAAATTGACATTTGCAATTTTAATTTCTTAAAAAACAGAACTGTAAAAACCAAATTCTGAAACCCTAACTCTATATGCATAAATGAGACTGATAAAGTAAATAATGTCTTATGAATGTTGCAAGCATGTATTGCGTTCTTAAGGACACAAAATTTACACATATGTGGAGCCTCTTACATAGATTGCACATATATATTCTAGATATTTATACATATTACTTTAGGTATATAAATGAAATGTTCAACAGACATGCAAAAATGTATGTGTGAATATGTATAAATTCTGTAGGTTGTTATAAAAGTGTGAAGCCAAAGAATTAAACTGACTATGTGAACAAAATCCTTTAATTTTCCCATCAAGCTAAAAATATGTCAACTAACTCACTTGTTTTCTCTCACTAGAAATGACCACCCCAAACAAGACCCCACCTGGTGCTGATCCAAAGCAGTTAGAGAGGACTGGTACTGTTAGAGAAATAGGCTCACAAGCAGTTTGGTCTCTTTCATCCTGTAAGCCAGGTAAATCACAACAATGATGTAAAAAGTTGAATGTACATTTATGTTTTGGGAGGAAGACATCCACAGCAGTAAAAATGCTGTAGTGTAGGCTGTAGTTACTAGAAATAATGGTGGCCTTCTCTATATGTGTTACAAAATGAAAGTTATAACTGTATCAGAAATTCTTCTATGAGGAACTATCTAATATGAACTAAACAGAACTCTTATATATTTTATATTGATTTTTTTTTTCATTTCCGTGGTGAACAAACTAAGCCATGTGAGCAGGATCACACCCAGTACAGTAAAATTGTTTCTATGCTTTGGCATTTTTTCTGGGTGTCTTCCATTTTTAACTAAGGATGACTGTGCAGCTGGGAGATGTTCTGCTTGAACTTTGAAACTTGGTGTGGGCTCAGCTGTTACAGGGTGGCCCTAAAGCCCTGCAAGTAAAATAAACATGTGCTCCTGAGGGGCAGTTAGTGATACCTGCTCAAAATATCTGAAAATCTATATTCTTTCCCTTTGGGGTGCTTGAGTTGCTATTTCAGAAATATCTGTTGGGAATTGATCAGCTGTCTTGCTGCGCCCTAGGGTTAGTGATCCCTTTATGTCACAATATTGTGCTCAGGCTGAATGACTTTGGTCTGAAATCCTGGAATATTGGAGAAGAAAAGTCTCGTGGTTTTGTTGCTTAAACAGACTGAAGGAAATTTTTTATTAAACTTCTCCTGCTATATTGGAACTGTAGCTAGTGTGGACAATCAATAAAAGGATGTAATTAAGTAAAAGGATAATGAGGGACTAGAAAATACAAAACTGGAGTTGGTTCTTCAAATGTGATGGCATTAACCTTTAGGAATACTGGTTTTGCCATCTATTGCCTGTTCTAGCTAGTACTTGAAAAAGCAAAAATATTTCAGGACATGACTTGAAAAGAAAATGTTACATTTGGCTAAAATGTTATAGTGAATGGTCTCTGCTAATGATTTTGCTTTAGTTCAGCAGTTAAGTTACAGAAGATGTGGAAAAGTCTAACTGTTAATTATTCCTTTGGCAACCAACATGAATTACTACTTAACCACTTGAAATTCCAGGACATGTTGACATGGATTTGTACCCCACAGACCTCAACAGTATTGAACCTCTGCAGATTCCCCTATTTCAGTTTTGTGTCAGAAAAGCATAGGTGCACCTTGGATGTCTAGACATATTTCCTAATATGTTATAACTTGGGAGACATTAATTTGTAACAGTTGAAGAAGAGCTACATTTGCATCACAGAAATGGGATGTTCAAGATTATCACATTTTCTTTTTCTTAGGGTTTGGAGTGGATCAGTTACGAGATGATAATCTAGAAACTTACTGGCAGTCAGATGGATCACAGCCTCATTTGGTGAACATCCAATTTAGGTATTAAAATATACTCCCTCTGGGTTAGGGTGCTTTGTACTGCTCAATAAGATAGCAATTCAGGAAGTGCAAGAATTCCTGGATTCTGTTACCCAACTGGTAGGAAGTCAGATAGCATTTCTAAAAATAAGATATTCAAATGTTATGATCACTAAATATCTAAATAAGCAATGAAAATGAATGTGTAATGGTATGTCAGTTGTGACAGCATCACATTTACTCATGTGAGGTGACATAACCTAACAAATGAGTTTGAGAAACCTTTTTTTATTCCATCCTGTGTAGGATGCTTTCAGTATTTTTCCTTTAACAAAACTTGAGAAGAGATGTTTGTCCCCCTTCTTTATTTACTTTTTTTAAAAGGCTTTGGTGTAATAAGAGAGCCCATATTTGAAAAGCCTAACTTAAGCTTCATTATGTACAAGTGCTTATTTGGCATCTGTTTCTTGGTATACTGACATTTCTGAAGGCAAGCAAAGGAGAATGGTGAAAATCAACTGTGTGCATAATGTAATGTGGAAAATCACCTAGGTGTTCAACAGCAAGTTTCTTATGAATCACTAGGCACACATATATTCATTTTCAGAACATTTAAATCCTTAGTTATAGCAAGCTATCAACAAACTCATCCCAAATATTTTTCTTTATGGTGCTTACATAGCTTGTGTTGCTTCTTGCAGAAGAAAAACAACAGTGAAGACCTTATGTATTTATGCAGACTACAAATCTGATGAAAGTTACACTCCAAGCAAGATCTCTGTCAGAGTAGGAAATAATTTTCATAATCTCCAGGAAATCCGGGTAGGTCAATGATGCTTTGCATTCTGTCTTAAAACAATTCTCTCTTGTTAGGACATCTGATATAATAAAGCGGTTTTTGATGGTAAAATATGGCATTGTGTTGAAGGGGGAAAATGGCTGGGTTTATTTTGTTATGTGCTTTTAGTTTTTGTCTTTAAATTTAGTAGATTGGTTTCTGTTATTTTTTATCATATTCTTTTTACCAAACATCATTATAATTGATGTTCATAAATTTTTACTTTTGAGTATTGTTTCTATTATCTTTCTTATTAATGCTCAACAGTTATTGAGATGCAAAAATTTTGGATGGGATGAGGTTTTTTAACAATATGAAGCAAAATCCAATTTTCTGTTCTTCAGATCGGCTTAAGATTTTGAATGAGACAGAGTTGTAGTGTTTTGTTAGTGTTTTATTTTTAAAAAGATCATATCCAGTATTTTTATGGTGATGCTTCTAGTCAGAACTGTGATAAGATTTGAATTGCTTTAAGTGCTTAGTTTTGCCTACCTTTTGGTTAACAGTAAAAGCAGATTTGAAATAATCCATGATCTTGGTAGACGTCCACCTTGGAAACTGATTGGGTTGTTTATAAGCAGGTATCTTTGCTCATTCTGGGTCAGGGTAGCCTCATGTTTCAAATTCCTCTGCTCTGGAGCTCAGCAGTTACTGGCTGGTATTTTGGGAAGGTTTAACTTAGCAGCCTTATATGGCAAGTATTACAATAACAGAAGGATTGGGATGATGAGAAAAGGGTGGTGCTAAATGGTGGCCTAAAGTTTTACTTCTGGGATTTTTATTTTTTTCACTTTGGATTGTTGGGACTGAAAACCAAAGTCCCAAGAGGAAGTTGTAAGTACAAAGCTGTAGATGCTGTGGGAGTAAAAAATAGTGTAGTAGAGATGTCTGTTAGCATTATGTATCTGTCTATATCCTTTCAATGATTTGTGATGTTCTCTCAAGTTTTGACTTACACTTTTATCCTAAATATCAAATGGAAGGCTCTTGACATGTTTTATTTTTCTTTAATTAATTAAATATTCTTTTGGAAGAAATAAATCATCACGTTATTTTGACTTTCATCAGCTGTAAATTCTCTCCATCTTCCTAATTGTATCATAGCAATTTGGGAGCTGCACAGTATCTGAGGAAGGGCAGCTGGATCCTTTCACCTGTTAGGCTGTGGGTCAGTTTCCCGAGTATCCACTAGATGTCATTGTTGTCCTTAATGATCACTTTGATTTTTGCACTTTTATCTGCCCTTTCGATAACTAAATGATTATTGTCCTTTTTGTAGTCGTGCTTAGTACAGCACTGTACATCCTGCTGCCTAACTTAAGTTTCTCATACAGTGGTAAACTCCTGCTCTTGAGAGTATGTGTGTGATTAATGTATTAAAGATCTGTAAAGCAATAAAATGTGTAACAAGTGTATTAGTTTTCTCCAGTGTATCAGGCAGTATTTCTTTAGCTCTTTTCTTGCCAAACACGGGATTCTATGCATAATGTATGTAGTTAAAAATGGTGCTTCTATATGAAACAAGTTACTAGCATTTTTTATGGTATATGAATGTGACTATAACATGATGCATGACAGAGTAATTCTTATGCATACCACATGCTCTTGTGCTTTTTTTACTTCCAAACCGAGGAGAAAATATGGTCACGCTTCTTATTAATGAGATACAATATTCTGATGCTGTAAAATGCTTGTGACTGTCATCACCATGATGTTACATGTTGCTATCAATTTTCATATTTTCTAAACTGCTTGATACTGTTTCTTGAACTTTCCTTCAGTCTCGAAACTTTCTTCAGCTTCTCTGACACATGGGGAGGTTATTAAAGCAGTGTGAACTGTTATGAGCTCTTTACAGAAATCTGCTTAATTATACAGTGATTCCATTGGCTTCAGTACTGATTAACTGGGTGGAAAATCAGGCTAAAGCATTTTATATTTTTCCATGGATGCTTGCCCAACTCATAGTGTGTAATGAATGTGTTTTCTTTCCTAATGGTCTAGTTTTCAACACAATGCAATATGCTGTTGAGCTAAACTTTGTCACAAATATAAGATCAGCTTTAGTTTGTATTCTAGTATGTAGGCATATCTTGTTTGGAACCTAAAATGAATTTGTTTTCAGAATAAGAGGTTTCTTCCCCCTCCTTTGTACCCCATTGTAGGAGTGAAAACAGCCCTTGCAATCTGGCAGGATTATTCCCTTGCTCACAGCAGTTAAGGTGTGTGCACCCAGCCTTCTCCTCTGGCACTTAAGTGCCATTGTATCCCAGCCATCAAGCTTGGAGAGCAAATATTTTCTCATTTGCAGTCATGGAGTTTTCCCACATGATGGTACAAACAGTCTGGATGGACCAGATAGTCTGTAGAGGCATCTTTGGAACAGCATCCAGACTCCTCAGGACATAAGTTATTACACTTTTTCATGATATGAAAATAACTCACTGCAAAGGATATGAGTGAAGTGCTGTCTATGAGAGATCTCTGGTCTTGATGTAGTGTTGCTACATCAAGTGATGCTCACCTGTCTATTGTATTTTACCTCTCCAGAACACTTAGATGTTCAGCAGTTCATTTTGCTGTAAGGAGATAAAGTGTTTTGATGCTAAGTGCAGGTGGTATTTCAGGGTATAGTCTCAATCCATATATAATATATATATATACACATATGTTGTAGTTAATAGCGCTTTCTGCTGTCAGCCTATAAAGTAGGATCTTTACATAGACTCAGGTAAAAGCCCTTTAATCTTAATACACCTTTGTTGGCAACAGTATGAGGCCTTTGTTTTAGGTTTTTGTTGGAGTTTTTTGTTTGTTTGTTTGTTTGCTTTTCCTCTGGACTGCTGTCTGGTTTGTTTTCAGTTTCTCTTCTATCCCTTTTGGCCTTGCCTGGTGTTGTGTAACCAGGTGCAAGCACAGCAGCCTCCCTGGTGGCATGGGGTGGTGCCTGAGCACCACGGACAGGGCTCTGTCTTCACTGAAGAGATTCTGCACTAGAGAGGGGATTACCAACTGGAGGGATGCCCAAGCTGGGAGGCTTTTCCAAGAGGTAGTTTAGAAAGTGACCTCAGTGTAATGCCTTTACTCCTCTGCTGTCCAGTGACTGTAGTGAAGAGGTTGGACTTAGCCAGACATGTTCTGAAATGCAGCAGTGAGCAATCTTCACCTGTTTTCTGTACATGGAGTAGACTGAGATCCTGAGGAGTAAGGACATCCTGGCTTGTCATAGGGCTGCTGCAAGGTAATCAGCCAAGGAAATGCATTCTTGTGAGTCTTTATTCAAACATCTCTAAGGTGCATTTTAAACTGCTTTCCATTGAAGGTGGAACAACTCCAAAGGACCTGTTACTACTTTAGATTCCTGACTAAGCTTCAGGTACTTTAGTTAGAAACCATTCCTCTGTGTTCTATGTTCCACTCAAGAAAAGAGGCATTTCTGACCCTTGGGTTCAGAATGTCAATTAAAAATAGTCAGTCTGCTTTCTGCAAAGTACTCTTGATGCTAAGAAAAGACTGAGTAAACTTTAGTTTTATAGAATTTCAATCTTTCCTGTCTGTCTCTAGGATGTAGGCACAATCATCACACCAGTTGTTCATTTTGATTGTTATCTTGCTGTTAATGCTGGCTGAGTATGGATTTGTTTCATCAGGGTGCACACAGATGCACTGTTCTGTACATCTAAAGTTTACTGCTGGTGGAAATCTGCAAAGCAGGAGAGTAGAATGCTCCACTGGTATTGGTTACTTATTAAGCCTTGTCATGGGTAGGAATCAAATTTCAGAAAAAAGGTTATTTCCATTTGTACTCTGTGCAAATTTCCACCTCCCAGCAGAGGATATTTTGTGGATCCCCAGCTGAGATGTTCATATGAACTCATCTTTACAAAAAGAAGGCAAATTAAATGATGTAACATCACTGTTCCCTGCCAATATCATCATCACTGTAGGTGATATGACCTTTTCATCATGCGTTTGTGGAAATAACTAATATATGCTTCAGACTGTGGAAATTTTGAACAGGATTACAATTTTCCTGCCCTTTGATACTGTGGAATGGTGAGACATCAGATCAGAGCTTACTGTGCAGTCATGAAAAGTGCAGGTATTGAAATAGCCTTTTATGCATATGAGATGTGTGTATACAAATAGGGAGGCCCACATGAGAGCTAGTAGAACACTGGAAGATTATTTTGGCCCAGACACTATAAAATTGTTAAGCATTTTTATCTTACCTTGTTATGAAGGTGTATTTTAAGAGAAATAAGCATCTCTTCTATAGAGGAAAACTGAACATGGCTTTTATGCTGTGGTAAATATAAAAGATATTTTTTCTTTTGTGTCTGAGCATTCAGAATCAAATCTATGAAGGAACCTTTTCTTGCCCTAGAAGGGCTCAATTAGGCAAGGGTACCTTAAAGAGGCCCTGTATTTTTAATTCCGTCAATCTGACTTTACTCTCTGAAGCAGAGAAAAAGCCATGTGAAAAAATGTGGCAACAGCTCTATGGAAGGCAGGAAGTTGATGAAGTACAGAGCTTTCCTCGAGGGAACTCAAGTACAGAGAGCCTAGGAACTGATGGAAGCACTGAGTGTTACATATGTGTGAAAACCCCTCCTGCACTTACAACCTTTTTCGTGATTATTCATTTAAATTCCACTATGGAAAAGAAATTGGAAAATCAACACCCTCACAGTAAAGAATTTCTTGCTAACATCTAATCTAAACCTTAGTTTAAGGCCATTCCCCCTTGTCCTATCATTACATGCCCTTGTAAAATGCCTCTGTTCCTCTTTTTTGTAGGCTCCCTTAGGTACTGGAAGGCCACAATTAGGTCACACCACCACCTTCTCTTCCTGTAGCAAGTGTTTGATTACCTTGTTTCATCTCTTTTCTGTGCATGAAGTTCTTGTAGGAGGATTTACAAAGATTTCCCCTAAATCTTTGTTTTTTAAATATTTTACTTCTGTAAAAATCTTTCTGGTACTAGTGGCTTAAAAATTCAGATTTTTTTAAAACTGTGTGTTGTCAGTGCAGATAAACTGTCCTCCAGCATAACAGGGGAATTTTTCATTAGCTTTGATGCAAGCTTTCACTATTATATTCTAATGACAATACTTTAAACAAATTCTCTAGTGGACATGAACAGGTTGCACATAGTGCTCTGTGTGTGAGGGGAAGGAGCCAGATGCTTGAACTTTTTATATTGAAAACCAACTGCAAATTTTGGTGAACATGTTCTCTAGCACTCTTTTGAAGTATGTACTGTAGTAATACTGTTGTAGAGTAGTAATTGTATTAGTTAGGGGAAAAATTGCTGGTTTTCTGTGATAGTTTCTTACCTTCTTTATATACCCAAAAGATTTATGCAGGGAAGTCTTCAATGATGGAGAGCAGTGTACCAATAGGCCAACCCCTTTACCATTCCTAATTAGTATAAATGAAGAATCTCTTTTTCACAAGAAGATCCTGTTATGAAGGCAGTACCTCTATGGTGAAGGGAGCATATGTATATGTTAATAAAAGTTCTGTGAGAGTAGAGTGTCATTTTTCCTCTTTGCACATTTTGCCAGTGGCATGGCCATGCTGCTCATGTACAAAAGTTCTAGCTAGAGCTGTGGAATAGTCTTGTTTTTTTTTCCTAATTTTATTTTGAACTCTACCAGCTTCTGCAGCTGATTTACACACACACACACACACACACACACACACACACACTCATACATGCATTGTGCTTCTGGCTTTTGTGAAAACACTTTTTGTAGCCTTTAGCCCTTAGTGCTACATATAGCTTTGTTTCTTTTAAACCATGGCTTTTTAATGCCTGGATACAGCAGAGATGCTGATCTTTCTCCTTTTGATGGCATTACCAAATTTTTAGAGCTCTTAGAGTGATCAGTCAGATTTCTGTGTTCTTTAGCTTCTAGGAATTGGTCCAAATATGTATATTGATGATATGTAGATATGATTGTAGATCATATCTATTTAAAACAGTAGCCCTCATGCCCTTCAGTGCCTGAAATTTCCAAGTTGTAATCAAACTTATATGGTATCAGGCTGAGGGAAGAAAAGCGTGTTTTTCTTTTACATGCTCAAAATGTAGTGAAAATCCCAGTGGACAGTTGTGTTTACAAGGGTAACTGTCTGCATTCAATTGTGGGTTATAAAAGTTCTTGCTTGAATAAATACACAGAGCTATCAGACAGAACAACCAATAGTTCCTTGGACTAATTGACCTTGTCAGTAGAATAGAAACACTTGCAAATAAAATTCCCATTGCCAGCAAAGTTGCAACTGAAAACCCCTGAAGAAACTGTGTATATCCTCTAACTATCTTGGAATGCAATGATTCAGGCGGCAGACATGTGCAGCGGGAGGGGGCAGGAGGGGGAATCATTAACCAAGAAAGTTGTACATACCAGCAGTTTTCAGTGGGCTCCTTTTGCAGCATGAGGCTGTATGCATTTCTCAAGTCATTAAGTAGCTCACTTTCCATATTCAGAGTTATGCTTTCTACCAGTTGTTACTACTTTTACCATCCCTTGGGTCCCCCTGTATGATTTGTTTTGCTGGTCTGCTTTTATTATAATGTAGCCTTTTCAGAAAAGGCAAAGGTGTTTGGCTGGTAACTACAGCATGTTGTAATGAGGGTGGAGTGTGTTTGTCATTCTGCAGCAATGGTTGACTTCCATGAATGCCAGGGTCTATAACCACACAGGCTGTGGCAGTTTATCTTTTTGAATATATTCGGATTGCATAACAGTGGAAAAGAATCGCAGTAAATATTAGAATATCTGATCTTCCAATAAAAAGCACGATGGAACCAATTTTTTTACTTTACCCAGTGATGAGTCATGTATCTTCCCATTAAAAAAAGGAAAATATTTCACTCCAGAAATAAGTCTTCACAAGTGAATTAGTCATATATCAGACATTTCCTTTTAAAAGTTTGGATAATGTCACACAGGTGGAAGTAGTATTAAAAAAAAAAACAACAGTAAAAGACACAACAGGCTTCACTGTGTACTATAAAAACATGATTTTATTTTGGTTAGAAAACAAAACAGGAAAAATGGCATTTGGAAAATAAAGTCTGAAAAATGGTCCAGTTAGCTGCTAAATAAACTTCAGAGATGAAGGTTTAAAAAAATGCACCAAGATTTGTAAAAGGAGGCGGGGGGGAATAGTGTATTTCACCTTAAGTAAGGGACAATGTGTAATAAGGGATTTTGTGGTTTTACAGCTCGGTGCATGTGTTTGAAAGCTGTTCTCTCAGCAACGTGGGTGGCAGGTTATGCTACCATATAATGTATTGTAGTTGGCTCTCCACACTTGTCAGGGTTAGCGTTCAACCATTCGGAAAATTTTCCCATTGTTCTATCATGTGAACCAAGGCTAGTGTTGAATTCCCAATAACCTTCTGCAGGAAAAAGAGGTTTAATTAGAAAGTTTGAAATTTGATTACTTCTGTTATTGTCTTAATGCACTTCTCTCTAATTTAGGTGCTTATCTGCAAATGCAATCAATTTTTGCTCAGGAAGATGAAAAACAAACTTAACTTTGTACTGCAGTTGCTTCCACAATTTAAAAAGAAAACTTGTATACTCAATTCTGTCTTTCTTCAGCATTAACACTCTATTTCCATCTTAAACATGTTTGCTTTAGATGGATCATAGCTTTTGGCAGCTACTGCATTTTTAGCAAATAATACTGTTTCTAGTAAGAGTTGCAAAAAAAAAAACTTTGTGTGAGGTCCTTGTAAACTGAACCTTGGGAACGTTATGTTATTTCTGTATTTTCCCTTCTTTTGTGCTTCTTCTCTATTTGTGTCATGGTTATAAATTACACCGTTTGAACTAGAGAATTAAAAACATTTCATTTTGTGATTCCTGTAATTTTAAAAAAGAGAATGTTTGTTTTATGTGTATTTTTTTTTCATTTTTACCTGTTATTTCAGAGGCTGGCACACAGAGAAATAAGCAGTTATGGTATTGAAATTCCATTGTGCCAGCACCTCTGGGGCATAATCCAAAAAAACCAGAAAAATTGCCTGCTGGGTTGTATGCAGTAAGCTTGTGTGAACATCAGTGTCTGCTGTTCACACATCATTTTTTACTGGAAGTTCCTGTTGGAATAAAGGTTCTGTGTTTGGAGAGTGCACTGGGATACTTGTTGGTCAATGGTTTTTCAAAGTTTGTAGGGATTTCTAATTACAGTTTACCAGTGTACGCTCACTAGATACTTCTTGCAGATAATCATTAATGTTTCAGAAGAAAGAGAGGCAAGCAGGGATTTGGCAACATAAAAATTGTAACAAGAAAGATCTGGGTGCTCTTCTCTTCCTTTAAGCATTCTCTCTGAGACTGAACATGGGAGTGAGGAATAAGGTGGGTGGATAGAGGGGGAGGTGACAGCATGACAGAAGACACTCACATACTTGGTATCAATTGGTATTCAATATTTAACCCCTTCCCTTCCTCCCCACTCCTTTTTTTAATGCAAGTGTGGTGTCTAGTTGGCATTTTCAAACATCCAAGTGCCTCCAGCATTACAGCTTATGGTGGGTGTCAGTGTGATGCACATCTAGAACATCTTTATGGTGCTCAGTCAGGTGAACCCCCTCAGCTGATCAAAACTAATTTGAACTGTGGTTTACAAAACATGTGATACTGTGCACTTGCAAACTGGAGCATGTAGCAACATCTACTTTATCTCTTGTGTTTGATCTCTCTGCACCTGGATAGAAGGATGGAGATCCTGCTAGCTGTTTAATGCAGCTTTTTACTTGGGTGTTTGAAGGAGTTCCTTCATAAGGTTTCAAGGTTTGAACTAGGGAAAATGAAAATCTTTGGCTGGCTGTATCATTTATTTGCTTTTGGGGAAGTGGACTCTAGACATCTGACCTTGCAGTTACTTAGCAGAGCAAGGAGGTGGGGACCATTGAAGAAACTGTGTGAAACAAGGGATGCTTGTTTGATCTCAGGAAGGCAGCATGTTAGGAAGGAGATCTTGGAAAAGTGCAGAAGACCTGTATTTGGAAGGGAAATTATATTCTTCTGTAGTAAAGGGCCCTGCATTGGAATTGTTAAATAAAGAGCTGTTTCTCAGTCTCATTTTTATTCTTCTTCTACCCTACCACATTCTATAGTCATGCTCTTTCCCATTCTATCAGTTCCCAAGGCCTGAGTAATCCAAAATTATCTCCTCTGGTTTTGGATTCCAAATGTGAAAACATTGTGGGAGTCACACCACCATCTTTTGCTTAAAGGATGTAAAAAATATCCTTAAATTTGTGTCAAAGCTGACAGTAAGATGCTACTCACTCACTCCTGCTTTCCTCTTTCTGAGAGGTTGCTCACCATTGGGAAACTTCTTGCCTTTAAGCAATTTTTTCTACACTGTGAAATAGGATTGGGAGGATAAAGTCAGTGAATTATAAACAATCATCTTTGATTTACCTGATTGCCTTCATAGACTTAACTGTGGAGAGTAATCCTTGGAGGGAGCACTAGATATTCTCAGAAATTAAGAAGTGCTAAATACATCCAGTAAGGTCAAATCCAAGACTGATTCTGATCCCTCTGGGTGCTCCTACTAACATAGTATTAAAATCCTCCAAAGAGTAAAGCCAGCAGTCAACATTTAATTTGGTTTAAGCAGAAGAAAAGATATGAAAGGAATGGGAATTTTCTTGGATACCTAAGAAAGTTTTATGCTGTCATCTCAGCTGGTGTTGGTCAGCTGGCACAGCACACCTCATTTTCTGTTTCACTTGAACAACTTGTAGGCACCAGCAGCTGGAAACCTCCTGTGACTGTGTTCACCACCCTTTGCCAAACCAGCAGTTTAGCAGCAGGGTGGGGGGAGGAAGTGGCCCCAGTTTAGAAGAATATAGGAGCCAATTTGCCCACCACTTATTATTCTCTGTATGTGTGGCTTCCATGTTATAATACCTTTATTTGCATCTGTACAAATGCAGTCACACTTGGCTATTTATAGTACATACTGCCTTGTGGCAAAGTTATTAGGTATTGCTATTAATTAGGACTAAAAAAAATCCAAACCCAATCCATTAAATGCACTGGATGCTTTGTCAGGTCAGCACTAAAAAGAAACAACCAAAAATTTCCATAAATTCAGGTAGAAATAAAGGAACAAGTGTATTCTGTGTAGGTATATGGGAGCATTTTATAATTACCATCAGCCTTTTGGTTTTTTTGTTTTTCCTTTTTTTTTTTTTTCATTCTGAAGCCTAACATTCTAATGGAAAGCTGAGATTATTCACAGTGTCACTAGGAAAGTAGTGCTGAAAGGAATTCTGTTGATGTGGTAAATTAAAGCAATCCTCAGTGTTCAGAAGAAAATGCTACCTGGCAGGTGGGAGAGATCTAGACCAAATCCGGGGTTCTGGACTGTAAGACTCTGCTGCTTCAGAGCTGCCACCATGGCAGTTCTTTCCAGAGGGAGGTCTTGCTCCTGTGATTACTGAAATGTTATTTTGGTCAGGGATCACATGTCTGTGTGTAGCTTTGATGAGAACACTGCTACACAGGGTCTACATTCAATTCTTTGCTGAGTTTTATTGAGTGGCAAGGGATTGAATGTGCTGTTATCCTGTTCCTTATCTCAAGTAGTGCATGGAAATGTTTCTAGAGATATGAAGTATAAATTTATTTCTTTCTGAGGGCTGTTCTCTGTCTTAATCTGTCATAAGATAACCAAGATCATGTGTTTGAATCGGAAAAACCTTTCCCAGGCTTTTTCCATTTTCCATGCAAACACGCAGGAGAGGGTGGAGTGAGAATAGTAATGTATCATATGTGTCTGGCTTGAGGGCCTGTGCTCTCTATCTGCCTTCATCCAATTCCTAAAGTAGGTTTATCTAACAGTCCTTTTTTATTTCAGAATGAATTCTGGAGTGTTTTATGTCTCATGTCAAAGGAATATTATCAAATACAGTTTTTATTGAAGCTTTTTATGAATACTGTTTTCAGTCACAGTTTTTGAGTGAATCATGTGGCATACCCCCCAATATGTCTTTTTAAATTATTTCCCCCACTCTGTATTTGTTAGAGGTCAAATTCAACTGTGAGTATGAAGGATATTTTGGATTATTTCTACTAGCCAATGCAGAAAACTGTAATTTGTTTTTCTTAGTTGAGATTAATCTGTTACTTAGCAAGATGGTATTGCTGCACATCATTTTACCTTGGTAAGGTAAAAATCAAATCATGTTTCATTTTTTCATTGTTTCAAAAAGAGTTGCAATTCAGTATCAGAAGAAATGATGTAGTAAAAATTCAAAGTAGGCTTCCCTCTCCTTGACTAGGTCTCTGTTGTGATTATGATGGTCACCATTTGTAGCAGAGGTTTTCATAAATCAGCTCTTGGTAAATCTGGCACTGGTGGGGTAGGAACTTCTGTTGTGGAATTACTGGGCTTTCTTCTATTTCTTTATACTGTCATGAGGAGCTAAAAGATTTACTTGCATAGCAGAACTAAATGAAGCAGAGGAGCATATGTAGACACAGTAGATGTACAGTAAGTCACATAGATTTGCAATCCAGTTCCATCTGCTTGTTGTTGACTGCACTTTGCTAAGCAGTAAGATGACACCCCACAGTAGCTCTAGAGGACATAGCAGGCCTGCTGGTAAACAAGTTTTTAATTAACTCATTCTCATGCTTTGTTTTCCACTGCCCCCTCATTTTTTAGAAGCCTACTTAGGATGTAATTTTATTTTGATTCTTACACAGGTCATGGTGCAGAGCTCATGTTCTTGATCTGTAGGATGTAGCACTGAGGCTGTTCCAGATGCTGTTTGTAGCAGAAATGCTGTTGCAGCAAGGGACAGTGCATAGCACCACTGAATACTTTTTTAAATTGTATATTTTTTGAGTGAATGGTGACTTGAGGGACCTTTGGCTCCCAGAAAGAAGTCAAGAAATAAAATTCACATAGATTGAAAGAAGCAGAGTCTCAAGTCTGACCTCCACATAAAATAACAGATAAAAGCCTCCTGGGGTTTTTTTGGACACGCCTTCTTATTGATTTGTAAGAAAACACAAGCAAAAATAAAAGCTCTATGGCATTTGTTTCAGTACATTAAAGAAATTCTGTTTAGATGTAAAATTAAATGCTTCCATTGGGCAACAGTTCTGATTCCAGCTTTGCAAATTTATGGAAGTGTATTCTGGCTCACATAAAACTATCCAGCTGAACCTCTGACAGATATATTTCTTCTCTTTTAAAGTTCATTTGTATGAAAATATATCTCCAGTGAGACATGTTTATGAATTTAGGATCTTTCTGAGATGAGACTCTGCATTGCATTTTAAATTTGCACAAAATAGTTTTCACAACAGTGAAACAAATCTTTTTGATTTGTTTCCAATGAGTAAATATTCCTTGAGCTGAGCATTACTCTCTGGGTCCTGTGAAATGCTACTCTGCATTTGCTTATTGTGTGCTACAACACACTTGAGTAATCTTGAAGTTCATCAGGTTTTGCCCCACTTGCCTTTACTGAGCATCCATGGACTCTTTATTCAGACACAGAAATGTTTGCATACTGTACTTCTGCAGGATTTGGGGATTATTTACAAAGGTTTAGGATCTTTAAATTCCTTGATTTTTGGGAGAGGTAACCCTCTGTAATTCTCAGAAACAAGCCACTCCTTTGAAACCAGGAGAAATGCTTTCTCTTAACCCCAGTGCTTTTTGTGTCTTAAATCAACAACTTGTCCTCTTGCCGGTAAAGAATGAGTAGGGTTTTTTTTTTTAATTTGGTAGCACTCAGGTATAATATGTTCCAGTCTTTTCCTGACAAATGAAGTAGCTCAGGAACTACAGTCTTGTGTAATGGGTAAAAAGTTAGAGCCATGCAGTTTTATGGGCCTGTCTTCTAGTAGAAGATAAGAAATCTAGTTCTCTTCAGTGTGTAGTAATAGCCCTTCTCAATGAGTGGAATGAGGTTTTTTTTTGGTTTTGATGTACTTTCTTCCCCTCACCTATAAAGGGTGCTTGAGGGCTAGCAGCTGGCTGCTGCTACTGTGGACTTTCTGTAAATATCATGATATTCCCATTTTCTTACATTTGTTCATTTCCCATATTAATTTTCTGCATTCTCTGTGAGGCAAAGTGCATGGCATGAAATGTGGTCACTAGGTTATTGCCGCTAAGTTATTTGAGATGGTTTGATAGAGAATTAACTCAGTGTGGCCTGTTTTCAGGCACTCACATCTTTAATATTCCTTGCACAATTTTTTTTTTTCAAATACTTTCTTTGTATAATTTAACTGTAGCTATGTCTAGACATATTTCCTGGATATGGCTAAACAATTTTCAAGGTAAATTATGACCTGGGGTTTTTTTTTTGCACTTTCACACAAACATAGTATCATTCCATTATGTAGGTAGGAGAAATGGGAACTGCAGACATCTGCAATACAGTTTTCATTGAATTTGCAAACTTCTGCCCCTTTGTAAAATTAGTTATTTCCCAGAAATGTTTTCCAGCCTTTACTTCCATTTTCAAACAATTTGTGCAGTGCACCCATAGAATACATTTATTTTGTTCCTCCTTGTACCCTGCTGTTCTAATCTGAAAAAAATTCATAGGACTTCTCCCTTTATGCTTTGCTATCTTCTAGGTTTTAATGTGTTCATTCTATTTGCCTTAAGGTCCTCTTGTATAAGGCCATTGTTCAAAGCACTTGTTTCTTGCTCCTAGAAAATTCTGTCTATACTCCCTTTCTTGGAAGATTCTGTGGTGTTAAACATAGAATCATTTAAGTTGGAAAAGACCCCAAAATCATCAAGTTGAGCCTGTTCTGTTGCCTTTCATAAAAGGCAGCTGCTTTGTCCTATTCTTCAGTCAGCAGTTCCATTTGTAATGCAAATTCACCTGAGCTTCAGAATGTTTTTTTAAATATATGTTCAGACTTTGCGGTAGAATGTTCCACTACCCCAGTTCAATCTGATTCTGTTCTCTTTGTGTAGCTGTCTCTTCTTTCATTGCTGGTTTCCGCTGCCTCTCCTCAGTAGAGCAGCCTGACTCACCTGGAAGTTGTAGGAGATGATGTCTTTACTTTGGGTGGGTGCTGCTCTGAAGGGAGGGACAAAGATTTTGCTATCTCAGTACAGGGCAATCTTAGGGCTTTTCAGTGCTTGGGGGTGAGAATTTATGACTAAGATACAAACTTAAATAAAAGTGCTGGTAATGTATTGTCTTAAGTAATTTTTAAGAACTCTGTGCCCTATTTCTGTTGCTATAAAACCCTTAGTCTACATACTTAACCAGATGGGGTTTTTTTGATACTTTTGTCACTGTTTTGTGTTATTACTAAAAACTTTTGAATGCAGATGGTACTATTTGTTTGAATGAACATGGGAAGTTGTAGTGGCTTTTGTTATGTTTGATAGTTGGGTTTTTTCCCAAGCTTCGGATTAGGTAAAAGTTACTGAGGGTTTTCAAAAGCAGATTGGTCATCATCTGCCAGATTCCTACTTAGAAGGATCCCTACACAGTTACCTTGTACACATGGGGACTTCTCCTTAGTTACTTACTTGTCCATAAAACAAAGAAATCTTGTGTGGTTGTGTTCTCAGGGGTCTTAGGATGAGGGAAGAGACGAGAATGTTGACTCTGTTTCAGAAGGCTTGATTTATTATTATATTATATATATTACATGAAGACTATACTAAAAGAATAGAAGAAAGGATTTCATCAGAAGGCTAGCTAAGAATAGAAAAGGAATGATAACAAAAGCTTGTGACTGACCCAGACAGTTGGACTGTGATTGGCCATTAATTAGAAACAACCACATGAGCCCAATCACAGATGCACCTGTTGCATTCCACAGCAGCAGATAATCATTGTTTACATTTTGTTCCTGAGGCCTCTCGGCTTCTCGAGAGAAAAAATCCTAGCAAAAAGATTTTTCAGAAAACATGTCTGTGACAATATTGCAGTGAGATAACCTTCAATTTGTAGTGCTTCCCTAAAGATAGAAAACATTAGTTTTCACTAACGGAGATTTGCAGATCTTTCTAAATGTGCAATGTGCAGCATTGGCTATTTATTTTATAGTAACTTTTTGGTTGGTTTTTGGTTTTTTAAATGTACTGTTTGTTTTCTCACAGCTGCATCTATAATACTCGAAGCTACTGATAATTTGATTTGTTAAGTACCCTGATTTAAAAAAAAATATTTTAAAAGTCCCCCATTCTTCTTTCAAAGTGCTGGAATTTCAAAAAGGCTTGCAGCAAGCCATGGATTTTCTGCCATTCATTTTTAAGGCCAGACTGTCCAAATGTAGTCTGTTCCAGTATGTCTGCAACTAAAATTTTATCCATCTTAGCTACCAGAAATAGGCAAACTGAGGCAGAAAGCTTGTTTTGGGCTGCATTACCTGTTTTTTGGTACTGTCAGCCAAGAATTTTTTTGTAGGTTTTTCATCTTCAGTGTACTGTCTGCCAAGCTCAGGGGAAGTAACAGGTTCACACTGGAGTCACGTTCCTGTAGGTGAGAAGGAATTCCCCTGATACCAGGAATCTTCTCAGCGTTGCAGTGGCCTTGCAAAGGTATGGCATTCCTGTGGCTTGTGACAGCTGTGCAGTGAGATTAGGCCCTGCAGGAGAGTATTACTGCACTTAGAGTGTATTTGCCTTCCCTTCCTCTACTCTTGACTGCTTCTTGAATGAATTATGAAAGTTTTTCTTTAAGTTTTTAAGTTTTCTTTAAGTTTTTCTTAAATCAAAGCTCCAAAATTTTACAGTTATGACTGGTTTCAATTGGAGACAGTATTCCTTCTGGAGCAACAGATTCCTGTTAAGATGGAATCGCTTTTAGCTGATACCAAACTAAACTTAAATAGCTTCCTGATGTGGGTAGAAGGTTTGTGTTGGAGTTTTAGGCCTTAATCCCATACTTGCACATATGAAACTCCATTCTAGACTGCATTGTCATTCTGTATTTGCTGGTTGGATAATTCTGCTTTTCAAAGGGACAGGGAGAAGGTTTTTGATTTTTTTTCTGAAGTTTCAGTGGATGGTTTCCACTTAAAGCATACACAGCATAGCAATCCTTCTCTAACGAGTTTTAATTTATGGATGTGTCCAGCATAAAGTGTTATGTGAAAGTTCAAATGACCTCGCTTAACAATAGGACTTCAAAAAGGTAAGACTGAAAAGCAAACTGTCCAAGACTATTCAACATTTTTGTCCTTCTCTGAAGCAGAATATACCTCTTGAAGTATATATTTTTGTAATGAATGTTGAGCTGCCTGTCTCTCGTTCTTCACAGTAGAACATATTAAAAAAAAAGTGCATATGGCACAGCAAATGGGAGAACAGTGTTTCTTTCTTCCAGAGGGACTTTCCTAGTAAACAGTTTGTGACAAATTCCTGATGGTTTCTGCAGGTAAATTTTCTAGAATGAAGAACTGTTTTCAGCCACGTTCTAGAGAATGAAGTATTCAAAGACTGTTGTCAGTTTTTCTCCCTTTCCTTTTGCTTTTTTTTCCTGCCACCCAGAGTTAAGCAGGCAATATTTTCTGAAATTGCAATTGAGTCAGACAGTTGTGGCTGACAATTTCACAGAGGTTGAGCATTTGGCAGGTTATTTATTTGTCTGTCAGGCTGGATGTACCTGACTATGCAAGTGCTGTGAGCAGATGCAGAGGTGGGACTGATGGGCAGGGTGGTGGTTGTTTAAGTACCACGGACAGGGGCCCCTCCACACGTGTCCCGACCATCCATGACTTCATCTGTCAGGAGCTTTGTATGTGGGCACTTCAGCACAGCCTTCACCCTTTTGCAGGCATCATTATTTGGGATTCTTTGTCACTTGGAGCTTTTGAAAGAGCTGTTTTTCTGTGAATCCATGTCCTAAAGCTCTTGGTATTCCACAGTGAGTCTTTTCCTCCATTGGACAGGAGGCTTATGTGCATGCTTCCTCACCAGAGGCTCCCCATTGTGTCTAAGACTTAACTGTTGTCTTCTTATGTGTTCTTCATCTGACTTCAGCAGAATGCAAAGACAGACTATAAGGACATTCATAAAGCTGACTTTCCCTGTTAACCGTTCCATGGATTAAATTTCAGCTCTTCCTAACTTTATTCCTGGTGTAATATTGAAATTTTGCCTGCATCAACTGTATGTGTCTTAGAAGATATTGCATTGGTTTCTCAGCAGAACCAAATAAAAGGGTTCCTTTTTAACTGTATGGGGAAATGATAATCAGGGCACCCAATTCTAAAGAATATCAAAACGGACCAATCACTGAGGCTATTTCATGAATTTGCTGGTGAGTCATTCGGCCAAATGAAGTTTAGGTTGCATCATACATGGCTCAATTGACATCATCTGCTCCCTTCAGAAAGCAGCAATGGGACACAACCCACTGATGTTGTCCAACATATTTGTGCTGCTCAAGTAATCCAAACAGGAAATTTAGAAAGGCACTATAACAATCTGTATTTGAGCATTGTGAATACTAATCCTTGACCCACCAAGGATTTGCTTTTCTTGCTTTCCTACATATTCTTTATAGCTTGGTTGGAGTGTTTAGTTGTCTGTATTGCATAAAACTTTCTAACACCTTGGCATTGATTAATTTTTAGTGTTTGAATCTGGAGCAGAATAGTCTGAAGGAGGTTCTATAAAACTTCTTGCAAGGATCATCTGGACCTTTTTTCAACTTTCCCAGTCTTCCCAAAGGTCATTTCTTTCACTTTATTTGAACAAATAGCATACTTAAAGATAAGAACTTTTAGTGTTTGCAGGTTTCACTCTCTAATATAGCTTATTCTGCAACTGATCTTGTGTCTACCCAAGTCCACAGCTGACTCTTCCTGAGGGGATGGACTGTGTTCCTTTAGACTCTTCAGGAACTGCAGTTTAAAAGAATGGAAAACTTCTCTTGCCTAATGGACTGAAATGAGATTTCTTGACCGTTTAAGGAGGTGGCTGATTAAGACCACAGAGGCACCTCCTTAGGTGGTCGTTGCTTCATCCGAGCACACAAGTGTGCTGTTCACAGTGGGTCCTTTGAGCCTGTTGCTGTGTTCCCTGTTAAGTTGCTAATGTGGTGTCCCTCCTTTGGCTCACTTGGAACTCACCAAGTTTCTTTTGGACTTGCTTCATTTTTTCTGCTGGAACTGGTGCATCACTGCTATTAACTGGTTCTCTTCCTTCCTAAGTGAAGTGATGGCTGAAGCCCAAGCTCTGCTACTTCGTGTGTTGACAGTTCCAATACTTGGAATTATGCAGAAGCACACAGATTCTCAGTCCTGGTAACTAAATGGTAGGACATGGCCGTTATGGAAACAGGATTTTGCAAGTTAAGCCAGCCTTCTTTTTCCTTGCCAGTTGTTGTGAAAACATATTTGGATAGCTGTAAAAAACAAGGGCTAAACAGGAAAAAGCCTTTTCCTACATGGGAAAGTTCATGTACTGATAAATATTTAATTTCTGAACATAGCATTTCTTTTCCCTGAAACTTAGTTTTATAATCTGCTGCTTGGAAGAATACATTATTTATTGAGAACACTTGCTTTGAAAAGCTTAGGTTTTTATAATAACTGTATTGTAAGAACTAGCTATGCACATAGACAAAATTATATGTGTGAAGAGTCTAGCCACTACTTAATTTCATAGTTGGCTGAGTCACTAAAACAAAAAGCAGCTTTAACAGTTTTATGAGAAAAGTAGGAGGAGTAAAATTAAATGCTGTTTGATTTCACAGCCATTTGAATCTAGTAGTAAAGTTGATGAAATGGAAATTTGATGAGATACAAACATCTCAGAATAATGTTTCATGCTGAAGCTGTGATGGCAGGAAGAATTCTCAGCTTTCTGTCAGTACATAGGTCCTCTTCTGCTCACGCTTCCCAGGGGGAGAAAATGAGCTGCTTTTTCTTCCTATTCCCCTGAGCTGGGAGCCCTGTCTAGCATACATCTGGGATGGGTTTGTAATTACACTAAATGTAAAACTACTTACAGTGAGTTTTTTCTCTCTATATCTTCACAAAAGATACCCTTAAAGGGTGGGAGAAATCAAGTCTTATTTCAAGGATGTTAGCCAATTGTAAATATAGCAAAAAACTTGGGTTGCATTTGTAACCCTAGTAGGAATAGCAGTTAGAGTTATATGCCATTTGGAGACACCACAGAATGTAAACAAAATATCACTGAGTGTGTAAAAGAGGCCAATATTCAATTTAGGTAGGATTAATACTATAGGAAAGTATTGGTATAAAGTATAGAATACTATAGAAAAGTATTCTTTGGGTAAATAACTTCATAGCCTATAAGGAGGCTAGTGACTATAGAAGAAGCTTCCTTCTAAAAGCTCTGGTCTTGTGTTCAGTCATCTCTCTGAAGTGTAGCCTCAAGTTGCCTTGGTCTTATTTTCTTTTTTTAATTTTTATTTTGTTGTGTGGTTTGCATCTTCTATGGTAGGACACCCATTAGTTGCAATAGTAGCCTTGCCAAATATGTATGGAATTCTGTAGAACCTCTGGACTGTACAATAAAATGAAGAAAAAGGGCTGTTAAAGTGGCTGGAGAGGACAATTCCAATGGGAACATTAATTTTCCTTTGGCTTTCCAAATAATGTGGATTCCTGGAGTTGGGAATATATGTCCATAGGTGAAGCTGTAGCATGCAGAGGACAGGAAAAATAAGAAAGCAACGAAGAGAAAGCAGGAGAAGAGCTAGAATATAACAGCAGCGAGGACAAGTGAGTGATTTTTCCATTTCGATTTTTATCCCTTTGTTCTTTTATTTTGACTTTCATGGTCTTCTTATTTTCCAATTGTCACAAAATTTATAGTATTAGAAGCAAATATAAAAAAGCCACAAACCCTGGGCTTTTAGTATATTGTACAGCAAGATTAGTCTAGAGCTGCAGGAACTGTCCTGAGTTACCAATACTTAGCTTGCACTGATTCATTCATACATTTTCTTTTTTTTTTTTTTTGAAAAAAAGACTTTTCTAGAAAAACACATAACAGAAAGAAATTTTGAATTTTTAATTTTGCTCAGATGATAAGTAATAAAGCTGATTTAAAAAAATTTCTCAGAAGACAGTTTTTTACTATGATTGAATCTTAATGATCTGCATAAGGTTAAAAATACAGGAGGCAACTTAATCTGGTATTTGCTCATAGTGGACTGATGCTATGAGGTGAAATACAAATATATCTGTATATGTGTGTGTGTCTGTATGTATATACAGTGGTCTGTGCTTTTAAAGAACAAGCTTGACTTTGAGCAAAGTCAACTGAAATGGATTTCAAGTATAGTATTTTGAGTGGAGCTGCCAATGCCACCTGTACTTAAGGTTGTGTGACCTTTTCCGTTTTAAGGCTTAACTCCTGGTTACTTTGACTTTTGCCAAAGTTCAGTTCAGACAGATTTTTCCTTGCGAGATATCTGCTTTGGGTTGAATTTTTTTGAAAGTTTCAGCCAAGGCAGTTCTGTTCCAAGAACAAGGCTAGTGAAAAGTATGCTGTTTTGCTTGTGTGAGAATATTCTGGTGTCCTTCTTTGATGCTCCAGTGCCCCCAAGCTCTAAAGCAAGGATTTGAAATTTGGCAATAGTTCAGCCTTTGTGTTGAGGATGTGCCTTTTGCCTCCCTGTAAAAATCCACCCAAATTTCCAGACCAGTTTACAAGGCTTTGAAAGATTGCCATTTGCATGGGCTTAATAGGAATTTCTTAAAACTTCACAGTAAGCTTCCTTTAGATTCTGTTCACACTGGGAATGCTCCAGGCAGAGTAGAGCCACATATTTCATCCCACTTCTGCTCTGAGTTGTGGTGGCTGGGTCTGGGTGCTGACATGGAGCTAGGAGTGGGCAGCATTGTGTCTTGTATCACCCCTGCCTCTTCCCATGTCCTGGTCCTTCTCCCTGGTGACGGACCTGGGCCCTCTGGAAACAGAAAATGTTTCACTCATCTGAAAGAGCATGACAGATGTGGAGGAGAAGAATTTGGGAGAGAGTGTGTGTCTGGTTTATACCATTCCTTTGGTCACAGAAAATGTGTGTATGATACTGGCAAAACACGACTTCCTTTTCTACTGAGTGTTCAGTTTGGTTTTGTTGCATTTAAACCTCAGTAGCTGAGTGGGTATCAGGGTTTTAATGAACTATGTGAGCATCAATTTGAAAAAAAAATGGTTAGTCTCAAATGTCAGTACAGGAATGTTAGAGGGCAGAAATCAAGAGCTCACTTTTTTCAAACATTGCAGCCTGACATTTGCATTTATTACACTCTAGCCTTCAACTTCATCACAAGTGTTGTGTGTTTTGTCCAAGAGGCAACTGTTTGACTGGAATGGGGAAAGGGGCCTATTCTGAGGATGAGTCCAGGATTTGTACAAGTAAAGATTGTGTGTTCATCTGTTAGGGAAGTTGAGAAATGTGGAGTGAGGGAAGCTGAGATTTGGGGAAATAAAAAAAAAGTCTTTGTGGCTAAGACAGATCAGTGGTGCTTGATGAATTGTGTGCTGTCTGTGCTCAGTCTTGGTGTTTCTACAAGAAGCACTCAAGTGGCTGTTCCTAGGTGGCTGCTCAGACTTTGTGTTGTGGCTGGCTTGAGAACTTGTATCCATTTGCAGAAATGCAGAACTGCAAGTGAGCCGGGGAATCTTTTAGTCTGATTAGCCTAATGCCTCATTTGCCAGTTTTACAGGTGAAGGAATGACTTGTCCCATCCCTGTAGAAAGACTTGGGGACAAACTGGTTGCCTTTGTAGCAGGACTGGAAAATAACATGCTGTAAATAGAACATAGAACCACCTCCTTTGATCAGGGATGAAACAAAGCATTGGGAAATATGCCATACTTTTAGCCTTCCTACTTTTTTTTTTTAAAGTTACTTAGTGTTAACTAATCTGTTTCATACTGATCTAAGCATAAAAATCTCAGTATCTTAGCTCTTGAACTCAAATTTTCCACTTTGAATTAGCTGTCAAAATTTGTAAATGCTGAGGATAATATTAAAATGCAAGTTTAATTAGCAGTAGCCTTGTAATTCTCTTCAAAATCACAGTCACTTGACCTTAGTAGTAGTTGAATAAAGCATTAGGAGGATCCTCCTCCTCTGTTTACTATGAAGATGGGAAGCATCCTTGTTTAAGCTGTTTACTGCCACCTCACCATGATAAATTTCCCCTTTGTAAAGCTGCTTCAACAAGACATCTTTTTTTTTATCCCCTTGTAAAGTCAGCCATGACCTGAAGTTTCCTATGGAAAAAAAATCAAGTTTTTTGAAAGGGACAGTGCTACAGCAAATAAGTGACTGTGTTTGTGGAAATGTCTAGCTCCCAGAGTGAAATGATTTGCTGCTAAGGTTTAGTGAATTTAATGCTTTGGAAATAATTCGTTGGAGAGTCTGCAGCAGTGGAGAGTTTTGGGTTGCGGTTATTTGTTGGGTTTTTTTCCTTGTTCTTTCTTTTAAGGTGGAGGTGTAAAAGATTTTTTGTCTGCTACTTTAAACTGAAATAGTCATCAAAGTTTTTTGCTTGTTTCTTGGGTTGTTTTCTCAGAGTCCCTGCTCTGAACCAGTAGCTCTCAGCTGGGTCTTGTGAAAGCTTCAGCATAAACAAGGCATTTGACAGCATGTGCCATGCAGTATTTTTGGGAGAAAGATGGGAATTTTGAGCAGCTCAAAGCACATACATCTTCCTTAGGGGAACTCAGCTGCTAAGAACAACACTCTTATTTGCTTAGCTGTGTGAATCTACTTGCTAGTGGACAATTGTTTTGTGTTTTGTTTTCTTTCCCCCCCAGGACTTTTATTTACTTGTGTGCTCTTCCATGTGTGTTTTGAGCTGTGCTTTGAAGTTGGGCAGCTAGTTTTAAACAAAAGCTGTTACCATGCTCTGCATAGCATCCAGTTTGATTTCAGCAATCTGTTCTGTCAGTGATGTGGTTTAGAGTTAAAAAAATGCTGTTCTTTGCTTGCCTTGACATTGGTTTGTGTAGGATTAAAATGGAAAAAGATAAAATCATCATGTCACACTGGGTATGTTGTATAAAAGGCAAGTTAAATGTGATTAGAATGTGATTTAATGGCTGTGCAGCAATTATTAATTGGTCATGATACATTAGATGAAGTTTGAGGTATCCTCTATTTTTTCCTCTGTCACCTTCCTTTTCCTCTTCCCCAGTCCCCCTAATAATCTAAGGAATTTCTGAAAATCCAGAACTTTGTGTTCAATTAGTTTCCTACATAAGTCACTCAATTGTACTTCAGAGTGCCTAGATAAAACAATTTAAAATGCATATTTTGTCATGTTTGAGCATTGTCCTTCAGTAAGAAGGTCCAAATGCTACACTTTTACTTTCTTAAATTTATACTGAAGTCTGTATTCTTTTATATTGATTTTTATTTTAGGATTAGGGCACAAAATGAGGAATAGATTCTGAAAGGCAAAAGCAAACAGAACTGCAGACAACCAAATTAATTTGTATACATTTACATGAGCAGTAAATCAGCTATGAGTATTCAACTCTGTTATTTCAGATTATTTTGAAAAAGTAACTAAAATGTGATTAACAAGATGGCTTTATTAAATGGATTTAATATGTGGTGATTTATATGAAGTATGTGAACTGCTTGTGAATGTTTTGCTCTTCTGTCTTGTTTTTGGCAGCAGCTGGAATTAGTGGAACCCAGTGGCTGGATCCATGTTCCTCTGACAGACACCCACAAGAAGCCCATTCGCACCTTTATGATCCAGATTGCTGTTCTGGCAAATCACCAGAATGGAAGAGACACTCACATGAGGCAAATCAAAGTGTACACCCCTGTGGAGGAGAGCTCTATAGGTAAATTCCCCAGATGTACAACAATTGATTTCATGATGTATCGCTCCATCAGATAAAATTTCCTCATGAGGAACAATAAAGGTATTTTTTCATGACCATATCATTGCTAAAGTATTCAGATACTTAAAGAGCAGGGTTTACTTCAATGTAATTATATCTTTATACTTTGTACAGTTTTGAAATAAAGATAATCTTGTGTTACAGTGTGCTGTAGTCTGTAATTTTGTTTCTTTTTCTAGGAGTCTGAGTGCTCTTGTACTCTGAGGGAGAGAAAACAATCCAGGCGCTCTTAAAAGAATGTGTTTGACTAGGTGGGAATCAATAATTGATTTGATATAATACAGATATTTTGGGGGAGGATTTCTTCCCCTAATGATCATGCATGGAAATAGTTCGTTCCTTTACCTAAAAATGGCTCTTTAAAAAGTTGCTCCTCTTCTTGAACAGACATGATCTAAAGACATTACCAGTAGTATTTTCCCATTATTGCTTATGCTAATTTGTTGTATCCTTTTCTCTAGAGGGTTGTTTCTGCTCAGTGGCTATGTGCATGGATTTAGCCTTCTTTATAACTACAAAGTAAATATTAGACTTGCAGAATATCTCCAGTTGGAAGGGACATGGAAAGATCATAGAGTCCAATTTGCTGCTTCTTGCAGGACTACCTAAAACTAATCCATATGACTAAATGTTGTCCAGATGCTCCTTGAACTGAAACAGGCATGGTGTCATAACCATTTTCCTGGGGAACCTGTTCTTGTGACTGATAATGCAGTGAAGATGACAATGACGTGGAGAAAACCAGATCTTGTGACTGATAATGCAGTGAAGATGACAATGACGTGGAGAAAACCAGACCTTTCCAAATTATTCAACTTAGTACATGCATTAATATAGATACATTGAGTGTAGGTCATCTAGAACATGATAGCTGTTGAAAATAGGTGATTTAGGCATGCTCTGGCATCCTACAGCTATGTAGGAATGAATGGGGTGGTCCAATGCAGCTTCTAAAGTACTGAGAACTTGAGTATAACACAAGTAATCTCATGTTCAGAGCACAGAATTCTTTTAATGTGTGTTTCAAATAAAGGGCATTGCGAGGAAAATGTGTGGTCTGTCTGCTTGCTGTGAGTAGGAATATTTAGCACCTCTACTAATGTCTCCTAATCTAATCATTAGTTATTTAAACTTTTAAAAAAGGGGGTAGATTTAGAAAGAGATGTTGTTGAAGTACAAAGGTTTCCTTTAAAGGGTTTGGTTCTGATGAAACCCATTCTTCCTCATAGCACCCGGAAAGTTGATGGTCAATCTAGGCTAACCTGAGCCAAGGAAAACTTTTGTCACTCTTCTTATTTGTGAGCAAGGAAAGGCTAATAATAGTGGAGACTCATCAAACAATTGTGCATCATCCTGCAGAGGAGAAGGGAGATGAAATAGAGGAAAATGGGAAGGTTGTTGAAGAAGGAGGAAGATTTAACTGTTGAAATTTGTTTGATATACTTGATGAAGCTGTTGTTTACTGAAAAGTTTTATTTGTGGCTGAATTCCACAGTAGTTAGGAGGGTCATTAAACAGGGCGTTTCTTGATAAAGAACCTTGTAGAGAAGTGCATGACTAGTTTGGGGTTTCTATTTAAATGTGGATTCAGTCATTTCAGAAGGACCTTAATGGAACTTTACCTTTCCCTGTAGAGGATGGATCAAGTGCAGAATTCCTGTTCAGCAGAAGTTGGCTGAACTTGTGCCTTTCACCAAGTCTGTCACTTCTATGGATTTTCTTATTTAGTGTCAGAGAGTTGTGCATTCCTATTCACTTAATTAAAGCAAATCATGTACTTTTGATGTCCACTTCATAGTCTTCTGCTTAAAAAAACAACAGTATACCTCTCCTGGATTTATCTAGTTACTTTTGCTAAGTTATGGATTGTTTTGCATGGAATTTCCCTGGTTTTCTCCCAGAAGTTAAGATGGTGGTTGTCCATCCAAGCTTTGCCTTGTCAAGCCACTCTTTCCTAATTAAGGATTCTACCACAGATAATTCTCTGGTAATTTTGTGCTTTGGTCAGTAACATTTATCTTTTCATACATGTCACTCTGCAAATGTTATATCTAGACTAATACTGCTCCGTGCCAAACATTATCCAGTAAGCTAGGAACAAGACAGCACAGCCTTGTTCTTCTTATTTCTGTCCTTCCACCAGTAGGCATAATTTTTGGATCTTTAGAGAGGTATTCTAGCTTTTATTGATTTTTTTCAGGACATGGATCTCATGCAGGATAGTGGCCAGCATTTGTGTCAAAAATTTGGAATTGTTATTTCTGGCAGCGTCGTTGAATAAGCTGAAATACAGCTTGACTACTTATCTTGCTCTTCTGAAATGACAGATTGTGTTCAAGTGGTTTTAAGAATCCATGATACCCATGGTAAGCTGGGTTATGTCAAGCTTTACTGTTGGGGAAGGAATCTGTACTCAGTTGGAAACAAGTGCAGTGGCCATTCTAAATCCATATGAAATCTTTTCTGTGTTGTTTTGTAGCAATTGTAGATACATTGCATTGCACTGGTATTTAACATCTGTGGAAGTACATTTGGTTTTTAACACTTTTGGCACTTGGTCACATAAGGCTGCTGATTTTTAAGTGATGAGATCCTAGATCAGTGTATCTGAAAATAAAGCAAGTTGCTGCCTTTGTGTATGAATGTGGTACTTAGTATTTGAATTGGGATAAACAAACTGGGCTGCCAAGTCATTCAGGAAGTTACTTACACATATGTTGTATTTAGCTGCTGCTTCTTTTCCTTGCTCACTGTTGTCAAACATGCAGTTGCTTGGAATCTTATCACTTTCTTCTTTTCTCTTGTATAAGAAGCACCTGATGAATATTGAGTAGTACAAGTAATACTGGAATAAATGACAGACAAAATGGAAGATGTATTTGTCCTGAAAAATCATGACTTGGCAGTGATCTGACTCATCACTTCAAAATAGTAGTAATTCAGGGGTTTTTAAACCTTTTCTTGGAAGGTCACTAGGCCTTTCTGCCTCACAGAAAAGAAATTTGGTTCCCAGTGTAAGTGTAAAAACTTTCCTTTTAATTCAACTTTAGCTTATTTCCTTTGCAGATGCTAAGAAGAGGGAGGTGACTGAGTCACCAGGATCTTGAACTCCTGTTGAAATGAAGGACTGTACCTGTGTTTTGACTAAGTCGTGTCTGTGTGTCTTCTTAGCACCACTGTGTAAATAAAAAAGGCAGATGGCAGGAGAGGGAGAAAAGGTATTTGCTGCTCCTGGTTTCTAAAATGGAGAACAGCAAAACATTTCTGTTTTGTTTAATTCACATGGGGAATCTCTGGCAGAGCTAGATGTTAAAGGCGTATCATCACTATCTATCTTCTCCTTTCACTGTGAAGCTGATTTTCAGATAATGATCCTGCTTCCAAGACAAATTTTTCAGTAATGCAATTTCTGTATGTAATTCTATTTAAAAGTTTAAACTGTATTTTGGGTTTTGCTGTTCTGGTTTAGTCTGTAGGGGAGATCCTTTTGCCAGCACTCTGACTACAGATGCACCACTGAAACTCTTCAGCTGAGCTTTGGTGCTTGTTCTTACCTCCCTGACGTGAGTCTTACTGTTGGTAGTTGTTTTTCTTCACCTGTGTTAAAATAGTTTAAGATTAAACATTATTTAGGTTTGAAATCTGTTTATAAGTTAGAGAGAGATAGATACTGAGATTGCCAGTACTGATTAGCAAAACCTCATGAATTTGGGCATAATGGATGAAGTGATGGAAGAGACTGAAGGACCATGGAGAGCTACCATGTATTGGGAAGGCAAATTGTTGCCTCACCTAATAGGGCAAGCCAGTGCTCCAGGCATTAGGTCATTGCTTGACTTAAATCCCCACCTTTCACACAGCAATAGCCAGCAGTAATTGTAATTGCCTGGACTCAAAAACTGCAAGTAAAACAGGTGCTCAGGCAGTTCATGTCAGCTGAAGTGAGTCAGGGTGATATGACTGGACCTTGTAATTAGAGCTGAATTGTACAACACCCTGTAAAGAAAGAAGGAGAGTCAGAAGCTCCTCTAGTAAACTTCTCAGGAAGCTCCAAACACTTCAGCCATTTGTCAACCATAAATATGTGTCTTTGCTTCAAAAAGAGTGAGTGGGTTTTTCTATAAAATGTGTTTTCCGGATGGGTCTGCTTAGTAATACACAAAAGAAGAATTCATTGCTCTGCCAGGCCTAAATGAAAGCATAAATGCTCATCATAGTGTTACTGTGTTTTGCTGTGTAAATGAATTATGGAGATGATTTTTAGTGGATATTTTTATGGAATTTACCAGTAAGCTCTGCAGCTTTAGGAGAATCTATCTGAATTCTTTGGGATCACTGGATCACCCAGGCTGACCTCAGCATGTGCTTGCCTGCAGGGGGGGAGTGGAGGTTTGGGCTCTGAAGAGCCCATGGTTATAACAAGCAATGCAGCACTGTGCTTTCAGAGCCTGACTTGTTTAATTCCTGGTAACCTTTGAGCTCTTATTCCTAAGTTTTGTCATTCTGTGTTAATGGTTAATTAACACTGATGCATTGATTACAAGAATGCTTTGCATTCCTTTGCATGTTTACACAAAAATAGCTGTTTATTTAATATTTAATTACCAAATTACTTCTTGAATTAAATGCAATAGTTTTTTGCAGGAGCATGAGATAAAAATCAAAATGCAATTAAAATGTTCATAATATTAAGAGTATGTCCCTCTAAAGATGGGATTGCTGAGGCTTCCAGGCAAAGGTATTGGGTGGTCTGCTGTTGGTTTGGAATACTTAAGTGTTCTGGTTTAGATCAGAAAGGTGTTAAGGTGCTTTTATAAAGCTGCATAAAGCATCATTAAACATTGTTCATGGAAGCAAATTGAAAGTCATCCTTCACGTGCCATACTTGCTGTAACTCCAGGCTGACATTTCAACGAGCTGTTTTACATCAGCCTAACAATTGCCTGTGACAGTTTCTCCATTTGCACCAAAGAATAAACCTCTCTTGCAGCAGTCAACAGTATTAGCATGGTTTAGTTTAATGGAAAATGGAAAAAAAAAAGCCCCAACCCCAAAGCCCAGGTAATGAAAATTATGCTAATACTTGATGCAGCTAGAAGATATAATCCAGATGTAATTATATATGAAGTGAGAAAGTAAGTTTGGGATTGTTGGAAACATTAAATACCTGAACTCTGATCCCAATGAAGTGAATTACTGCTGTTAATTATAAATAACTATATGATTATAATAATAATTATAAATAGCTGTAGGGGAACAGTTTAGCCAATATTTAATACTCTAATTTAAGGAAATTAGGTGGGATCAGTGACTCCCCTGTTATATAGATAAAAAGAGGCAAACCTGGAGCAGTTTTGGAAGTTTCTTTCTCAGATGATTCTTTCAATATACAAAATTAGGAGTAAATTCCATACACATGCAATGTAGTATGAACATGTAATTTGTTGAAATCTTTTACAATTAGAAGGTAAAAAATCCTTGTATAAGATGAAAGCATCAGTGTTGCTCTGCAACACTTCACTTTTGGAATATTTAGTATTCTTGAGTATATGACTGATATTGTGTAGGTGACAATGTCTAGCTTGCAGAATGATCTAAACGAAATTCCCAAAGGCTGTTTCTTTTCAGTATTTACTGTATTTTTGTACTGGCATATAACCTGTACTGTGAAGCAGCAGAGAGGAAAACTTCTATAAACAAGTCTCATTCACCCTACAAAAATACTACCATGACAAGCAAATAATTTATGACTAATATCTGGGCAGCTTAATTAGAAAACACCTCAGGACAGGAATTTTCTTGTTTTCTGTAGTTGTCCATTTCCTTTAAAGATATGTTTCTCTCTTTGCTTAAACTGATTAGAAATTTCAAGTAAAAGGTGAGTTTACTGATCTCTTGCCAAGGTTTTACCTGTTTGTCTACACAACTACTTCAGTTTGCTCTCCTGTTGCCATTGAAATTGGTATAAAATAAAGAAGTGTTCATTCTGGCACTTCAGAGTAGAATCTTTAATCTGGGGCACACATCTCTGAAGAGAATTTCTATTAGGAACAAATAAACCCATATGATCTAATCTTTCAATTGTATTTAATTGAATCCTCATGTTTTCCTTGGTGTGATTTTTGATTTTTTTACAGTGTTTTTATCAGGGTGATTTTTAATATAGGCTGGGATCTTGTGACCTCTTGTACTCAGTATTAAAGCTTATTCTACATTTAGTTGAGACTAGTCTTGAGTATTTCAGATGTTATGCTTCTTTATCTGTTCCATCTGCTACTATTTCCCATTATTTGGCAGTTGAGAGGGGAGAATTACAGCACTTTCTAGAGGTGCATTTTTCCATTGGAAAACCAGTGGGAATGCTAGTGAGACAAAGGTTTAAACTGAAATCTTACTGAAAGCTTCCAGGCTATTGTTAATCTTCTAGCAGAGATAGCTCATCTCTCAGTACAAGTTATGTATATCTTCATTCTGTTTGATTTTTTGTCATTAATTTATTGAAAATCCAGTCTATGTTCATGTCTCTTCTCAACAAAGTCTCAAGTTATTCTAAACCTTCCTCGTAGGTAGAGATGTAAATCTCAGTGGGAGTGCATGTGCGCAGATGTTGCTGTATCCCATGTTCCCAATCCTACTGTATTTCTATCCTCTGATTATTCAGTGTAGTTTTTTAAGGCCTTACAATAAAGCAGGAGGTAGGTAGGTAATAAAAATTTTTTTCTTTTAGTTTTCTGGTCTTTTTTTTTTTTTTTAATTCTTCTTTAACCTAATTTTTCTACCTGCAGTAACAATTTGCTTTTAATTCTTCCCTGTGTGTGATGGGGTTTTTTGTTTCTTTCCTGCATTTTGGTATTTTATGATGGTTTTTTTATCAAGTAGTTTTACTTCTAAAAGGAGATAAGTTCATCTGGATATACCTGAAAAACCAGGAAATTATTTGTCTATTATATTTACCAACAAAGTGTTTGTGTCATCCCTGAATCTCTCAGAAATATTTTTTCAGTATATAAATGGCTATTTAGACTGCTTTCCTCCAGATACTGCAGTTTTCATTTCTTCCGGATAGAAGAATTAATAACTGTATTCTCTTGTTAACATAAAGCAAAGGCAGCTTCATTAAACCAGTGGAACAGTGCAAGCCAGGAGAGAGTCAGTTCTTGCATACTAAATGGAAAAAGATTGATATACATGTCTTGGGAAGTTTGCAATGGCAGGTTTATCTATGTTAATAGTTTGTACAATCCTCCTGTTCCCATAATTTATGCTGCCTTTTTTATATGATTATGTGTTCTTTTTCTCCACCTTATTCTAGCAGTGAAATAAAATAACATAGCGGAAGGAGTCTATTACTTCTGGAAATTTGAAAAGTATGGAGTGAATGAGGTGAAGTCTTGCAGAAAGGGAGGACATGGTTTTTTGATTAAGACAGATTGCTGTTTGGAAAGTTGGACTCCATCTTTATTTTCCCTCACAGTGACTCTAATAAAGTCACTTGAATATTTTCATAGGTGATCGCTCATTGTCTGTTTCTTGGAGGATTTACTCTGAGAGCTCTGGTTCAGATTTTCTAAAGTATTAGTGAAAGTACCTGGCATTCTCAGATGTCACTGAGGGCAGAGGCTTGCTTGCATCATTCATTCTATTCAGCTCAAGAGATAACCTGGAAAAAAAAAATCTTTCCATTAAAAACAATGTCATTCACTTATTGGGGACAAAAGTTTGCATTCAATTAGTTGATTTCTCTGGTTTCTGATGGCCCTTATTTTTTTTTCCTCCAGAAGTCATTGTGTCTGGACCCTGCTTTGCTCACTTGCAGTGCTTGCCTCCTACCCAGCCTTCAAACTGGCCCCAGTCTCATCTCCAAGTCAGAGTGCTTTTCCACCCTAGGCTTTAGTTTTCCCCTCACCTCCATTTTCCTTCCCCAGAACTCTGTCCCTTTCCCAGTCACTGTGGCAGCATTTTGTATCCTATTAAGTCATACATTTTCTCACCCACTGCTCATTTTCTCGATATTCTCCCCGAATCCCCTAATTTTCCATTTTCCCTCCACTAATCCTGCAAATTTTCCTTTCTTTCCCAGCTAGTCCCAACTAATACCACATGCTCCTCCCCACATTGCATAATGCATATTCTGCCTGTCAGCTCTCTTCCCATCCTGCTGAAGTCACAGATGATGAGATTACTGAGAGCACAAGGGAGAGACTTTTCTGGTTTTGGTTATAATACTCAACCCAGCCCAAGGATACAGTACCTGAAAGCAGCTATTACAGCAAAAGGTTGACTTTGCCCTGCAGCTTCACACCAGATCATGTTCAGGATTGTTCTGAGGAGTTTGCATTTTTAGGCTTGGCCAAAATTGAGCAGACTTTCATAAATGGTTCTGTGTATATCTCCTACTCTCTCTCTGTTCCCATCTAATTTCAGAATCTCTAAAGCATTTGAGTGCTAAAAGTTTCCAAATAAAAGATTGTGAGAGCATTTCTCTGAAATGGCTGAATAGTTTTGGCTGGAGTTTTCAAAAATAAATTCAGCCTGAGGCAGACAGCTGGTATGGGAAATTTCAGCTAACAGAGTTGCAATTTGGCTAAGTTTTGAGAAACTCGGAAGAGATTTGTGAGGGAGTGAACCCTGGGCAATGTTTCACATTTCACCAAATAGCATCTTCTGGGCAGTGTGCTTTGTCACTTTGTATGGACCTTCCCAATTGGTATAAAATTCATTCTCTACAGAAACTAGCTAAGCTTCAGTATATTAGAATAGCTATTTTTATTTGGGGTTTATAGACTCAGAGTTTTTAAAATAATTTATTTGCTTCCCCAGTCTAGTTGAAGTATCTTTCTGTATAGGTCTATCCTGCCAAGGGTACTTGTACTGAAAATATCTCTGTTCTTTTATCCTTTTTCATAGCTTCCAGGGGGAATTTGTTGTGGAGTAGCAGTGTCCCAGGGTGAGCTCTGAGAGGGTTTTAACCTAGCACTGTCTGCAGCACCCTGCTGTGAATCTCTTCCCCAGTGTGCAGTCTGTATGGTAATAAAAGGAGCAGAGTAACTCCTCCTGCCCTGTTCTCCTGAACTGCTTCTGTGAGCCAGGCTTATTCACACTCTTGTTTTTCAAGCTCTGGCATTATTAAACTTTTCTTCTTTCTTGCCTCCTTCCCATTAGATTTGCACTGGGTTTCAACCCAGGCACACCTCCATTACTGCAGGCCTTTTTTTGGGCTGTTTGTAAATCTGTTCTTGATTCCTAGTGTGAGGCTCTAACCTGTCCAATCTATTAAAAAGTGTTCAAAAGCCAGTATTTTCTGTCATGCAAGCTTCTCTTTGCTAGATAGACCTTTCAAGCATCTTTACTGTCTCAAAGTACTGGCCTTGAAATACCAGGGCACGTCTGGGCTACCAGGAGTTTCTAGTCTCCACCTCCTTAATGCAAAAGCTCTGCTGAGGGCAAGAAAGTACTTGACAAAGACAATTTGGATCATATGGAGCCTTTTTGTGCTCTGGTGGTCCTGAAGCACTCAACCCAAAATAAGAGCAGCCAAAGGAAAAAACAACCTAAGCCAAAGAAAAAACCAACCCAAGCCAGTCTGTTCATCCCGGTAGATAATTAAGGCATACAAAATCTTTCCCCACATAATTCATGGTAGCTCCTATTACTATCAGGGTGGGTGAATTGGGGTAGAAAGGAGTGCTGCTACTCAAGACAAATCCATTCTCTGAATGTAATTCCTTGTTTCACACACCTGTTCAAAAGCAGCCTGCTAAAAAATGAACACTGTCAAATGAACTGATTAAAATCATGAATGCTGTGGAGTGAGTAGAGATTGATTTGATTCCCCCTCCCTGTGTCTTTTCAGTACATAAATGAGAGGATATCAGGTTATGTCAGCAGAAGTTCAAAATAAATAAAAGTATATTGTTCTTAAAGCTGTATTTAAGCTGTGTAGCTTAAATCTGGCTGAAGCAGGTTGGAGACATTTTAAGCTTTTTCTTAGTTTCTAGACAGGACTGAACAAATTCATGGAAGAAGAATCCTTTGAAGATTATGAAATCCAAAAGAAAGGCCATAAATTGTTGGAGATTTCTGGAGTACTGTGTGAAATACCATTACATGCTTGTCCTCTTACACTGTTCGCTTGGGAATTGCTTGCTGGCATTGGTCTACCCCAGTGCCTTTCTAGGAGCAGGATGGTGTCAAGTCCTAACAAGAACAAACAACTTTTGCTTGGAAAAGGATAAGGGAAACAAGAATTTGGAGAAACAAAGTGACTACAGGGAACAACAAATGTGGGAAAAGGAATGTGTGTGTGTGTGTGTTAGGTTCAAAGGTGAAGATTTTTCTCTGCTCTTCAGAGTAGCCTCCAAAGCACTAGAAAGTGCTTGAAAATATCAAATAACCCAGTGGAAACTTCCCTGGGCTCCTGTCAGGGACAGGTTGTTGAAGTAAATGGACCTTATGGATTTATTTCTTGCTGCCATTTGTACATTTTTCAGTGATTAAGTCCTTCAACATTTTGCTGTTGGCAAAACTTGTGTAGAATGTAAAGCCAACTGAGAGCAGAAACATTATGATTTGATAATTAAATATTGCATTTCAGTAACACCGAAAAGCAAAATTTTGAGGAGGAGTATGTTTAAGAAAGGAGGAGGGGAAAGGACCCTAACTGTTTTCTCATCACAGTACACTGAGAAAATGTTTAGACTGATACATAACCTCCGTAGTGTTATGTACTATAAAATTGGCAAGAACTTAGTTCTTAGTCTGAATGCTAGGCTTGTTTTGAAATTTAAATAATAAACAATTTATATATGTATATATTTTAGCTTAAAATCACATCTTGTCGGATTTGGCTGTTAATAAAAGCTTATGGTGGAATCAGCACTCTGTCCATCCAGTGAAAATATGAACAGGACCACACAAAATGCTTCCACTGTGTCATTCCTTTTACTGCTGTTCCACTAAAATAAACTCCTTGCCACAGAACTTGTCATTTCCCGCTTCTCAAAAATATCAAGTACTGTAGGTTCTAAAGCTTTTCCACTTCTAGCTCTGGTATCTACTTGATTGTGTTTGCAGAAAATCTCTTTGTATTCCACCCTGCCATTCCTTTTCAAACACACGCAGAACTGGATTTTAGCTATACTCTGTTAGATGCACTTTTTGGTCAACACTGCTTACGACTAAACCTAGGCCAGTCAGAGAGTGTCATATTCATCTTGGTTTCTGCCATCACAGATTTCAGAAAGAAAGTGCTTTAGCTCCTAATGTATGTGTTCTTTTGTCCATGTCTACTTTAGAATTTATTGAGATAAACTCTTTTTTAATTGGCATCTGCTTCTCATTAAAGTATGCTTTTGTTTTTCTCCTGGATTTCATAGCTTACTGTGCTCCACTGAAGAAGAGAAAGAATTTATGGGCATTTGTCAGACTGGATTGCTAGCTCATCCTGCTCATATGTTTGTGCTATCACCTATAATGTTGTCCTGTGTCTTTATTAGGTCTGCTTAACTTTCTTAGATCAGAAGAACCACGTGTTCATTCTTATTCAACTTCACTGCTTCAGAACTGTTTTTGTCTCATCTGACAATGGGATTTTCCTCTGTTTTTTGCAAAGCATGATAATAATTCTTTAATATGTGTTTTCACTTCCTGAACTTTTTCTAATTTACTTTTCTGAAGGCACGTGCGTAACTAGGATTTGTTTAAAAATCAGAGGAACCTGTTTACCAGAGAGATATTTTGGTCTTTCCTCTTCATATGTGCAGATGAAAATTCATAAAATTTATTTGAATGTCATCTTAAAACTCAAATCATAGGTAGTGATACTTTCAAATCATTAATCTCCAGCTTGTAGTGAATTGGGACTCTGGCAATTGAAAATGAGTTGTTGCCATACAAATTTATTATTCAGTACCACCAACTTTACTGTTTCCTTTGGCATTGTATCACCTGATAGACTCTATCGCCACACAGAATTATTAAGGTGCTCTCCCTAATACTCAACTACAGTGTTGTGATGCAGTGGTGTTCTCATAAAGGATAAGAATACATCAGATTGGTGCCCTAATGGGGCTATAATTCTGTTCTGGCAACAAACCACAGTAAAACACAACAGGTGCTGTAAACATCCTCAGCAGGTTTTATTTTAGGCATGATAGCACATTTTAGTTTGCAAATTGACTTCACCTCTTAAAATCCTGGGCTCAAATAACAGCACTCACTTGCTTATACAATTGATGAATATTTAAAACATTTTGCTGTGTTCTTCTGTGCAGTTAGTTTCCAGCACCTTCTCTTAGTTTACAGGGGTGTGGATAACCTGCATTTGCATGCACTGGCAGCAGTGTTCCCAAGCTGGCGGGCAGGGAATGCTAACTCACAGGGCTGTGCTTGAATGCATCACTTCTGCTATGCTCTTCCCCTCCCCTGTGCCAGCAGCTGAGAGAGCTGTGAGTTCTCCCTACACTCAACATCTTTCTGGCTCATTGTCAGTCAAGCCATGCCAACTGCACCAGCCAGTAAAAGCATATAGGAAAATAAATTTGTCATAGGAAAAGTACAGAAAAATTATTATTTTTCATGCAAGACTACAGTAAAGGCACTGTTAGGCAATACTTTGCTAACGAGAGAAAAATAACTTTCAAAATCAGGGGGTTTTGTCAATGACAAAACTCGAGGACACTTGCACTCAAAGGGTTAGGACCAAAACGTGGGTTTTTTAAAAACTGCTACAACATTAACATTTTCTTAACTCTATGAGTGGATGAGGCAGCATGATACCATTGTGCTTTATCATTCTCAAAAGATTCTGTGTGAATAATAGTAAAGGGATATGCTGGCTGAGACACAGGAAGTTACAAGAGATGTGTATAGTGAAAATTATGTTTGATGATGAACAGCACTTTTTACAGTGGTTTATTCATTAAAACTCCAAACACAGTGGGGTTTTTTAGGTTATTTATAATGTAATATAAAATAATAGAAAGTTGAAATAGTTGTTGAAATACCTTTGTGACTGGTGAAGAAACTCAGCAGACCTTTAGTTTTTAATCTTCCCTAAACACACATGCATTTCCTCTTATTATAGGGAGGCAAAATCAAACAGACTCCTGTTTTTGTAGCACTTTGCTTCTAATCACAAAATACAACTTTGGGATTTGTGTGATTATTTTGTGTCTAATTCTTCCAAAGAACTTTGCAGGACCATGCAGAAAGCATTGTGATACTGAATGCTTCAGCTTATGCTTAAAACAGCTTAGTCTTGGCACACTAATCTAAATAATGACAGTCTGCATTTTTTGTTTCTCATATATGTTTAACAGAATCAATCTCCTAAAAGTCAGTAGTGCAACTAAAATTAACATTGAATAAAACACACAATATTTGTCAGAGCTGTCTCAGAGGACTGTTGCAAGTGCATCAATTATTTAACTTAAGGACTAAGATCAAGCTCAATAATCTCCACTTAATATATTGTATTGACATATCAGAGACCTAATTTTGCTCAAGGCTTATTCCATGTGTCAGAGGTGGCTATTGAGTATAAAATTCTTTTTATTGCTCTGGAAATAACTATTACATGTCATAAAAATGGTGTCAGATTTTCTGAAGTCAAAATGTTCAGAGAGTATAAAATGTGCAGAAAGTTACAGGTGCTTAGTTTTGACATTTATGGACAATCAAAACTGATGTACAGTCAAAACTTGAAGAAACAAATCTGTAGCAAAACCTGAGACTGTATTTTCCATCCTGCTGAGGAGGTTTTCAGTATCAAGAACACTTAGGAGTAGGAGTTTTCATGGGGAAAAAAATATTCCCTGTGTGGCAGAAAGCTAACAAATGATTCCTTCTCTTATACCTGCTATATCCCAGATCTCAAGATACAAGGTGAGGCAGGGACTGTGATAGCAAACGCCAGGTAAGACAAGAGATTGATGCTGGCAAATTGCACTAAATCAACTCCTCTCCTGATATGAAATGCTGAATCTGTCTTCATCTAGTGACAGAAAAGGAGTGAGTCACCCATTGTTCTGTTAGTTAGCATATACGAAGCTTATAACTTAGTTATTTATGGGAAATAAGAATCTGAGAGAAAAATAAAAATCTGCAATACAAAAATATAATTAGTGAAAAAAGCAATATTGACATATTTAACATAAATACTTAAACGTTTATACTCTGAAGGCCCAGGTATTGCCAGTCTAGTTTATGACAGTTTTTCTTGAAGAGAGGGGACAATGCTCTTTTGACTCCAGAAGATGGGAAAAAGCTGAGTTTCTATTAATGTCACATTGATATTGTTCAATTGATCAGAGATGCTTTTTTAGGTGTATTTGTGCATGGGAGGTGAACCTAAGAACTCCAGAAAAATTCTCTGTTTTACTAGATTTTTGATGGCCCTTCAGGCCTTCACTTTAGTTAAAGCTTTCTCTTCCCCTGTGATAATTTAGAGCTTGGCAGAAATGTTGTATAAAGTAGGTGTAACAATAAGGATAAATTTCTCCATCTTTTGGAATGGACTTTAGCTGTGCAAAATTCCAAGAGATAGCTGTACCAGAAAACTTGCAGTGATCTTTCCCTGGGCTCCTCTGAGTCCTGAGAAGCCCCAGGAATTTAATGTATTCCTGTATCTATGTCAGCTCTGGCCTGGGTCACAAAGTCAACTTTTAAAGGCTTAAATAAAAGCCATCTTTCATTTCTCAATACAGTTTTTAAATCTCCAAATGCCCACTCTGTTATCTGACTATGCCAGAAAACCATAGGACCTGTGTTTTCACTGCTTCATTTCCTCTGGCTATCTATGGAATCACCCACATCTGATTTTAATTAGCAGTTATGAGTCACTGGTGTGTGTGTTTATGAACCAGCAGAGGAAAATACTCTGGTCTGGTTGTTTGGGCACGTCTCTAGGAATTAGGAAAAATTGTGTTCTCTTCCCTCTGCTGGCCTGATGAACATTCCCTTCAAGTGGATCAGCTTAACATGAAAAATCAATAAACTGTTTTCCTCCTTTTACTTTCCTTCATTCTTGCATCCTTTCTGAAGATGTGGGTTGAAACCACTGGATCAGAAAGGCTGGTGAGCTCTGGCCCTGCACATGGGTGGGTGAGGGAGAGGGAATTCCACTTTCCTCCATAGTCCAGAGGGAGATGTTTAGGAGCACATCTACACCACCATCTCAGACTCTGGGCTGGCTGTGTCTGCATCCCAGTCCTGAGGTATCCCTGCTGGAAATCACAGCACACACACTGCTGGTGTAGGTTTACTGGCTGCAGTTCTATTTGTGTTGTAATTCCATTTGTGTTGTGTTAACATATTCCAGTTGTAAAGCAAATCCATCTCCAAGGCATTTGCTGTAGACAAGTCTTACATGGCTCCATGCTCAACTTGTTCCCTTTGAGGACTCTTTCCTGAAGTCTCTCACCAAACACTGCCAAGGGAACTGAGCCAGCCTGGAACTCTGGTTACCACTGGCTGGCAAAACAGCAAACCTTTGGGAGCTGTTTCAGGGAATACCTTCTGTGATATAGTGCTGATTCCCTGTGACAACATCTTTATGTTTATTGAGACTCAAGCTTGATGTTGTTATCTTGCAAACTCTGGGAAAGGGAGAACAAATTTGAATTTTTGGACCCCTTCTTTATTTAGAGCCATGACATTATTAAAGTGACAAGTGAGATGTCATCTATAAATGAACAGAAGCCTAAGCACAGAAAACCCTTCTCAAGGATGGATCTTGGGGATGGTGCCCGCAGCCCTCCTTGTAGGAGAAAGAAATGTTCAAAGAGAAGAAGGAAAGCCCCATTATAATGTGGCTCTGTAAAAAATTGCATTGTGGAGTGGTAATTCCTGGACTGTGCTACTGAAATGTGTTTTAACAGAGTTCATATATTTGTGGGATTACAGTAAGTATGGCTGCTTCTCCTGAAAAGTAAACAAATACATTCCTCAACATGAAATCCCACACAAATGGTCTAAACACAGATTGTGACTTTCACTTAAACTCTTCGTTTTTGGAAAGAATTCTGATTTTTCTTTTGAATTGGCATAAACTGTTCTTGAGTAACTAACTTCTTTTCAGCTTACTCCACCCTCTTTTCCTGGATTTCTCATGCTTCTAAAGGGCAATGGGAATACAGTTAGCCATTTAATCCACAACTAAGAGTTTTAAAGTCCCTTGTTAGAAGAGTTTTTTGTGCAGATGGGTTTTTCTTGGACCAAATGGGCTCAATAAGCCTGTACTTACCAACTTATCATCTGTCCTGTATCTTTTATGTACAAATAGAACAAGTCTCTCAATAATTAAAAAATCCCACTTTCTTGCTGCAGGAGACCAGGCTCACTGAGATGATAAGGCTGGAGTCAGTGGGCATTAAGCCACATCACTCACCCAGAATTTGGTGTGTTGATACTTCTTAGTCGAATTGACGGGAATGAAGAAGTCAGAACGTGGACTTAGATTTTCTTCATTTATGAGTGTATCTAATATCAATGACATTTGAAGCATAATTGTTATTTGGATAAGCTTCTGTGGTTGCAGACTTTTCTCATGTCCACTTTCAAGACAATTGTTCCAAATCTTTAGTCAGGCCTCCTCTGACAGAAGAGCAATATTATGAATAGCAGGAGAATTTCCAGGTGTTACTTTCCTTACACACTCAGCAGGCACTAGGCCTGCTGATAAGCTGCCAGGCACTACTGTGGCATATTGGTGCAGGCATAAAAGCCACATAGAAGTTAATTCCTCCTGTGTGTGTACCAGAGTGGCCCCTGCCTCACTTCTGCTTGAATTCCAGTAAGATTTGTGAAAACTGAGATGGTGTGGGCACACGGGCACAGCAGCCACCAGCTGCTGTGTGAAACAGCTCCAGCTACTGCTGACACATGGGCTGAGGCTGAATACTTTGTATTTTAAACTGAATTTTCATCTCCTCCTCAGTTGTGTGATGTGCTGTTCTCTGGCAGGTCAGAATTCAGGATCTGGATTAACTGGAGTAATGAGCACTTGCTGAAAGTGTAAGACTTAGCTGGTGATGCCTCCAGAACTCATTTTCTCCCAAGAGGGCATGTCCTCTGACATACTGTCATTAAGTCTAGAATTTCTAATGTTTCTACTGTGTGGAAAATGAAGGAAGAAAGTGATTTAAAAAAAAATCCAACAAACAAATTCAATAGAAATATCTAGTATTTTAAAGTTTTTTCAAGCTGTAAAATGTAATAGACTAGTGTATTATTCTATGGGATACTTACTTTCCTTCCATACTCTGTGAAGGAATATCAGTCTCCAAATAATTTCAAAAATATTTTTGTGGCATCCTTCCAATTGCCCAGTTCTCAAACAAGCAGACAAAAAATTAGAATTCGTAATTCAATTTGTTCCTATTTTTCCTCTGTACTGCTGATTCACAAACAAACTAACATTGTTACATTTCATTTGACAATCACAGTCATGAAAACTTTTTGTTTTGAGGAGTAATGATAGAGATACAGGATTGACAACACTTTAAGTCATCATCTCTATACTTCCTTCTTATATATGCCTACAGAAGTATATTAATTTTATATGTACTAATTTAGTTATCAGTTCAGACGTAGTTGAAGGAATATTAAGCTAGACTAAACTTCTCATAGTTGATGCTAGATTTACACTGTTATATCAATGGAAGAATCTTCATTGACTGACCCAGAATTACTGTAATTTGCAGCAGCCAAGGACATCAGGTACAGCAGTTTTGCATTGTCCTGCTGCTTATTGCACATCACTGGAATGAGAGTGGTTACTGAGAACAGTGATTAATTTCCTCCAAGAATACTGTAAAATAGCCTTTAAACTACATTGTGCGATTTCTACACTTAGTAAAACACAGTCTTGTAAATGGCATTTGCTTTAACAGTAAGGCACTGTTATTTGAGCTTGAATTCTCTCTGTTCTTCAGTGCACAATAAAAACCATGGCTGACCAATTTTCTATATGCAGCTTGTGTTATTTAATTTGAAAGAAAGCTGCAGCTAGTCTGTGCTCTGTATTTAGGAGTTCTGCAGTCTTAATAAGCTGCAAAATCCCTCACTTAATGGAGATTAAGCTCCTTAAAGAAAAGTGCATTTTTCTTGAATATCTATGTATTTTTTTATCTGTGATGTCATTTTACTTCTCAGGGTTGGTTTTTTTTTTTCATTCTGGCAGTTCCACCAATGTTTCATGATTAACAAATGCTATTTATACATTTTTCAATACTGTGCTACTGTGAAACTTTGGATTGTGCATTGCTTTAAGATGCAACTCCTTGATAGTCTGTCTTAGAAAAACAAACTCAATTTTTATTGATAAATATTTGTTAATCATATTTTAGAATGTACACAAATATCAAATGACTTATACTTTTGCACTCTTGGGAGAATGTTAAGTTAGGATTTGTTTCTACATCAGAAAAATATAGGAACAGTTCCATCAGAGGATGTAGGGGGATCTTATCCCCCAACGAGTTGCAGCTGAACCAATTACTAAAGATTAGGAGCAGGCCTGATGTTAACAGGCCACACCTGTAGCCAATAAGAGCAGTGTTATAAAAGAGTGGATTGGTGGGGTCTGGAGTCAGATGGCTGCTGCAAGGACCAGGAAGAGTCAGTGCTTAGAGGAGCTGCCTATGAGAAACATTGAGGAGGTACAAAACTCTGGTGATATGGAATCCTTGCACTATAATGATAATAGAACTCTTGATGTATAAGACAACATTGATATATAAGACAACAAGAGGAACTTTACTAAAGATGCCATTTTACTTACTTGGGATATGAAGAACTTACTGAACTTGCACTGAAAGTTTTAAAAAGTCCCTTTTCCAACAGAAAGTGGAAGTCAAGGAGCAGTTAACTTCATTTTAATGATATATGAGTTTATCCATTGATAAGTAACACACCATGATTGTTGTCCATTAGGAATGTCAGCAATTCTTTGAGATAACTTGGACATACATTACCATAGAATAATTAAGCTGTAACATTTGTGTTGTGCATTGGCTACCCAAACCTTTAGGGCCTGGTCTGTATCACACTGAAGCTAACACACTTCTAGACAGTTGATTCTAAATTAAGTTGTTGTAGATTGGAAATTTGGAACTATACTTCTCAATTTTTTAAAACTTTGTTTAGATTCAATATATTTCCTTTTTGGAACCATCATAATCTCTGCTGAATTCAAAGGATAAAGGATAACATGAATAGCCCAGAAACTCTCTTAATTCACACATGGCTAGATGTGGGGCAATGGAAGTATCATTTATGCTTGCATGTTTCTTATTTTTCTTTCTCCATAAACGTTCATCATGACTACTTTCTGATACTGAGCTATAGAACGTGCATCTATATCCGTATTTAAAGTTTTCAGTTCAAAAATTCTATGGACCCCAGAATGTATCTAAGTCATTGCTGGCATTCCAGATTTTTTCATGTCAGCAAAGGTAATTTAAATGCTTTCTTTTGGTTTGTGCACATAGCCTTCCTTTTGGACAGAAGCCTAATTTGGAACTGCAGGACTGCTGAGAGACAGTCATAAAATACTAGCACAAAGCACTCTCTTAGCAGCCATACCAAGAGATGGTTAGGAAAGATAGCAGCAGTAGTGCTGAGCTTTTGTACTCCCAAACCAGCACAGTGGTTCCTTGAATGCCCTTTTAAACTATGACTAGTCCTGAACTATTTTAAATTCTTCTGGGAGCCATGCTGGCAGTGATCTGCCTGAAGGATTAAGCAGAGATAACACATTCCCTACAGAGTCCAGCTAGGCTAACTCCCAAAACTGTAAGACCAGGAGCTTGTTTTATGAGGTCTTATAGGGTGATTTTGAAGTGAATGTTGATCTTTCAAAACCACTGGAGGAGAACTTGAGCTTTACCAATCACAGACATTGAAAAGTCTTGAGTCGGAAGTCCAAAAGTAGATTGGGTAGCGAATGCCTCTCCTGCTTAAACACGTTGCACCCACCACTCTGTGGTGTCATGGCGGCATTCCATCCCTAATATCCCCTATAGATTGCTTTTCCCAAAGCCAAGTGGGTTCTGTGCTTCACTGAACAGCTTTCCATTACCCTGTATGGGATTGCACAATATGGGATTTGAGAGGAAGAGTCTCATAGGAGAGCTAAGCTGGTTTCATTAGATAAGCTGATAAAGCTGGAACTCTTTCAAGGTCTCTCTCAAAATATTAAAAAGTTCAAAACTTCTCCAATCCATGATCACAGCATGATTTTACGGTATGTTGGTAAACAAGAGACACTGTGTAAATTTACCCTTTGATATATAATTCAAATAATATATGGGAGAGATGCAGCTAAGTTATTTAGAGTTTAGCTGACTTTGGCAGCTTTTTTTTTGAAATATGTTTTATCTCATGATAGCTCTGAAAGATGTTTTTAAAACTGGGAAGAGATTGTTGTGTTTGAGTTGTTCTTTGGGAACAATTTAGCAGCCTAGAAATCATCATTATGGGTAGAATTTTTTCCCAGTTATTCATTCCTTTATCCTGTGTTGGAATATTCTTACTAATGACCAGAGAAAGATGAAGCATATAATGCTACTTACAGTGGTTTTACTGCTAACAGTTTGGGTTATAGATGCTGTTGGTCTGCACCTTTATATGTGAAAATGTGATTTTTAAGTTAGAAAATAAAAGCTGAAAAGAAACAAGTTAACAACAAAGTGGATGGAAGTTTTCAGTATTCTAAGATAATATCTGTTCACATAAACCACCAGGCTACAAAGGATTTCAGCATTTTACAGAACTTCTGCTCAGCTTCCAGCTGGCAAAAAGAATGCTATTTTCAATAGTAGGAAAGGTGGTGGTTATGCTGTTTTGCATTGCAGAGTGTTCTTATCCCATGTTGTGTCATGTCTCAGAGTAGGTCAGTACAAAATCAAGAATGAAAGAAATGAAACTTTGAAGATATTTGTTTTTTCCAGCTCAGTAACTTAATATTTCATCAAGGGTCTTTGGGGAGCTGATCTGAATATGTTGCAGTGAAGAGAGCAGCCAGGGAGGAACTCTAATGAGAACTCAGTATACATTCCTGACTGCCTTCAAACAATTTGGCGGCCATAATTTTTTAAAACATTCCAAGCACTCATCTCTCATTGTCTTTTGTGGTTTGGATGGAGTATTGTTGATTGTTGGACTGGTTTTGAGGTAGTCCCCTGAGTGAAATTGTGGATCCTACCTCACACATTATCATCTGCATTTGCATATAATTGAGACATAAGCTCTCTGGCAATCTGCAAAAGGAATGCTGTAGAGCTCTTGTTAAATTTTCTAAGAACAAACATAATAGGAATGCCAGCCTAGGAAGTAGGTCAAGAATTTGTCCATGGAATATTCTTTATTAAATCCAGTGAAATCCTCTGGAGGTTGTTAGATATGAGTTAAAGGAAAGACCTGTATCCAAGACCTCCTTAGTATGGGGATTAAGATGAAATGAGATTTGGATCTCCTTTGCCTCTACACTTGTTTGTTTTAAACTAAAATAATTCCAGATTTTTTCAGTTTTTATTTTCCACTTTTTTTTTTTTTTAATTTAATTATTTTGAAAAACCCAGGGTGTCCTTTTTGTAAATAACATCCATGCAGAAGAATGTTTGAATGTGTTTTGGGGGTTGGAGAGAGTGAGACAGAGTGAGAAACCACAGAGGTACTTTAATACTGAACATTGCTCCTGCAGCAGCTCATAGGGTGAGAGGTGACTTTAGCAATGACTTGCATTACATAATACCTCCCATCTCTCTGCAGATGTGTGAGTTTGTTTAAATGTTTTATGAGGTTTTTATTGCACTGTAATATAGTCCCAACCCCTCTGCAGTTGCCAGTTTGGTCACAAAATATAATAAATTTTAAAATACCTAATGCTTCAGCTATTCAATAATTTTCTGACAGGCCCCCTGATGCAATTATGGTACCACTGTGTCGCTGAACTACTTTTGTTTGGATGTGTAGAACAGCAGGTTTAGTTCAGTAATCCTGTTCTACAAAATCCCCGTGTTTAAGCAGATTTGGAAGTTCTGTACACTTGTAAAGAATTACTGTTCTCTGTCCCTATCTCCCTTGTGCTGTGATAGTACAGCAGGCTGTGGAATGATGACCAGAGCTTCCATACTCTTTTGGGGTCACCTCCTTGATTTGTGGTGAAAGTAGCAACTTCTTGAAAATCACTGTGGTGTTTTTCAGGGCTCTAAAGCAAACTGAATTCTTGGGCAGCATCTCTGCTGTGTGCTGACATTGCTATGCTACTTTTCACCCATACAATAAAATTTCTATTAGAGGCCATTGAATATCAAACACAAAGTCATGAGAGACATGAGAACAGGCCAGTGGAGTCTTCCCTCTACATTAAGGCAGTGCTGAAGTAGCCCATTCCTTCAAAAAAAATTCTAGTTCTTTTTAAAATGGAGGAAGCTAAATTTGTGAAAGAAAAAAACCTCAACCCTATACCTAAAAACAATCTGTGTAAACAGATGGCAATTTTAAGTTAAGTAACTCAAAGAGAACCAAGGGAAGAGATGCACATTTAAAGAAAATTATTCCCTCTTTACAGTTTCCAATTTCCAGTTCAAGCAAGGCAACTTCCTGCCATGCTCTGAACACTGTATGGAGAGTTCAGTCATCAGATCTTGACTGAAAAAAACAATTTTCCATTTTGAAGTTCCTCTCAGAAGGAAATGGCTCCTGAGATGCAGAAGCAGATGAGAAAATAGAGCTTGAGTGTTTGAGTGGAGTTATGCTCCTAAAGAACTTGTGCTGCTGAGAGGGAGATAAACATGGAGATAGGATCTTAAAAAAGAGCAGTCTTAACTTTTGAGTGAAGTCTTTCAATTTAGGAAGATGGAAAGTGGATGCATTTACAGAAATTGGAGGAATATAAAAATTCTGTACTTTTTTTTTTTTAATGATTGCTTCTTTAGGGATGACAGTACGAAAAGGAATATTTGGTTTCTGGTATTCAGGCCCAAATGGAACCCCAGAATTCTAGAAAAGGAAAGGTGTGGTTTTTCAGTTATTCTTCAATGGACTTTCCAGCAGAAATTACTATCTTCCATACTAAACTAAATTCCTCATGGTTCCCTGTTAGGACAACTTCTACTTAAATTTGAAGTGTCCAATTGGTCATGTAAAACAAATGGTCATACTTTGGCCTACAGCTTCCTGAGGGATAATCAGAGAAGGGATTTGGGCCTCAATATATCTCATCTGTATCTTCTATATTAATACCTGTCTGTAGTTTGGAAATATAAAAGTTGTTTTCCTAACATAGCCCTGTCAGTTTTAAAACTTACTTTTAAATTCCTCCTGTCACCTAAGCAATGGTAATATCTTACATTTCATTCAGAGATCACAAAAGGTAGTTTTTTACCAGCAGGGATTACTACAGGGATTAATAGACTTGGCTGATTTCACACAATTAGCCAATGACTCAGGAGGGCTATGAACCTAAATCCCTACATCAGGTTGTATCTTCTGGGCTGTAAAAAAATGACAAAATAGCCAGCTGTGGCATGTATCTTGTATGTCAGGTATCTCAAATTCAACTCAGTAATGTCAGATGGGTAGCAAGATGGAATGTTCCAAAGAACTGCAAGAGTTCACTTGAAACAATGCAGTGCTGCTTTTTCCTCTGGATAATTGCATAATTAATTGCATGCCTGTGCCCTCCAAATTATCAGTAAGATATGAAAGCATTGCTCACACATATCAAACATTTTATAAATATTGTGTGTATGTATTTGTGCCAACTGAAATTATAATTTGAATAATTAAATTTTCCTTGTGATAACCTAGGTGTAATATATTTCCATTTCTGTTCTGCTCCTCTGTGAGTTGTTTTGTGTGTGTGCAAATAGTCCTTTTCCCTTGGTTTGTAGCTAGCTGTGTTGGTTGAATACCTGCATATTTGTACAAAACTCAGATTCTAGGGTAAAAGATGACAGACACATAGTTACTTTTTAATGTTATCCAGTGAAACACAATTATCCTTACATGGAAAGGAGTCAGTGGGACATTCAGTTCAATGGAGAATGTAACCTAATATGGAACACTTTGGTAATTTGATGGGGTTTTACCCTCTCTGGAGATGAAATATTAGAAATATCAATATAAACTGAGAAGAAATAATTTTAATTTAATTTTAGCCAGAGGAAAAGAGTTTATAAGCAAGAGTGAGGTGGGAGAGATTTTTCTATGCTTATGGCTTTTGTGACTTCATTGAAGTGCAAGTGTCCTACCTACAAAAAAAAGGGCTAAAGCCAACATTTCTCACTTCCAAGGTGCCAGGATTGAAGGTACTGAAAAAAGATTGTGAGGACACAGTCTGTACCTCAGGGGGAGCACTGGCTCATGGAACAGAGTGAGCTATTCCCCTCCTTAGCTGGAATATAGCTCAGTGGGAGTTAACTCCAGTTGACATCGGGGTTCAGAGAAAGCGAGGGCAGAGATTTTTGGCTGTTGCCTTATTTTCTTCTGTGTAGCTTTGAGGAGAAAGGAGCCTAATTTTGCTAGAAGCTTTCCTCAATTCAGGAGGAGCCAGCCATCTCCTGTGCTGCTTTCCACCATCTGAATAGGAATGGGCAGAGGGCCCAGGAGCCACATTCTCCACCTTAACCCAGTGACGCCTGAAGAAGCCAAGAGTCCTTCCAAGCAGTTGCAGTGGGAAAGGGCCAACAGCTACTTAAGAGTGCCCCTTACTCACATCACAGATACTTTGGGGGCTAGAAGGGAAGTAGTAGAAGGCAGCTGGGAGAGCTGCCAAGTGTCACACTTTTGGCAGCTTTGTCACACATTCCTTCAATTCTGGACTTGGCTCTGCTGCGGGAAGACCTGCAGGTTCGTGCTTGAAGTTTTCCTTGCTTACCACTTGGGGCCACTGTGGCCCTCTTGAGCAGGAAACATGGGGCATCTCCTCTCTGTTGGATCCCAGGCAGGAAGGAGCTCTTGGGAGGTACAGGTTGCAGCAGCACACAGGCAGGACATTCCCTATTGTACTCACTGCCTTTGCTTCTCTCCAGGTGGCTGAAACAACCTCGAGCATCCCAGGAGCTTCCTATCACTCCTCAAGTGAGCAGGTCCCTGGCAGCCCCGGGCTAGTGCTGATGGATCCCCATCCCAGCTCCCTGTTCATTGGGAGCACCTGTTCCAGGTGCTGGGGTTTTGTGGTTTTTTTTTACTTTGCCCTTACACTCTCCAGGGCAGGGTGTGTTGACAACAGGATTAGGCATTTGGTCATCAAAAGTAGCACAAAGAGGCAAGCAGAAGGTGAGATGATAGAGAATTGTTAAACAGTGAAATCCTGGACAGCAGTGCAAGTGAGAGAAGTCATATCGTCACTGTTGAAGGTACACACGTATCCTGAGGTAGTTAAGTTTTCTCTCATGGTGGCAGAAACACTGGAATTTTTGGTTTAAAATATCATTGGAACACATGTTAACTCTTTCTTTGCCAGGCAAACACATTGCTATTGAATCCTACACAGCTAAACTATTGTTTTCTCAACAGCAGTACCTGACAGAACACAGCTCTTTATTTCTGCCATGCTACATTACTCTTTCAATCTATAGTTAGGACCATAATTTTCTTGTCCACTTGCATTTGAAATATTGTGGAGTTCAGGCTAAATAACATTCCTTTTTTACTTGGATGGATGCTGGTTAAGATGGCTATTTAATTTTATATATTTTTAGGGTAGCACTAAGTTGGCGTGCTGGGGTGGGTGTTTAAACTGTCCCCTATATATTTCCTGCAAGTTATAAAATATTTTGAATAACTTCACACTGACTTTTGTCACAAGCATTAAGTAACTTCTCTCAGAGAGAACAGGCAGTGGAGGTCACTTCTCTGAAGGGGTTGGAGGGAAAGAGAAACTTGCTGTCCTCTCCCATTTCAGTGATATTGGTTGACCTGCTCAGCCTGGAGCAGAAAATCCCTGGGGCCCAGACACCCCCTGGAAGCAGAGCTGACCACAGTGACCCACCACAGCTCGGCTGCAGGGGTGTGGGTTGGTGTTGGTTTTCAATTTAGACAAGATGTTGTGTGAGTCACCCTGCCCCCTGCCCTCCCACCAGTGCTATGAATAATAAACTCAGGCAGAAGCTGGGAGCCAACTGATGTGCTGCCAGGGCACAGCTCCTTCTCCCTATGCTCCCTTTCCTCCCTGCACTTTGCTGGACCTGCAGGGCCTGCTGTGGGTGGAGGTGAAGCACATCTGGAAGGGACTGATTCAAATGGCACTCGTAAGTGAAGAAGGAGGTTCTAAATCTGACTCACCCTGGGGAAAAGGGGCTGAGGTCATAGGAGGGCAGAATGCAGAGTATTATTATAGTGAAAAAGTGAAAAAAAATTACATCAAATGTTTGCTTAAGGATCAGGAGTCCTGACCCAGCCCATTTGGTTTGCCAAATATTACACGAAGCTACATAAAAAACCAACTCTAACCTCTTACAGCTCTCCCATTAGGTCACATTAAGCTTTGGCAGGGAGGATGGTCCTACTTGGTGGTTTTTTTGATTTGTGGTTTGCATTTGGCCAACCTGACTTATTTAAATTTATTTTATTTTGTAAATGCTCAATGATAGAGTAAAACTCTAGAGTAAACTTGTTCTGGCCAACATTTATTGTGGAAAAATTCTCTATTATCAAGAGACCTTTGCAGAACAGCTTACAAATTAAAACAAAGCATTTCAAGCACATATTGAAGTCCTTTTTGCAAATGAAGGAAATGTACTGATGGCTTCAAGCCATTACTTTTGGTTGTTATCCACTTTTAGCCCTCTGGGCTTTTATAAGCCTGGTGTCTTTTGACTCTCCCCATGAGGACAGCAGTGCCTTTGGCTGTGTTGCAGCCAGGGCCATGAATCAGAATATGTTCTCCTCCTTATAACTTTGTTAACCTTTTAACAAGTTTGTCTTTCCTGCCTTTATGAATAACTTGCTGAGCCTGATTGCTCCCATGGAGGCTCAGTTTCACTGTTGCAATTGTACTAGGAAGACCCTTTTCCAAGGATGGACTTTCCTAATCTAAAAGAATATTAAGTGCACTCTTTATAAGCTATTTTTTTGCCCACTAAAATCAGAATTTAAAATAATGTGGAGAATGAGATACTCCTCATATCTTGTGAAGGAAAAATGTTTTTTTCTCTATACATAATTTTTTTTCTTTACAGAAAATACCCTAACAAGAAAAGTAAAAAAAAATCAGTTGCAGTGGGGCCATTTTTGATTTTTTCAAAATAGCAGAAATACTTTATTTTGCAATCAGATTGGTAGTTTTCTACTTATGGTAGAATAATAGTCCCATTCCTTCTGAGGGTTACAATCCTGTGACATATATTCTTATCTTTATAGCTTTTTCTAGTGCAGTTGCCAGGCTTTATCATTGAAATACAATCATTGAAATACAATCTTGTCAGAGATAGAAATTTGTACTACATGGAACCCAAGTTGCTGGAGCTAGGAAGCACTTCAAGAAGCCTTCAAGTGCTAGGAAGCACTTCAAGAAGCCTTCAAGTGCTACTGCCTTCTAACTTTTGCATTTTTTGTATGTTGAAAATTTCATTTAGATGAAAAACATACAAAGAAACCATTTGATATATTTGTAATATTTTTCAGAACTTTCCCAACCTGAAGGGTAAAAATGGCACATTGCTTTCCTCTTTGAAAAGAAATTCTGCAGCTGTTTTAAAAATAAGTGACAATAATGCAGGGAGAGCAATAGCTTAATTATGATTTTATCTATAAGCTATGTATCAGAAATCTATCTCCTAAATAGTTTTAAAAAGTATGACTACAGGTTTGACTCGGCAATTGAGTTATGTCCTTCATTTCATTATTTTGTTCTGTGCACATATCTTGTGTAGACCAGCTTTTCCACCATTTGGCATATGAATTTAGGCTCTTGTGGTGGGTTGACCCTGGCTGGATGCCAGATGCCCACCAAAGTCACTCCGTTAACAGGACAGGGGACAGAAAATATAACAAAAGGTTGGTGAGTGGTGATCAGAACAGGGAGAGGTCGCTCTCTACCCACTACTGTCACAGACAAAACAGACAAGGCCTGGGTTAATTAATTCAATCTATTGCCAAGCAAATCAGAGTAGGATAAATAAAATAAAATCCTAGAAACACCTTCAACCCAACCTCCTTCTGTCTTGGGCTTAACTTTATTCCTGATTCTCAACTTCCCCTCCATCCAACAGTGTAGAGGGACAGGAAGGGGGCATCGTAGGCTGTTCATAACACGTTGTCTCTGCCACTCCTCCCTGTTCAGGGATGGACTCCTCACAGTCTTCCTCTGCTTCAGTGTGGGGTCCCTCCCACAGGAGACAGTTTTCCAGTTTGAATCCTTCCTACAAGCTGCAGTTCTGCAAGAACTGCTCCAGTGTGGGTCCCCAAGGTCACAAGTCCTGCCAGCAAGCCTGCCCCAGGTGGGCTCCTCTCTGCACAGGTCCTGCCAGGAGCCTGCTCCAGGGCAGCCTTGCCCCAGAGTCACATCTTCCTTCAGGCACCCACCTGCTCCAGTTGGGTTTCCCCATGGGCTGCAGGTGGATCTCTGCTCCACCATGGTCCTGCAGGGGCACAGCTGCCTCACCAGGGGCTGCACCAGGGGCTGCAGGGGAACCTCAGCTCTGCCACTTGGAGCACCTCCTGCCCCTCCTTCTGCACTGGCCTGGCTGTCTGCAGGGCTGCTCCTCTCACATATTCTCACTCCTCTCCTCTCTGGCTGCAGTTTGCTTCTGCTCAGTGGCTCTTTTCCCTTCTTCAATACATTCTCCCAGAGGCATTACCACCATGGCAGCCTTGGCCAGCAGCTGGTTCATCCCAAAGCCAGGCTGGCAAGGGCTGCATCACACAGCAGCTCCTCACAGAAGCCACCCCTGTGCCAAAGCCTTGCCACCTAAACCCAGTTCAGCCCTGCAATCTGGTGGTTGTACAGCACAGACTCAGTACACATAACAGTGTTTGTGCAATGTTCCCTACATTTGGCACTTAGCTAAGCTAATCACTTGGCTTTTTGGCAGGATAACTAGCCAAATACTGTGCTTGCTGATACCTCCACAGAATTGTTTCTCCTCCTGGAGTTAGCTTGTTGAAACAAGTTTAAATGTTCTTATCCTTAAGCTGTAGTGCCGTCAGCAGGGAAGATTTAAAAGAAATTATGAAAGTAATTTGAAAAAAGTACAAATGTCTGCTAGGTTTTTAATGTCCATGTGGTTTTTGAACTCTTGATTGGCTTCTTCACAGAAGCTGGCAACTATTGCAGTAATTCTATTGATATGGTTGGTTATCTGAGAGTTACTGTTAAAACACCAATCTGTTCTGTGGGAGTCACTGTCACACTAGCTAGGGATGGCCCGGCTGGAGGTCACACATGATTTAAAGATGAAAAATTCCTGCATTTTTTGATACTCTTGAACCATTTTGTTCCACCGTGCACTTTTGATAGCAAAACCGTGCCAAATGGTTTAAATGCCAAAGCCATGTTGTCATAGCTGTCACTGTCTCTATAATACAGAGTTGGAGACATATTTTACAAAGAGATGTGTCAGTGATATTTTTATTGTTGGTGGAGAATGCTGCTGAATTATTGAAAAACTACAAAGCTGAAGATAGTTGCAGGGAAAGTGTTTCAAATCTGTGTGTATGCTGTACAAAATGCTATATGACAGCATTATTTCCATTTGCTTTTAAATTATTCAGAGAAAAATTGGCAATGAAAAGACCTGCACAAAATCTTAATAATTTGTTGGATGGAAAAGATCTTTCTTGTTCACTAACAGTAATCTTCTGTTATAGTTTATGACTTTGCATTTATGAGTTTACAGATTTTCAGAAGTGACAGAAGAGGTAAAACACAATGTTTCTTCTTGCAGGGTCAGCATGTTCCTCAGTTCCTCCTGTCTGTGATTAGCAATGCTTATTAGCTTGCCAGAGGTTTGGATTAAATGCTTAATCACCATTATGCTAAAACTGAGAAGAGGTCATTACTTCCAGTTATACAAATGAGTAAAACAAAGACATCCAAAGAGAGGTTGTTTGTGTCAGTACTGGGTCAGTACTGGCGACTGCTCTCCAAACCTGCTCTCCAAAATAAGTATCTTGTCAATCTGATCATATTTGATGTGCTTTTGGCATAGAAAGCTGGATACTTAGTTCAAATATTGAAATATAAATCAACTACACAATTGCGTAGGTTTTCCTCACAAACTACACTGTCTGTTTGCATTATTATGCTGTATTTTGATTTCTCAACAAGCTTCTATGATAGTAACATTTATACACATCTTGGCTATTATTGTGCACTGGCCAGATTTAGGTACTCTATTTACATAGCCTAGCTGATGTCACAAACAACCAGCACAGTTTTGAATAATGTCAGTATCCTGAATTTAGATTTACTGTCACTCCTCATCTGTGATACTTCTCAGTTATGAAGAGATGCTATGTCTGTGCCTGGTCCCTTAAAATTCTTAACCTCTGTGTTACAGTTGCTTCTGGGTGTATAGGGATATAAGAAATATTTTGTAGGGGTAAGTTACAGTGCCTGGGCTCCCTTTTCTTATTTGTCTCCAGATTGATTAACAGTACTCAAGTAATATTGATCTAAACATGTAGTTTGTATGTTTAAGTTCATGGTGCTGAACTCAGTATAAAAAATCCACTGAAAGAAACTAACAGAAGAAGAAGAAAAGAAGAAGTGAGCATTTCTGCAGGAAAGGATCTGGGATTCCTGATGGATGACAAGTTGACCATGAGCTGGCAGTGTGTCCTTGCAGCCAGGAGGGACACTGCTGTCCTGGGGACCATCAGGAAGAGCATGGCCAGCAGCTGGGGAAGGTGATCCTGCCCCTCTCCTTGGCTCTAGGGAGGTTACACCTGCAGTGCTGTGTCTGTGCTCCTCAGCACCAGAAAGGCCAGGGGCTCCTGCAGAGGGTCCAGTGAAGGGCCGCAAAGGTGATGGGGGCTGGAGCTTCTCTCATGAGGAGAGACCGTGGGAGCTGGGCCTGTTTGGTCTGGAGAAGGCTGAAGGGGATCTCACCATGCACATCAATATCTCAAAGGCAGGTGCCAAGAGGATGGTGCCAGACGCTTTTCAGTGCTGCCCAGTGACAGGACAAGAAGCAATGACCACAAACCAAAACACAAGTTCCACTTCTTATGTGGAGGGTGGCAGACCACTGGAACAACTGCCCAGGGAGATTATGGAGTCTCCCTCTCTGGAGCCATTCCAAACCCACTTAGATGTGTTCCTGTGTTACCTGCTCCAGGTGCCTCTTCCTTGGCAGGGGGGTTGGACTGGATGATCTCCAGAGGTCCCTTCCAACCCCCATTAATGTGAAAAATACAAAAGAATAGTGATTGGTAGAATAGGTATAAAGTTGTATTTGGGAAGAAGGGACTTGAAAGTTTGCAAAAAAAAAAAAAAAGAGTAAATGCCACACATGCATTCTAAATATTGCATTTGCATTAAGATAGGCACAGAAGTATTAAATCCATTGCCTGGATATGTTGCTGTGATGATAAATATTTTTGATTTGAGGATCATAATAGGTACTGTTTTGTTTCCCCTGAACACTTTTCCATGCTTTTAAACCTCAGGTACACGTTTATTATAGATCATGGGTGTGCTTTTGAAACAAACCTCACAGTAGTCTCCACTTGCTGCCTTTTTGGTTTGTGTCACAGTAAAGTCCCAGAGGACAAAAACTGGATTCCTTCCGAGAGAAACTTGTACTCCAGGAGTGCATGCTCTATACTCTACTGCTGTTCTATCCACAGCCCCAAACTAAAGCAATTCTGAAGGAGAAAGTCTCAAGAAGTGTATTTGTACAAGGATGTCAGGTTCTCCAGGCTGCCAGTGTAGTAACTGCTCTGTCAGTAGGGCAGTGACTTCAGTTTCACTGCTTGCTAATATAGATGAGTTATTGTGTCTCCTACCTTCTCCTCATGGTGTATCCACTTTATTCAGGGTGTGCTCAGTGAGGCAGAGAAGGTGGCAAATGCACTTTTCTGGGTTAATAGAATTTGTTCTATGTCTGCAGTCATTCTCAAGCAACAATGAGATACCAGCACAATGCTGAGAAACAGCTTGAAATTCTACTGAGAAACATTCTACTCTTACACGAGTTTTGTGTGGTAGTATTTGCTTTTTCTTTGAATGTCAGAGCTACCACTTTTCCCTTTTAAGACTCCCCTGTGGTGACAGTAAGCATTGCCAGTCACATGGCTGAGATTCAGAGCTGGGAGAACTGCCATAGTAAACTGAATTTGAACTCTGGTCTTCCCATGCCTCCACTGGGATCTATAACTGTCTGAAAGGCAGGTCTGGCCAGAAAATTTTTGTGTTGCAAAATTACTTTTGATGTGCAGCTGGCTATGTAAAATGGTTCTTATTTGTTTGTCCAAATTCCATAGCTGATTTAAACCACACAGCCCAATCGATAGTGCAAGTTTGTTTTTAAAAATAAAAATATTTATATTTTTTATTAGTTGATTGGATGATAATTGAACCCAAGTGGTTTTGAACCCTGGATGCAGCTGAAACTCTCTTAATTCATTATAGATTGGCCAGCAGGCTGGTGAATCACTGTAAAGCCATGTTGGGGCACTGACAAACCTCAGATAAGTTTGCCTTGTCAGGGTTTTGTATGTAATCCTAAAAAATGCATGTAATTTCTGTATGATTACATGTTAATTTAATTGTAAGAGGGTTACTTTTAGAGAGGGTTACTATTATTTTGTGCTCAGCATCACCAGACCTGCTGGTCTAATGCTGTGGAGCTTCACTGCCTTCAAATATTCATCAACTTAAAACCTGAGCAAGCTCCTTTTTTTCCAAAACTCTGTATCAGAAACCTGGCAGCACAGCAAGATACAGGAAAAGTGTGTAGGAAAATTTAAGTCAGTGACCTGTGTACTTGTTTTGACAGTGCATTTGTAGACGTAATTTAATAATGTGTATTCTTGGAGGAAATGTGAACAAAAATCTGATGTTAAAACAGATGAAAACAAGTAAAATTAACTTATTTTGCATGAATTTTAGTATTCATCTGCAAATTGGTCAGTATGCTGCCATTCAAGAGTTGCCAATAGAGTCTCACAGCTCAAAGAGCTGTAGGATTTGGAGTAGGTGGCATCATTCTTCTACTAGACATGAAAAGAAAGCTGTTTGTCAACCTCTTTACCCTCCAATGTCCAGTACAGCCAACAGAAATTGAAATGCAGCCAGAAAGTACTTGAAATTTATTTTTCTATGCATGAAGACAGGCATTACTTACTACATCTTCACTCTATTCACAATTTGACATGTGATATTTTTTTAAAACCCTGACTAATTTAAAATCTATTTGACAGAAGGAGAGAGATTTGAGGGATGCCTTGTTTCTCCAATCCTTGGGGAGATTGGTAACAGCATGGAGACCACCATTAGTGCTCTCCTTGAAGGAACAGCATTTGCTTGAGCTCAATTGTCATTTGTATTATTTGGGTGAGAAGAAAGTGATGAAGGAAAGAGGGGAAAGGGTACAGAGAGAGCCAGGGTGCTACAGAGTATAGGGAAAGGGCAGGAGGGACAGGGACACAGAGCTGGGAACGAGCAGGGCTTCATTTGCATCACTGAACAGGGGAGGATACATCACTGCTGGGGCTCAGATATGCCTGATGGAGGCAATTTTGCTTTCCCTGTGTGACTCCAGGTGTGTCTTGGATTTGCAATCGAGATTTTAGACTCAGCTGTACTGGGGAAGAGGTATTGGAGGTCAGAGTAAATGTGTCTTCTACAGACAGCCTTACTGGTTACAGGTGTTCTGCCACAGTGGCTTTGAGCTTTCTGATTCAGATATGTCTATAAAGGAAATATATGGATGGCACTTTTTCATTTTTCAACAAAGCTAGGGGATTTTTTTCCCTAGTTTTAAATGGAAAAGTCACAATAATATCTGAACTCAAACGTGTTTCCCTCTAATTTTCTCTTCCTAGTCACTTTTCCCTTTTTTCCTTACTGATTTTCTAGTGCATATGCAAAGAAACAATATCTTTTCTTGAATTATTTTGTTAGCACTCAAAGATATTGGACAGATTCAGGGTTTTATTTTGGCATACTTCAGTGCTGTGGTCTGACTTGAAAGTTTTATTCATATTTTCTTTGAATAATTTTAGGATTTTGTTTTTAATTTATGAGGCCATATTATAAAATGAACTGTTGAAATTAATATTGTAATTTCAAGCTAACCTAAATTATTTTCTAAATAATTATTTTCTAAGCTATGTGGGTTAAATTGATTCTAAATAAAAATAGAAACTTTCCTTATTAGCAGGGCTAATAAAACCCTTTGCCCATACTCATGCAGCCTCATTTTTTTACCAGGGAACCTCATAACTCACATTTTTTTAAGCTCTTTATTCATTAATGTATTTTTTGCATTTAGCACATAGGAAAAAATAGATGAGCTACTTAAGATAACATGTTCTGCATCATCCAGTTTTCCTCATAAGTTTCTGGTGCAACTGTCTCCCATTTGAATACTGAACAAAATAGTTATAAACCTGTCCCTGCTAGGACCTCTGAAAGGTACCAGCATGATTATTCAGATGGTGCTGGAACCAGGTGCAATTTGCTTTAGTATAAAATGTGTCCAAAGAAGGTAAAAAAGAACCAGCCCCCAAGCCCTGTAAGTATGTGGTCTTAAGAAATGCACACAGCTGCAGGAAAGGACTGCCAATTAATGTAATTTACAACATGTTTCAAAATCTTGACTTAGATTGTGAGTTGAATAGTGGGGGGAAATACAGAAGGGAATGGTGGAGGAGTTCAGGCAAAGGATGCTGTGTGGTAGGGAAAAATTGGGTAAGCAGCATCTGGAAACCTAACTTGAAAGAGGAAACAACCAAAACTGCAATGAGTAAGAGAGAATCCAGACTACAATAGATTGGAAAAGAGCAGAAGAAGCCAAGAGGAGACCTTTGTGGTAATGTGTCACACAGCAGGAAGCAAACATGGTTGTTCCTTTTGACTTGGAAAGTTCTGTCACTTTCTCTAAGTAGGATACCTATGTCATTAGTTTGGCACGTTGTGCTGGTTCCAAAGTGCGAGATTATTTAATAGGGATTTGTTTCTAAAAGCAGGAATTGAGTAAAATCCACTACTTTCTTCACAGCTCTGATACCTGTGATTGCCTTGTGGCTGCAAAAGTTCTTTGCTTACATGAGTATTGAGGTGATTATAAAATCACCTCACTAAATTGTGGGTTTACTACTGTGTGATGTGCCTCTAGAGGAGCATCTTTCCTCCTGCACACCTCATATGTTGCAAGATAAATGCTTTTCGTGGCAGGTTGCTCATAAGTCATGTTATCATCACCTTTGCCAGTCATATGGAGCCAATCACAGCTTTCCCTGTTCATTGCAAAAGAATGCAGAGTAACCCATTCAAAGCAGCCTGTGAACACTTGCTTTAACTGTTACCAGTTGCTTTTCTCATCCCTCGTTAATTCCTGATGGATGCTCTGGTCCAGGCTCGCTGCTGGAGCTCTGTGTGTCACAGCACAGGCTGGCTGTGGGCATGGACAGTGCTGGGCAGCACAAGGAATATGTCTGTGGGGAAACTTCAGAGGTGTGATGACTAATTTGCTTATTCTTTCTCATTAAAATAGGCTCTTCATTTTAGATTAGATTTTTTTTCCCCCAGTTGACACAAACTTGAGGAGTCTGTCATTTCTCATGTGAGAAAATTGAGTTCCACAAAAGTATGAAATACTATGGCTCTGCTTATACTTTGACCAGAACACCACATATTCTTACAAGAAGAGGAAATCACCATTTGACAATGTGGGAGCAAAAGACATGAATCTTCACTAGACTAATTGGGTAATTTGCAGCTGCCATGATATTCTATAATAACTTATGAATCTTTGCACCTGCCTAAGGTGAAAGCATTTTACCTTTACAATCTGCAAGCTAGGGTCCTGGCAGGAGAGGCACATAGGCTTTGGGGACAGGAGGGGAAAAAAATAACCACCTGAATTTATTTTTTACAAGAAATGACAAATATAGCCTATTTTTGTTCCCCAGAACATGCTGTATCTTGGGGTGAGGAGGTGTGTCTTTGTGTCTCACCTAAGAAAAGCAACCTTCTTTCCAGGGTTCCTTTTTCTTATTTCAGAATGGGAAAGCATTCTGCAGCTTCTTGTCCAATTGAGTCTTTCAGACTGGATACATGGCAAGAATTTACCTTTGGTTGACTTTTTGTTTGCTCAAATAAAGCAGCTGCTACTCAAGTGGAGCATTTGGACCTTACCATAGTATGGAGGGCAACATGATAAAAATCTAGCTGATGTTAATTTTCCTGAGCAGATGCTAATATCCACCCCGTGACCTTAAATGTGGATGTTTTCTGAAATGCCTGCATTCCCCTGTTATCACCAAACCCAGTCTGTTTTCTCTAGACACACTGCTCCTTCTCCAAGCACAAACAGAGAGTTTAACAGAGCACTGGCTGGATCTGTGTTAGAAACCTGTGCACTGCCATAAATCCCTGACTGGTAAAGCACTGCCTATACTTACAGATTTTTCAGAAATACATAATTGTGCTTGTAGTGTGTTGGACCAGAGTCCCAATAGTTCTGTGCAGAGCTGTCTGGGGGCTGGGTTATGTTCCTTTGCTTCTTCGCTGTTGTATTTACTTACAACTAATTTTGAAAAAGAGAGGGAAAATGGTCTATAGGTGATTCTTCTAAGGTCTGTATGGGTCTGGTCTTGTTAGAAATGCACATTGGTGCAGCTGTCAGAGAATCTCTCTATGTAAATGTATTTCATATTCCTCTGGACATTTTTCTACTTCTGTTAAAATTTCTTTCATTAATTGCCTACTGTACCTTCCACTACATGAAGCGAAGATCCTTAAACTCAGAAAATTTCATTCAAAAGACAAATGTACAGTGAAATGACCCCTCACTGTCAGTTATTTGTTATTTTAGTACCCTCATGGTTTCCTGCAATTAGAAAAGAGGTAAGGGCACCAAACAACTTTCAGAGTATTTTAGGATCTATGAACATATCTAGTTTTTTTCTTCTATGAGAGATTCAGCACTGAGAACTTCATACATTTAACTGAATATTGTATACAACTCCTAATTTGCATAATTTTGAAGTAATGAAATTTTTGTTTCCATGATATTGTAGAATAACTTATTAATCTTTGCAAGTGTTTTACCTTTCCAATCTACAAGCTCGGGTCCTGGCATAGTGCCTTCTGTCATGGACTATTCCTATAACTAATACAATTATGCTTCATAAAAAAAAAAAATTCCACTCTTTAATTATAACAGAAGATTGGAAGAATCCGCATATTTTGGTATTCAAATTCAGGAAAAAAAATTCAATCAGTTTTTGATGAAAGGTGGAGGTGATTGGGTTTGTGCTATAAATTTATATATATAATTTATATATATAAGGAGCAATTATAGTATTGCCATCAGAAGTGCTCAGGATCTTTGGAAAATATGGTCATCCTGTGGAAAATTGCACATTAGTGTAGAATTTAGACTCAGAAGTTACTCTCTTCTAGGTAGCTGAAGTTGGATGTTATTTGGTCTCATCTGCCTTCTTCAATCTCCGGGTTAATTTTCCCAGCTGTTTCCCCAGGCATGTGAGTTATGTGTGTGTCTGTCTTCCTGCTTAGCAGTGAAAAGCTCTTTCCTCATCATCTCCATCCTTTACTTCTGGTTAGGGGAAAAGAATCAGGAATATCTTATATTGGAAAAAATTTTCTTATACTGGAATAATGTCTCATGGAGATTCCACTCTTAGGCAGACAGCAGAGAGAGCGCTGTGTTTGATTTTTCCTGTTTGCACATTTTCTGTGCTCCGCTAATTTTGGTATTGGTTCAGTGTTTATTAAGGTGTTTTTAGTCATGAGTAGTAGATATCCTAGAAATCTTCTGCTTAAATTGTAAGCAGAGCAAGTTTTGCAGGGAGGGCAGAGGAGGATGGATGCTTTGCTGTGAGAGGAATGGAAAATGCGGAGCAGTTTTCCCAGGGAAGGTAGCTGGAGGCACCAGAGCAGATCTGGCTGCTCCTGGATTGCAGGAGGTGGGCACAGGCTCCACTAGGTGGCACGTTTTCTGGTGACATGGTGTTGACAACACATCAATGAAACTGGATGGGCCTTTTTTTCTTTAATCAATATATAGCATGTGTTCTGTGCTTTTACAAGTCATAAATCCTGCTCTCAGAGCAAACGTGATTAATCCCATATTTCCTGCCCTGCAACCGAGCTGCATTTCCAGACCAGCCATGCATTCAGAATGTGTTCCTATGCTTTGGACTGTAATATGCTCTCCAAATTGAAAAGTGAGCTATTTTAATATCTGTAGTGCAAACCTCCTTTGCTTTACAATGTTCTGAGGCTTCATAGAACTTTAGCAATGCTCCATTTTAGCTTTCCTTCATTTAGAATCTGTTTGAAACAAATGGCATATGCAATATAGGATAAAGAGATACAACAATGGTTCTTGGTTTGTTTTCCCCTTAGAGTTTTTAAAAATAGCATCATGGAACCATTGAGATTGGAAAGGACCCTTAAGATCATCAAGCTTAAACATCAACACTACAAAGTCCACCACAAATAGTCCTCTCATTCTCCTTTAACTTTAGGTCATTCAGTAAATCTTGTATATTGCACAGGAATTATATTTATATCACAAACATCAAGTTTTCAAAATTTAAAGAGAATGAATTTTTTTACTAAGTTCTAAAGGTAAGAAATTTGGGGCTTACTATTTGGAAATTAATCTGAGTAGAACTACTTGGCTTTGAGTAAGATTCTTGTTGAATCAAATCTCAGTGCTAAAGTGTCCCATCATATTAAATATCAACCTATATCCACTACATTGTTTTGAATATTTAGATAAAAAATATTAAATTGAATGATCCATGATATAAGAATGTAATTAAATAATTACCTTATGCATCTTTTTAGGGAGTTCTGCCTCACTGCAATTGTTGATCAGATAACTGGGCAGTAAGTTTTGCTAAGCAGGTTAGCTGATGGGTGGTCTCAAGGATATTAATATTAAAAGATAAAATCAAAGAATAGAAGCAGATAGAATGAAATCAGTTAACCTCCCACTCTGTTTAGAGAAGGATTCTGTTTCAGGAGAGGCTGACTTTTTAAAGACCGTGACAGCTTTTGGATATCTCAACGGGCGAATAGTTTGTGGGCATGGGTATGACAGACTCCCACAGATGTTTAGAAAAGCCTTCTGCTTCACCTGGAGTTTTGTATTAAACTTACTGAGAAGTGTGGTGAGGTGTGCCAGCACAAATGAAGAAATATCTCAAACTTTTTTCTGTAAGTCATGCATTTGTGCTCTGGGGAATCTGCAGAGTGGAACGGGACACGCTTCTGCAAAGAGCAGGGTTTGTTTTCAGGTAAAGAGAGGCTGTTCCACAAAATATGTCTGTGAGTGGTGGATACAGAACTGAGGACAGAGTGATGATTGAGACAATGCAGAGAAAGAAGTAACTGTTGGATAATACCAATCATGTTTTTTCCACATCTGTTGAGCACTATTTTAGTGTATATTTTTCAAACCTAGCGGATGTTATTCAGAATCTTTATTCGCAGTCTTCCAGTATCAGAAATGGTTTGTTTCCAGACCTTAGGCTAGTCAGCATTAAAAATCAGATTCAGATTCATTGTGCCAGCTTTATTTTTGCTTCCTTTTCTGTAAGATGTAGCTAATATTCATTATATATCTAGAGAATTATTGACCCTTTTGAAGTTATCTGAAACTTTGGGTAGAAGGTGACATAAAGGTATAAATTTTGAGCATCAGTATTTAATTTTAGAACATAAAATCTGACCCAGAACTTTTAGCCAAGTACCAAGAAGAAAAAGAAGAGAGACAGAATAGTTTTGATGTCAATACTCTTTGGGAATATTGTTGATTTCTGGTATTAACAGCAGATTCTATGTGCAGAAGGCAGCATTGACTTAGTATTAATTTATCTGAATAAAGCACCTGTACAACAGCTCTAGTAGCTATTGAAAGGTAATTAGTTAAAGCTTAATTTCCTTCTTTAGCTGAGATTTAGGTTAGTTGGCCAATGACACTGGAAACACTGTAGCATTGGAAGGATTTTGAGAACTCTTGTCACTTGCTCTTGCAAGAGACCTGGAATTCACAGAGGTTTTGTCTTTTTGCTTCTGGAATCTGGAATAACAGTTGCATTTTTAAGTGATGAAGGGTATTTCTGACAGTCTCCAAGACCATCAAGTGTGAATTCCTTTCCTGACTAGTAGCCCAAATTGTTACAATAATTTGTTGTATTCTGAGTTATTGCCTAATTATTTATTTTAAGATAGTTGATGTTAAATATACAGGTGCCAGAACATTATTTTGCTGCAGAGGAAGCATGAAGACTGTGGAAGGACAAAATTCCAGCTGTAGATTTCATTCTCCATGTGTCAGTGAACTTTTGAGAGGGAAACCTGGCTCGGAGTAGCTCTTGCATTATTTCTCATGTGAGTAATTTGAGAAGTGTCTCAAAAAGCATATAAATCTTAATGGTTTTAAAACATTAAAAAGAATCTAAGCCTTCAGATTCCTTCAGTATCATTTGGAGTGGAATAGAATCACAGAATCAATCATAGAATGGCTTGGATTGGAAGGGACCTTAAAGATCATCCAGTTCCAACCCCCTGCCATGGGCAGGGACACCTTCCACTAGACCAGGTTGCTCAAAGCCCCATCCAGCCTGGCCTTGAACAGTTCCAGGGATGGAGCAGCCACAGCTTCTCTGGGCAATCTGATCCAGTGCCTCACCACCCTCACAGTCAAGAATGTTTTCCTAATATCTAATCTAAACCTGAAACCATCAATGGTTCCTGATTTGCAAGGCTAAGGCTGCAGCCAGTTTCTGTAATTGTCATTCTTGTGGATAAAATTTTTGATTTAATGTTTTCCTGAAGTGTATGTATTCTTGATTTGTTCTACCAGTTGTTTTCATGATGGATCCAAGTTTTTACAGAGCCTGGGATTAAGTAACTAATTCACTAGTGGGTTTGGGTCCACCTTTAGCTGAAATGATTGACCACAGATGTACCATCATGCTTGGGTCTGATGAATTTTTCAAAAAATGTAACGTTAGTACAGAAAGAGGCCTACAGGGTTCAGCAGTTTAGTGAAGATTGTTAGCCAGGCATCAAGAGAATTTGAATTTTATTCTTAGACTTGAAATGTGATAAATCTGGATATTGCTGGGGAAAAAAAGCATCCAAGTGTGGTGAATACTGTGTGAGGTTTGGAGTAGTTTTGTTTCACAATTATTGCTTTCTTAAATATTTATCTAACAAGAAACATTTCTTGCTTTGCCAAATGCCTTTCCTGCAATAGAGAACAGTCTGGAAAGGCTGAGACAGATCAGGATAAAGCATTGGTGGCACACCTCTAGCAAAAACAAGAACTCTTGTGTCAAATTATCTTGCAAGGCAGGAATTGATCCAGAATTGATGTAATGTTAACTCAGGGCAGGAATGCAATCTTAACTGAGGAAGTTGCAACATACCTTGACCGTTGCTAAATTAATTCTTCTTGTGGGATATTTAATTTGATGTGCATCACCTTTTCTCTCTTTGTGAGCAAGTTCAAAGTAATTCTGAAGATTTAAGATATTCTCAAGTGGTTGAAGTGAGTCATTAAATATTTTTATATGTTTAATTCAATTAATGTAGTTAAATAAGAGAAATATAGTTACATTAATGGTAAGAGCTGGGGTTATTCAGCCTGGAGAAGAGAAGGCTCTGGAGGGACCTGAGAGCAGCTTCCAACACCTGAAGGAGGCTGCAAGAGAGCTGGAGAAGGACTTTTCAAAGGGCATGGAATGACAGAGAGAGGGGGAATGGCTTCAAATGGAAATAGGGCAGGTTTAGATTAGATAATAGGAAGAAATTATTTGCTGTGAGGGTGGTGAGGCACTGGCACAGGTTGCCCAGAGAAGCTGTGTGAACAATCCATCCCTGGAGTGTTCAAGGCCAGGTTAAATGGGGCTCTGAGAACCTTGGTCTAGTGGAAGGTGTCCCTCACCATGGCATGGGGGTTGGAACTGGATGATCTTTAAGGTCTCTTCCAACACAATCTGTTCTGGGATTATCTGATAATCAACCAACTCATCAGCAGTACTTATTTGATATCATAGTCAAACTTAGCTTGATAGATAACATAGCCAAAAGAGAATTTTCCAATCTAATGGATGAATACAATTCTAAAAATCTGGTTTCTTGTTAAATACATGATTCACTTTCTTGGAAATGTCCATCAGTATCTGTCTAATCAGTTCTGAAAGTAAATTGCCAGAATATTTGCCAAAAATAGTTGAATGTCATGAGCATAAATACAGTAAATCCTTTAGACATTTAAAATTTTAGGTATAATATTTTTCTGCAGACTAATCCCAGTGTGTTCCTATCTATTTACTGATGTAATTTCTCTTCTAAAGACAGTGTTCAGTGACTGGGGCTGTGCATGTTAGGATAGAAATCCCGGCCATCCGATCTATCTGTTTCCAGATCCACAATCTTTTTTACTCTTCTGTTTTGTGTTTTTCACTTTGTCCATGGATGAGGAGGTCAGGAAGAGCTACGAAGAATCTCTTCTGAAATAGACAGGAGAGAATTTAAGACAGTAATAATAACAATTACCAAAAAAAATTGGAAAGAGAAGTTGAAAAAGGAGCCTTCTCCTCATAACTTTTCCATGGTCAGAAGAAAATGCAGGACTAGTCTTGCTCTGCATTCTTTCCTAGAAGTTTCAAAAGGTAGTACAAAGGTTGCCCAAATTCTTATGCTTCTGAGAAGATCTGTCTTTTGTTTCCTGGGTAAATATAGTAGGAATTATCTTTGTTCTCAAAATTTATCTTTGTAGCTGCATAAAATTAATCAAATCAAGTAATCTGTGAAAATCAACCAGATTTGCACTGCTGCAATAACCAACTTGGTTATGATTTGCAAAGAGTAAGTCTACTTAGTGGCCTAACTTGTTTTAGGATGTGGATTTCAAAGTTTCATGGATGCAAAATGCTAAATCATGGACTGTATAAAAACTCATTTTCACACTTTCTTTCCATATTTAAAAAACACATCTGTTTGTTTTTCAACTAAGGAATATGAGTTTCATTCTTAGTCTCTTCCATTGCCATGACAGGGATTAGTTTCAAAGTCTTGCTTTTACTCAATATATATTCCCCATGTGCTGTTAATGAAGTAAAATTTGATAGTAACATTTATCAATTTATTTTGAGATTGGAATTAAGGATCTGGAAATGTTGAGCTTTTCCTTATATTTGCTCTGGTTTGATTTTGCCCTTTTTTGTGTTGAAATGATGCAATTATTCATAAAAATTAAAAAAAAAAAAAAAGAATAAATGGTCACAACCAAATTAAAGCCTTGTTTTGATTAAGATAGATAGAATGTGTGTGTAAATTGTAGCACTTGCTGCTCTGTGTTCCGAGCCTGCTGTTGCTTTCTCCACTAGCTGAGACTCCAGTATTTAAAATGCTCCCTTTTTTTTCATACATAAAAATGTACCTCCAGCCCATCAAACCATTTCCTTGGGAAGTTGTGGTTCATGACAGCATGACCAAGTTAGTGTTCTAACCTGGAAATGAAAGGAAAGCAGAAGCTGAGCTGTTTGAGAAGCACTGGCACGGCAAGAGATTCCCCTGTCTCATTTTCCCCAAACCACATTTTTCTGGAATTACACTTCCAGAAGAGTCCCCACCCAGGCAGTTCTTCTCCCAGATGAGGTAAAGGAAGCCACCATCAAGCTGAGCTGGGAGCTGTGCTGGGCTTCTCTGAGCTGGAAGCCTCTCCTCATTACATCACACCTGGCTGGATTTCAGAGATTAACGAGCGGCATCTTGTCCGGTTTAATACATCGCAGGGCTCGGGTTCACGTGGAAGATGGAATCATAAATTCCCTGAGCTGTGAACTACACCTTAAGGACTCGCAGGGAGTTCTGAGAAGGCAAGAAAAAGAAATGACTGTAAACTACAGAGTGTGCCAGTTTTCAGAGAAACCTGCAGATTTTCTAGGACATTAGGTTTCAAAAGAAGGATTACACACAGACTAAACAGAGTAGAAGTCATAAAAATTTAAAGACATCACAAAAATAAGATCCTTTTTAGGTATGACAGAATACTAAAGGAAATTTATACTGAATTATACCACCCAAGCAGACCCATTAATTAACGTAATGAGAAAATATGTTCCATTTCCAAGGACCCAAGCGTGTCAGGAAGCATTTGACACTTTTAAAAGGGGGAGAGGTGAAAGCATGCACTTCACTGCTCTTGAAATTCCCAGGTTTTAGCTTATCTATTCACATTCATGTTTGGGCTGCTGAGGCTTTAGGATATGTACTAATCAAGAGAGAAAGAAAAAACTACTGCAAGTGACTGATATGCCTAAAAAAATGTAAACACATTTCTGCTGAATAACTCAGGATTCTCTTGTATCCTGAACATTGGAGAGTCTGTCATGTCATATCATAGGAAGGCAGGAATGAAAAGAATCTTTCTATTGTCAAGATATGATTCTGAAAATAATATATATGTGAAACTTAAAAATCCATAGGCAGATGCTCTGTGTTCATTCCAATGGCTTATACTTGTAAAGCTGGCAAGTAGGGCAATTTGCAGGACCAGGAAATAAAAGCCAGACATTCTAGGTTGTTCAGACATCATTTTTCTATGCAAAGGATTTAAAAAATCAGGTTCTAATTCCTTTTCTCAGAGTTTTTTCCTATTCCTGTTATCCAAGTATTCCCGTGTATATTGCTTGGAAATTCTTATAGTCATTCCTTCATAGAAGCAAGCTGAAAAATTAGTTTCAGCCTTAATCTTTTTTTTTTTTAGGATGTGAAACCCCCTGATCCATGTTCTTTCATTTCTCATCTGCGATGTAATGGCTGGTTGATGTTGAGGATGGGACACTGCAGGTAGCGTCTTCTGCAATGTGTCTTGTAATTTTTCAGTTGAAATAGCAACTCCCAGATGTTTTCACACAAATTTAGTTTTTGATAGATGGAACTGCCCCCTCCAGATGTATTCTTAGACTTAATGTGTCAAAGCATCTACATTTCTGAGGCATCGCTTTATTTTAATAAATGTGTATTTTGTACTTATATAGCTGATGATTAAGGATTCTCTAGTTTACAAATAAGTATCATTTTTATGCATGCAAAATTTTATGAGTTAAATACACCGGTGTGCATAAGTGTGCACATCTGATACAGCACATGGTTGATTTTTGGGATTAAACTTCATTTCTTTTCACTTGGTGGCAGGATTGGGGCCTGCAGATCCCTTTTCTCTTTTGTGCTAAGCAGCTTACATGCTGTGTGTGCAAAACTGTGCTGTAGCCAAAATAATACTTGAAATATTTGGTCACCAAGAAGCAACAGAAAGAAGGCCAAACCTTATGTTTTTGTGACCACATAAAAAGCAGGAGGTAAGTAATAATAGCTACCCTATCTGTGTGGTTGAAATGCAATGTAGCAGTTATTTTATAATAGTAGGCAACAGAGGCAGAAAATGCAGGAGAATTTTACATTTAATTGAAATCAGTGAAAATATTTTACATGGGCAAAATCCAGTTTATTTACTTCAAACATTATCCTATATTGCACTGTCATTTTATAGGAGTGCTGATCTCTACCCTGATTATGTTAATCTAAATATTTGCAATGCAGAGAATATTAATTTGTTTAAAATTGCTAGTCTCTTATAGCTGTTGTGGAAAGTTTATCAGCATTATTTATTTCTGGTAAGATATCTACTACTGAGGAAAATGTGCTAATAATCCCATTACAGAAAATTGAAAGAAAGCTCTTTCTGAGCAGGCTGCTTTCAAAACAGTCAGAGGACAGAATCTCATTTGCTTCTCTTTACTCTTTATAAAAAGGTTAATATGAATTATTAATTCATCCCTATTAATTTGTGTGATCATTTTCTGATCTCTGGAAGGTTCTGCTTAACTGAGTAAGGATACTGAAGATGAGCCCTCTGCTGTGCCTGTGCTGCAGTTAGAAGGGATTGCAGCCGGCAGAGCACGTTTCTGAATGAGGTGTCTGTAACACTTTAGGATACAGGTTGCAGTTCAAACAGTCCTGTAGAGCTTCACAGCCTCACCTGGGATCTCTCTTTGCTGCCCCAGATGTCCTGATGCCACCACTGGGCTCCTGCTCATACTCCAGCTGACTCAAAGCTGTGTCCCAGACCTCTGTGACTACTGAGTGACTCAGTAGTCACTCAAAACTTCAGCAAAAACTTGTCTTCACTTTCATTTCCTTTTATAATATAGAAAACACTTCAGTGCTTTCTGTTACTTGTTCAGAAGATGCAAGGATTCATATAATCCTGTGGGGTTTTAATGTCTTATTGCCATAATCTGGCAAATCTTTTGTTTTGAGCTTTTCCTTGGAGTATTTATTTGTCTGGGGACTGAAGCTCAAAACTCACAGAGATAGTCATGTGCTCCACTGAAGCCCATTGCTGTCTGAACTTGTCTTCCTGAAGACTCTGTTCAGCTTCATCAGATTTTAATCTCTTGGGTTGGTGTGCTGGCACCTCTGAAAGGACAGGCAGAGCTCCTGTGGACATCCACAGATCTGGATCTATTCTGTGACTTTCCTCTGGCAAGTGAATTTTGAAAACCAAAAATTTGTAGCTCTCAGGTGGTATTTTTTATGTTGGCACTGCTTTTGTAGCAGTTTGTGCCATGGCTTTGTGCTTTTTCTGTTTTGTATTCTCCACTCTGTAAATCACAGAGTCACAAAATAGTCTGGATTAGGAGAGACCTTTAAAGGCCATCCAGTCCAACCACTCTGCAATGAGCAGGGATGTCTTCAACTGCATCAGGCTGCTCAGAGTCCTGCCCAGCCTTGAATATTTCCAGGGATAGGGCATTCACAACTTCTCCAGGCAACCTGTGCCAGTGTTTTTACCAACCTCTTTGTAAAAATAACTTCTTCCTCATATCTCATCTAAATCCTTCAGTTTGAAACCAGTACCCCTTGTCCTGTCACACAAGAGTTTGTTCCCATCTTTCTTACACAAGCCCCCTTCATGAACTCAAAGACTTCAGCAGGGTCTTACCAGAGTCTTTCCTTTTCCAGTCTGAGCAATCCCAGCTCTCTCATCCTTTCCTCATAGGAAAATCATCCCTCCAATCATGTTTGTGTCTCTCCTCTGGACCTGCTCTGTGTCTTTCCTGTGCTGGGGTCCCCAGAGCTGGATGCAGCACTGCAGGTGGGCTCTTACCAGAGTTGGGGGAGATGCTCTGCCTGTGCTATGAAATGGGGCTTTTATAATTTGTGAAATAGTAATAATTTAAAAAATCCTTGATTATTCCATATAAGCAAACATTTTGGCCTTTGTCCATTAATTCTTTTACAAAACTTCATGGAGATTTCAGAGGTGCTCTGCCCCAGCGAGGGCCAAGTGAAGAAGTGTGGAAGAGGCAGCATTGTCAGTGCTGCCTGCTGCAAACAGACCTTTGAAAAGCAGAGCACAGAGGCAGAAAAGGGAGTTTGACTCACCTGGAAGGAGGCACTGGGGCACTTGGTCCTGCTTCCTAGAGTGTGAATATCTAAATTGCTTAGCAGGACTCATTTAGTGGGCTAATTCACACTTTCAAATAAGCTTTCTAGGCCAAAAGATTCTGACTCTGCTCTTCCCTCTCTTCCTTTGATCCACTGCTTTTTATCACTTCTGGCTTCACTCTACCTTGGATTCAACCAGAAAGACTACAGTCAAAACAATTTCTTGGGAAGGAACCAGCAGTTAGATCCCCCTCTTTGTGAATCTTAGTGGTGTTCTTATCATTACACTGGCACCACCACCCATGAAGTTAATTGAGGTGCTGGCTATGACTAACTTTTCAGGATTCTCCAAGGTCTCAAGCAAGCTTTGGCAGTTGTATGTCTTATCCTGCAATGCTTTTAGAAGGAGATAATTATCTATCTCCATATTGTTCGGGTACTTCTGAGCATATATGCCAGCCAGAAAAAAAATTTAGCTGTATTAAAAGAAACATAGTGAGTTCAGGTGCCAGGATATTGAAGCAGTGCTGGAAAATGGGTAGATGAAGATCTTTGGGACTCAGAAGGGTTTACCCAGAAGGGTACAGGCATGGGCCACACTTTGGGTAGTCGTTAATAGCACATAGCTTGAAAACTGCTGTCTTTTGGGGGAAAAAGTGGTCCTAAACACATCAAAACCACCAAACCAATCCTAATCTGTGTTTTGTCTAATCTGTGTTTGGGAGACATCAACACCAAGGCTGTAGGTTCAATCCCATATGGGCCTTTTCCTGAAGAGTTAGATTTGATGATCCTTGTGGGTCCAAGTCAGAATACTCTGTGCATATTCGGAATGTTCCATCTGGGGTAATTTCGGGTGAATCTGCAGTTTCAGCAACCACTGCTGCCTGAGTATTATGTGAGGGATTTCATTTCCAGGCTAATAGAAGACATGAAGAATTTGCAAGACAATCAGCTTAAAAAATATTAAAATGCAGTTTATCTGTATACTGAAAATCTGATAATTCCCTAGAAATTCCATCAGAAACAAAAAGCTGTAATTACAAATGCAAAGTAAAAATTATTCTAGTAATTTACAGGGGCCTCCTAGACATGAATTCATCTTACTACTAAGGTATTTAAATAAGAAACCTGAGAAAATGCCAGACAGCTGTATTTTTTGGAATAAGCTAACATGGTAATGAGTTTACTGGTTGCATCCTGTTGCCCATACTGAAGTCTGTGCAACTCAGTCACTTTGCTGCGATTTTTCTTGCAGAACCATCTTAAAAGCTGCCTATTGTTTTACCTTTTCATTGCTTGTTTGCATCTATCTAGAACCAAATAGCTCTAAGTGCAGAAATGATGCATGAGGTATTAACATGTGTGTGTGGCTGCAGGTTTGTGTTACAGATATAATAAGCAAGAGGTGTATATATATATGTGTGTGTGTAGGCTGCACATACATCTTGGAAACCTCAGGGTTAGGCTGACATAAGTGCCTTCTGATGGCTTGCTAGCTAAGATCCAGCATGAGGCTCTCTGGGGATGAATTTCTTAAAAAAATAAAAGTGGGTTCGGCCACATTTATTTGATATTACATTCATAGGTGTAAAATAGCAGTTTATAGTTTCACTTGTCCATTTCCCTTGCTCTGGACCTGCTTCCCTGATCAAGAAATTCAATAGCTATTAAAAGCTGCAGCTGTACTAACAGTCCTATGCTTTATAGGAGGCATTTTGCAGCTATTACTGTAGAACAGGCGTTCTGTGCCAGTACAGATGTTACGTCCACCTTTTTCATAAGCACTTTATCTGCACCATGGGCATTGCATTTCTAATGTTTGCCTGAAATTGCTAAACATGCTCTGTGGCTGTAATTTATTTGGGCTGGTGTAGTTTAAAGGCCTGAAAGCTGTGTCTGCACCTGTTCTATTCATCCGACCAGGAAAGCACGAATTCCACTGCAGGAGGGTTTGTGCAGTTTGGATCTGTTCTTTATAAGTCTCCTGAACCAAAGGCAGCCATTTGCTTCATGTGTATGCTCCCCTTCCCTGAAGTGGAAAGAGCTTGCATATATATCACAGAATCCCAATTTTCTTATACTGAAAGGAGAATGCACCTCTTGTTCTAATGAAGGACAGGCATACAGATCCCATATTCCCTCCCTCAGCCTATCTCTGAGCAATCAAATGTGCACAGTGAAAGGTGAAACATGTGGCTCCAGTGTGTGCAACTGGAGCAAACTGTGCCAGGATAATGACACCAGTTTCATTGCGGGACAGTGTGACAGATACTTCTGAGTGAAATGTACTTAAAGTGATATAAAATGAGTGAAAAGGGAAAGCCACTGCTGAGCCCGATTTGCCTCCTGACAATGCTGATATCAGTGAATTTGTGCTAATGGAAGGTAAGCAAGAGTTGAAGATGACTGAAACATTGTCAATACCTGAATTTTGAATATTGAATGCTGAACCAGTGTAAGAGCCATTCATTCAACTGTTTTAGCCCAAAGTTTTGGAATTCATGCAAAATCCAGGAGTAGTCCTAGCTCTGAAGGACAAAAAATAAACAAAAAAAGAACTTAAAAAAACCCCAGAAACCACCCCAAAACAAGCAAACAAGGAAGCCACTGTTGAGTGAGGTTTCCCAAACCAAAGCTATGTCCCACTTTGCCCAGTTCTGCCAGAGACATATGTCATCTGTAGACATGTCATCAAACATGACTCAAACCAACCCGTCCCCCAAAATAAATAAATACAACCACATAGACCGAAATGATTCTTTGGCATCCTAAAGATTCTACCCTACTTACTTGTGGTGAATTTTTAATTTACAGTTAAACCAGGGGCTGATCCATTACTTAGTGTTTTCATTAAAGTAAAACAGAAAAAAAAGCACTTGTGCCATGATCAGTCCCTTGAAACACTTGTAAATATGTTCTGAATTTAGTGCAATAGAAGGGAAAAGCAACATATCTATAAGAAAAAAAAATAAAGAAACAAGGACTTGAGGAACAGAGCTGTATGTGGAAATAAAAAGGCAATAAAAAGATTGTTCAAAATATATATTTTGGGAATAGTGAATGAATACTTACTCAAATATATTAGTGGTAATTGTATTATTAACATAAAATGCTCCTGAATTGTGCATTTAGGCTTTGAATTCCTTTTGAAATTTCTGATGGCTTTTGGCAAACCACAAGCCTTGTTCAAGAGGCTAAGGATACCTCCTTTGGTAAATCCAAAAGCAGATTCAGAATTTGGCCCTTCAGGTGTAGGATACCATCAGAAGCTTTAGCTAGAATTACAGTCCTGCTGTACAGAGCTGAGTGTATATAATTCTCTAAGTAATATTCATGTCTTATGTGTTGTAAAAGGAATGAAAGGTAGCTGTTAATTCCAAGGCTTATAAATATGTCAGTGGGTTTTCATAGTGTCTTAATAAATTACAAGAAAAACTCAGTGACTCATGATGTCACCAGAACTACATGCTGCACTGTATTTATTGTAATTATGTACAAAACTCACAGAATTCTTTTTACTATCTACATGAATATATAGGTCCCACTAAAAAATCTAAGCAATCCTCAGGGATCTCTTCATTATTTATTTGCCATCTTTTAGCTGTTTTCTTGTTCTGAGCACTTCTTCAAATGAAGAAAATTTTCAAGAAAATATGTTTAAAAGAACATTGCTGCAACTGCTGTATTTATTCATAGAAAAGCTGAAATAAAATACAGTTTCCAAATATCCTCAAATTTGGGTGAAGTTCAAATTTTCCTTGGATCCTAGTTCTCTGGCTGGCCACCAGCCCGTATCACTAATGGTATAGCTAGCTGAAAAATGGAAAAACAATTTCATGAAAATTTCAAGGTTATTTTGGCTTCAATCTGACACAGAGAGATAGCATCAATATCGTAGAGTTGGTAATGCTTCATTCTTTAGTTTAAGAAATAAACACAGGACAGGCTAAAGGCTTTAGGTAAGTTAAATGTGCAAGACTAATTCAACAGCATTTCACATTACCAAAGCAAACTTAGTGCATGAAGAAGCCCTTGGCTCTTTAGAGCTCCCTGCCCCAAGTGATTTTTGCTGTCCCAGATGCAAGTGTAGCTTGCATTGAAGTCTTGTGATGATTAACTGTTCTCTTGTATCATAAACCACAGGGCTGATCTGTGGAGCTGGCCCTGCTCCCATGTGTGTGCTAAGGTGTTGAGTTCAATGGAACAGAACCTGTTACTTAGGATGGGGAGAAAAGGAAAGAATTCCACACTGCATCCATGTTTTATGGCCCTCATTTAAACCACTGGAAATGGTACCTCTGAATTTAACACACCTTGATTTGATGACATGCTCCTCTGAAGATACAAAATAAACAACAAAAAAATAATGACCCCAGTGTTTCTCCCTCTGTTGCTGAACTAATTCTCCAAGATATCTGTGCTTCCAAAGCCTGTTCCCTTGTTCCAGCTGCATGTCCACTCACATACTGCTTGCCATGCAACAGGTACCTTTACAACATGGATGTCTTCATTTTCTGTCCAGGAAACGCCATTCCAAACTTCCCATTCCAAAAATAATAGCAGTGTTCAGTCACATTTTATGAAAGCATCTTAGAATTTATATAAATAAAACTAGTGTACATTTTTAAGGAATATATAAAAAGCTGGTGTTTTACTGCAAAGATCAAAGAGCTGATTCGAATTAAAATTTCATGAACTTTAAATTATGCATTTAGTCATAAAAAAATATTAAAATAAAAAAAATTAAAGCAGCAGGTGTACCTTATACAGTAAGATAAAGTTTAATATATTTTATTAGCTTAAGGGACACAGAATAACTATCTAATCAGAACTTCAGGCATGCATTTACATAAATATATTAAATTAAGAAAAGCAATTATACACTTAAACATCCTTTTGTCTAAAAAAATCATTAAATCCACAGATTAACAATAAATCCAACTCTATGTATTTATCACTTCCAGATACAACTGTTCCATTTCTCAGATATTACACAAATACATTTGTTAGAATTTATATGCATTATACATATATTATATATTACATAATAGTGTGTATACATACATGGTGTTCAATAATATAATAATAATTTGTAGTTTTTATAGCACTTTTCATTTGAAGAGCTCAAAGCGCTTTTACAAGGATTGATTTCACTAATTTTTGGATGGGAAGTGGAGGCACAAAGATGCAATTATTTCAGGTTGTACAGAATTTGTGACAGACAGCAACTGAATTCTCTTGTTGGGAACTTCAGTCCTGCTGTCTCCCTAAAAAGAACTGCACATATAGCATAGAGAGTCTGTGTAGGTAGACTTGCAAAGACTTGTAAGGTCTCAAACCAAGAAAACATTAATTATATTAATAATGTTAAGCACATGACTTCAGTGAGGCTCATATGCTTAAAATTACTTGTGTGCTCCCAGCTAGATCGGTGCCTGTATATGCTTAGTAGTATAATTCAGTTTACAGAAGATGCTTAAACCTAGCTTGAGTTTTTTCTCCAGATATTTTCTAATCTATTTTCCCACATTTCAAATGTACATACAGTACCTGACAGCTACTATGAATTAAAACTAGTTGAACAGGGGAATGCCCCTACAGTAATGTTCTCAAGTGACAGAAGTTTGTTATTTCCTTTTCTGCTTGGCTCCCGTTACAATCTAATTGTTCTCAAAGGGGAATTGAAGTTTTAATTCTGCAGTATAATTTGTGGGGGACAACTAATAGCATTTCTGGATAATTCACAGGGTAGGGTTACTGCTCCTGGTACTAATGGAGACCACTACAAGCTACATCTGGTGACTTAATACCAGGTGGTTTCTGGTCTCAGTATGTCTTGATATGAATTAAAGTCATTCTGCACACCAGTTTTGACTGCCTAGAACATTTTCTTTTTAGCAGCTCCTCCTAGGAAAATTCAGAAAATGGGCTTGTTTGTTACTGCCTTGTGATGCAAAACACCCTTTGTCCTACTGTAAAATGTATCCTACATTAAAAAAAACCTTGTCTCCAAAGCAGCCAACTCTCTCTGCCTTCTTTTCAAGAATACTCTGAGCACAGCCATTGTGTATATTCACATGCTTTAGCTGATGTTGCCTTTCTGAAATTTCCTGGGAATTTAAGCAGTTTTTCACTTAGAATATTTTTTACTTCATCACAAAATGAAAATAAATAGGAAAATCTCATGGTCCATAGAAGGACCTTTACTATATGATACACTGAACCCTCTTGGTAGTGTGTAACAGATGGAAAGTTGTTTTTTATCAGTAGAAATAAAATTCTTCTCCAGTAATGCAGCTTGCTGTCTGAGCAAGAAGATCTGACAATTTTGTTTCTGGAAGCCTGGCTGTGTGCAGTAGACAATAGGTAAGGATACAAACTATTTGCATATAAACCAGAATATTGTTTGTGAATGTCTGTAGCATAGAATGATCACTGGATGATACTTTCTCAGTACTGAGAGCTCAGGGAAGCAGGAGACTCACTCGGCTTTCCCATGAGCTGATGGCTGGACATTTAAAAAGCATCAAGAAATCAGGCAGATTTTGTGTGAATGCTGGCAACACCTACAAGGAAACCCAGGAGGATTGGAAAGCTCTGTAGGGCTTCCTGCAGGGCTGGGGCTGCACTCTTGTTCCACAAAACATTGGTGTAATGCTGCAGATGCAGACATGGGGAGGTCATGTGTGCACTGATGTCTGAAGTTAAGATCTTCTGCCAGCTAAGTGGATATCTTTTAAGGACTTAATCCTATAACTAATGAAGTCAATAGGAGATTATCACTTGACATCAATGGGCTTGGAGTCACGCCCTCAAAGATTAAAGTAATCCTGTACTAAGCTTTCAGGTGGCTTCTGCTGTTTCACACCTATATCCCAAAAAGTACGTGCCTTATTTCACTGAATTACTCTGTTGTTGAAAACAACAAACTTTTCAGCAAAGCAGTCTTAATTTTTTTTCAATGTTTCTGAAACATTTTGTCCTGAAACTACTTAGTTTTATTTTAAATATTTATTTATCAGGTTTTTGTAGCTAGAACTCAGATTATTTGATACAAATTTTCTGCAAATTTGAATTAAATTTAAAGGGTTGGCTGCATTTTTTATGAGTATTTTACATTTTATTTTTTTTAATATTGAAAAATGAAAAGAATTAGTTTTAACTTACCACTTGGCTTCCTTTTGTCTTTTTCCAAGACAAAGGACACCTTTTAAGTTGGACAGAAGATCAAAATGGCAAAATTCCTAATTTAAGTGATACATAGATAATCTAAAGGATAGTAAATTGAAATGTATGAATGTCTTTTAAGAATTTGCATGATTAAGGAGAAATTAGCAGTACAGGCTATCCTTGGACTTGTTTTTTCCACGTAGAACTAATCTTATAAATGCTTATTTCATGGATGCAATCTAATCTTATAAATGCCTATTTCATGGATGCAATTAGAATTAGATGTATGAAAACTCATTTTCACCACAGTGCCACTTAACACCTGTGGAATTACTTGTTCATATTTTCAGCATCTCCTTTTTGCATAATTTTACAGGAAAAGGTCCTTGTTTCTCAAGCCAAATTAGAGAAAACGTGTACTGAAAAGCTACATTCCATCATGCCAGGGATATCATTCTGGTTTTCAGTTAAGGCATCTGATCACTGGATTGCAATGGGTAAATTTGTGATAAGCACAGTGACTGAAGTGATTTCTGCCTTCCTCCAGCTCCAGTCTGTTTGTGCCTGTGCTGTGTGAGGCTGGAACTCCTGGACTTGTAATTTCCTTGTAAGTGCCCAGCTAAGACACAGTGCTAGAAGTCACTATAAGATAACAACATTCTGTGGAATGACCAAAAGATAAAAGGGAAGATGTTGATGCACACATCTGTCAGGCACTTTCAAAATTAATAAGCACCTGCAGCAACCAGGGATTGCTGATGTTTGCTGTGGGTCTAGAAGGGAAGAAGCTGCAAAACCAAATGTGGACAAGTGAGTGAAAGGAGGCAAACAGAGGTGTCTCGTCAGTGATACAGAATTTATATTCTTATTTATACCTAACTTACGCTTTGTTTGCATGAAATAGAACAATGTGTGAGGATTTAAAGGTAAAAAGGGTTTGGATCTGGGTCCCTGTCTGTTAACAGAAGAAATTTATTCCCAGAGCGGGGGGCTTTGAGTTAGTATTTCTTATGGGGCGCAGTAGAAAAATGAGTTTACTGTTTTTCTGAAATGGAGTGAAATGATTTGGAGCTGCTTTTGCATAACATCTTTTTGTCTCCCTGCTCATCTATGGAGTAAAGATGTTTCTCCTTATATTCCAGTAATATGCCCTCTTTCTGATCAGCAGCATGTAAAAAGAGAAAGATGAGTTTTCTTCCCAAAATAATAAAGCAGAGGGTTAACACTAGCAGGCATCAGGGAGAGTCATGTTTCTTGCAACAGGTAGGTTTGTTCTCCTTCAGCAGCAGAAAGGCTGACAGAATGCCTGAGATGTACAATGTGTTGGGAACAGAGAGGCAGTAGCTCCGAATAAAGGAAGAAATGAATGGAATAAAAGATTAGGAGAGAGAGAGACAGAGACAGAGACAACTTGAACACATACATAAAATCCCTTCTGGAGGCCCTTATCTAATTGCCTCATTTATCTAGTTTCATTTATAAGCTCAGTTTTATTCTGGGACACTCTCGGAGGCTGTGTGAGAATGGCTGCAGAATGACCTAACTGGCAACAGGCTTTCTACAGACCCTTTTTTTTTTTTTTTTTTTTTTTTTGCATGCCAATTCTCAGGGCAATTACTGCAGTTGCCCTTTTTATATCAGCATCTTGGGTGGCTAGGCCTGGGGTTTGCTCACTCTTTTTAATAGTATAATTTCTTTTGATAAATAAGCAGCTAGGATTTTTTTTTCTTTCTTTTTTTTTTTTTTATGAGAATTCTTCTTTTCCACTGGGACTTCCTATGAACATGTGGGCTTAATGCAGATGCCTGCTTTCACGCAATATAAAAGATGATTTAAAAATGAATCAAAACAGTTTCACAAACTATCTCGTCTCTCCCTCAAACCTTCACTTAGATTATTTCTTAATTTTGAAGTTTTTATGGAATGATTCAGAGCAGATTTTTTTTTTCATTTAAATGAAACAAACTGAAGAATTTTGCCTAAATTTGAAAGTGATTTTCTGGGTGCAGCACAGTCGATGTGAGTTTTTGCTGCTGATTTGAATGAGGCCTGGATTTAATTCTTTGCTCTTACTGGATTTTTATTTTCGGATTTCACTAGTAAACTAAATTTTCATTATTATTAAGATCAAAACTCCAAGATCATTGTTTTCCGTTCTCTGCATGACTGTGGCATGTGTATATTATTGTGAACCTCCAATTTAGGTGCCATCTGTGGCATTTTTTAAGGCACTAAGCAGTGAGAAAAGAGCTATCACATCTCCCCAGCTGGTTGTTGAAAACGTGTCACAGTAGAGTTAAAGTTGGGTTTATTTTTAAATATATTTCATTGAAGAAAGTGTTAAAGATGTTATCTCTGTCAGATATTTAAATGTTGCTAAAATACTTCAGCAACTTTCTTGCCTTGCTGACTATGAAGAGTGTAATAAAACCGTGCTATGTGACAGATTTAGACAGCTGGCTCATTCATGAGAAGTTCACGTTTTTGTCACCCACGTTGAATAAGGAAAGATTAGATGCTAAGGTCAATTTACAAAAATGGTTGTCAGGACATTTTTTAATTGTAGAACTTTTTGTGATGGAATTCAGGGAAAAGACTAAAGGCAGAAAGCAGTGGAGACAAAGAGCTGCTATTAACCTACAGATGCTACCACAGGGTTCATTTTAAGATTGGTCACACTGCTTAGCCAATGAAGTGTTCGTGTGACTATAAGGGACCACCCTTTTCTGGGGTGAGAGGGCAATTTGGTCTTCATGCTCATTTAATCCCAAGATGTCTTTCAATGGACTGTCAGTTGAATCTACATTGTGCAAAATTATGCATGCACTTTTTAATGCAGACCATTGTTCTCTGAGCACTTAACCAAGATTTCTCAACCAATTCCATTTGGCATGAGGTCACTGAAACCCAGGCAAACATATATGGAAGGCAAATGTAATTGTCTGTTCCTCAGAGCTGGAATGTGTGAGACACAGAAATGCAAGTATTGGTTATGCTGTAATTTCAGATTTAATACTTACTAAATGAACAATGACAAATTTCTATAAAGGAAAATTTGTTGCATGCTGCTGCCCTGGAGAGATGATTTTACTACTGGAATGTAACATGGGGAAAGTCTTTTAGATCTGTTTGGCTAAAGTGTTGTCAGTCTTTGATGCATGAGCAGCTGCTTCTAAGGACCACAGGATGTGCACACTGGGGCTGCTCTGCTTTCTTTTCTTAGGCAAGATTTTGTAAAAGCTGCAGTAGGTAGTTTGCAGGTAGTGCAAAGGAAACCTGATAGTTGGTAAGCAGTGAACAAAGAAACTGCCAGCAGAGCTGGAGATAAGAGGGCACCAGTTCTGCAGAATACATCTAATTAATTAATACCTTAGAAAACCTGACTACAGCACGTAGACCACATTTATTGATACATTTACAAAGACTTGGTTTTCTGTTGGCTCTCCAAGGAACACTTAGAACCACATTTGGCAAGAGCTGCTGTAGGTTTTGTACAAGTGACACCGTGCACAGGCAGCCCGTGCTCATGCGAGCTCTTGCCCTGGGGCGCCCCGTTCAGTGTGACATGGGCAGAGTCTGCCTGGGTATCACCTCTTGCACTGTCCTGCTACAGTGAAAATCACTTTATGGACACTTGAAACACATGCTGCAATTTTATTAGGGTTGGTGGGCGTTTGCTTTTTTTTTTCTCATCCGCTGTGAATGATCACAAGTTGACACAAGGGTACGTTTCTAGATTAGATCCACAACACATTAAAGTGTGTGTGTGTTTGCTCTCTCTTTCCCACTCTTTCCAATTACCTTGGTGAAAAATGTAACTTTAGTATTTTACAGGACATGGTAAAGCTGTCTCATCTAGGTGATGTCTATATTATAAAAATAAAATAAAATAATATAAATATGTAACATGAACCCAGTGCCCATCGTTAAATAAAATATATGATAAAAAGCAGACCTTCTAGGATGACTGGTTTTGAAATATGCGAATATAATTTAATTATTAAACACTTGAAACAATCTTGATATTAAGCTGCGATAACCAGATTTTTGCATCTATGCTAGATAAAGAAATAACATTCTGTAATAGAGTTACATTGATGAAAGTGAAGGTTACAGTCTTACAATGAATTGCCTAGATAGGAATGCATTAAGCAGTTCTGAAATATTGTCTCATGATGGAGTTCAGTTTACCTTAGAAACTGTTACAACTGGAATTTATTAAGTCCAGCAGTTTATACAGCGATGTTTGGAAACTGCTTTCTCACTGCTATAATCAGATAGGTACAGGAAGGAGATTTCTGGGATGTCAAAGAATCCATTAAGACATCAGGAAAGTCCTTTGACGAAAATGTGTTTTACAGTGGAATTGCTTCGTAAACTATTTCTCATGAAGAAATAAATATTAAAAAAGATTCCACTCTCTGCAAAACCGTATTTGTGATAGCGGCTGTGTGTGTATGCGTGCACATATTGGATATCAGGACGCCTGTGGAGACGTGCAGGAATATTTACACACATACAGGGGATTTTTCTGCACATTGGTGGATATTACACTTAAATTAATAAAGGAAATCAAATCACCGGTGTTTGTTGCAGGATAACAGTCTTTCAAAAACGACAGGATTCAAAACAAATGCCCGCTGAAAGTGGAGTTTCCAAATAGTCCCAGAAACTATACAATGTAGCTGGTTAGATCCAGCAAATAGGATGTCATGTCTAGGATCTGATCCAGAATACCTGCCCTTGTCACTCTTCGGATGTTTCTGTCCACTTGTTCACACTGGGGGCCGAGATAGCCTTTTTTACACAAGCATTTATTGGGCCTCACACAGACACCTCCATGTCGACAGGCTGGGTCACATTTTGCTGTGGGTGAAAAAAACAGTGATTTTCTAATTTGTTTAGGTCATCACAAACCAGAAAAAGATACAGTACACATTCATTTAGAGCTTTTCTAACCTTGTAGTGAAAAAGCATATAAATTAAAAACAGCATAGAAAGGATGAAATATTAGGAGTGTTGAAAACATATTTTCTAAAGTTTTAGAATATTAGGGGGAGAAAGTAATTTTGTATATAATTTTGAGGACGTTACCTGGGACAAGACTGATAAACTCAAATAACAGATTTTTTATGAAATGTCCAATTCCCATATTCAGGTTTCATTTAGGAATCTCAAGCAAGCTCCTTTGTATACTCAGAGTTCTGCACTACACAGGTGCCTCAGCAAAGCACACTACACCTGAGCAGTGCACCCAATGCACTCCTTTGGCTCTTGAATCACTTAATGCTGGGACCAAAATTGAACTCCTATTGGAGAAAAAAGTGCCAGGGTGTTTTTTCAACCATTTTTCTCAGTTATATAAGTTTCAAAGTTTTCCCCTCTCTTTAGCAGATGCCTGATGATTTATCTATAGAATTCTAGGTTAATCAGCTTGCTTCAGTCCTTCAAATATAGCTCCTATTTTAAATTGTAGCCAGTGTTAGCAAAATTAATAATCAATAACTTTAGCTGTGGTAGTATTTTCTTCTGGGGTAGTCACAGGACTGTGATATATATATAATGTATATAATATTTCTTTCTTTTTCTGCAGGTGTTATGCTGCTTAATGTTAATGTCTATTGCAATGAACTTTAATATGGATTTATGGATATTTATACTACACTAACAAAATGCAGGTTTTCTTGATTCTGTCCAAGAGTTTCTTAACTACATGAAAAGGAAACTCATACCTTGAAAGGTAAATTTTCTTATTTAAACTATAATAGTAGCTTGAGGTTCAACTTAGACAATCCCTATTAATTGTCGTGTGGGATACAGGGAAGGAAGATCCTTAGTGTACATATTTTCTGTGGCTTTCCTGCTCATCATGTCCATCAAATAATCTATCATAAAGCTGTGATTTTTAAAACAAAGCAGGTTATTCAAGACCCATTTATGTTCATGTTGGAGGCATTTTTTACTTTTAAGTTCCACTTGGACAAAGGCTGTAGAATGGGCCTCATTCTCTAAAAGCAGGATGGCTCTGGAAAGTGAGGACAATTGAAGTTGGGATATTTGGCCAGATTACCTCATCCATTTCTCTAACCTGCCTTCATTGCTGTGTTTTGGATGGTCAGCTTATGAATCTTTGCCAGTAAGATACTGTATTAGTGGTTTAATAATTTCATTTCATTCCGAAGTCACTTCTGCTCATCACTAAAAACCTGGAGGTTGCTGAAATTTACACTCCAGCCTATAAGTGCTGACCCTACTTCACCAGGCCCCTCCTAAGTGCCCTTCCAACCTGGATTATCCATGATCCATCGTGGGATCCTTGTTTTCCCTTAGTCCTTGCTATTTTTTTGAGTTCTACTGCCACAATATGGACATCTCGGTGTTAATCTCTCATGTGGTCAAACTTGCTGTCCAAAATATGCCCAGTCAGGGGACTCTGCTGATGCTGAGGAATAAAATCTTTGTAATGACATCTCCTGGTACCCAGGCTGGCTCTGGAACAGCTGTACTGGCCAAAATGACACAGCTCAGACAGAGCCATGGCCTCTGAGACAGTGATGGCACAGCTGTGACACTCTAGGCTCATTCACCTCATCCCTTGGCTGGCACACCCATCATCTTAGTTCAATCACAGTCACTTTTCCAAGTGACTTCTAAAAGCTAAAGCAACAAGATAGGACTTGATGAAATGACTGTAATAATGGAAGACAACAACATTGATTATTTGCTGTTTAGTGATACATTGTACAGAGAATTCTCTTCAACAAACTGGAGCCCTTTCATTTGGCAGGATCCAAGCAAGAATGCACCAAAACTAAAAAATATGCATTAAATTAGTGAAGTGCAAAAGATGCAATGGAGACCTGCAGTTCTTCTTTATCATCTCTCCTGACAAGTCACCTCTCTGACACTGACAGTGATGATACTGGAAGTGGAAGGTGAATGTCCACACACAGGACATGTAGTGACTGCATCTCCTTTCATTGGAAAATCTTGGTGGAAAAAAAAAGAATACTGTTGTCACGTTTATGCTATCAATTGCATTCTGCACTGGCTCACAATGCATTAGATGTTTTAGCAGTTGCATTCATCCAAAGACTTATTGTTCTCCTGCAGCTCATGAAATCAGTATTTTCTAATGTTGTCTTACACCTGAAGGCCAATATAATATATTGGTGAACATATACTGAAAATTTCTCAGAGCAAATAATTAAAAGCCAATTATGACATGTCACTGCTTTTTTCACTTGTTGGTGTGAATCTGTATACAAACCAGTTCTGCAGAACTCTCCTTCCCAGCCTTGATTACAGCAGCATTTTCCTGTGGGAGTGCAGTGCCCGTTCCTACAGTGCCTTGAGCATTCAGATGTCAGTATCTGTGCAGGCTGAGCTGTTCTTTTGCATTCTTCAGGGACTAAAGGCCTGAAAAAACCATACAAACCAAACAAAGAGTTAAAAGTTGGGATCAAGAAGAAAAGTTTTGATTTTTAAATTAAAGACCTGATTCTCTGCTGTAGTATTATCAGTGGAAAAAATAATGAGATTTCTTTTTTCCTCAGAAAAAGAAGTAAGCCTATAGATGATCTGTTACAGGAAAATACAGTACAATTTGCTATTACTTTATGTAACTGCCTTTAGAGATCTTCCACAAGATTAAGCAATATTCCTTGAGAATTCTTGAAGCATGAACCTGCCAAAACCAGCTTGCTGAAAGTTTATCTTCATAAAGCTGCCAGCTTATTGCAGGCAGTGATGGTGGTTTTTTTTTCATTTCTAGCTCATCTAGATTTCCCCTAAGAAAGGGGGAAGAATAACCTGAACAAGTTTTATGGCATTATGATGTGTAATAATTTGCAGAAGTATTTCCTCTGTCTACGAGTTCAGCTTTAAACTGCTGGCTTTTTATTTCCATATTTCCATAGAATGATATTTGAATTGTGCATTCTGGATGCTTATTTAAGCATCTGAACATCAGAAAAGACTTTTTCACTCCAAGAGTGACCAAGCACTAGCAAAGGTTGCCCAGAGAGTTGTGGAGTCTCCATCACTGGAGATACTCAGAAATTGTGTGGGAAATTGGCTGTAGGAGTCCCTGTTTGAGCAGGGCAGTTGGACCAGGTGTCCTCCAGAGGTGCCTTCCAAACTCAGCCATTCGCCATCAGGTGATTCTGTGGAATGTATGCACAAAGGAAATTCTAGTTCAGATGGCTTAAAATATTTCTGACACTGGATGTTTTGGTTAGGATGATAGGACCATCCAAAGGCTACAGGTTCCTAGTAGAGGTACCATGTTGTGTCTCTGCTGTAGGTTTGGTTGCACAGGTACAAGTTTGGAAAAGAATGTCAGGATCTCCCAAGTGATCTAATCAAGTAATTGAAATAGGAGCATCATGGAAAATTAAGTTAATTAGTGACAAATACAAAATTACTCATTCTCTAGGAAATCATCTACATACTAAGCTTGAAATGAGCAGGAAAAAGATTCTAATAGTTTAGTGGGGACCTTAGAGAAACCTTGGCTAAGTGTCCAGCTAAATCCAAACAAACCAAAACAAAATTCTATGAGAGAATAGAATAGAATAGAATAGAATAAGACATTGTTCATTATACTGGCATTAGTATTAACACCCCAATTATGTGCAAATAGCTGGAATAGCAGCTTGTGCACTGATTACTCTGTCACATATTAAATTCCTAGACTGATACTCCTGTGCAGAGGAAAGGATAGTTTTTGGGGTCTGAGAAAAAACAGGTATGATGGAGGTGTAGAAAACAGTGACAGAAGAAAAAGAAGAAAAAAATTTAGCAGTCTTGTTTATCTCCCATTTCAACATCAGAAGAAACATCAAGGGAAAAAATTAAGCTAAAGAAAATAAAATTAACTAGCTGAATTTGTGACTACTAAGATATCAAAAGATACCTGAAGCCCATGTTGTACTAGGATTTTAAATAGATATTTCTGTGTGCAATGGTGCCATTCAGAGTAATATTAGATAGGGTAAAAATAATTTTTTAAAAAATAAGAATTCATACTTAAGTTCCTCACCAGTTGACTGGGCTTACATTTCCCCCTCCTATTTTGATGTGCATCTTGTTAATGGTTCACTACAGGGTTTGTTGCATTTTTCCTTGAAAGAGAGTAATAGAGTACAGGCCCACTGGTTGGTTTCAGCATAGCACTTTCTCTGCTCAGTCTTAATTACTACCATGATTGTTTAAACATCCACACACAAGAACTGGTTCCCCAAAGATGTTAAAGACAGAAAGAATGTGAAGGTGCTTCTTTAGCATAGCACCAAGTCCTAATTTCCAAAGCATTTCTGAGAATCACACTGAAGGTCCTGTATTATTTAAGGGATTTGAAACATGTTTTGACACCTTTGGTGCAGCATATTTGAAACCCTTTCAGTTTTACTGTTTACATACTTCCACAGCTGTCTTTTAAATAGAATGCATTATTTTTTTGACCTGTAAGGAATTCCAGTTCTGTAATGAGCAATGAGTACATTACATATGTTCTAGTTAAGAAAGTTCCTACCCTTAAAAAATTATAAGCAATATTCACATGCAATGCTGTTTTGGAAACGGTTAGAGAGAATAATATGATTTTCAGTGGAGACTTGTTCAGATTTAAGGTAAAAAGATCTGTCTTTTAATTCCTACATCTGGAAGAAAAATCTACATTTGAAATTATTTCTGTTTAGCCAACTGCACAGGATGCAACATTCATTACCTGTCACTACTTAAAGCTCATTTATTTGAAGTTACTTAAAATGGGAGGCTTCTCTTTCTCTTGCTCAAGCACAATTCCAGTACAAAGCTTAGCAAGAAACATAACCTCAGGCTCCTGCAGCATCTCTTGGAAAAGAGCTCCAGTGGCATATCTTTAGCAAAGAATGACCTCTTAAGTCACAAAGGTGTTTTATTTGGGAAGATAATGATTTATTTTATTAATAGATGTGAAGTATTTGTCTATGATAATGCTATAATACATGGTTCTTTTTGTATGCAATTAGGAAGGCAGAAGTCACACTTCTTTGAATCCAGCTGAGCATGGCTGGTCACTTTTATGATTTAAAGTTTTCTACCGCTCTCGGTACTTGTGAATATAACCTCGCCTTTTATTCTACCATCAGTCAAGAACTTGCACTCATCAGCCTTGGATAATATTTATTAATGGTGGGGTGGAGTAGAAACAAAGATGGAAAAATTTCTGGTTGGCAAGGTGCCTTAGGAGAAGAGGAATACAAATGCAGCTGCAGTGGAATCCTCGCGTGTGAGAATGGCTGGTTTCCCTGAGCTGTGCTCTGGGAAAAGCCACACTTCTTTCTCAGGATTCAAGCGCTGCTCTGGGACCAACACGTATCGAGAGAAAGCCTCTGCCCCACAGCACTCACACTTTGCATTCTTAGGGCTTGGAAGAGGTGGAAATGTTCAGGCTGAGCACAAGTTGAAGTGAGTCTCACAAAGATAACGCAAGTCCTGAAACCGACTGTTGGGACTTGATCTCTCCTGCACTTAGACAGGACCATGATTTTGTTTATATAACCAGTGCTTCGCTGTGTCTCCTGATGTGGAAAATGGAGAGGAATAGATGGAGCCACACTCTGGGCTGGAGAGAATTTTTTTCCTTGTATCCCTCAATCTATAAAACTCTAAAGGGTACAGCTTGATTACTCTTACAGTAAGCACTATTTGGTCCGCAGAAAGTCAGCCAAAAATGTAGCTGATAATGACTATTTATATGGTCTGTACAATTCTAGTTATCTTAAAGAGCTGTTCATATATACAGTACAGTACAGTATATCTTGCTTGTTAAAACAGGCTTTCATGAAACTGTATAACAACTCTAAATGTATGGAACACGAAGGAAAAGTTGTACTGGGGGCTGGGGCCTCGCTGGATCCCTTCGCTGACGTGTGCAGTGAGCCGGGAATTCTTGACTGTGCAATGTGTAAAATAATTTTTGCTGCCTTACCATAGCTAGTAGAAGAAAGCTGCCTCTACTGTTTAGAGGCATTTAAAAGTCCAACATGCTTTAATAGATTAAAACTCATTCTGGCATAGCTCAGGACTTCATGCTTTCTTCAGCGCATCTCTGTTCGCAGCTCCACTGAACACATAGAGTGAGTTAGTTGCTGTATGTGCTATCTGTAACTCAGATGTGCATAAATCAATGCAAATGGAGGGCCAAACTCTGCAGTAAAATAATGATACTGAACACAAAACAATTTCTCCAGCAGGCTTTTGACACAATATCAAAAATCTCTACTTCCCTACTAAAATGAGGGAAAAAAAGCCAGACAAAATTCCTGAATGTTCAGATTTCAAACAGGAGACACTGCTGTAGAAATCTTGATATAAAATATATGGAATTATGATTCAATTACCTGCACATAAGATTTAGGTATTAGAATGATACTTAAGTATATCACCAACATTTGTGCATCAGTTGTTGAGGTTTTTTCCTTTATAAGGGAAAATGTCAAGAAAAAATAATTTTGTTTCACTCCTTGTCATAACCTAAATTTACTGCTTGTCATAGAATAAATATAGCATCTCTTCAGGTACAGCTTCTAAAATTAAAAAGTATACCTTTAGTCCTGGGAGAGATGCCAAAAGCTCGTTACTTGTCTCCAGATTTACTACATGGGAATAATGTGGAAAAAACTCATGGCTTTTAAGATTTAAACTCAGCAGCATATCAAATTTATTCTTATATGGTATACTTGTTCATGACCTCTAGTCTTAAGAAATTCTGTCATGTTTGAAAACTAGTCCCTAGCGAAGCCTGTATCAATGTTAATAGCTAAGAGGTCAATGCAACTGCTAAACAGTTTGTATTACTGTCAGGGTGGTCATGAAAACAACACCTGCTGCATGAGCACTTGGCAGCTGGGTCAACAGGCACTGTGGGAATTTATCAATTTAGGGGGCCACTTGCATAACACTTTGACTGATGAATTGGGAATGACTGGCTTACTGGTCTAAAGCTGCTTTATTATGTGTGGCTTTCTTTAGGATGGCAGAGGCTTCCTGCAGGCTCCAGAAAATAAGCAAAAGATAAACTGAGCTGTTTTTTTCCTTATAAAGCGATAAAAAGTGAGAAGTCCTTAATAGCCAATGCTAGAAAGACTTTAAGAAAAGGGGAAAAAATATAAAACCAAAACAAAAACTTTTACAGTCAGTGAGCTGTGATGTGATTGAAAAAAATCCTTAGGTTTTTCCATCGTGGTTACAAAGGACTTTTTGTGAAGTACTTCTGTAAAGTGAAACTCTCTAGACTGGTATTAGCAAAAAGCTCTAATTTCTCTTTAGTGTCTCTTGTGGGAACAGTAACTGCATGTGGGTAGGTAAATGAGATAAGAAATTTGTATGCTCCAGCTAAACTAAACATAATTAGACATTAATTCTGGCTTTCCATTCCCTCAAATGACTTAAGGGATAGTAACTTTCTGAACAGAAAGAAATCATATGGCCCACCTGGGTTGGTGAGGGCATTCACCAACAAAATTGTCTCCTTCTACAAAGCGTTTCCAGTAGGAGCTTTGGAGTTTATCTATAACTATCAGAACTGAGTATCTTGATGCAGATTACTCTAAAACCGTGTGTTTCCATTTCCACAGGAATTGAAGGCTCAAACAGAGCTTCACTTTCATAAATGCTTTTCTTCTGTCATACTACCAAACACTCCTGACTCACATTAAAAAATCAAATCACTAATGGTTTTCTAAAGAGCCTGAACAGCGTCAAAATGAGGCATGGCCTAGATATTGTCCCTTGGTGTCTGAAATCAGCCTGTTTGGAAATGCTCTCCGACAGCGGAAACCCCGGAAGGTGATGATGGAAAGGATGATAAGTGGAATTATATACTCTGGAGGGGCATGAAAGAGGAGTGAGATGGTTTGAATCAAGTTCAAGTTTCAATCCAACGGGAAGCAGCAATTCCGCTGCTGATCTGAAACACATTGAAGTCCAGATCTATAAGGTGTTACGAGGAGAGGAAGAGGAAATCTTCTTCTGTGTGCAGGAACACGTGCTCAGGCTCTGCCCTCCTTCATAAAAATCACCTGCTGGTTTCAGTGAGCCATCCTGGTCAAAACAGCCACTCATCCCCTTTGGAATCACTCTATGGATGGTGGCAAACTCTTAAAGCTTCACACTTAAAACTTCACAGCACATATTTTAAAAGGAAAACTTTTGCATTGTCTGTCACTTCTAGACTCTTCTCTGGATATCTTTCCTTTTATCTGTAATTTCCTTAGAAATTAAAGAGATCATATTATAAATATTCTGAAAGAAAACTTACAAAGCCTCTTTATGGCTGTTCTTCCACCATACAAAGTTTATTTTCTTACTTCTTGGTCTAGTAATAATGTTTAAATTACAGAGTGTACGGACCTATCAACAAATCTTACTTATTTAAATATTCATTTTCACAGTTGATTTTCTCCTCTCATCATGCTAGAAAAATGATTGCTTTTTCTTTTCTAATGGGTTTGTCTCCTATTTTCTCTGTTATTGACTAACTGGGATCTTTTGACCCCTATACATTTTCTACCTCACTGTTTACTTAGCTGATTTTTCTTTTCAGTTCATCAACACTTTTGTGATTGATATTAGTATGTATTTTTAGAAACAGAAAACATGATAGAAAAGTTATAAAACAGAAAGTAGGAAACTAGAAAATAAAGAGATTTTGGTGTTTGGTCACAAAAACAATTTATAAAATGCTAGTATTTGCATTGACCTTCAGGATATCTGACTAACCCTACCTTTTAGTTGAGAAGAACATAAGTCTTTCTCCCTGTATTTCCTCACTAGTACCAATCCCTGGAAAGTAGTATTAATGGGTTTTTTTGATAATCCTCAAACAGTGGAAGTATTTTTCAGAGACAGTTTTAACTAAAAATGTCTTTCAACTGCCAGTTTAACTAATGTGCCCAATGTTGGTTTTATGTGCCTGTAATTTTTAATGTTTCCCACATCTCCTCCATCCTCAGAGCTAAATATCCTATTGGCTATACTCATTTCTCTCTGGGATTTTTGGTAATATGTAGTATACCTATATTTTGCAGCACTTCACATGCTTAGGGCTTTTTTTAAATCACTTCATTTTCTGTGAGCTCTCAGGCACTAATGTATCATTATAACAACCTTTTTACAAAAAGAAGGATTATTTCACTCAGTGCTTTCAATGGGGGTCTATTTAGTTATTGATATGAAGTATTTGGAAGAACTGAACAGAACTTTTACTGTGGTACCTGGAATTCTGTATTTCAAACTGCTTTGGCAATTGTGGGATTCAGAACCTCTGTGTTGATCATGTTCATCAATTTGTCATATATCACCTCAGTTAAACACCTCATTTTTATTACTTGAAGGATTGTTGTAGGATGGGATTTTCCCATTGCTGAGTGTTGAAGACTTATGCAAAGAGTTTTGCATTAGTCTCATCTTCTGATCTCCTAATGTTTAACCTGCGACCTAATTTGATTTTTTTCTATGTCCAAGTAATAGAGTTCTGTCTTAAGCTACATTTGAGACAAGAAAAATAGGAGTCATGGTTTTGTTTGATTATGCAGTAGTTTTCCACAAGACAAAAGGATATGGCCTCAAGCTGTGCCAGGGGAAGTTCAGGTTGGACATCAGGAAGTATTTTTTCACTGAAAGGGTTTTTAAGTATTGGAATGGACTGCCCAGAGAAGTGATGGAATCACCATCCCTGGAGGTGTCCAAGAAACACCTGGACATGGCACTCAGTGCTCTGGTTTAGTTGACAAGGTGGTGATCTGTCAAAGGTTGGACTTGCTGATCTTGGAGGTCTTTTCCAACCTTAATGTTTCTATGATTCTAGAAAGATCAAAAGAAATAAAGCCCTGCACCTTCATGTAATGTTTATTTTTTAAAATAAAATAATAATTTTGTAAGCTTGCAGCAGCTTACAAATGACCACAAGGAGAAGAAGGTTGGGTTTTGATGGAACTGTTAATTTCCAGCAAGGGGCTACTCCAGGGCATGATAATTTTGTTCTTCTACACTGCCCCAGGCATGGAAGATTCTCTTTGTAAATTAACAGGTCTGCCAGGGACCACTTCTCACAGGGGTTTTTTAGTAAGTGATGAATTTCTAAGACATGACAAATCAATAGGTTCATTATTTTATTATTACCACCTACCTATAGTCCACCTGTAGCATTCTTACTTTGTGTTCTACAAAGCTTATTGTGGTAGGGTTTATGTGAATATTTGTTGTATTGGTGTGGTGCACACCACGAGGAGAAGCAACAAAATATTAACATGGAAAAGAATATTATCTTGTAAATAACATTAATTTGTTACTAAAACTTTACATGAACATTTGCCAAAGCCATGGAGTTTTTAAGTTGTTTACATGGGTGGTATGAACTCAGCATGGAATGGGAAATACATCTGCAATGCTCCATTGTGGAAGTCACTCACTATCATTCCCTTAAAAGCTGCAGTGGTGTGAGACTGAAAGACAGCAAAACTCAAAACTTTGCCTGAATGAAAATTATCCCATGCTTCTGAGAAGAGTTACCAAAAACGATATCCCCGTGCCACAGTCTGTTTAATTTCAACTGTGTGCCAATTTACAAAAGTATTTTATAGTTTTCTGGTTACTTTCACCAGTAACCAAACACAGTCTTGACCCTTTTCCATGCATGAAAACAGCCAACCATGAGTGCAGCAATGGGAGGTCTGGCCTTTCAGGTATGTCAGCTGAAGACCACCCTACTGGAAGAGGTAACAAGAACAAAAAGCTGAGGTCAAAAAAGGCAGCCCCATGTAATTAGATACTAATAGTGGATTTAGGGTGTAAAATTCACTTAAAACCATACACCAACAGACTAAACAATCCCAGGAAGAATGGCAAGTTTTGTTCTAAAAAATGTTTTCAATACCAGAAAGCATAAATAAAACATACATAATAACCTTGACTGACAGACTGCACCAACCTGCAGTAACATCTGCTTTCAAATTATTTGTTGTAGTTTTGGGATAGTACAATTATAGAACATGGAAAGTCCACTACCCCTGAAACTCTAACTTACAGTACAGTGTGCAACCAGTGTCATGATTTTCTTGTTGTATTCCCTTGTTATCCCACTAACAATGTTTAGAATTTAAGTCTGACAAGAAAATAAATTCCTCCCTTAATAGGAAAGCCAAAAATGGAAGTCTGACTGTATCTGATACCCATGGAGGAACATGCTGAAGTAGATGCTGAACAAATAGGCAGCTGCTTTTGTAGGGTACTATGGGGTCAAAGTATTATACAGAAAACTTCACTTCTGATGGCTGACTCCTTTTGTGTTGATTTCTGATACTTTTGCAGGATGGATGTGCAACTTTTACATGTCAGAACTTGGTCTGATAGAGCAGCAAGATCCATCATGAAGAACATGGTATTTCCCCAGCTAAAGTGAGTATCTATCTGCTAGTCATCAGCTCTTATTGCTGCTGGGGCCCCTGGGTCATGTTGGGAACTGGCTTTTTGCAGTCCTTCCAGATTCCTTAATCTTTTCATGCATCCAGCTGCTCTGCAAAGATCATGCCTTGAGGAGCTTTGGCTTGATAATTTTCATTTATCCTCATTTTACAACTGGTAAATTAGTCTAAATAATTAGAACAATCCTATTAAATTCTATGTCTTATAAATCACTTGAGTGGGATTTATAAGCCCTTTGGAAGAAGTTCTTTAAGAATGGTTAAAGAATTCCCTGTATTTCTGGCACAGAGTCCAAGGACAGAGGATTTCCCTTCCTGGTGCTCCAAGCCTGCCAAGGGAGAGATATATAATAGAAGGGGTATGGAAGGGGTATGTTCAGTATCAGTAAGCTGTGACAACTACACCTACTGAGAACTGAGCCCTCACTGTTATTGTCCATTGGTGCTATCTCCTGTACAACAGGAGAAGAGATATTTGGGAAAGACTGAAGAGATATTTGGGAAAGACTGAACGAGTCCCTTAGAGCTTACTTATGGCCAAACTGACCCTGGCTAGGACTCACTGGTTATTTTCTGTGCTTGCTGTTTAGTACACAGAACCTGTTTTGTTACACAGTGCTGATTTTTGGAGGCAGCTTCTGTTGTGCCCTGTCCCACCACAGTGGCAGGTGAGGAAGCAGCAGTACTGGGGAGAATTCCAGCATCTGCCTTCCACTGATGCTGCATAACTTTCTGTGGTACTTACAAATCACTCGGCTTCAGAACTACCAGGAGCATCTTCTACCAGTCCATATGGTTCCAAATTAAGTAGGTCAACTTCTCTATGAAAACATGCTAAGAATATACATCTAGGTGGGAAAGTGGGCAGCTTTCAGCACAATGTCAAAGTGTAAAAATTCCCAGAAGTGAGTGCTGGTTACCCCTCTGCTGCTCTGACATTCGCCTCCTATGAGACAGTGAATTGATTCTGCTTGCTGCTGCTGGAACATTTGCTTTTAGGGAGCCCCCTGCATTGGGAATTTTCCTTTTTTTGAACAACAGTATTGCATAATTCAGCCACATGAACAGAACTGCAGTTACCTTCTGGTTTTTAATCTATTTGGGCTGATCCCAAAAAGAAGTGCAATACTCACCTTTTTGGGTCAACAATCTTGTAGAGTTTTCCACTATGAGGCTGTGTCATACTTTTACTGCTTGATAATATGTAAATCTCACCTGTTAGGGAAAACAGTGCAATAAATTACTTCTCCTTTCCTAAGATGTTAAATACATGACTTTTGTGAGCTGGTTGTATTTGCCAAATGAGATTTTAAAAACTTCAGAAGAAACAGTGAAATATACAAAGGAATCATTTGCTATTTGAAAATTTATATAAGCACTTTCCCCAAATGGATGTTAAAATGTGAAAAACATTCTATAATGAGAGATTTTTTTTTTCACAAAGTAGAGAATTGATTAAAAAAATTAAATTGGTGATGAAGGGCAAAGAGGGGTCAGTCTGCTCATGCAATATCTTTGCCCTTTAATTCCGTAGTGCTGGAAATAAAAGCAAGTATTTTATACATTGTGTCATAGTGAGTGCCAGGTTCACAGCATGTGAGACACAATAAGGATTTTTGCCCCTTCCAGCAACACATCCTCTTCTCAGTTCTCCCTACAAGGCTGCTGAGGTATAGCTGAGAGCAGTGAGAGAAGCTTTGGCAAAGGACAGATAGCCTTCTTTTTAAACATTTACTATAATTATGAACACTGCTGCAGAAATTACTGATAACCCTTGTAATTTAAGAAAAATTCTTTTAGTATTTACCTAATTCATCTTCTCCAAATCCCAAGACAGGGCCTGAAAAGAAACCTCTACATGAGCCAGTGTTGCCAAGGCAGAGGGGTTTCTCTTGCCACTGTTTGGTTGCAGGACTCTGTTGCAGCGTTAAAAAATTTCTACATTCACAAATACAAAAAAAAAAGTTATATTACATTTTGAACAGAGGGTTTTCATTGTCCAGATAAATAAGTAAACACTTGTTGCAAGTAGCTTCATACATACATCTGTGCAGTTCCTTGTCTTACGACTTTCTGTACCTTTTTCCAAGGATTAGGTACGTTCTGTATGTCAGCATGCATTAGAGTGCTGTGCTATTTTATTCCCAAATCTAGAATCTAATCTGCATTACCCCACTGCTAAACTGGCCAAGTGACACAATATACAAGACTGACACAGGCAGCTGAGTGACTAAATCCACTTGCCATGCATTTCTGTTCAGAGTGAGCTGTACCACACGTACCCATTGCGGTCTCCAAACACGTAGCTTCCATAGAGCCTCTCCGACTGGCAGCCCCGATACACAAATCCACCAACCAGGGAGCCACTGCTGAAGGGTTTGAATTCTAGAAGGGAGGGCTCACTCTCTGAAAAGGAACTACCGTAGCATTAGATCATATGCATTTTCATATTGATGCACATCTAGGAAAACGTTACTGCTTCAGTTAAAAAGATTAATTCCATTTAAAGATTCCTCAGAATTCAAGATGCATTGACATTGTAATGTTAACATCTCAGAAATGAGATGTTAAAAAAAATCAGAAAATTACAACAAAGTCTGTTTGGGAAACAATCCATTAAAGATTTCAAAAGGTGAGGCTATAATTGCTTTCTTCCATGTGCACAAGCTGGGAGAATAAAACTACATAAAGATTAGGCTGAACTTCCATTGAAACCAGAGTGATTACTGCTATTAATTTCTATATGTCAATCAGTCTGCAGACTGGATCTCCTGAACTTCAGGAACAAAATAACCCCATTCACTGTAGAGTCCAGCGCAGAAATTCCAGTGATTTTCAGTAGAATTAGTTTTGAAATCCTTTCAATGGTTTGAGAAACTTCCCAATTCACAGTTTTAAACCTGGTATGTGTGTTATATCCCATAAAGCACTACTATTGCTGGCTGTATCTTCTCATGGTACTTTATTTTATGCTGCTGTAGTAGTTGCAATTCCTATACTTCTTTTCTGCTTTTTTATTTCACAAAACCACTGAGTTTAGTCCTATCAAACAATTCTTCAAGGAAGTTTCAGTGTACATTTTCCTATTCATGCAATCAAATACCACTTAGGGTACAAGTAGGCTCCATTTGACATGCTAGCTGCATAATTTTTAAAAAAGCCACAGCCAGTTGACCATTTTTTAATAGGATTTTTTTTTAGTCAGCAGGCTATCTGCAAGCCTTTGATAAATGCATTTCCCAGATTGTTCTACATGAGTTAGAGCTGAAATTTTATGGGGGAGAAAACGGTGATGAACTCTTTATTGAAGCCATTGACCCACAGCCTAGTATTAATATTGGCAAGCTGCTCGGGACAGACACAATATTGCTTAGTTTACTCTGCAATAAGGATGCAGTCAAAATTCCATTGGAGCAGTGGTTAACCAAATATTATTCTTTGGTTTGGCTTCTATAAAATGGACACAGAAAATCCATGCAATAACTAAAGTAGTACAATTGCATTATGCTATTGTGTACTGTTGTGCCAGCCAGCACAGCTGCTTTGCTTTTAAGGGGAGTACAGGTGGGAGAACCCAGGGATGTGATTAGAAAGGGAAATGCTACATTCCAGAAGACAGGCCAGTTCTCAAAGCCTTTAGACACCGTTGGCATTTATCACATGTTACCATCAGGAATTTACAAGCTGCTAAATGGGCAGTCAAGGCAGGTGATAGCTCAGAGGAAGTGTCACCTGGCCTGCCTGAACTTGCAAGGGACCTTGGTGAGCATCAGAGTTAAACATCAAACTGAAATTGTGACTGGCAATCATACTGATTCAGAGAGAGCATGAAGCACTTTAATATTTTAGAGTCCCTAATTGAGTGTATTTATCTTTTTGTAATCTAATCTAAACTAGTAATTTATTATGAAGTAGCAGCATAGTGCCTTTTTCTAAGTTTTTTATTTTTAGTAACATTTAAACAGAGCTCAGTCATGTCCCTGTTTGGTTGTGGTCTGCTGTTGTCTATCTCACTTTTTCCATTATAAGAGGCACATTACATGAGGTTTCCATTCTCTGTCTCAAAAGGTTATTTGTGAAAGACTAAGAATACTAAGAAAACTAAGAATGCGTTTTCATCATTTCCTGATATTCCAAAATATTCTCTTTATGAGCCAAAATATGCAGCAACAGTGAGATCTTTGACAGACTAGCAACTGTCAAATTTGTTAAATCTTATTTACGTGATATTCTACACCAACAAGAACAAAGTTGAGTCATTTCCATTTGGTTTTGGCCTGCATCTTTTATCTGCTTCTACATCGAAGATTTCTTTTGACAAGATAGAAATTTCACTTCTATCTCAGATAAGTTGTCTATCCTATCTATGCTGTAAGTTTCCTATCGTGGCTATACAGGCCTTTACATATTCTCTTCTGCTTTCTGTTTATTATTCCATGGAAATAATAGAACCTGACTGTTGCCAGCAGCTTTACCCTGGATAGAACTTACCATAGTCTTTGCCCTTTATTATTTGTAAGATCCTTGCTGAAGATCTGTTCTTTCCATTTGAATCTGAACAAAGTATAGTTAAATTGACGTTTACATCTGTTGGGTGCCGGTCCACAGCACACCTTTAAAACAACAACAAAAAAAAAAAAAGAGAAAATCCATGAGAAAGGTGAGTTCATGACATATAACTATCAATATGAAGCATTACATTTTAAAGCATTATTGTTTCTTTGTGGTGCCTATTGTTTCATTTGAGCAACCTATTTCATGCTGAGCCAAAATACCTGAGAAATGCATTGAATTTATATACAGGAGATAATACAACTTTCCCATTCCTATACATTTCTATTTAATGTGAAATAAAACTATTTTTCCCTAGTGATATAATGTAGTCTGCAATATAGCACCTGGAAAGAATAGTACCTTAAGCTAAATGAACTTACATGGTGTAGGAATTTTGGACTGTTAAAAAGTCCAGAATCAAGTCCTTATCTGAACAACTTGACTTTCTGATTTTTTTTCAAACCAAGACTTTAAATGTCACTTCAGTACTACCACCCACCTAATTTGCTGAATTATGTGTTGTTTAGTTAAAGCATTGTTCTCCTCCTTGCTATTGTTTAGATATCACCAGATGTTCTCATTTGTTTTCCACGTGCCTTTTTTTCCCAGTCAAGATTTCCATTTCAGCTGTACTTTACCAGCTTTCTGCTTTAAGCTCTTTTCTTTCACAAAGGTAGTAATTTTATTACTGATTAAAGCTAAAAATTCTGTACTTTGTTTCTGTCATTTTGGTCCTGACTTGTAGTAGTTGTGCATGCTCTTCTCTTTCCCCTTTGCCAATGTACATTTGTTTCTAACTGTGACATATGTGTGGAGGTGGAGGAGTGGAAGATTCAAAAAGTTCACGAGTGCTTTTATTACTGAAATATTGCTGCCTGTCTGTGTAAAAGCAAGCCGGGTTGAAAACTGTCTGCTCCAGAGCAATTTCAGTTTAGTGGAAACTTACTTACCGGCCTGGATTGTGGAGTCCATGTGCAAAAATCTCAGGAGGTTGGTTGGTGCTGTTGAAGTGTGGGTTGCTCCGTGGGATGGAGTAAGGGACATTGCACAGGTCAGTATTGACATCGAGGCGCAATACAGAACCTGTAAAATCACTGAGAGAGTTGGAGGGTAAAATAATTGGGTTTTTAAAGGTGTTTCACTGGTAAATTTAATCCATATAATACTAGAGTGAGCCAGCAAAATAAACAACCCACTTTACTGATTAATCATGTAGTGATGGATGCAAGTCCCTCATGGTGGATGCAAGTCCAAAGAAGTGTAGCAAAGCCTTTCAGAGATTCACTTGGGCAAATATCTTGCCTTGTTATGTGCAGACTAAAATGCCTCTGATCATGTTGTTGGGAAGCAACTTGATCATAAGAATAACTTTCTAAACATCAAAATTGTTTAGGGCCTCAAATATAAGGCTACTAAGTCTTTTATGTCTTTTGTCATCTAGAGTAAGTTTGGATATAAACTCTTTGTAATTACAAAGTGCTTTTTGCTCACACTCTGGATCCTACTCTTGAATTCAACGATTTCTAGTCACAATACAATCCAAAGACTAATTATATAGAAAGCAAGTGAGAAAAAATTGTACAGTTTCAATGCAGGTGTTGGTACTTTTTTATAAGGATTCAGAACTTTCTTGTTACAAGAAACAGGAGAAACCAAAATGTGTTTTAACTTACATTTGTGATTGGGATGGAGGAAAGGAGAAGTAGAGGAGCACACTCTTACCATAAACATGAAACGATGTAATGTTTAAATTAATTCCATTCCATTAATTTAAAACCAGGTACTACAATTGCCCTCTGGTCTGGGTTTTGACTATACCCTTGTACTTAAGAAATATTTTAAAAACCACAGAAGCACCTGCAATTCTCCTGAGCCAAAGAGGTCTTTGTGCACAATAATAGAAGTCTATCCACTGGTAGTTTTTGTACCTTAAACCATCCATCTCCTCCATGTCATCTAGAGTGATCATGCCATCTCCAAGAAAAATGTATAGGAAGCCATCTGGGCCAAACAGCAGCTGTCCTCCTAGATGTTTTCGATGGAGTTCTGCTACTTCTAAAAACACTCTTGCTGTCCTCATGTCAACTTGGTGTGGATTTTTCCTGCAAGTTAAAGATATGAACACAGTTTTCACAGTTCACTATCTTATGTTCTTTCTGAAAATACACTTGACTCATTCAAATTATACTTCGAGATGTGGATGTTGTAACTTGGTGGAAAAATGCCTAACAGTTATTTCTGAGAAATTTCAATTTTCCAGCATTCACAAACAATTACTTTGCTGCCTATACACAATAAGTAGGAAGTAATCATAATTAAAAAATTACAGAATAACTGAAAAAAAGTCTTAAAAAGAAAAAAACTATGCTCTTACTATCATTCCAAAATTACTATTTGAAATAAAATCCACAATAGTTTTTCTGCAGGTGCCCAAGTTCATACATTGTAAACTCATATTCATTTTAGAAATCAGAAATACTAAAGTGCAGAGGTTGCTGAGAAATACAGAGTTTGTTAATTTTAGACTTCTACTGATACCTGGATACTGTGTACTCTACGACCCTAAGGATGTGGTCATGAGGTCCAATAGCCCACCGTTCTTGGTTGGTGGTATAAGACACATACAGCTTTCCATTTTTCTTGTAATTGGGGTGGAATGCAAGGCTTAACAGTCCTCTTTCATCTCCTCCCTGCAGTCAAATGAAAAACACAAAGAATTGTGAAGTTAATTATGTTCTTTATTGTGTTTCAGCTGGAACCCAAAAAAAAAAAAAGTTTCTTTCTTGTGGATAATCTTTGCCCAAACTCTTTTATTTCTTTCCTGACTACTGCACAAAAAGGATTATAAAACATTTCACTTTGGGGAAGTCTTTAAGAGTTAGAACAAGACAATTGCCTTATGTAGTTATCTATGCACAAGTCTGTTACGCCACTTTTGTGGAGTGATTTGTGTATGTAATCTTTGGGAAGCCATGAAGACAAGTTTAAGTGCTGTGAAGGATTCTTTGCTGGGTTACTAGGTTGCTTGTAATTCGTAGAAGACGAATAAAAAGGTCTATAATCAGCAGTCACTTCTAATCCAAGTATCCAAAACCTAAAACACAGTGCTGGCTGCCAACTCCCACTGTCTTGGCAATATGTTTAGAAAACAGTTAAATTGCTTGTGTAATATGTAAACCTTTGTTTTACCCTGGAGGCAGCAACATCAGTTGTCACAACTATGGTGGTCTGTTCATCATAGCTGGTGTACTGTAGGTAATAAGCAGCCTTGGTCTGTGTGCAGAGAAACCATAGTTTTACATGTGGTCCCTCACTGGAAAGGGGTTTTGGGTTTTTTTTTTGTTTTTTTTTTTTTAAATAGAAATAGAAAAATCTCAGAACAACTTGCTTTTGTTATTATGTTTGCTATGAAGATTAGTACAGTTATATGTTAAGCATCCAATCCATGTAATGTACTGTGACAATTCAAATACCCTGTCAACTTAAATAGAAGGCTTTTTGGTTTCTAAAAAGCTTCTAAGAATGTATGTACTATTACTATGCCTAAAACTGTATTTGTATAAATGAAGAATAAAACTCAGATTCATTTGTTGCTCTTGAAGCAATACAGGGAGCCAAGCTGAGGCACGGAAATAAACACAGCACATAGTTAACAATTCAAGTTCAATTAATATATGTGATTATTCACAAAGTGATAGAAGTTTTGGGGTTTGACTCAGGACTTGCCAGCCCCTCAAAACTAGAACCAGTGACTCTGTTGTAGATTCAAGTGCTCTAGCTCTGCACCCAAAAGGAGACACGTTTTGCAACTCTAACCACACCCAAGATAAGTAATTATGAAATTTGAAATTATAACAGAGGATGAAGCTTTAAAATGTATTTGCACTTCAGAGTGATGGATGGGCCTGTCTTCCTGTTGAAAGTCATCCCACAAAGGGCCTAATTGGGAAAGTGCACAGCTTTAATTTATTTTAATTCAACGTGATTGCCGTACTTCCTTTTTAATCACAACCACCAAAAAGAAACCTGAGTCAGAAATGGAGATGTAAATAGGTCAAGAGATTTCCATACAAACAGATTTGTACAATGAAATCTGGATCCTGCTAATTTAGAGGCAGACAAAATTTGCTAGTTTGTTTGCTAGAAAAATTTAGTTTCAGGGGGTTATCAGAGAGGTTAGTTTTGAAAGTCTAGTTAGAGCTGCCAAATCAGTTGCAGTCATCATGGATGAAGGGACTGCCAATCCAGCTCTTTCTCCTTTATGTGCCAAAAATAATTCTGCAGCTGAGTCTGAACTGATTGTAGATATTATTGTTTGAGTTTCTAAGAGCTTTGACCAAGTTGCTCTGATAAAGTCTGAAGCAAAGGGAGGCAAATCAGTTGCTTTGGGAACAGGAAGGCATATTTCAAAGATTCCTGAGGAATGATTCTATCTGTTGTGCCCAGACAAAGACAGTCCTATTTCTTCTCCTGAGAGATGAGTTCAACTCATTTAAGGGCCCAGGAATGTCAGTGAGTCACACTAGGTCTGCCATGCAAGGTGAGTTATTGAAAGTATTAGTAAGAAAAGATCTTTTTGTTACTGAGCTGAAGATTTTATTTAGTGCTGGATGCCATGGCAGCCGTCTCAATGTGAAAGCGAAGTTGTTGAAAGCGTAAACAGGTGAAAATTAAATTAAGAGCTTTTAATGAAGTACACATGAAGCAAGAATTTGAAAAATGAATGAAACACTGGACCTGCAAGGTAGTAACTATGGCAAGTTGCATTTGTAGGATCAGACCTTGACTTTTATTTATTGCTGCCTTGCATGATTGTTAGAGAGCAGTGTATCACTTTATAGATTGTTTCTATTGCTTCTTGAAAAGTCACACTGCTGTTTTTCAAAGTCAGATAGACACATTTTGTTCTAAAAAGTCTATTTACTCATGCAGTTAATAAAAACTTTGTGAATATCCCTCCAAGATACTGAAATCAGTGCAGCATCAAGACATTAGTTGGCTCACGTTCAACTAGAAATCCAGATGAGTTTTTCCATATTTAGTTTTCCTGGTTTTGGAAACCGATTCTTCATGTGTTTTTTGAACTTTATCACTAACTGGCAAACCTGTGGCAGGGATTTGGTTCTTCCCAACCAAATCCCTGCCACACTTCCATAGCTTTTAAAATACCCTCTATGTGCCAGAAAGTATATAGTTTTCTGTAGTGTTGCCTCATATGCTGCATGGTAAATGGAGAGATACCCAGCAAAATCCCTTTGGAGTAGTAATTTTAGTACTATCAAACCAAATAATTCTGTACAAAATCTCAGACTTTCTCTATAGAATATTCCTCTATTTTATTTTTTATCAATGGACTTTTGATGTGAAACCAGCACTCAGGCTTTACAGTCTTTACTGTGTATACCATGTCAAATAGTTATATCTTTTTCTTGGCAGCTTAAAAGGTTATTGACATCCTTTTCTTTGAAAGTTTCCCTTTCATGGAACCAGCACCAACAAACTGTAGATGACAAATCAGCTCATATGAGATTCTGCACTGCACTATTTGATGGAATAACCATTAATGTTTGTCAGTTGTATAAGGAAGGGCAAGAAGAATGAGACAAATCTTTGTATTCCATTGGGATGTCTGTTGAAGACAAAGAATGATGGTTGGCTGAAATGAGTATTAATTACTTAAACATACTGTGGACTGGGGCCAATGTGAAATTTGTGTCGTAACTAAATCTGGCAGCTCCCACTTTCGATGTCTGCCTGTGCTGCTCTGTAGCTTGAAGGCTCCCCTCTCCTGTTCGTGGCTGTGACACCTTCTGCACCAATACTGTAGCTTTTTACCAATCACTTTTTACCAAAACTGATTTCCTTAGGCCAGGGACCTCGGACCTTTAAACCCCAGTTTGGTCTAGTTTAAGACCACAGCCGCGAAATAATTTAATCAGAATTCCATAAAGTCAGTACAAAGCCAAGTAAACATTAAAACAAAGTGTTTCTATATTTTTCATTTTTAAAGGGCTGTTTAGCTATGTTATGTCTAAAACATTCTAAAAGTATATTGCAGCAGTATGTGTTCCCAACTGAAGGATATTTTTGATACTTCTTTTTGCGTTGCAATTTCTGCTATAATATATTTACACTTGTAAAAATGTTAAACAAGTGCACAAAATTATCCACTTTGTATTTTGACCTAACACAAAGAGAAGTAAATTGCCTGTGAATACTGGATGTGAGACATGTGAATGCTGGATTTTTATAGAATGGTGCTATTTTCATGTAACCACTCCTTAGCTGGGCTCTGCTTCCAATTTGCGTGCTTTCAAATGTACTCTGGTACACCTCTGGTATTACAGACAGAAGGTTTATTATATTATTAAGATATTATACTTTTTCTGTAATTCAGAAACATATGCTGCACTTATTTTTAAGACATGCTGCCATTTAATTATGTCAATATATGTGCTATTACCTATAGTAAATACAGAGAAATACACAGGAATGCTTTAACTGGTATTTTAAATTATTTAATTTAAAATAGATCATATTGTAAGTATGACCCTTAATTACATATCCTTAGTAGTAATTAATGCTAGTAAGCAAAACCAGACGTGACCATTTATTTCCATTACTCTGTGTGGCTTAATAGTAAACAATGTAGGTAGCATATTCCAAGTTTTCCTTTAAAATTGATTTTGAAATGCAGTCTTTATATAATACTTATAAAATAATGGTATTTATACTTAACAGTACTAATGTGATGGGTACATATAAATATATGGTATATAATGGTATTTATACTTGACTTTTTTGTCTGGACAAACTCACTCTCATGTTGGAATGGAGTAACAACCTTTTTAAAAAGGGGCTGTGCTTAAAATATGCAAATTCAACACCCAATATTTTAGCTCTAATATCTTTATCTCTTTTTTTTCATCTATTCTCATAGCAGAAATGCTGGGTAAGTTGTTGAAGTAATATAATCACCTTTAATTTAGTTTATTTCCTACATAATAAATAGCATAACCGATATGCCTTACCAAGTGTTTGATCTTAAGGAGTTTTATTTGTAAAAAAACATGGGTGAAGGGTAAAACCTCTTATCAGGCAACACCATCTGAACTCTTCAGAACGAGATGCAGGAGGGCTGAAGATCAGTGTCAGGTATTCTTCTCAGTGGGAAGTGTTTGCTTAATTGCCATGTTTTGGAAATTTGGCCCGGCACAGAACAGAAACGTGACTCCAGCAGAAGCAGAAGCCTGCCAAGGTCTGCTGCAGGGGTACACCCTGCCCTTCAAGCTGCACCACCTACTCTGAGCTCCACAAGAGGGAATTGCCCCTGCCTGGTGGAAACCCAGCAAACATGGAATGGAAGGAGCAGAAGTTGTCTGGGCTGCAGGGGCAGAGCTCTGCGAGACCTCTTGGGTGTTGAGGACTCCAGTGCTTTGCTATCTGTGGGGCCTGAGGCCTCTGGCAAGGGAAGGATTTGTAACATTAGACATTTACCTTAGGGGAAAATAATTACACTGATGTCATGGCTCAGTATGGGCTGCATACTAGACCCTATCTCCAAAGCATTTCCTTTTTCCTCTTGTGTTGCAGAGCTTTGCTTTTTTCTCTGTTTATAATGGGCTTTGCAGTTGTCTAAGGATTTTTAAAAAAACATTTTCATTATTTTTTACTGATTTTAACAAATGCACTATTTTAATACTTGACTTTAAAATAACTTTAGGTACAGGAACATGTTACAAATTAATTTATACATGAGAAATACTTAAAGGACTGTACTCTGGCTTGGAATTTAGGCACAAAACCTACTGAAGTTAGAGATGCTTTTTATTCAGTTAGGTACAGGGCAGGAATTAGCTGAAAATGGCCAAAGTGCATCCATCACAAACTTTTCTGTTCTGATGTTTGACAGCACTAGAACTTAAAGCCTAATTATTTTTTTCTTCTTACTTCTGTTGCAGCAAAGACAAAATTTTGATATGGGGGGATAATTTTTTCTTTTCCTTACCTTCACAGTCCTTTGAAGATACCAGTCACTAAATGCAGGACCTTTCACTTCTAGTCCTAGTCCTCTGTACTTATTTTTTTAATTCCTCAACTCCAGATTTTGCTGTTCTGCTGGGCAAGTCTTTAGTTTAATCCAAATGACAATCCTCGTCCCCTGATAATACAATTCTTTCTTCCCGTCCTCCTAAAGAAAGTACACGAAACTTATAAATGCAGATGCCAACCCAACACAAACCCACAGCTTGCCTCCTTCACACTCTTCTGGTACAACAGGAATCCTGCTTTCCCAACTCTCCCAGTTATTGGTTGGGAGCGGCTGAAAGCTTTGAGACTGCCCAGAGCCAGCCAATAATTGAGAGGTTTTGGGCAGAGCGACACAGGGCTGCGAGTGTGCTTGCAAGGAGGTGGCCATGAGCCCATGTGAGGTCTGCATCTGGACTGAGAAACTTTATGTACTGCACTGCTTTAGGAGAATTGGAATAACAGAAGACAGTGGAAATCAGTCCCGGAAGAGGGAGATTCAAATAAAGACCAGATGATTATTGCATTCAGTAAAGCTGGCTCAGGAAGGTGTGAATTACACACTTTCCTGCACCACAGAGGCCTCTTGAGCTGTAAGCAGCATTTATCCTCTGGGAACACAGGTGGTGATTCCACCTCTGTCCCCAGCTGGATTTATTTTCAAGGAAGCTTTACATTCCACCAGCAACTCAGTGAGTGGTTCACCAGCGGAGGCCACTATGGGAAGGTAAAAAATAAGTATGCTCCTTCTCAGTTCCCTGGCATGCCTCCACTTTCTGCTCTTTTATTTATTTATTTGGCATATCTGCTCTCCTACACTTTTCCTCTTCAGCATTCTTCCACAGCAGACTGTCTTTCCCTGACAGGTTTTCTGCTGGATTGGTTTGAGGTCTATTGTGCTGCAGAATTGGCCTTCCAGGATAGCAGAGAAAGCTTCCTTCCAGTGAATGAGAATGCAGTAAGTGCTCAGAAATTTACTGACCATGAAAATCCTTCATTAATAGGGCAGAATAGACTTGATGACCTTTGTATTTTTTCCTCCTCCTTTCTATTGCTCTGAAGCTTTACCCACCTTTCCACACCACTTCTGTGATAAAGGCAAATTTTACAACTCTCTTTCAGTGGGCAGTCCAATAAAATTGGCTCAGATGATGCCCCACAGAGAACAGACTACGTTCCATTAACATTCACAAATACATGACATGATGACAAGACACCAATAATCCTTTTTCCCAGTCACCAAAACTGGGGCTTTGCCCCTTCCAATCAAGAATGACTTTTTAAAACTTCCACCCTATTTTGATGCTATCTGACTTTATTTTTCTGTAAACACACAAACAATACAAATTAATCTTCTTAGTGACTTGCTCTTCTACCAATGCTCTAATTTGACTATGATCCTTTCAGCCATCTGTTCTGATTTTCTCACGCTCTCCTTCCCTCACTATGTATATAAAACTTATCTTTATTTTTCAGGAGCATATTCAATATAATTTTTCATTTTGTTTAAAATGCAGATTAATGACAGAGAGTTGTCAAAATACTCTAAGAATTACAATTGAATACATAAGTTGCTTTTTTTATAGCATGACATTTCAGCCAATCACTGCTGTCATTTTTGTCCTTCCTATGGATAAAAATATGCTATGGAAAAATAAAAATCCTACTACCATGCAAAGATCTTCTTTGGCTGCTAATTTTAATAAATGTCCACAAAAAAGTCTACAGCACTTTAAATGAGCTGTAAGACTTTTCTGCTGAGAGAGGGGGAAAAAAGGATGTACAGTGACACAGAGCAAATTTGACAGTGCTTATGTAAAATGAACGAACCTACAACAAATTCTATACTCTGATAATCGAAAACAAATTCATGCTGTTTTACCGTGACCACTTTATATGGAAATTTAGGGATATAATTCAGAACAGAATAACAGTAATTATCATACTCTCTGCATTAAATTAAAACCAGAAATGTTGATCTGTCTAATTGTAGGCATTAAAAAGAACTAGTTTCAAAAAAGAGGGATGCAAATAGGAATATGCCATGATGACATTACTCTTACAGACAATTCTGCCTTTCTCCTTTGGCTCCCAGTGCTGAGCTGTCACCTATTAGAGCAGGTATTTGCTTTTTCTGCTTGCAAAAGGAACGGTACATTCACATGAGCTATGTACTTAAATATTGTGGGGCTGGGAGAGAACACAGAAAACCACAGCCAGCTTGAAGGAAAAAAGCTTTAGATTTCCACTTAGATTGGTCTCCATGTCCTTACCCTTGTCTGCATGCTAATGGATATTAAAACTTGTTCAGCAAGTTGCTAGCAGTCTGCATCTTGCAAAAGAAATGGTTAAAAGAATTCTAAAAACCACCCCTTCAACAGGATACCTTTTGCCAGAGATTAATAAAGGGCTAGAGGAGCTTCATTCAGTCCCCACCCTTTCTATTCCTTTGCCAAGTATTACCATGATAATCAACATAACCTGGATTAAACTGTGGCCTTTATGAGCTCTGTCATTGTTTTGAGAAAAGAGTGAGTTCCATGGCTTATCAAAATGTTGCTCAATCTTTGCTGTAAATATAAAGGTAATATTCTCCATTGAAGGTTATTTCTTAAGCAAATTCCTGGCTTTAGTCACTAAGGTTCTGAAGGTATTTAGGAAAGGCTTAAAAGTGATTTCTGCAAGATATTTCAAATCTCCTTTTCTTCTTATTGTAAGAAACTGGAAAACAGCATTATCTGAATGGATTTTAGTAGGGGAGTGGGAGACAATCTGAGGGATAGAAGTTCAAGTAGCATAAAGAACACAGTAGAGAGAGAGAAAGGATAAAAAAGGTTGACTGCAATTTGTGCTCATATAGCACCTATGATCTTGTCTGAGGTTCTCTCCTGAGGGCACAGACCCCACATAGAACATGAGGCTTTGCCTGCAGGCCTGAAAGATGGGAACATGTCACTATTTCTCAGTTGCCAAAAAATGTGTGTGCAAATCCTAGAGATAAAGCAAATGCTATTCTGCTCTCTAATATCCAAAGAACTTTTGGACTCTGAAATCTGGATGCATGGCAAGGCATATTTCAGCCTCTATTTGGCATCAGCATTCAGCATAGTTTTGATAATAACGTGTCATATCTTCAAAGCAAACGCTGGTTGCATGTGTTGCTGGTTTACTCAGTAATTATTGAGCTAAACATAATAGGCAAAGTCAGACTTTGTATTTAGAGCTATATTTACTGAGCTATAAAGCTCAGTAAATGTTCTTCAAGATTTTACCAGTAAACATACAAAAGCACTACAGGCTAGGCCAGTCTGCTATGTCTTCTTACTCCAGTATTGAAATTGTTTATGCCTACATTCTTTGACCATTCAGCCATTCCAGAAAGGCTTGTCTTATTGGCACAAATGCAAACAGAAAACCCATTTAGATGTCCAGTATCTGCTACTGAGTTTTAAGCTTCCACATGTGAGTGTGAGCATTGGAACTGTATTTGTTATCTAAAATCAAACTCCTTGAAATATAAGGACTGCATTTTTTGGAGTCCTGGTACAAATGCATCCAGAAATAATCCAAAAAAGTCTATGATTGCATTTTTTCAACAAAAATCATGCATGTGCATCATATTTGTACCTGGGTCAGAAAAACATTTAAGCATTGAACCCTCACATTTCTGAAAAGGTACTGAATGGCGGCTAGGAAGAAAAATACATTCTCTGATACTGCCCAAGGATTTTTCTTCCCACTTCTTTGCCAATCCCTTCAACCTCCCAGTGCCCCAGGATCTGAGCAGCCCAAGGGCAGAAAGGCCAGTGAGCAACTTACTCACACTGCTGCAGTTAAGCTTGGCTTTAAATACTGCCCTAACCAATCAAATTATTTTAGCTCTTTCAGTAAGTCTTAAGAAATATATGTATTTTGCCAGCTACCTGAAAACAAGGAGTAAATAAATCCAGAGATATCCAGATTTTTTCCACAGACGTTTGCAAACAGCAGAAGAAGCTAAAATAATAATTTCTTTTGTGGATCCCTCATACAGGTCTTGTCTTTACCTCTCAACTAAAATAGTGAGAAAAAATATTAATATTTTGAAGAGAGACGTGAATATTTTTATGAAATGTGCCAAGTGGAAAAAGCAGGGCGGTGGAGGATATACGGTTTGCTCTCCATGACTAGGATCTGTATATAAGAGGAGAATGATGGCAATCCACAGCCGTGTTGACAATTCAGACATACAGGAAATACCCTTGTAGGAAACTAATACCATCTGGGTTTGGCCCAAGATGTGTGAATGAGAAATATGTTTCTTGTTGAGAATGCAAAGATAGTTTTGGACATTGCAAAGAAGGAATGTGTTAAGCATGCTCAGTTATAAAAATGAAATAGGGTGAGGCACTGCATGCATATGGAATAATTGGAGGAATATGTTTGTGTGTGTCAATAGCTGATGCAGACATAGAACTTCAGAACTCATTTGTCCTAAGACAACCAATAAATTACTATGAAAAATGTCTTCAGTACAAAAGGCTGGAAGATCTCTCAGTAAAGACAGCGTTGGAGAATGCTGATTTGTCCAAGCCCCCACTTTCCCTCATGGAAATGGAGGTTTGCTTGTCACACATGTTGTATTTGGGGGGCAAAAAGTGAAATAGTTCTGAAATTCTCGGAACATCCAGTTCTAATACGTGTAAAAGTGGGAATTTTGATTATTTCAGTGAGTTGTTTTCAGTTTAGAAATTAGTTTTAGTTAAAAGAATGTCAACACTGAAATGAAATATTTCATTTGGCCCTTTCTGAGAACCTTTCAGTCCACACTTGGTGAGAGTATGTTTTCAAAATCTCAGAATATTCTCACTCCTCTCTATCCTGTTCTGGCATTAACTGTCTGAGATTTTAGTGTCTGTTCTTGGCATAGGAAGGCTCTCTGGTTTCTAACGAAGCCATTGCCAGCATTCTGAGGTTCCTAAGACTCGCTGCCTGCGGGATGGATTTTTGCCTCTCCCTTGACACCCTCATCTACTTGTGAAAGCCCCAGCAGTGCTGATTTTTCTGTTATTTGTGAGGATAATGAATGCCTTGCCTTGGATAGGAAAAAGTTCCAGACTCTCTTTTTGGTGCACATTTGCCTTCTGCTCCAGACTAGCCTTGAGTACTATCATCCTTCCTCTAAGTTCAGGCTCTAAATGCTCTTTTTGAAGAAAAATATTGAGAAAATAAAAGGTTTGCTAAGCTTTCATGCCTGTTGAGATTCTGGATTAACCCTGTTGCAGGCTCAAAGACACTCATTTTACAAATTACCTGTTCCTTAACTGAGCAATGCTCATACGATGGCAGTAAAATGGCTGTTACTGTATCTTGGTCCTAATTTGGTTTTCAGCAGATTTTAATGTATCTGATTTCTCACTGTTTAACATTCCTGGAGATATTAATTTAACATGTATCAATTGTTTTAGTGCATATCCAGAAGTCTGAATGCAGAAAAGGGAAAAATGAATTTTCATTATTTTATCTTCAGTTCTTTTCTTCATTGAACTTGCATAGCACCTGAGACCTTTAGACAGGATGACCAAAGTCAATTGAACCAAATGTTCCTAAGACACTGAAGGCACACCACTGGGTGTCTTTGATTGATGGGCAACCTGTGCCAGTGTCTCTTCACCCTCACAGTCAAGAATTCCTTCCTCATATCCAATCTAAACCTGCCCTCATCCTCTGCCAGGCTGGACACACAAAGCACTGCTTTCACTTGCATCTCCTGTGGAACATGCACATCTGCCTTGCACATCTGCCTCTCAGGGGAGGATTTATGACTGTGCAGGGCTTGGATTTTCCAAGCTGTTTATGCTGATGTGTTATGCACATATTCACTACATACACTTGCATCCAGCATTTAGACAAATACAGTTTTCCTTGGCCTTGTAGGTTAAATTCTCATCAAATGTCATTGGTTTTGTAGCCCCAAAAGTGGAACATGAGTGGATATAAACAGTGCACACGTGCTTGATTTGCATATCTTAAGGCTTAAATAAATGGCCTTTGAACTATCTGGAAGGATTTATTTTATAGTAAAGAATAAACAAATGTGGTTATGCCTGCAACATTCAATTCCACTGTTGGGGAAAAAGGGTTTTGAAAACTGCACTTCATGTATGTGCCCTGTGTATTTTTAAAGAACTCATTAAATTATGGTTGTACTACGTATTTTAAATATTGACATTTCTGAGTGGGGTTTAATTTTTATTCTGCCAAGTGGTGTAAACTCCTGTTTTGGATTCTGAGGATTTCAGTGGAGGTGGAAAACCACTAATAATTTCTTCTTGTTCACGCAACTTATATTCCCTTGCATGTTTTAACTTGAGGCAGGCCTTTTCTATTGATGCTGATAACAGTGCTTTGAGTGTAAACCAAACACTTTTGGAGTTGAAAAGAGTAAAATTTCCTCTAAGTAATAGCAATGATCATTACCTTAATATAAAATTTTGTTTCATAAGGCTCTAATTCAGCAAGTATTTAGGCACATGCCCGAACTCCACTGATTTTTTTTTTTCTAGTGCAAAAAAGGATAACATGAGGCAGCCAATTCTCTCCACTTCAGCGTTTACTTGATTTTTGGTGTCAGTAAATGAGATCTGATACAATGTTGATGAGGCGATTTATCAATCAAAAGTGCTTCTGATTGAGGAGGAAAAGAAAGTACTGGAAAAAAGTGGAGAATTTTCTCTTAGAAAATTCTGAGATTTCATAAAGATTATTTTATGGTCTGTAGCTAACGTGGTGGTTATGCAGCTAAAGGCATTATCTTCACATCATTATAATGAAACATAACACTGGTATCCTATCCTTTATTAGCCAGGCTTCATTGGTATCTGACATTATATATTTCCTATTATAAATCTAAATAAGAACTTACACTGACCTGCATTAGACCAAACATTAAACAATTTACTAAGATTACAACTTTAGAAAAAAAAAAAAAAGAAAGAAGTCTTTTAGACCACCAAGAAACAACCATAAATTTAAGGAAATATGAGGTTTCCACCATGTGACTTCCCCTGCAGAGTTATGCAACAGACTGCTGTTACTTAAAGGTCATACATAAAAAATTTATGGTACATTTTTTAAGAGATTTATGGTGTTTCTATTTATACAACTTATATGTCAACAATTTAAAGGTATAGTATACTAAAATAACAAATTAAATTCTAATCCCTTTGAATCCTTGATAAAATAGAATCCTTTAACGTTAAGTCATATATAAAAGAGGTTTAATAAATGTATCTGTATTAACTGATGTGGTATGTGTGATGTAATGATTAGCTGTTTATTATCTATTACAGATCATTTGCTCATTTTTATCTTGAAAATCATTTGCAAATGGGGCTGGTTAGGGGAGCATTCCTTGGAGCATAGGCCCATTATATGGTGGTGTAGCTCTCTTTAGTATTGCTCTGCAAATCAGTCTCAGAACTAACTTTCCTTTGTGCTGAGCTGAATGACGCCATTGATACAACCTACACCTCTTGTTTTGGGATATCTTTGAACTCACATACACATCATTTATGGAAGATGTTGCTGGATTTTCTGGAAGTAAAATTTTGTAATGCTGTATGATGGTACCAAGCCTTAGTTATTTGCTGAACTTTATTTGCTTTGCACTGGAATGAAATAAGAGCAGTTAGACACTCACTCAGCATTGTAAGGCAAGAGGGTGAAAAAGACTGAGAGGGGCAATTTCTCAAAAGCTTTACCCCTGGGACTTTAACTCAGCCATGGGAGTCACATTGTGAAACTTGCCTTTGCACACCTAATGTAAATATATCCATGTGGGAGCTGAGACTGACAATGGATCGCTTTATGCCAGAAGTCAGAGCCAAATATGCAGATCTGGCAGGGATTATTGATGCTAAATTCATCCTTGAATTTTGCATATTAAATTAATTCATGAATATGATGGCTCCATTGGGGCACAGCATTTAAAGTACCCTGGAGTGTGTAAGCACTGTGATACCATAAATATTAATTTCTCATGAAAACAAGCCTTCACAGATAAACAAAGGTCCTAATATGTATAACATCTATGAACATGCTGAACCATAAACACATTTATAAGACCATTGCCTTTGAGGTCAACCATAAACACAGTGCTGAATGGGGCAAGAGCATTTGGAGAAAGATACTAATATGGTCATGGAGATTTGTGGTGTTGTGGCCTAATCTTGTCCTCAGGAAAGAGCCCAGGAATGCAGTCTGGTGGTACTAAGTTCCTAAAAATAGGGAGGGGAATTCTCCACAATTCTCCAGCTTGCTGTGCCACCCACCAGGTTTTAATTGTGGAGTCCCTACTGACTTGAATCATCGTATCTCATCCCTTGATGACTCTCACAGTATTCCTGTAGGGATGCCCTTTGTCTGGGCTCAAAGAACGTTCCTTGCCTTGCTGCGGGAGACGCTGCTTTATTGGTGTCCTTGGCTGCTGCTGTCTCCGGCTCTGAAGATAACAGAGTAGCTGCCTGAGCAGCCCTGCAGAGCTGGAGCTGATCCTCTAAGAGGTCCTCAGCAAAATGACCCAGCAGACCTTTGCAAAAAGTGCTTATGCAACGCTGCGTTACCGGGGTCCTTGCTGTAAAATACAGCTCTGCGGGTTCTGTGGATTTTGGAAGTTTCCAGAGTTGTGGCACCCTGTGATTTGTCTTTGCTGACTGCAGGAACATATCGCTATTCCTAAGCTGGTCATCACCCCTTCATCAACATAATTCATTCCCAGAGTAAGAAGCTGTTGTAAAGAAATTAGCTACAAGTCTTCCAGCAGAGTTTATAGGTTCGTAGGCCAACCCAAGCGGCAATTAATTTAAAAGAAGATGTGATCATTTCCTATCTTTTATGAGCATTAAATAATATCTTTTTTCTTTTTGACAAAAAATATTTGACATGTCAAAGGAGTAGAATAAGAGCTGATAGTATCTATGGTATTTTAAAATATGAATATCTTTTATAAATAAGAAAATCACAAAGTGTTAGAAAAGAATAACAGATACGGCATTTTAAAAGCTGTTTTTCTTTATAACACTTAAGTGTAGAGTTTCAGAGAGAAAACACTAATAAAAATTAGTCAGTCATCATTATGATGTCATTCTCATAATTTCCCTTGAAGTAAACTAGCAAGTACAAATAATATTTGTAATGTCTGACATCATCTATGTAGCTTTCCATATGCTCAGACTTTAGGTTAAATTTAGTGATGTTTCCCATTTGTTAGAGAGAACACCTTCTGGGTGGAATGGATTTCATTAAGAAAATCTCTCTGAAGTTAAGCCATCTTTGTAACTTGTTTGAAACAAAACAAAACCAAACCCCAAACAGTCCAGGAATGATAGGAGTACAGCAGTAGCAATTTGTCAAAAATGTGATTGTCTGTAAGAACCAAAGTTTCAGTCCTGAGTCTTGGGGCTCACATGAAGAAAAGAACCATGCTCTTTGGTGTGGCTCTCTCCTAAAAGAAATAACCATCATAATTGTTTTATGTAGGAAACAATTTTCCCTTCCATGTGACAAATGCACATTTATCACAGTTGGTCTGCAATGGCTTCTTGGAATCAAACTTAAAAAAAAGTTTTAGAGGAGTCATGGACTCATTTTTTGTTGCTTCAGCATGACTGTCTCATCAGCATCCTTGTCCTTAGAAAAATATCTGCCAGTTGAGTCAATTTGTAATGGAATTATCAACTGGGATTATATCTTTCAAGTCATATTTCAAAGATACACAGTACACAAATGATGTGGACCCATTTAATCCAAAGACCCCTGACAGCATTTTCAAATGGTCCATTGCATTACTTAATATAAACTTGAAATTTAAGTAAATATTATTAATTATTCCAGATTTTGTTGTTTCTGTTGGAAGACTTGGGCATCTGTTTTAAATTATGTCATTATTTACACTTTTGCATTTGAATGGACATTAGCTAAATGCGACAGTTATTCAAACTCAAGGTAGAAAAATTTACTAGAGTTGTCAGAATATTGTAATACACTGATATATTATTCCTTCATTAATGCCAACATTTTTTATTACCCTCTCTTCCCCCCAAAAAGGAATAGGAAATTCACACATTTGCAATCTATACCTAAGTACTGAACGGAACAATTCCTGAAAGAAAAATAGCTTGCATAAACATAATTTCTTCTTTAGAAATATGAGGTATGTAATAATTAGTAGAGCCTCACTAAAGCTACAGAAACCATATTCCCTTAGGAGAAAAAGAACAGTAACTTCTGAAATAATGGCAGGCTACACACAGTTTGCTATATCTGAGGAATAAAAATGTAACTGCTTAAACATATTTCAAAGTGGTAAATTCACTTCCTCTACAAATTCATAAACTCAGAAATATTTCCTTGCAATTGTTCTTGGAACTGATAGAGGAAAATCTCCCAGGGACACACCAAATGTAATAAGTCTAATATGAAAATTGCCCTTTCTGCTCTGAAGATTGAAAGAGAGCAGATATTCTCCAGAACACCAGCAGGTTCCCCTGCTCCCTGCCCATATGGGCTCTTCCCACAGTCTCCCTGCATGAGGGACTTATGAGCCTCGTCAGAGCTGGCTGTATGGAAGGAATGTGGGCTCAAACATTTGCAGGCATGCCACAGAACCTCAGCAATCCAGTCTCTTGTTAATTACAACTAATATTTCATTATGTTGTGGAATTTTCAGCTACATAGCTGTGTACACACATCTTAGTATGTCGTGTAGCCAACGCTTGCAATTAAATTAGAAGCTTTGCGAGCATAAGAGGTGTATTGAAAGCTGAAATTAGTTGAATAAAGCACTGCAAGTAGGTTTTCAGCTTTTTAATTTGAAACCTTCAGACTTCTTGATTGCAGGAAGAAGTCTGAGAACACAAATCAAACTAAAAAGTAAGGAGGCAGTGAATTTCCACTCCCCCTGTTTTCAAATGAACTCTTTAAGCACGTGGCTTTTAAGCCAATTTCATGATTTTGGAGTCTGCCTCATGCGTGTGTGAATGGACAGGACTGAAGGTACTTTACATGGCTTATTTAAAAATAACATCCTAACCCAAGCTATAAATCACAATAAGTATTTAATGCCTTACGTATATAATAAATATTCAAGTCTAAGTATCTGGTTACAGCAGTGATTAAGAGTTCTGAAAATCAACCCCTTAAAGGACAGTCTTCAGTGGGAATAGTGTGAGTGGTGAGGCTTCTTTCACACCCTTCTGTGTATATTTGCAGTTCACAGCCATTAAGTCAGCAACATCACAGCATCGGTTACTTCTGAACTCTGATGCACATCCATGCTTTTGGCAAATTTCATTTGAATATTGCTGTTTGAGGAATTAAAGTAATTCTTAAGACAGAGAGGAGCCAGCCTGATATGAAGTTCTAAACTTTACAGTGTTTAAAGCAGCTTGATGGGTTTTGTGGTGGGAAGAGAGAGTGGAGGATAAGAAAGATATCTCGGAGAGGCTATCTCTGGATTCTAGTTTTTAAACAGAAACCTTGATCTTTGTTGTGCTGGGGAAGAACTACCTCTGACTGGATAGCCCAGCCAGAAGGAATGAATCAGAGCTACAGATAGAGATCCCTGCAGACTTTTTCTTTTCCAAATCCCATTACATTTGCAACAATGCAGGCAGGGAACTGACTGGCTGGGGACAGCTCTGCTGAAAGGAGTGTGGGGTCTCGGCAGACAGAGAATTGAACGTGAGCCAGCAGAGAGCCCTGGCAGCAGAGAAAACCAGCAGCAGGCTGGGCTACTTAACAAGAGCACAGGCAGCAGAGAAACCCCTTCTCCCTGCACTCAGGAGGCTGCAGAGAGGACGCTGCACCTGCAATTCTGAGTTCTACAGCCCCTCAGCACCAGAGTGGTGTCACTACGCCACAGTGTGAAGGGGGCTGGGATCTGGAGCATTTGCCCTCTGCAGAGAGGCCACCAGAGTGGGGCTTGCTCAGCCCAGGGAATAGAAGGCTTTGGGACCTTGTTCTGCAAGTGGGGTAGTTGGGTGTGACAAGGACATTAGAGAATGACATCCCCAATGTAATTGTCCTTGGCAAGAGTCTGTGACTCATATGCCAGCCTAGGGTTTTTGGCAAAACATTTCTGTGGCAGGTACTGTTGGAAAACCCTACTCAATATATATAAAAAAAACAAACAGTTCAGGCACCTAATCTAAAGATTTAACCTATCAAGCTACTTGTTTTGTTGTTAGGGATTTTTTCTCCTTTTCTTTTTCTGTTTTTACTAGAATTTCTAGTCTTTACCTGAGAAGGATTCCAAACAACCTTCGTAAGGATCAGGAGAGGAATTTTGCACTTGACTCATAACAGGGACTACAATCTTCAATTCAGATATCTTGGATAACGTCCTTGATCTATATAGAGCAATGAGTCCCTTTTACCAAACAATATTTAATTTCATGCAGTAGCACAGCAGGTCTCTGTGAGCAAGGACCATTGACTTTATATGTGCCTTTGAAGCTGCCTCTCTGAAGTTAATTGTATTATTGTATATTGTGTCCAATATTTTGTAATTTTATAAGCTTCCCCAGAAGCATATCTTGACAATTCCTAGTTACTGTTGGAAATGTTTTCTATTGCATCCAGCCCTGACACAAACCAGCCTGTACATGTGAGTCTGGTAGCCTAAATGAGTTATCAAGTCACCAAGCTTTGCAGCATACCTCAAGTTTCACATAGAAGCTAATTTTGAGATGCTTGGTCCTGTCCCATGCAGAAAACAAGCACTAGCACTATGTTACTTCTGGACAAGGAATCTGAAGCAAAGGTTAAAGGTGATAGTTCTATAGGCTACCACACCAGCAGACATAGGACCCACCTGCACCCAGTTTTATTGACAGTAGGCCCAGTTCCCTACCAGGAAAGCTACATGGCTGCTGTGGTTTTTGTAAGCAATTGGATAATAAATTATAGCAGCAGAAAAGCTACAGGCTTTTTCCAAATTAAATATATTTTTAGATGCCGTCAAAACCCTTTTCAATATTATTTTGTTCAACTGTATCTTGCTGTACTGCTGAGGATGCTGCTGAGTTAAATAGTGACAGTGTTCATTACCCAAATATCTCTTTTAGATACTGCTCAATAACTGCTTTTTATAGATGGTTAGATTTTTGGAGTTGTCACTGACACTTCTTATATTCTTTTCCAGGACAGAACAGAATAAGGTCAGAGAGCTCTTTGTGTGTTGAAAGATTCTTTATGTTATATTGAATTACTGTGCCATTTCATTACTTATATTTAAAAAAATTTCTCTAGACTTCCTTCCAGCACACTCAATCTTGTATCACCAGCAAATTCAGACACTTAGTTATGAACTTTTCAAAGTAACAGCTGATTTTCTGGAAGCAATACAAGATTACACATTTTAAAATTATTTTAAAGATATGGATTATTTATTGGTTCTATTTGTTTTTCACTCCTAATTTAGAAGTGTACTGGAGATATGTCCAGAGGCATTGGTATAGTGCAGTTCTTGCCTGAGTGGAGTCAGAACCACAACAGCTCGTGTTTTTATTGCAAGAGCAGCAATCCCTCATACCACTTTCTTCAGAAACACCAAATAAAAACTTCTAGAGATATAAATTACTTTCTCTTCATTATCTTACAGATTCTTTGACAGCATTCTGTTTGTGGCAAGAAATCCACATTTAAACAAGATGCTTTTTTGGGCCTAATTTCACAATTCTCCTAATTTTTCATCTGGGATTTTTTGTTCTCCCTTCTCTGTATTTTGCAGGATGACCTTCAGAGCCCTTTAAAAGCCAGATTGAAAGATGAAATTTTGTAAAAACAAATAGCACAGCTTCATTACCTTAACTACTCTAATTTTCAGTTGCTTTCGAGTACTTATATTCAGGGTAATTTATGCTGGTGCTTTCAATGATTTCTCTTCTCCCTCTTTTTTTTTCCCCCCTTCTCATACTACAGGTGGAGAAGCAGCAGATGTTAAACACCAACTAGAGGATGTTCTTTTCTCAGTTTCTCTTATGGAAAGAAATAAAGTTGTAACTTTTCCTTTTATACTCCATTGGTCCCCCTAACCAGCCTCTGCCAAAGATCATCACTTAGCTTGAGGGAGTTCTTCTATTATGATGTCTTTAAAAATTCTCTGTATTTTTCCCTATTTGTCCTTTAAATTTCCTCTCAAACCTCAGAATGTCATTCTACCACGAATATTTATGGGAAACTCCTACTTACTCTGTCAGTGAAACAATGGCAGGATATAACCCTTACTCTGGTGTTCTGAATTTATATTCTGCTCTATTAGTGCCACTTGAGTTGGATTTCCATTTTATTATAGGATTATTATTTTTTGGGGGCCTGAACATTCCCTTGTACCTCGTGATATTTCTCACCTTCTTGATTCCTGATTGTTCCAGTATATACATATTTTCCCTGAATCTAATAAGATACTTTTAAAGAACCTCCATGCTGCTTCTATGGATTTTAATTTCCTAACTTTCCCCTTCAGGCTATTTCTAACTTCCTCAATATAAAAATCTTCCTTTTTTGAAAAGTACTTTAATATTATTACCTTATGGTAGGTTCCCACGGGAGGATGTTGAGCTTAATTACATTATGGTCGCTTTTATTTAGTGGCTCAACCATGTTAACTTCCTGAATCAACTCATATATTTTGCTCAAGATCTGCATCAAGACTAGATTTGCCCTCTCAGTAGTCCACAGAAATTGTGATACCTTACAACTGAAAGCCCATGATGATGCCCAGTAATGTATCTCAAGCAATCAGTTGTTGTTGTGCTAAGATTCAGCTGAAAACAATCTTTAGTAGTGAACTATATGGTAGTTCTGAAAAGCAGATTGAAATATGGTTTGTCTTTGAACTAGATCCACTGCTTCTCTGAACTTATAAACATGACTTTGAAAGAATGTACACTGTTTTCCTGATTAGGAGTCCCTTCTCTTTTTTTTTTCCATTACTCATTTATTTCAACCCCAGTTTTAAAATCTATCTCATTAGAAAAGCATTCTTAATAACAGAACTTGAAACAAATATAGACATGTGTATCCTCGTTCAACACAGAGCTATTACTATTACATGTTATGAGAGCACAATATTTGGTATTAGTCTCAATTTCTTTATTATTTTAAATCCCAAACTGATTATCTTAAATCAAACTTTTCTTAAATTTTCCAAGAAAGGTTTACTTCATTAATGTTACAATTTATGGTTCACATTTCGAAAGAAAGCTAAAAATAATTTCTAAAATAGTGTGTCTTTCTGACATAAACACAGCTAACTTACATTTTTGCAGTTTCCAGGATTGTTTCACTTGTACAAAGCAGTAAAAGTATCCTGCTCTTTCCATTTTTCTCGTACTATAAGAACCAAGAAAGCAGGAATTTGTTTAGCTCATTGGCTCCATTTATCCTGAGCCAAGACCATGATCTTGGAAACCCTGTAACTTGGCTGAATACAGTACAAAGTTCTTTGCAAAAAGCCAGTGCAATTAGAACAACACAGTGTATGTTCAGTCTCAAAATTAAGACGATAAAGTTTCAAACAGTTAGAATTGAAACAAAGTATCATGGACCCAGACCTTTAATCAGTTGAACACAAATCCTAATTCCACTAGATTTTGATCAAATGAAGAATTGTGTGCTTGAGGACAGCATTAGGAAAACACTATTCTACCTTCTTGTAAATGGGCAGAATTCACACAGAAAACAAGGAAACATAATGGAAGAAGTGCAAGTTTTGTGCAGTCCAGCCTTGGGAGCTCCTCTGAATACTCCAGACAGAGTGATACTATAGCACAGCAATAGCCTCTGCACTTTCTGCTTTATCACTGCTTACTGCTCAGTGGCCATACACATTTGCTAACCAAGTCAGCACGTTGCAGACACTGTTTGAAAACCCAGTGCTTCAGTTCTGAAGCTCCTTTTTTTTCCCCCAAAACCTCCCCTTTGCTGCATATTTAGAACATCTAACACATGCATAAGACATTCTCTTCACTTTTTTGAAATCATCTGTAATTTCTACCTTGATGAACTACAACACTTAAGGAAATGAAATCAATAAAATTCAGTACCAAGCATTGTAGTTCATGATGTTTCAATCCACCTAAATTATTCATGGCTTGTTGAAAGTGCATTTTTGTTTTATTGAACAAAGGAATTATCAGGCTCTATTAGAAATAATTTTAGTTCTCCTCACATTGAAAGTAATTTTCTTTCATGCATTTTGTTTGCAATTTTTTTTGACGATTCATATAAAGTGATTTCAGAAGTTACTAGGTTAGTAAGGATCAAATTAGGTTCACTTCCCTTAGTCATTTGCTACCTTTTTTTCCTTAGGATACTTACTTCTGGAAGTTGAAATATTTATGCAGATGGTAAAATAAAATATATACACATTGATGAAATGTGTATGCATTTTATACAAAACAGAGAATTATATGGATTGTATAGAACTACGTTCCTTTTGGTTTTTTATTTGTACCGTAAAAGTTTAATAAACTCATTTAAAAGCAAAAATTTTTAATAGACAATATAATTTGTAGGGAGAATGTATCTCTACAAGAAGTGTTAAATGTTGCAAGTTACAAAATGCTGACTCATTAAACTACAGAAAAACCACAGTTTTCAATGTTTCTGCTTCAAGGATGACATTACTTTCAAATTAAGTAATCCATTACACATTTCTTTACCAAACAATTGTAAATAAAGGGTTTGGTCCAATTGTACCTGCGGTTCTCCCAGCCCCACGGGCCTTGGGAGAAACATGGATCCTGTCTGTGATATAGTTTTGGTTTTTCCCACTTAGGGAGAACTAGGAGAGGGGTAAAACCCCACAGGGGCTGGTTTCTGTGAGGCAGTTCCCTAATATTCCCTACTTTTGGATTTGTCTGCTGCTTCAGACTTTGGACATGATGTTTGGAACTCCCCTGGGTTTGGCAGGGCTGTGATCTGTAAGTCACTGTAGGGGCAAACTGGAGTGATCTCCTAGGTGGCTTGTTGAGGTTTATTTGATCTTCTGGCTTATTTACCCAGGCACACACCTGCTTGTTACATGAGAGCACCGTGACTTCTTGCTCCTTCCCTCAAAAAGTCACTGGAGCAATCCTGTCCTGATAATATTGTCCTGTCATATCTTGTAAGGCCATTATGGGGAAGGAAAACAGCAGCAATGGAAGTTGCACATCACCTCTCTTCTGATCTGAGATCCTTTTGATTTGATGAGATCTTTGAAGTGCTCAGGGTTTTAACAGCCCTAAACATGGTGTGCTACTTGATAAAGAGAGTCAATAGTGCTTGGGCACGTCTTCAACCAGGCCTCTGTGAGGTGTACAATACCATTTTACATTCTTTACTAACAATTAAGCATCCAGTTTGTTATGGTATGCATTTTCTTTAAGGAAGAACTCAAGTAAGTACTTTTCTTATGTGGTTTGATATTAAATAAACCTCTTCTCAAACACTACAGCTCACTCAGATCCATGTATCTACTACCACTTGTGTGTTGTCTCTGGGCTGTTACAGTGATTGAGAATCCAGCTGAGGGAGATTCACCAAATTTTTAAGAATGTCAAAAATATAAAGGTTTTTGGGTGATTTACTCCCTCTTTTATTCCTTTTCAAGGCGTTCAGTTAGCATAAAAATAATGATTATTACATAAATTAAAGTTGTTGCAATTCAGCTGTAGGGATTGCAGTCCAAAGCCAGTGAAGATAGATCAAGGTTTTAAAAAGTATCTGCTGTAAATTAAAAACAAATGGTTGAGAGTATTTTGCAGACCTCTCTCCCACAGATTGTATATTCCATTTTCCAAATTAAATCTAAGCGAGAATATTACTTTATTGAGATTTATGGAATAATTTCTTTAAAAATTCCAGCAATATGAGAATGTAGGCAGACACTGACAATGAAGAAAAATAAGTGTCAGCTACTAAGTGGTTTCATCTTTTGGAGCTTTTTATGTTTTTGGTAATGGGAAAAATTAGTTCTGACTGCTTTTTAAAGCTAAAATTATATATAAACCATTAATTAGGGGCAGATCATTTGTCCAACTTTTACTGCAGAGGGGATAAAATGGGTGGAAAACATGATAATATACCAGTGCTCCTTGGAGGAAGTGTTCCTCCCTCAACCCAACTTGCTGATCCTGTCTAAGGAATAAGACTTAAGAGCTTGTGAGAAAATGTGTGTAAGAGGATATAAAAGAAAATTGTTCTGTGGCATCTGGGGGAAATATATATAGGAATAGCAGTTGGGCTGCATTAACTATGAAAGTAAATGTGTTACTCAATTTTTCACCTCTTTTAAGACAAACACAGGACCCTTTTTCCATGTGGCACAGTACAAGGGATGTAACAAAAGGAAATCCTAGCTCTGGTGGACAGGAAAGCACAGAGAAGAAGTCCCAAGGACACAGACTAGTTTCGAGAGCTCCAGTGTGTCATGGATTCCCTGAAGGATTCTTAGGACCTCATTACAGTTTTTGGGGTGTCCAAGAGCTTAAAAGGATGATGAATCCTGGAGCCTAAGTGGACTGTTAAACCTCCTCCCATTAAAGAAAAACATGTGGTTGAAACTGTGTTGGCTAAAAACCATGGAATTTTCTGCGTAACTTTATTCCTTCTTTGCCATTTTGTGTTGGCTATCATGATCTGCCTGTTATATTTCAGCAAAAGCAATAATTTCCTTTTAATTAGATAATTGCCATGTTATTCATTGGTTTTGATCACTTCTAAATTCAGCTTTTGGTTTTAACAAATGTAGTTTCAGAAGATGATGGATTTTTACATTTTTTAAACCGCTAAATGTTCAAAAAGGATTTGTACACATAACAAAATTAAAGTAGGGATTATCTAGCACTGTGTGTGGGATACAGCTATAATCTATACAGAGCATGGAAAAGAAACTGGCATTCTCAATTGCACTGCACACATCTCAGTAATAACAGGGTATGAGGCATACAATTTCATGGAACACCCACAATGAAAATTATTCTTTCCAAACAGAGAATTGTTTTGGAATAAGTTAGGTTAATTGGCACCATGGGATTCCTCTCAAGGAAACACAGAACATTAAAATCTACACATGTGCATGTAAAATGATAAAGTATTATCTTCTTTCCCCTCTCAGCTCCTCAAATCTGAGACATGCTACCCAAAATCAACAGACACGATTATGTTTTGTTGATTCAAATTTCCTCAGAATAAACTGGCAATTCTTCATCTGGTCAGCTTACAACCTGAGAGCCACTGCACTGTTCCACAATTGCTAGCTCGAGTAGGGTTATCTAGTGCAGGCTCTCACACAAAAATAGAGGTCTCAAAAAGCTTTTGGCACATGCTTTTTAGATGGTAAAAACCTTCATTTTTAACAAAGCTATATGGTGCTAAGATACAACCTCTTTCAAAGGCCTGTTGTGTCCCTATTAGGATTAGAACCAAAATCTGCAAATGTTTAATGAGAAATTCAGGCACATTTCACTGTCATTATGCAATCTTTGGTTAAAATGCAGTATTTTACAGATTCTGAACACAGCTAAAGTATATTAAGTCCTCACAATAGCAATGCTGCCCTCTCGAAAATTACAAAGAACTGATTAAGAAAAAAAAAAATCTCCCTATTCATGAAGAAGGCTGAATTCTCATGCAGAATATTGTGTCTGTTTTGTTACTGTTTAAGGTCACTATAAACAATTATATTCAATGTGGTTTATCTTTAAAATGTCCTGAATTTTTCACATTTGGCCATTTTCACACCTTAACCATTATTTCTTTCTGAGTTTTCTGCTCCAGTTATGTCAAGACATTTAAAAGCAATTAATTGTGGTGCCTAGTGGGCAGGTCACAGGTGAGGTGTGGCCTCAAAAATTATGTCTGTTGTGCCACAGGTCTGACTGCTGTTCTTCTGACCTCTCAGATGAGTGAGAAACCCCCATGTCCTGGGACCTGACATCACTTCACCTGCAAGTCCTGCTGAAAAATAGTCTTCATCACTTCCCTGTCATCACTTCCCTCTGCAGTCTCCAGGAGAAATCCAAGGTCTGTCATTTTTGCAACAACACAGGAAATGTAGTGTTTCAGCTTCTCACCAAAGACATGCTAGAGTCCCCCTTTTCATACACTGAGAAAGGAGTTCCAGGACACCCCAAAATACCCCAAATTATCACTGTTATATGTCAGTGATTTCATCCACCTTGCCCCTCTGCCTGGGCCTATGCACATGTCTTACATGGATTTACCATTTCATTACTCTTAGAAGTACAGGGGCAGGACAGCAAATAGAGATTGCACTCAGCACTGGTGCAATTAATTGTAGACTGGAATGAAAATGAAATCTTTGTTCATCATAGAATATATGTCATACTTATGTTCTGTGCCTCAACATTGATATTTTAGAGGACTATCCCCATTCTTTATATATAGCTGAGAGCTTGGTCTGGTAGGACAATGAGGATTAACTTTCCAGAGTTTTCACAATCTGTTTCTGAATAACTCTGAAGAATTGCAGGCCCATTGGGTTGAAGAAGGAAGAAATTCAGATAGGACCTCTCAGTTGTCCTTCCAGTGTCCAGAGAGAAATACAACCTTCCACTGCTCCCCTTTCTCTCCATACATCAAAATAATCCCTTTCAGGACCAACTGGTCATGAATTTAGTAGCCACTGTAAGTTTGGCTTTCAAGGGAGCAGAGAGCAAATAACCTTTGTGGAGCACAACAAGATAGTTGTGCTTTGTGGAGGAAAGCACAGCTTGTTGTGATGTCAGGGCAAAAAGTTCAAGAAAGGTTCATTGATTTCAGCCTCATCCATGTAAATGTTCAGAGGGAAATAAATTGAAATTGCTGGACTTGGATGGAAGGATTAGAGTGAATTATGTGAATTATTCTGTCAGTAATATAAATCCTGTGGATATCAATGGACAGTGTATGTGTTAACTTAGATCTGTCTGTGCATCAGCAAGATGCAAGAACAAATGTACACATCCAATCAAGAGGAATATGTGAGAAGTTTTATCAGTGACAGAACTGAGCAATTCAGCAAATAACACAAACAATCTGATTCCCACGTGAAGTTTTAAATAGATTTTATCCCTGGCTTACTGTAGATTTTGTAGCCACTCCTCACTGCAAAGACAGCACAACCTCTTATAACTTCTTGGAGCAGGCTTTTCCAGGACTCGAGGTAGTGGCAATTTAAAGAAAAAATTATCTGATTATATGTTGAATGACCTGAGTAATAATATTCATATGATTAAATGTCACAGAATCATGGCATCATTAACTTTGGCAAAGACCTCTATGATCATTAAGTGCAACCATTAACCCAGCACCTCCAATGTTCACCACTAAACCACATCCCCAAGTGCCACTTCCACCTGCCTTCTGAACACCTCCAGGGGTGATGGTTCCACCACTTCCCTGGGCAGTCTGTTCCAATACCTTGACACAACCATGAAGGCACAGTAGATGTTCCACTACTAATCATGCATTCCAGAAAAAAGATTCCTGTGGTGACCAGATGCTTATTTGATCCTGAGAAACTCTGGAATAATTGGCTCAGAGCAGCACAGTTAATATGTTTAATGCCTGACAGTCTACTACCATATTCTTATACTGAACATATGAATTGCTGTGTTCCACAGCAGTCTTCATGGCATCACAGAAATTCCCTACCTGAATCACTGGATCACTCATTAATAAGATTCTGCAGGACTGAAAGCACTTGTGCTCTGATTAAAAAACTACCAAAACACAGTAAGAGACATACCTAACTTTTAACTCATCTAAAGGCTATGACTGGGAAATTTGCTGAGCATACACTTAAAATAATTGTCAGATATTTCTGTGGAGGTTTTTTTTTCCTGCAAAGAGAACTGACTGTTATAATATTTGTAAGGAATTAAGTAGGAATATAGCATTTTAAAAACTTTGGGAATTAAAAAAACCTCACATAAAGTAGTCTTACCGATATTAGTTTGAAAGCAAGATGAACTAAGAAAGTGACTATAGCTTAATATTTAGGGGAAGTTTCTGTTTGTTTTTGACAAGTAAAACCATAGTCTTAGATCAGATACCTCTGTCTAAGGTAGATGACAGAGGTAGAGTTTAACTCAATGGTGATCTCTATACCACTTAACTGAGATTTTCTGTCCCTTTTCCCTTCCCTCCCCTGCCATGCCCTTTCCTTCCTCAGAGACTTTGCCCTTTATCGTGATATTCCCATGAGATACATGAGAAATATTTTATTACTGGCTAAAAAAAAACCAAAAAAACAACTGAATCTCTACACAAGTGCAAGTGGTAACTGCACAATGGCAAATTTAAGGACACCCATTTTGCAGGGGTTTCTACTCTCAGCACTGTGTGAGGCAAAGTGCAGCAGAGTGCAGCCGTTCTTGCTGGCTGAGCAATTTATGACCCTGTAGCCAGCAGATACACACCGGAGCTGCACCAGAGCTTTGTCACAATCAGAAAGGAAAAAAAAAAGAAAACAAAACCAAAAAGCAATAAACTGAAAATAACCTAAGGATCAGAGATGACAAGCAACTGAACATGAAGCCCTGCTGCAATTCTGTACCTAAAGAGTCGTTCAGTCAGTGGATTTATAAGTAGAAAACGACCTTCTAACTACAGGGACTTGATTTTACCATTGGCAGCAGTAAGATGTAAACTTGGCTACTTTGTACAGTTCTGAGGTCCTTAGTTTTAAAAGGATTTGGGGAAGTTGAATAATTATAGGGAAGGACCACAAAAATGATTTAAGGACAAACAGTTGCAGCCCTAGAGCTACTTAGCTTTTCAGAAAGTATCCTGAAAGGTGATTATAGCATTTACTTCCCAAGAGAAGTGCTAAGTTCCTAATTTTTTTGTAGTTGCCAAACTGTACCTTGATGCCTTCCCTTCTGAACAATATATTTTAAACCAATTTATTTTAGACCAATACAGGTTTTTGGGCTCAGGAGAGAAGAAAGTAAGTGAAAATTGATGTAATAGGTTGTGCTACATTTTATAGTGATTGCTGCTAACCTAAAGGTTTCCAAAGCTTAGGAAATAATACAGTTAATAAGATAAAATACAGTCACTGGAGTATGAAAAGTTGGAGAACTGCTACAGCATTGACCATTTTTCTGTAAGTTAGATACAATCTTGAGCACCAGGTGACTGGACTGATCTTGTAATAACAGCATAATCAGCATTGTTAAAGCTCATTGTTACAGCAGGAAATCATTAAATCCAAGTGTTTGGAATGTTTTGACACTTTTTTTTACCCTGCTGAGCATTATGAGATAAAATCAGATTTGCATGATACTTTTGGAGCTTTTAATTTTTTTGCCTAAATTTTGACAAGAGATTCAGACGCATCAGATCTAAATTTTCTAGATAATTGATTAAGGTCTCCTTAAATGCCACTTAGTGTTACCATTATTAGTTCAATAGCTTCTCATTTCAACTTTCTGCCTCTCTTCTACTTGCTAATAGTTTAAAACAGAAAGAAAATGACAGCAGTGAAAATCAGACAAAGAAAAAATGGTTTCTAATATTTTCATTAAAAATTTGTCTTTGCTACATAACTTTGAAGGAAGAACTGTAAAATGTTGCTCTGAAACTAACAACTCTCTTCTCCACAACATAATGGAGCAGTAAATCACCAAAACAGGGAAAGCAGACTTTTAGTTTGGGTGTATTATGAGGGGTTTTTTTGGTAAAAGGTTCATTCTTTTCTTCTGTATACACTCAGGACAGTTCACAATATTAATGGGTATGTTAATATATTAGGAGATGGAATTGGTATTTTCTGCACTACACTGGGCTAGATATTCCTAAACAGTTGAGCCAGGTGCATGGCCTAGATTTGGGTTACAGGTCCATGTCTCACTCATGTCCTCGCTCAGCTTTGAGGCAAGACCAAGGTACACGGATTTTTCTTGTCACCACATTCCTGAGGCAGGGGAGGAGGTGACAGGAGGGGCTTGGCCAAGTGTCCACACTTGGCAATACTTATGCAGCCAGGGTGACATAAAATGCAGTGGAAAAGGCCACAGATGTTGAATTAGCAAATTCTTGATTAATATCCATTCATAGCTTCCAACAACTAAGTTAAAAAATAGGAGATCAAAAAAGCATTCCTGCTAACTGTGCAGAAATTAGGAGACGTGCAAAGAAAAATTGGTTCTTAAGCTTTTTAAAAATTGTTTTTAAATCTTCAGGAATCCTGCATCTAATGTTCTCTTGAGTAGAGCCACAAAGAAGCACAAGTCACTATCATCCATTCATGAAATCTATCTCTGTTATGAAATGCTTCTCCACACTTGTGCTAATTCCTTCTGAGATACTAGCAGCAGATAAAATTATTGCTGCTCCTTTTTAATTTTAACTCCTTAAAATTAAATCATGTAACTGTCAGTAATTGTACTGCAGCAACAGTTTTCAAGCAGAGAACCTCAGTGATTTCAATGAACATTAAAAGCCAATGGACCAATAAAACTTAGGCAAAGAGTTGTACCACTCTTCTCACTTCCTTTCTGTTTATATCCACAGACCTTCCCAGGAGTGATGGACAAGAAGCAAGCCCAGACAATCCTACTGATGGGCTTAGGGCAGCAGAGCCTGTGAAGAAGCCCTGCAAAGGTGCTCAGAGCAATGTTAGGGGCTTCAAATGAATTTCATCAACACAGGGACCAGTAGATCCATTAGAGAAACAAAAAGGCATCTTTTTAGAAGGGAAACATGAATGACTTATTATTATACAATGCAATCATCTTTCTTTCTCTGTTTTTGTATATTGTCTTTCTCCTTATCTGACTGCCAGTGCTGTAATGAGTGAAATATGTTAGTGAGATCAAAACTAACCTCCAGGATTATTTTTATGAAGGAAATATATCACTTCAGTTTCTTGGTTATATCAGCTTCAGGATAGTTTTAAGTTGATTCTTTGGAACAGATTTGCTAATTTAGGACAATGTAATGATTTTATCACTACTAAATTTCCTCTTGACATTAAAGAAGAAGACAAAATCAACCACCACTATATTATTCCATCTATTGGTATTATAAATATCTTAATGGGATAGCTTCCAAAATTCTTTTCAGAGGCATCAATTTATATTACCTTTGATTCAATCACAGCTGCATTATTGGCATTGTCATTATCATTATTCTAATTATTTACTGGGTACAACATATGTCTCTAAAATTCTGAAAAAGTATTTTTGCTGTTTTTACTGTCACTGGAGTTAAGTATTTGTTTGTATTTCTCTTTTCAGATACTTGAGTGTAAGAGAGAAAATTTTTACACTTGTTTTTAGGGGAAAAAACAGTTTGCCTTTTCTTGTTATTATTGCTCTGAGGCTGGAAAACAGATGAGTGGTTTTTGTTTTCTTCAAAGTGTGTACATCCAAATTCTGGCACTATACATGGTTCCTAAGTGAGCACAGAGGACACATTGCATGATGTTTGCACTGTGCAAGTGGATGCAGTGTTTCACATAGTGGTTTGTTGAGGTTTTTGTAACTGCTGACTGTTCTGCACTGCCTGCTGGAAAATCATCTGTCCAGAGTATTCTCCATTACTGATTTCTAGTATTGAAGTGTGTAACAGGTAAGTAAAACCAAATACTCTGTCAAGTAGTGACAATGCTGCCATTGCCACAGTGATCTCCCATCCTTGTGGGTAAGGAACCATGGACAATGCTTACAGGAACTAGACTGCAAACGTAAAAATGTTTAAGAACCCTTGTTTTAAAACTATAATTTAGGTTATAAGGGGTTTGGGGTTTTTGATTTATTTATTATTTTATGTAATGTACTCATTCCACAAATTCTTTACTCTTTCTGTTTAAGAGCTGGAGTCCTGCTCCTAGGCACATTCCCTTGCTCCTTCCCTGCAAAGTACATAAAGCCTCCATTCTTGCCAGCCTGCATTAAACACTGCAACACAATTATCCTTAGTCGCTGGGCTGTTATCTCAGGGAATTGAATTAGACTTTCTAGCTTAGAAACATCAAATTATTTACACAAAATGTTATAGTTGAAACAGATCCAGTGTAGAGCATTACATGTTGATTTTTTAAAAAGATCAGGTCGCGGATTTAAAACAGAACTGAAAGTTGTATCTGATCCTGAGGGTACCTGTTGGGAGTCATGTCAAGCAGGTTAGTGCCTGTTCAAAAGCATGGAAAATCAGTTTTCCATTTAGCCTTGTCTCTAAGTTGCAGCTGTAAAAGTTTCCTCAAGAAAGATTTCTTTGGGACCAATAACGGTTCTGTGGAAATTTCACTGTCAGTTTTCCACAAGTACAAGTGATCAGAACTTTTGGTTAAGAAACATGAAACAGCCTTAGGTGGCTGTTCAAAAACACCTCTGATAAGTCCCTTCTGTTTGGATATCTTGAACATAATGGTTATCTTCCGGGGCAGAAGGGGAAGCATTCAGCAAAATGCATAATCATATAAAGTAGTTTTTTTCCTGAAAAAGGTGCAATATGTTTCATAGCTCTCTTTTACAATATACACGAAAAACCTCTGAGATTTTCTCTCAGAAAAGTCTATCCTAATTGGCCTCTTGCCCTTACAGCTGAAACAAAATTATCAGTTAATATGTGCTATGCATTTCAAATTGACCTAGTTTGTCACAATTATCATTTAAGATCCCTCTGTCAAGAGTGTGTCAATATAACTTTCATCCATGAAGGCTTTTTGATACATAGTCCAGGCTGTTCTAGGCATAACCTGATTACAACTTAAAACTTCTTCATATATCTGAATTTTACTTGCATTACCACTCTGAATGGTAATGGATTTCTTGTGACAAGAAATCAGCATGGAACAACACTTGAATTCCAGCATTCCAGAATAAAGTATCTTCCAACAGATTTAAGAGTTTTCCATTGGTACTTACCCCATAACTAGATGTAATTTCTCACCTCCACCTTCCAACATATTCCCATCAGTGCCCATTCCACCCTCACACACCCAACAATGAGAATGTTCCCAGTGGACAGGAAGGAAGCTGTTCATCCCACCAACCCTCATATCTGAATTTAGAGGGTCAGTCACTTCTATGTGCCCCTCCAACACACACAGTTTTAAAGCAGCCTCCCACCCAGGGAAGCTTTGGCTACATTTGGGGTTGAGCCAAGAAGGAATGAGCACTCCTGCTCCTTCCAGGGCATCCCTGAGCATTCCCAGGCCCCCTCCTGTGTCCAGCTCCCTGGGCATCACCGAGTACCTGGAGGGCAGGGGAGCCCCTAAGCCAAACTTGCTCCCACTGGCACCACAGGAAAACTCATTTCAATTCAATGGGCTGGAAATGAGCCCAAAGAATGAAAATACAAAGATATTGCTGTGGAATGCTGGTGCTGAATAGTTTCATTTGAATTTAAAGTGAGGAAAAAAATGAAGGGAAAGAAAATAGTTTGATAAGAGTTACAAGATGCTGTTTTCCCTTCCCACTATGAGTTTTCACTTCTTTGCCAGAAAGAACTGTGGTGTCTCTTGTCTTTACTCTTTTCTGTTATTTAAATTTAATTAATACCTAAAAAATATTCTTCCCATTTCTCCCATCCACATGCTAAAATATAAAAAGGTAGAGGTAAGTATAAAATCCAACCTTTATTCCACTTTGAACAAGCTTGTGTATATCCAAAAAAGGTTCCTTGAGTATGTCTCCTTCGGGAGTGAAGATCTTCACGTATCCTTCTTTCTCAAGAATGAAGAGGCGATGGGATCCATCCCCACAATGTACTGCTCCAACAGGCTGCCTTAGTCCACTCACAACCTCCTGAATACAGAAGCAGTTGTGCTTGTGCTTTCTAAAGAAATTTAAAGAAATAGTAAGACATTTCTTCTTTCTTGTAACCATGACACAACAGTGTCCCTAAAAGATAAAATTATTGTTGTGCAATAATATTAAAAACAGGTTTATAATAAAACATTTTTAATATATTAATGTGTATAAATTATTCCCTTGAATGTATGCAAGCACATAATACAGAAAATCAGCTTTGACTTCACTTGAGGAAAATTTGGTCTGCATACAAAAAAGAGAACATTAAATAAACTTAGATCCAAAATTTAGAGCAATGGGAGAGGAAAAAAAGTTGGCGAAAGAAGAGAATAATTTAAAAATACAGAATTTCTACTGTAAAATAAACAGAGTAAATTTCATCACTTGGATAAAATTTGGATTCTGATATCTTTTTTAAAATAATGACTTATGATGGAATAATCTAATTTAATTATTTTCACAAAAAAAATCCTCCACAAATGAAATAAGTTGAAGATCATGACATAAATTTACTAATAACCTTATTGTTGTTTTTTAGTAATATTAAATTTAGGTACAGATTACTTCCCAGAACTATGAATGATCCATGGTCTGGACAATAACCAAGATCCACAGGGTGGATCAGAGCAGGATTCTAACACCTTTTCAGCAAGGCAAACATCAAATGGTACTGAAGTGCTGAAGCTCGTGTAACTTTCTCTTTTGACGTGCACTAGCAGCAGCAAAAGAAAGTCACATCTGGAAAACACAGCTGCTCAGCATAAGCACACACAGAGCTGTTTCACTGTGAAAACCACAGGCTTTGCTAGGGGGGTTTTTTCAGCATTAAACAGCATTTATCTTTATGAACCTGCTGATCTCTTCCTCTTTGTCATATTCTTCCATGTGGTCCAGGGAGTTAGAAGCTGGTCCTCGCACTTGTTTTCTTGGAAAATCTGGAAAGCACACACCACCATCTTTTCTTGCATAGTAATAGCAAAACTCATCAGCTGTAGTTTGGAGGAAACCTTAAAAATGCAAAAGAGCATACAAATATTTAGTGTGTTGTCATGTCTGCAGTTTTGTGTCATCAAACTCATCTTTAAATAGATTATAGTGGAAAAAGACATTTTAAACAAAGGGCTATCTGCAAAAAGCGAGTCTGCTCTGAGTAAACACAAATGTATAAACACAAACTGAGCATTGCCTTTTACAGTTTATTCATCTGTATTTGTATTAAACCTCATTTTCAGTGTGCTTAAGTTTCATTCAAAATGACACAATAGTTCACTCACTAAAAAATTAAGAGACAAAGTTCAGAGTTGAGGCTGTGACACACTTCTCCCTAATTTTAACCCTATCAATCAAGTGTAGTATCTGCTGTAAAATAGCCTGAGCAGCTTCTGTTTAACTTTTTTTAAATAAGTGATTAGTTCTAGTGAAGATCTCAGTGAAGACTGTGGTAAAAGACATGCAGTAATGTCTTTTACTGTAATGCAACAAATGTCCTGCCAGCAAAGGACATTGGTTGGAGAGGTGAGAAGTGGGAAGTAGTGCTGAAAACTGCACCACATTGACATCCAGCTGGTCTCTCCAGCATTAAAGTAGCTGGGCAGTATCCCATAGTGAAGTCTACTTCCTCAGCCCCATCCCTTGAAAAGGGGATATGTCTCATCCTGCACTGGATGAAAGGTAGTCCTTAGGTTTTAGGTTAAAATGGGAAGGACTTTGAAGACCCAGAGAAACACAAAGTTGAAAAAATGGGAGCCTTTGAAGAAAAACCCTTCCACTATTGTTATTACTTTCTTGCATTATCTTAAAGGACGTTAAAAGAAATCTATTTCTGTTCACAAACTTATTTCTAGTCATTTCAATCCAGGTTTAATCAGGAGTATTAAATCTAAGAACACAGAGTCTGGCCAGTTATACATGTACTATTTCACCAGAACATTGTTGAGAGAATATGTCTTAAGTTACCTTTGTTCCTGTTTGCATTACTGGCAGCTGTCTTAGGATGTACTATAGTCCAGGACATAACTCATAGGATACACAGAATTAGCACTTAATTGGAATTAGAGGCCTAATTTATGCATGGCTTTACCACTTGTGAATAATGCAGTAATCCATAGATCTTGGCCATAAAACCTCTGGCTTACAACGTACAATAAGAACTGATCAGGGACAGCTGTGTTTCATTGGAAAATGCCAATTTCTTACAAGCAAAGCTTTTTCAGAAACATTATCAGTTTTGACACAATTTTACTTAGCATGATGTTTCTGGTCCAAGCTCAAACTTCTGGTCTAAATGAAAAAGACAGAACCAGACAGCAAACCTTGTATCACTATACTCCAATGTCTTGTAATTAGGGTGTTTCATTAGGAAAAGGAATATTCAGGTCAATGCCCCTCATCTGTCAGGCAAGAGTTTGACCCTAAGTCTCCCATTTCCCAAGTAAATGTCCTAACAACGACTTTATTAGCTATCCTGGGGTGGTCTCTCTGTGGCTTTCTTCATGGAAAATTTCGAAAGAGTTCAATTTCTTCCTTATGTGGAATAGGAAAATTTTTTGGATCCCAGAATTCTTGTGGAGTGAAAAGCCTTTCCCACCCAACTATACTTCTTTTCATATATATCTTCCTTTAAAAATATTGGAAAAAATGACAGGAAAAAGCCTGCCTTTGATTTCTATAAAATAATATCTGGAAACACATGGTAGTGTGTTGTGGTGTAGAAGTTTAATTACCATGATTTGGAGCTTCAGTAAATTTCATCTCTGAAGAGCTGCTTTTAATTTATAGTAGTTACTTGGAGAAAATGGGAGATGTAATTTCAAGTGGAACAACTGAAGAGGAATTCTGATATAATCATAGAGTAGGATTCCAAGGCTTGTAAATATAATGCCAAAATCAAAGGTAATCTAAAATCTTGCTGTTGAATTATTTGACTTAAGAATAAAGGGGTTTGTCTTTAATAATTTATTTCTCTAGGCACAGTGGGTCATTTGAAAAAATGCAATAGCAAATTAGAGGTGTACAATTACTAAGAATTTCTAGAATTTTCCAAGCATACAATTTACTAATCAGTGAAGATAAACTTCTCTTGGCTTGAGTGTTATCTTCAGTCAGGGAAACCCAGAGCAGGTTGTGATCCTGTTGTTCACTAAGAACATGTCAATTTTAAATCAGATGCAAACTCACTCAACCAGCACAATGCCTTTTCTTATATGTAAGACTGATCCCTTTGCCTCATGAAATATTTTATAATGCACTAAAGTGCATGGTGCACTGCAATTGCCTTTTGCTGTTTAGCAAACCCATCAGCAGATTCTAAGAAAGGATAAGGCTCATGGACCATTTCCATTAGAAGCACTTGTAAAAAAGTGGGGCTAGAATTAAGCTATGAAAAATGTTGCCTTGTTCCTGGAAGGAATCTAACCTCTGTAAATACAGTTTCACCTTTGCATTAAGGGTGGAATATTGCTATTTTGTTCTATAAAAAACATCGTAATTTAGAAAAAAAAAACCCTCCATGTCTTATATATGCTCCATTTAACATACTAACAGCTTCACTGAGGACATTTAGAGAAACATTTGCTTCTGCACTCCTATCTGCTTGTAGCCATTTATTATCTTCTTTCTCATGCTTAGATTGTAAGGTCTTTAGTGTACAGTTTGCCGTTTTGTTCAGAGTTTGTACAGTGTCCAGAAGAATGGTCCCTGACAAGTGCCCCTAAGCACTAGAATTGTTTGGAGAAAAGGAAAAAAAAAGTAATAGGGACTGCAACCCTTGGTCCTGTGTGAATTTCTGTACTAACTAATTTATTTTAAAAGACTCATACATATTATTACAAATTTCCGACCAGCTGTGTACGCGTTGACAGAGCGGTGCCTGTGTTAACGAAGAAAATTGAAATCACAAAGGATGATTAAACATCATGTTTAAGTGTCAGATTTTGCACAGGCTTGCATTTCTATGCTAAACTTTGTCTTGCAAACAAGAATCCAACGACAGGCTTTTCAGTTAAGGCAGCTACAGTGAAGGCTTTCTGTGTTCGCCTTTATAAAACACTGTGGGAATAAATTGCAAGATTAAAAGCCTTTTCAAAGGAAAACTGCTCCCAGCTGATCCCCACCTCCTCTCTCCACTTGTATTTGCAGCCAGTTGTTCCTCACACTGTATCTCCCTTCCTGTCCTATCTTCACCAAATGCCACTTTGCTGGATTCCCTGATTACCCATTCCCTTTCCTCTTCTCTCTGACACACAACTCCAGAGCCATGGCAGCAAGTCAAAGACTTTGCATTGCACACAGGATTGAGGATCATCCACTCATCTGAGTAACCCTGCACTGCCTTTGAGGGCATCTGGAAATCAGGCTCACCTGCTTGATTTCTGCTGTGACCTTGAGCATACAGTTCAACACTCTGTCAAAGCAGCCTTTACCTTTTGGGGTTTTTTTTCCTGATTTGCACCTTTGACAGCTAGATGTGAATTTGTTCACAAAAATCCTACATTCTCCTCTCTTCTCAACTATTTGGTTTTTACTAACCAAACCAAAGATGTGATTTCAGACAGAGTGTTTCAAAATGTACTAAGTCCACTGGTAGCTCACATAATTTCCAACTGGTTTTCAGGTGGCTGGTGACCCTCTTCTGCTGCCCAGACACTGCAAGTTCCTGCACACAGGCAGGGCCAGGCTTGATCCTCTTCGTGCTCTTGTTACCAGTAGCAAATTTACCACCCACTACTGTTTTTCTGCAGGTTGACTGTGACTATTAATCAGCCATGTTAGAACTTCTGGAAGTGCTCTGTGAGTTGTAGAATTTCTTAGAATTCCAATGTTTTGGGCTAGAATTCCAATATTTTGGAACACCCTGTTTGGTGCTTGAAAATTCCCATCAGACATCTCTTCTGGTAATGTCTGGATTCAGATCTGGGCCTGGATCTGAATTCACCCACAATCATCTGGAACCCATTTCTTCAAATGAAAATAATGGAGGCCAGATAGCTCAAAATCTCTCCCATGTCCTTGGACGGCACCATGGCTGTGGCACAGGTTTGTTCCTTAGAATATGCCACTTCCAATGGCATGGATCAAGTTTCTGATTATGTCTAAAGGCAGAATCAGCTGTGGCTTTCCTTTACTATCTGTATTAGTAATAAATATTACACAGTCTTCCCTTTTGGAAAGGGAAAACTTAAAATTCATATTGATGGAAGACACTTCATTAAGTCACTTAACTCCAGTGTCTCCATCAATAATCTCTTAAACTGAGGCTTGAAGTAAAGATTAGATGAGAAATAATCAGAACAGTTATCTGGAATGAAGCAGAGAAGCTCTAATCTCAAAGTCTTGGTGAAACATTACACCCTCCTGCTCATCCATACAATCCTAACAGCTTCTGATATTATTCTGCTTGAATAAAGAATAAGGTCCACTTTTTCTCTCAATATTCTTTAAGAAGTTGGTGGAAGTTCTGATTCAGTCATAACTGGTGGGCAAACTGCTGTCTTCAAAAGAGTTAACCAAGGATCTGCTAGAGTTTTCATCTTTGCAGGAGACAGAACATAAATGAATTTTTGAAGCTAACTCATGAAAATAACTGATGCATAATTTCTCAGCCTTCTTGGTTAATATGTCCTGCTAACATTTCAATCCCAGAAAAGATGCTTGCTGTCTACAAATGTTAATAAAATATTTCTCATTTGCACAGGACTTAAGGGATAAAATTGTTTTTGTAGTCAGCAATTTCCTTAAACTCTGTTGTATTGGTGTTCAGAAACAATTAGCACTCCCTAATGGAGGAAGAGTAATTATTCGACATTTTAACAAATGCAGAGTGAATCATTGCCAGAGACCTTGGGTTTGGGGCCTGGTAATTTTCAACTCTTTCTAAAATCCTCCAGGCTAAGCTAAAAACACAGCTTCCACATTTTCTGGTTTTTTTCTTTCTTTTGCAATAAATATTATTACAGATATACAAATCTCACAAGGAAAACAGAATCCCCAAATAAGTTATTTTGATTACTTATGTTTCAGAATGTACAAGACTATGAAACTATATTAAAATCCTATAGGCCATCTTCTCAAAAAGAGGGACCTGAATCTTAATGAATATCTTTGGGAAATGCTAGAATAGGTATCAACAACCATGAGTACCAGTCAACTCACCAAATTAATCCTGTTGGTGGATGTAAGCATGCAACAAGTTTTTGTTAGTACAACCTACTTTCAGGACAAGTATTTAGAACAATTATTAGCATCTGATTGATGCAGGAAAAATCCTATTTTAACTGATGCTAAAGTATGTAAGCTCTTTTGCTGCAAAGCACAGTGCTCTGCCCAGTGCTAAAGTTATGCTTTCATCTGGTTATCTTTCAAGGCAACCTGGGTGGTCACAAAAAGCACTTGACATCTTGATGCACTTCAGCAGTTTTACATATACACAAACTTTGTAGAAAAATAAATTTGTCATTCGTCACCACATATGTTGATCTGAGGAGTGAGGTTCCTGTGGCTGTAGCTCCTGTGCTGCTCAGCCCTTTCTCATTCTCCCTCCCTCCCTCCACCTCCTCCTTCTTCCCCCCTTTTCCCTCTTTCGCTTTTTTCAATTAAATAAATTGTTTCCTCATAAACACAGAATGTCACAAAACAACTCTGAGGGTCTCGTTGTGCAGAATCTGAAAATCCTTTGTGCTAGCTACAAACTCATGTCAAAAATGTCTTTGTGCTGACTTCTTATATGGGCCAAACATTTAGAATATCTAATCTGTTATCGCTGTTCAGCAGGCAGTCTTGGCAACTATGATCTATTCTGCTTTGCTTTGGGGAATGTGATAAAGAGCAAGAAACAGCTGGTTTAAGAAAGCCTTAGAAACATCTCTTAGTTTATAAAGACAATAATAATATTTTCATATTTGAATGGGTTGAGATACATGTTAAACCACAGTAAAGGGAAAAAGTAAGTCAATTCAAAATGTTTTCTCAAGTCAATAAAAGAACACTGCAAAAAAAATCCCTGCACTCTTGGGGTTTCAGAGGAAACAAGTACACACTGTAAACATGCAATTAAAAAACTGTCCTGCAAATCCCATCCACTTAAACTATCCCCTTTACTCAAATATGTTTATATTATATTACAAAGCTGTGTTCATATGTTAAAAGTGACTATTCACAAATTCATTTTTCATTTCATTATCAAGTCCTTTTTTCCAGTCTGTGTTGCTAGTTTAAAGAAAAAAAAAAAAAAGAAATCTTAACCTATTTAATTATTTTCTCCTGTGTGGCATTGTTTATAAGTAGTGTTTGGACAGGGAAAAAAGCATAGTTTAAAAATGACAGTCTTAAACATATAAATAATTTACTATTGGGAATACCAAAGATGTTATTTAACATAATAGTGTCTTAAGACAGTGTTTCTAAAAGAGCCATCCTCTGCGGTTATTTTGTTGATATAGTTACAAGTGATAGCACACATTTGGTGACTGCCTCAGACAGCACGGGGCAAACTCTGCTTTTGGTTATGTCCAGCTAACTCCACTGACTACACTGAGGAAGTGTTAGGTAAGTCAAGAATTTGCTTGTTAACAGCACGCTGGAAGTGATTCAAAGATCACAGAAGTCTATCAAATAGGGCCCTTTGATTTCAATGGGCTTTAAACCCTGTGGAAAAAACATCAGTTTCTAGGGTAACAAAACCAGAAAAAACACTTTTCTCATCAGCTTTTAGAGGCTACAGCAAACAGCCAGGACCTTTTATTCCTTGCATTTTAAAGCAAACTATCATTTAGAATAGCCTCCTGGATGGCCAGCTGCTTGTTTGCATGATCAGAATGAACACAATAATATTTCAGCAAAGGTAACAGTTTCAGGTGCCTTTGACAACAATCAAACCATGTGTGTTTCATGGTGAGTTTAACAGGAGGGCAAGAAAGCCCTCAAAGTATTTACCTCCCTACACAAGATGTGCTGGGAAGGCATTCTGTCCCTGCTTGGGCAAATTCCCCTGGACATCAGTGGGGATTTTTCCTGGTTAAAAGCTGGATCTATAACTGCTCAGGCAATATCAACATATCAGGACATCATTTAGCCCCATATTTTGTTACAAGTTTTACCTGGTATGTGACCTCTGCAGGTGTAATAGAACTCTTTACAATAGTCTTTGCACAGGTAGGGAAGCATTAGTTCTTTTTCAGGAGTTTCCCCTTTCTCAGGTGAGTGGAATAGGTTCTGAGCGTGAGGTGAGCAGTGTGCACACTTGATTTCCTCCAGTAGCTTCGCACATTCTGTGTTGTTGGTAACAGAAAGGACCTGCAAGCCACAAACCAGAGACAAGTAAACCTGTGACCTGTGTCCCCATCCTACACAAAGAAAGATTGCATGGCCTCATGCCATAAATAAAGCTAATGGAACCAATACAGTTACTATCAATGTATCGAGTTTCATGTCACCGTTCTGGAGGTGCAAAAGTTATTACTATGAAACGTGCAATATGCCATTGGTACAGTGAGATTTTAATTTCTCTGATTTCTTATAGAGGATTCTTACAAAATCTTCTATAAGATTTCCTATCTGAGCTTGCTTCTCAGAGAAGAACAACAGTACTCATGTTATTCTAAGGAACTGTGCCCGCCATCACATAGGCAAACTCTGAACTAGAGGAATCATTTATATAAGAGGGAATTACACCAGCAGGCCTACCCACTTCTCTGACAAGAAATATCTAGAATCCTAACTTGTAAGGTGGCCTACTCAAGTGTTTAGAGACTAAAACTTCAAATTCTTGCATCAGAACACATCCAGAAAACCATGTCTAGGTATTTGTAAAATAGGTGTATCTTGAACAGCACAAAGCCTGACTGCTGAAATGACTGCTGTGGAATTCAGCAGGTGCCATGGATTTTTCATGCTTTAAATGCTGCTCTGCTTTTTGCTCTCTCTAATGCACACTGTTTGGAGGTGGGAAACCCTGTATGTTTTCAGACACTTTTCTATTTTAAGTGCAAAAGTAGAATTTGTAATGTCTTGTTTGTGTCAATATGGAAACAGTAACTTTGTCCTCTAAAAAAGCATATATTATGGATGCATAGCACTTAAAGAGGCATGAAACCACAACTGATGATGTGTTTAAGTAAACACAGGAGCCGAAGTAGTGCAATGTCATCAAATCATGAAAAATAATGGAAAACAGCATAGTTGTCTTTATTTGCTTTTGAATGTGTGTACTTTATTAATCTATTGTTAACTACATGGATTGTTTTTTGGTCATTCATCCCAATGGTAGGCAGTGGGAAATGTGTTCTCTCTGTTGAGAGGGTCTGAATCCGTTCCAGTGCAAAAACAAAGCTCAGGTTCTTTCTGCTATTTATGTAACACAGTTATAAGCAGAGACTGTACGACACTTATGTTAAGAAATATTGATGTCGCAAATATACGTATTGTATGAAATTTGTAAATATTTGCAAATCACATGTTTGAAAATATTGCTAGTTTGTCCATAGTTTGTATCTCTGGACTGATTTACAGAAGGACTTTCCAATGTCATTCCCTTGCCATGTAACATTCAAGGGAATTATCTAAGTTGCTTTTGATAGATAAGTTATTTAGTGCAGGAACACTCTGGATATGCTTGAGTTTGCTGTCTCATAGGTCAGCTCTCTTCTAGGATGCTGTACTTTGATAACACAGGTCTGAACTTAGCTTTTTATTTACAGGGCATAATTACATAGACCTCAAATTGCTTGAGAGAAATGCACTTTCAGTTGTTTAAAACAGGTATGTATTCAAAATATTACACAATATATGGCTCATACATTTAAAAAACATCCTATTTATAACAACCTTAATTTAGAGAGCATTCTCTATCCAGAAAAATTTAGTCTTACCATACATATATTGTCAAAAGACCATCTGAAATGTGCACTATAAGTTTAGTGTTGTAAGTTGGACCACTGATTAGAAGAACACCATTTGGCTTCTACCCTTATTCTGGATGTGCTGCCATTGGCTTCAAAAAGAATTCCTCCAGGTTTGCCAGGATCACTAAAAGCATTAAATGTTCTGTTCTTCAAACTATCTGTTGTCAAACTATCCTCAGCTTCATAGCACCTGCAGGCAAGTAATGTGATTAACATCTGCCACATATAGTTTATTATCTCTCTTCAAACCTTTCTTGAGAATGTAATTATCCCACATATTTTGTAAAGGGTTTGTCTTTTTTTTTTAAGCTTTAAGACAGTAATCAATCAGACAGAAATGACCCGTGCATGTTGCATGTATGGCAAAAGGTTTGCCTTAGTCCTGAATTCTTTCAGGAATTTCTTCCATGGCCACAGGTTCTTCACTCCTGAAAAAGTTTGGATTCCTTTTGCTAGATTGCCCATTTGGGCCATAGCAGTAGAATTCTTGACCTCAGTCTTCTTTCTTGAATTTCAAATGTTGTTCTGAGATATGGTAAATCTTGATGACAAGAAGTAAAAATATAGTAATAACCACTAAAAACTATAACCAAAATACATAACAACTAAAACTTTCAATTTGAATACTGCTGAGGGTTGCAGTTCAGGTAGCAGAGAAGAGACTTAACATGCTTGCAGCAATCCATGCTGCTGAGGCAATGTTCTGCACTAGGCTGAACTTTCCTAAGGGATGCTGTGATTCTGACACAGGGAAGGGGCCTGTATAATTCAATCAGGTCATTGGCTGCCAAACAGGACAAAGTCTGAAGCCAACGGGGGATGAGCAAAACCACTATCCATAAATGCTACCTTTAAAGAACATCATGCCACTTGTCTCTTGAAGTAAGGATGAAATAACCCATTTTGGTGCTTCCATCAAAGGACTGTGAGCACAGACCCTTCAAAGTACTTGCCTACATGCAGTAGTACCACCTGGTTTGCAGAAGTCTCAGAAGTTTTCATCAGGGAGTTCATCTCAGACTTTCTTGTGGTAACAGTGTGATGGTATGTTTAGAAGTACAAGTAAACACAAGGTATTACTAGATAAATATTCAGTGTGTTTATTGAATTAACTCTACAGAGATGCAGATAGAAAACTGTACTTCTACTGGAAGGCTCCAGGACACATTGTGAACAGGGGGGGGAAAATAAATTACAGGATGGCAAAGCTAATTTACTGTTTCTTGTGGAAAACGTAATTGACGTTGCCTGGTGATACAAGCTTGCCAACATTTCAGTCCTCAAAGTTAAGACAAAAGGATCCTAATCCCCCTGAGCAGCTGCTATCCAGGAATTAACCACAGGAATTCACCCCCTCATGTCATTTCTGGAATGAATCTTGGTCATATAATAGCTAATCGGAAGATTAAGGAATGAGAGTCAATCAATTATCTGAAAATCAAGTACAATGTTACTTAACTTTTAGAATGGTCAAGCAAAATAGGGTGGTAACATTTGCTCTGTGTGAGGTCTGATGTGTAACTCTGTACTGGCTTGGAGATAGGACAAGTCTCTATTCTGAATTTCAGTAAATCAATAATGTATTTATCCTGGAGTATACTAAACCAGTTCTAAGCAGATTCTGAAATACTTATTTAAATGAAGCTTTTTTCTGTTGGATGTCTACTTTGAAAATGACCTTAAATTTGACAATGGCTTTGGTCTTTTGAAGAAATGTAAACTAATTTCCTGCTTCAATTTTTAAAGTCGTATGTGAAACCATCAAACTGCAGTGGTTTAAACTAACTGCGCTCTGGAAAATATGTAAAACTTCCAAACATTTATTGCAACATGCCTAATAATGATTATGCCTGCTGCTGACTAATTTACAACATCTGTAAGATCATCCTTTAATCTCTAGCCACATGAAAGTAGAACGGGTAGACTAAAGGTAAGATAAATCCTGGAATGCACAGGAAAGCACAGCATACTAAATTGGTTTATCAACAGAAGGAGGAGTGCAAAGAAGAAGAAACAGAAGATGACACAAGAGACAGACAGAAATTCTTTACAACTAATATTGTCATCTGTTTTGTGTACTCTGTCATATCTAGTTAGAGAAAGGCAGTAGAATTTTGATGCTAACAGAAGGAAGAAACCAGTGAAATAAGTTATTGCATTAAGCCATATTTGATATACAAGCATTTATGTCTAAAAATCATGTGCTGACGAGATTGTTCAGCTGTTGAGTTGAACATATGCCTCTTCTGTATTATAGTGTTGGATTATGTCATTAAAGAGTTCAGTTTCAATTTTAGGGTAATATTTAAATAGATCATTGTACTAAGGCAGCTGTTAAAGGGACCCCAAGATGAGTTATTTGTTTAGTTGGATGTGTTCAACAATAGCCTTTGTTCATGAAAGAGCCAGAGCAAACAAATGATTGTAAAAGGGCACACTTGAAAACAATTACTTTTCACCCATTCCTTGACAGCCTTGGCTGTGAAACCATCCAAGGTAGAGAGGACTTCTTTGCCTGTCAGGCTGTAAGCAAACTTTTAGAAAAATTGATATTACAATGTTTGGCTGGGATGTAGCAGCCCTTCATAAACAAGGGGATATTGCCAGAAAAATAAAAGAGTTAAATGTCAACAACAGGACACAAACATTTTACTTGAGCCAGTGCAGTGTTGTATCTGCTCTTTACGGGAGCTCCATTATTGTTCCCTAAACTGCAGGTGGTGTTTTCATTTATAAGCACAGATCAATAATTTGGTCAAAAATTCTCACAGACCCAGCATCTTAACCAAGAGGCTCTTATTAGAATGTCTACTAAGCATGGTCAATTAATTTTAATTTTTTTTTAAAGATGGCAGTGCTCAGATTTCTGTTAATGGCATGGCCTCTCCATCATGTAGGTAGATGATGGAGTTTAAAAAAGCTGGTTTGGGAACTGTAGTAGAACACAGTTTAAAAAATGTGCTTTTAGAAAAGTTACATTCAAATGCATACCATTAATACTATGCCAAGTCTTCTACAGAATGCCCACTCCATTCTGTCAACTATAAATTACATATATTTGGACATATTTTTAATCATATATCTATATCAGATATGATAAAGCACATTTGTGAGTTTCATTAAAATTAATCTTCAGTGAAAAAAGTCTGATTTTACAACCCTGTACAATAACATTCCTTTAAAAATTTAATTTATGTTTTATAGAAAATACTAAATGGGTTCAACAGCTCAGGAATAGGTACTGTGGTCACTTCCTCACATTTACATCAGGTTTTTAGTACCGTCAGTAAGAAAAAAAACACATTGAAAAGGAATTAAAAGATCTTTTAAAGTAATAGTAAGAAGAGAATAAACACTTCAACTGCCTGGGGATGGAAAACTAACCAAAATTGCACTTCCAGTTTATTGCATTCAACCAATTACCACAAGGGTCTCCAAGCACTGAATAATCTCAGTAGTATATATGCCACCGAGACATTGCAAACAGGGTGAATTAAGGACATATTTTCCAGTCCTTATTATTTTTTTCCTTTTTTTTCTCCTTCTTTTTCTCCTTTCTTTTTTTTTTTTTTCCAGCTAGATCTTTCAGGTTATCTGTGTGTGGTTATAGTTTAATTCAATCATCACACAGGAGCCTAATGACACTGTCTCTAGACAACATGAAGAAATATATCTGCCTTGAATCTCAAACTGCTGCTGCATATGGTATGAATAAAGAGAGATCTGCAGCTGAAAACCTGCAGTAAGACAGTTCTCAATCATCTGGGAATAGAGGGGGTAGGACAAATGCTCCCTCAAAAGGCATGAACATTTGGACAGAGCTGGGGACTGAAGGAGAATGATGTTCTCCAGTTTCACCCATTAGTGAACCAACTAACAAACACAATGGTGTTGTTGTTATTCTTTTGCCATAAGCAACAGGACTCTGTGTGTGGGCAGCAGTTTAGTGGGGAGGAGGATAAGTCGACCCCTTTTTGTCCTATTGATTTTTTCCTATTTGCATGACTTGAGCAAATTAAATGATGCAATATGGCTTTTTGTTACAAAACAAAGTGAGAGATACCACCCAGACACATATGTTGATTCGTAGAAGCTGTTTACATGAGAATGGAGTGAAATCTACCGTGAACTGAGCATAAAAATTCGATTCAGGCTGGGTATTTTTTTTTTATTATGCTTGGGCCAGCAAGACTGAAACACAAGTTTTCCAAGAGTCTCTCAGACCTTGACAACTAGAGAGTTGTAACTGAGGAATTCTTAATTAAACCTAAAGGAGGATGAAATGTTAAAAAAAAAACCCAAAATAACAAAAGGAAAGAAAAGGAAAAGTAATAATATTTTTTTTTAAAAGGCACCTGATTGTTTATTTCATGTGCAGTGATTCTTAATGACATTATTCAGCAACTTCCCTCCCCGTGCATACTCCCGGATGCAGCACTGGCCAGCACAGCACAGCTTATCAAACACAGTCCTGCCTGGTTAGGTACCCACGCGTTTGAAAATCTAAGCAACAGGCTGATAAGCAGAATTTAACTTGCTAAAGGATGCAGAGAACTTGACAATTTTAAAAAATCGGTGAGCAGAGGAGGTGCTTCCCTTCACATGACCGCAGTTTGAAATTGGGCAGAGAGGCTGCCAGGTAATGTGCAAAGGCAGAGTATCTCAGGGCACCTGGTGAGACACCGGCCCTGGGCGAGAGCCGGGACACCGGGGCTCCACAGCGGACACTTCGGGGGGCTTTCGCCGCTGACACCCGGAACCGTGAGTAGCACACGGGCCCCGAGGCGGCCGGAGATCACGGAATGTCGGTACACCGGCACGAAGCCCCTATCCGAACCCCCTCCCGAAGTGAGCATGTGGAGCAAACTGGACACGATCTTTCACGCCAGGAAAAGCCCAGCCCGGATGGCACGGCCGGGCGAACGCACAGTCCCTCCGCTGCCACTGCCGCCGCCCGGCTTCTCCGCCCTTCCCCGCAGCAGCGGCGGTACCTGCGGGCGGCCCGGCCGCGCTGCACGGGCACGGCACCGCCGCCGGGGCCGCCGCCGGACACTGGGGCGCTGCGGGCAGAAAGTAACTGGGAGGCAGAGCCGGCGGTAGAGCCGGCACAGCGCTCCCCCCGCGGGGCGCCCGTGTCCCCTCCGGGCGCGGAGCGGAGCCGGCTCCCCGCGCCTCCCGAGGCAGCGTCAGAGCCGCGGCCGGTCCCGCTCCCGCCGCGCCCTCGCCCCCCGGGCGGCAGCGGCCGCCCCCCGCCGCGGCATCGCCCCCACCGCCCGCGTGGGAACGCGGCAGGTTCGCGGCCGGTGCGCGGCTCAGCGCAAAATAATAAAAAAACAGCCCAGAACGCCAAAAACCTCCCCCAAAGCCCGGCGCAGCCCCAGGTGGTGCCTACCTTGGCTTCGGCGTGCGGCAGACCCTGCGCCTCGGAGCGGGAGCAGCAGGACAGGCGGGGGTAGAGGCCGCGGCACATCGCCTCCCCGCCGCCCGGGGCCTCCGGGGACAGCACCCGCCGGTCCCGCTTCTTCAGCCGCCGCGGCGGGGTCCCGTTGAGGCACCTTCTCCTCCGGGCGCCGCTCTCCCCAAACTTGGCATCCCCCTCGAAGAAGCACAGAACCACGGCCACCAGCAGCAGCTTAAACGGCAGCATCTTGAGCATCATGCCTGAGGGAGCGTGTGAATGCACCCAAACCGGGGGTGGGGGGGTGGGTGGGGGGAGAAGGAAGGAGGGGAATCCCACTGACTTTTCTTTGCACTTCAGATCAGGAAACCACCTCCCTCCCCCAGAAGGGGAAAGTCTGGAGGAGAATAATAACAGCGGCGGTTAAAGAGCCGACGGAGGAACAGCACCTCGGCCACCCCCGCTTCTTCCAAAAAGGTGGACGCGAAGAGGCAGGAACGGGGGGGACCGAGCCCCCGAGCCCGGCGGGAGGATGCTCGAAGCCGGCGAAGTTGTGCGAGCGGCACAGGTTTTAGCAGCTGCCGCTGCCGCGCCGAAGCGCCGAGGCTCGGGGCGGGCCGGGCAGCGGGCGGCGGCAGCAGCCCTTCACTTGTCGTCCCATAGGAAGGGTGTCCCCGCGGCGGGACTGCGGCGGCGGCCGGGCCGGGCGATGCCCCCTCCGCTGCTGCTGCTGCTGCCGGCGGCGGCGGCTGCGGCTCGTCCGGGCTCTCATGTTTCGCTCCCTCTTTTCTTCTTCTTTTTAAGCGGCGCGCGGGGAGGTGCTGCCACCGCGCGCCCTGCACGTCACCCGGCGGCATCCACCGGCCGCGCGTGCCGCCCGTGGGGGCCCGCCGGGAGCGGGAGCGGCGCGGGGGCCGCGCCCGCCGGGAGGGAGCGGCGGCGGGCCCCGCCCCGAGGAGATCCCCCCTCCGGGGGGTCCGGCTGCCCCTTCCCCCCGGGGGAGCGGGAGCCGGGCCTCCCGGAGGGCCGGCGGAGAGAGGGAGGGAGGGAAAGAGAGAGAGAGGGGGCGGGAGGCTTCCCGCTCCCCTCTCTCGGCGGGAACCGGGTGGGATCGCGGCGGTGCCCGGCGGAAGGCGAGCGCCGTAGGTGGGTCCTGCGCCCCCGACGGCCGAGGCGCCCGAGGCAGGGCTCCCTCGTGGTCGGCTCGCCCCCGCCCGCCCATTGCCCCCACAGCTCGTCCCCAAGGCCACGGAAGGTTCCAGAGGCGCGGGGCCGAGCGCGGGGCGGGCGTCGACGGCGGGAGCTGCCCCCAGCTCCCGGTGGCTTCGTGCAGCGGGACTTCGGTGCCGTGGCTGCCCCGAAGGTGCCGCCAGCTGTGCGACCCTCGGTGTGCGGCCGGCATGACCAAGGTACAACCTGCTGAGGATGGCGGCACGGCGGCCATCTCTGAAGCCGTGAGGGCGTGGCACGTGGAGGGATGAGCGTGGTCCCGGTGTGCCGAGAACGAGAGAGCTGTGTGTGGGAAGAGCGGGAAGATCCAAGTGCCTGGTGGCAAGAAAGCGCCTGTGAGGCCAGGTCTCGATTTCTGAGTCAATTTCAGTTTTCAATTTCAATTGTTTTGCAATCCAGAAAGGGAGGGCCAGCAGGGGTGGAATGGAGGGAAAAGACGGAAGCCCAGAGAACCCCAGCCCGGGGTAAGGCCTCAGAGGGGCTGAGGTGCAGCTGCAGCCACTGACTTGGAGGCGAAGGGCACCTGCACAACCAAAGTCAGAGGTGTGTTTACCAGGGGCTGGCTGCTCATCCCAGAAACTGAGGAAAAATTGGCATGTACCCAAAGAGTCCCATTAGGAGGGAGAAAGGGAAAGAAGTATTGCATTAGTTTTTCACGAGCACTGGTGTCTCTATACCAACTGGGCCCTGTTTTTCACCAAACAAAGCGAGTCTCTTCATATTTACACTTGAGCTCTTAAACAGCAGCACTGAACTAAATAGGAGTTTGGCATGGATACATAGCACATCAGATAAATTCCTGAGAAGACAGACTCTTTCCCTTCAAGTGCATTTTTGAAGTCAACTCACGACTACCCCTTGTCTTGCCACCGACTCTCATTTGACTGAAGGTTTTCCCAACCAAGGCTTGAGCCACATCCACATGAGTAGGGAAGGCCTGTGGTGCAGCCTGGGCTTCCTCACTCATGTTGGTGAGTGAAATAAGGGTGTACTCCTGAGATACAGTATCCTCACTTTGTAGTTTTAGAGAAGAGTTCTGCTTTGCAATACACAAACTTGTCCCATAAACAACCTGACATGGCAGAACTGTAGCAGTGCAGTTCTACGACAGCAGCTGTGCCTTTTTGCATTGCTCAGGGGTACTGCGTAGATCATTCTGAAACGAAAGTGATTCTGGTCTGCAGCAGAATAACAGTATGATATTAAAGTCACTTTTATTCCCAAGCAGATCCCTCACAGGGGGTTACACTGGCAGAACTGTAGTGGCCTAAGGACAGAGCAGGAGGTCTGTGTGTCTCTTCCCCCTGCATAGGCATAAATATCTGTTACGGTTCTCAGAGGAGGTGAGTTTGGGGTGTATTAATTAGAGAAAGATTTCCCAAAATGGGCTTTAGATCAAGCTGCCAAACTAAGAAAGATGTGACAGTTTGTGAAGAGCTGTTTCTACACAGAAATTTTACTTGGATCTGTGATGGAGACATTTCCCAGAGAGTCTGTGGAATGTGCTGTTGACCTTGTGTAATATGAAGTGCTCAAAACTTCAAGCTCTGTAGTGATGGGGTGATGTAAAGATGTATAAGCAACCTTGAAGAAGGTTGAATGTTCTTTAAAACCTCTGAATAGAAATTGCTGATTCTCAGGGTTTTGTGCAAGAAGACCTGATTTAATCTAATGTTCCTTTCCACTCTTTAAAAGTACAAGTTGGCTTCTTTTCTAATAAAAGTATTTTTCTTGGTTGATACAGAATTTTATTTTAATTTTAATAATGCGGAGTTAAGATCGGTGTTAGTATATACCAGTTCAGAGTGTTAACTTCAGGTGACTTCCAGCCCCTGATAAACAGAGATAAGGGAATACTTACGAAGTAAAAACATACACATAGGAAATATGGATAATAAACACGTCAGTTTTTAAGGTCACCTGGATTCTGTGACATGAGGCTCATTACTAGAAATAATTAAGCATGATGATGCCATAAGAGAGCTGAATAAATTATTTTATTTCTTCAGAAGTGATGATAATCTTTGTAGGATATAAATGAGAATCTTTATGGGATATAAGTAAGAATCTTTTGGGTTACAGTTCAATTATGTGTGAAAGAGTTAGAAAGTTTTAAAAAGTGAAGCTATTTTTGCCCCACTGTTTGAGTGTAGCTAGATTTTGTTCTAGATTTGCCTGGGAGATAAACAGACTGTGCTTACTTACACCATTACTTTAATTAATAGGTATTATTGTGTATCTAATATGTCCTTGGGTACCTTTATCGTGTGGATTGAATGTGTCAAGAGTATGAGGCTGATTGTGGCATGCACTTGAACTTACTGTTTCTCAAATTATTTTATGTTATACATATTTTGCAAGGGAATTCAGCTGCAGCAAGAAACTTGCTTTCAGGTTTGAAGACCTGTTGGACACCAGGAAGAATTTTTTCAGTGAAAGGATGGTTAAAGCATCGGGACTGACTGTCCAGGGAGGGGTGAAATCACTGTCTGTGGTGTGTTCAAGGAACAACTGGACGTGGCATTTAGTGCTGTAGTTAAGTTAGCATGGTGGTGCTCAGTCAAAGGTTGGACTTGCTGATCTTGGAGGCCTTTTCCAGCCTTTTCCAGCCCTAATGATTCTGTGATTCTGGGTCCGGGGACTCCCAAGCAGTTTGAACAAAAGAGGAAATGCGTAGTCACGTGTAGCAGCTAGAGTCCCTTTTGGAAATACAGTTATCACAGGAGTTTACAGATAGGTGCAGAAGCTGGGCAAAGTTATTTCATGGCACCAGGTTTGATAGCAAACAGTAGCATCAAATTATTCATAAACTGCCCACAGATGTTGTTTGATGGCACAGATTTACATATTCTTGTGATTCACAGGGAAGCTTTCCCAGTGGTCACCTCACTTGTGAAAAGCTAAGCCCATGTAGTGTGAGATGTATCTTCATCAGAGCTAAATTCCAACCTTTCACATAGGTGGCAAATACCTGGCATGTCTTGAGGATGAATATTGCAGTGTTGGAATAGGCTTGGAAATTATGATATTGTGAAATTACAGTATTCTGAGAAATTATGGTATTCCAGATCCTGGTGGGGAAGCATCACCCCTGTGTATCAAGAACACAGCTAGATAAAGCAGATGGACGTCAGTTCTTGGGAGAGTGACTCTGCTCTTGTTTTAACTGGAATTTGAGTTGAATTTCTGAAACACATTTATTTTTTTAAAAAGAAAAAAGCTTTTTTCTTTTTTTTCGGAACCACTTACTTGAGGGTGAAATCTCTCCATATCTCTTTACCATTACACTTTTCTCTGAGTCCTTGCATATACTGTAGGATGTCTTGTGAAGCCAGTGATTCCTTTTCAGTCTAGGTGGTTCTCTGAAGAGCAGGGAGTTGGGCTTGGTGATCCTTATGCCTCCCTTCCAACTTGAAATATTCTAAAGTTCTGTGGTCTTACTGGGATTACTCTGTGTCGTAGACCAGTAAGAAATACTCAGCCATGGATTCTGTGCTATAGATGCTGAAAACTAGAGTTCCATTTCCAGATTCAATTATTTAAAAAAAAAACGCCTTTAATTTGAAATTTTGTATGTTTCATTTAGAGAGGAAAGCAGAAAAATCTTTCTAAAGGTCACATAGTTTGTTTAAATTACTTTGAAAACCACCAAGCTTGAGAGCCCAAGCTCTGAGGCTCCTGCCTCAGCTGCGGCTCCTGAAACTTCAAGTTCCCATCTCCCTGTTTTCTGTCAGCTAGATGGACAGAGACAGAGGAATCTGGAAATTTAGAATGAGGACTTGGGCAGGAATTTCAAGGTTTGGCAGTCTGGGCTCCTGTGCTTCTTGCTTTTTTTGGGTGAAAGCCCAACTGTCCTGAGAGTCCTATTAGAAGTAAAGTTGAGAGTTTTTTCTGGCTCTGGGCTGAATCACTGGGGCTGGGGTTCCTGTGGCTTCAGGGCAGAGAACTGAAATATCAGGAAACTCTGACTCTGGGACAGTCTTAATGGCAGGAGTTCCCCACAGCTGTGAACTCCACAAGTCCAGTCACTGTAGCAGCTTCTCTGGTAATGAAGAAGGAAAGCTGCTGGAATGGTTTCATTAAAGTGTCCTGTGGTTAGTCAGAAGTTTATAAAACCATTATATTTTTGCTTATATTTCTGTTTGTGATGTAACAGAATTTTTTCAGTTGGTCAAAACATTTCTGGTTGGCTCTCCCCACCCTATACTATAGCCCACATAATTTCATGGGGTTGAGAATAACATGTTGCTTGTCTTTGCATACTACAAATACAAGGTGTGAAAGCTGGTATAGCATGAATGAACAGGACTTGTTAGGATATTTTTTATGGGAAAATAGGTGCCCAGACAGTCACAGAAAGGTTTTTAGGGTATGCCTTTACCACAGATTTCCCCATGGCTCTTACAAATCTTCTAACCCAGCTGAAGCCACCTGGACCATTTGAGTCTGTAAACTAATGGGTCTCCTCTCTACACAAGACTTCAAAAAACCCTGATTCCCATCTGTGTACAAAAGCAGTATTGGACTGATGTTAACTCCACTTGATTGGCTCATCAGGGATTAAGACCTGCAGATTGTTTTAGCACATCACGGCAGCTGCTAACACAAACCTTCAATTACGTGTGTTCAGTTTTGCAATGAGGGCTGGTCTAACTAGGAGGCAGATAAAGCAAAGCATTTTGTGAGGGAATGAAGACTCAAGAGGCCCTCTTGCCTATAGCCTGCATACTTTCACTACCTGCTGTAATTCACCTCAACAGCGGGTCTCTATTTATGTGTTACAAAGAGACAAAGGAAGCTGCTGTGGGAAAAATATTTCTTTCCTGCCAGGGACTGTGGTAATCCCACTCCGTACTGCAGTTTACAAGCCACATGTATGTTGTGCCTTGCTCCAGTGTTTGAAGTTTCCATAACTTGCTGTAGGAACAATTTGCATAAGATGTCAACAGAGGAACTCTGAAATACTTGTAATACTTACCAAAGTAATAAAGGTCTTTCTGAATAGGTAATATTGTGCATGCCTGAACTAAATAATGGACTTAAATATTTGTGCCTAGTATTCTTTGTAGCCTGCTGAGTGTGGGGATGGAAATTTTCCCCTGGCAGTGTTAAAAGTAAACTGTCAGGAGGCTCTGCTGTGAGCTGCCCAATGACTGGGATGTCAGACAGGATTCCGCAGGTTTTCCCTGTGTTGATGCAGTGCATGTGCATTTCCCTTTGTTCCACAGACCGGTGTGAGTCAATTCCTATTTGATGTGGAAGCTTGGGGAAGTTCTTCATTGTAGCTTTTGTATAATACGTGGTAAGGCACCGTGTACAGCATTGCTGCATATCGGGCATATATGCTAAATTAACTTGAGACTACTTTGCAAACAATAAAAAAACTTTGCTCACACAAATGGAAAATAACAGTGGAGTCAGCAACCATTGCCATATATTTTTCTGGAGCAGCATGTGTCCAATTCATATGTACGATGCAGCTTTCAGAAAAATGTCTCTAGTTCAGTACCATAATTTATCTTTTTGAAAGAGGAGTTCGGCTCTCTTACAATTGCTCTGTGGTGCATTGTTCTCACAGCTACCCAGGGCCCTGGCACACGGGGTGTGTACCTGACACTCATGCCTAGCCCCGTGCCAACAGCCTGCCCCAAATCAGACATTCTGCCATGTTAAGTGATTCCAAGCAGTGCCGAACGCTGCCTCACGTTTCTGGCATCACCTGTGAGCTCTGCAGGCTGGTGTGCACTCCTGTGCACTGTCATACATACATCAGGCCAGCGTGTCCAGGTGCCTGTCCAGCCTCCACTGACCTGTGGTTGCAAATGTTACCCTCTCTTCTCTTCTTCTCTTGTTTTCCTGAAGGGGCATTGGGAACATTGTGTTACCAGCCTGAATCTTGACCAGATGAGATCAGTCTGGAGACAATTAAAGCTGTAGCCTGAGTCCCAGTCATGTAAAGAAAAAGCTGGTGGAAGCAGATGATTTTGGAAAAAGCTAATTCTTATGGATGGTATTCTTTGGGAATCTATCACTGAAGTCACTCAGTTTGGCCTGCTTGCTCCCCACGCTGTGATGTGCAGCAAATTTCAAGCCTATGGATCTTAGATTATGTACAGTAGTGAACCTTTAACCAAGAAAGCCATGCTCAGGTTCACAGTAATTAAAAGGGAATGCCAGCACTCGTTTGGGCAGTAGCTTAGGATGTGGTCATAAAGCTGCTTCAACCACACAGAGTACTGTCAAACCATCAGGTTTTGGGACTCCCTGGTTCTGCAGCCTGATACTATTCTGCCAGGAATGTGGTCTTCAAAGACAGATTGGACTGTGTAAATTCTTTAAACCTTGAGGTAAAGAGTCCATTAACTTTGGTGAGAAATAAATCTTAGTAGGTGGTGGGTTCACACACAGGTGGCAATGTGTGAGTAATTTCTTTCATTTGACTGTAAGATGCATGAACAAAGAAGATCTTTGGATAAAGATGTAAACTGATGTGGATGCCAGATGAACTTTGACTGAACTTAAGGCCGAACCACATTTTAAAAAATAAATAAATTACCCAGGATAAGGAGAGACAATAGCAGATGCTGGAACCATCTGTTCCTGGACAGCTCTAATAGAAAACTCCTTCTAGTCTATTGCATGTTTCTTTCTCCATTAAATAGTCATGTTCTCCCTATGAATGTGGTCTGCCTGTGGTAGGATATGAACAATAAAAGCCTTGATTTCCAGGTGAGTTGTCCTCAATCCCAGAACTTCCATATGCAGCCTGGATTCTGCAGCATTTGAAATTCTGCATATAATCAAGTGATTGAGTTAAGCACTCCATCCTAACCTTAAGGCATGTATTACAATCACTATCAAATGAACTTTAAGGATGAGCTGTACTGCTCCATGTAATTTGTTACAGATGTGAGGGAATCCCTAATTTCCCAAGGAATGGTCACTGCAGACTAGATGTTGTCTGAATGAGGTAAACAGACTGCACTTAACCCTTACGACAGAGATTTGGTTTTAATTTGGGCAAAACTATGATTCAAATTCATCACTATTCCAGCTTTTTAACTTTCTCTGCTCCCCATATAATTTTTTAGAATAAAGCCTAAATTGTAAAACAGAATCATAGCATTCCAGGGACTATACAAAATACAGGCTATTTTCTGTCTTTGGGACAAGATTAGTAGGTATAGGTCACCACTCAGATATAGTATTGACTTTCATAAGGGATCAATTTTTTGAGACCCATCCAGTGGAATAATGATATTTAGTGATTTTGAATATGGAAATACATTGTTTGCAGGACAGTGTCTATGCCATGGACAGGTTGTTGAATCTTGCTAGCAAATCAGTCAAGTATCAGTGGGAGTCAGATGAGTTTCTATTGCCACTCAACATTTTTTGGAAACTCAGGGATCAGCTGGGTGTTCACGAGGGAATTCTTTGTTCCAGCAGTTATTTTTTTCCTAATACAGAGTCTGAGATGAACTTCTGTGGAACTGTTTATGATAAACTTATCTGAATATATGTAAGGAAGGAAGGCTCTGAGGACATTTGAATCCTGTGCCTCTGGCAGCTTGAAGGAGCAGAGGGACTGTGTGGGTTGTTCTCTCTGGACCTCTGGTTTTTTTTAGTAGATCCTCACACCAAATGTTCAGTTCTTCTGGGAGGTTTGTGTATCGCTCCACCAAGCGTGGTTTTCCAGAGGGTTTGAACTTTAACACCAGGGGCACTTGCATGTCTCAGGAGGAGGTAATCTGTATAGACAAAACTTTGGGAAACACTTCTAAGTGACAGCTGCATGTTCCCTGAGAGTGCTGTTGTACCAAGAAATCAGTGAACTGGTCTGGAAGTCTGCACAATCACATTGTTTTGACAGAGCTGAGTGGGCAGGTAATAATTCTAAATTTTCCAGTATTTTTGGATACGAGACAGAGTTTTAAAGTTTTAATACTGATTTGAACAAGATGTTAAAAATGTAATTTCAAGAAGATAACAGAGTAATTGTGAGTTATTTAATCTTTCTGCTTTCCTACAGGGAGGGAGTCATGTAGGACATAAACAGGACACCTCTAGAAAAACAACTTCATGGGCTACAGTCCTGTGCTTCCTTCTTACTGATCCTTATTTTAGAGATTTCTGGAATAGGATTCCACACTTGGGATCCATCCAGTAGCATGAGAGAATTCTGCAAAGGTGTAACATTTAAATGAGTTAATTGTGATTTTTTTTTACATCCTTTCTCAATGCAGACATCAATTCACTCACTGATAGGTAGAACTAGGTAAATATCTTTTATTTTAAGAATGTTAAGATTTATGAATAATAATAAAATGAGACCATAACTGAAAAAATACTGAAGAAAAAAGGAAAGAACAACAATAAGTGATAAAATAGAGAAGGAAAGTGAGTAATGAAATCAAGGTTCCTTCACATATGTATCATCCTCTCCATTGTGGCTTGATCCAGAGCTCATTCAACAGGTTCTCCTGAATGCCATATCATAGAATCATGGAATGGTTTGGGTTGGAGGGGTCCTTGAAGATCATGGAGTTCTAACCCCCTGCCATAGCTTTCACCAGACCAGGTTGCTCAGAGCCCCATCCAGCCTGGCTTTGAACACTTCCAGGGATGGGGCAGCCACAGCTTCTCAGGGCAACTTGTGCCAGGGCCTCAACACCCTCACAGTAAAGAATTTCCTCCTAATATCCAACCCAAACCTGGCCTCTGTCAGTTTGAAGTCATTACCCCTTGTTCTGTCTTGATCCTCCCCTCACTGTGGAGATCCTTCTCCTCTGGACCTGAACTTCAGCTGATACTTTCTTTCTTGTGAGTGCGAAGATGTCAGCTAGCTATTATTTGTTTACTTACCTACTTACATTTCTTTTTATACTCATTAATCTTACATTGATGTGGAATATTTTCAGTCATGCAGTGATAGGACAATAAAATTGTTTCATGTACCAATTTACTTTTGAGCTATGGGGAAGCCATGGGGTTTGGTTAGCTCTGAAACAGAAACCATTGCAGTGTATTCTGATTCTTATTGGAGAAAACACTTCTTTTTAAATCTTTCTTAAAGATGCCCATTTCAGTGACCTTACTTGTACAATGCTCAGAATCCTTATGTACTTGTTTGAGGAGTCTTGTAGAGATGCAAAGCACTTCTTAAGTGCTAAGTACTTGTTTATAATAGGAATTTTTCTTCCACTCCCAAACCTAAACTCTTCCCAGAAAATTATTAGGCCAGGCTGTGCTGTAACTTTCTGTAGTGTTTAAATGAGAATAATGTTTCATTGCTTCATTTGGCCTGTAAGATAGTCTTTGTGTATGGCAACCCACAAAATAGAAAGGAACACTGCAGTTTGTGTTATTAAATTACTACATGTAATAAGCATGCATTTTTTCATTGGTATCAAGGGCTCTGAGAAGCTGTTTCAACAGAAAGCAACAAAAATTGAGATTTTGTGCTTTGTCATAAAGGTTTGATGCTTTTTCTGAGTCACAATTTATAAACATTGTGGGACATTTATTACTGTCCTGATAGAAAAGAACTGAGGATCTGTTGTATCGCTATATGTCAGAAGCACATGAATACTCAAATATTCCTGTTCAAATGAATGATAAAGATACAATATTTTTCATACTTACAGTTTTACATTTTCAAAATAAAATGTAAAATACTGTGGAGATGAAATTTCTTGAATTTGCTTTGTTTGTGGAAACGCAGCTTTCCAAAGAGCCGTATTGGTTGATGCTCTGATTTGTTTACATGTCTGTAGAAAGGAGACAATTGGAAATGATGAAATCACTGCTTTACAGGTAGCCAACACCCTTGGCTGTGTGGATTTTGGCTGAGATGGTGAGGAGTGCTGCAACCCAAGTGTGATTCCACCGCCAACTCCGTCAGTGCTTCATACTGAGAATGGGTAATTAGTTTTCATTAAACACTTTAGCTGACACTGAAAAATATGAGTATTGCTACAGAACATTATTTGCAGGATCTATACTGACATTTTGGTATAATGTGAATCAAAATTAATTTTATGTTCACATTGTGTCATGGGTAAAACAGTGTCTGAATCACCTGCTTTTGGAAATTTACTTACTACTGGAATAAGACATGAAAGAGAAAGCTGAATATAATTATTTAAAAAATCTTCATTATGTAAGTTAGTTCAATATAACTCTAATCTTTGTTTTAAGCCTGTTGGAAGTTAATTTTCCATTTGTATTTTAAATATAATTGTATGTTGCCCCGCACAGTGGCAATCTGCATTTGATTTTGTCATTTAATTCATATTACAGTAGTTTATAGAATAACATTAGAGTAAATTTTAAGTAAACTAAGGAAATATGGAGATTGTAGAAGGAACATTTATCAGGGTACTGTTGTATATGGAGAAAATGCATGCTTCCTTCTATTATTAAATTAAACATCTCTGGGCAGTAATTGAGACTTATTGAACTCTGGTGTGAACTCTGAATGGTGATTTCCTGGTTTCGTCTTACGAATAGTTCTAATTACTAAAGATTTAATTTTATTTTTTTAAAAAATAAGATGTTAAATTAATAGGTTGATTAATTTAGTAATTAGTTGTTTGGGTCTTAATGTAAATTGTAACTTTGTGAAAGGAAAACATAAGCCTTTGCTCTCTATGAGATTGAAAATTCCTAAATTACTGAAAATTTGCAAAATTCTTTGTTTTTGAAGTGCGCGTGCTGTAAGAATTAAAGAAGAAAAAGCTTTATTAAAACCTGTAGCAGAGTTTTTTGTGCTTGATGTTTGAGGCATGGAAATTCTGTTCTGGGACTTCCTATGATCCTTTTATGGCCACATTCAAGTCTCAGTTGTAAAGGAGAAGAGGAGGCCCATCAGCTGTTTGCAACTGTCATGTCTCTGTTGATTTCAGTTTGGATCATTTCTAACTACAAGTCTGCCCCAGGGTCTTTCCATAAAGACCCTTCTGTGTTATTTTCTTTGAGAGGCAAAAAACCCATACCCAGAAAACAGCAACAAAACGCTTTGTGCTCCATCTTGTGCATTATCACTTTAGGATATTAAAGTGTACTGGCACTTTGGTAGCAAAAGAAAGGAAGGTGGCCTGCCAACTAAAGCAGGATGCAATTTCCTTTCACCCTCTTAAACAGTCTTATGATGTCCTCTTTGTTAGCCTGCCTCTGTTGTATTGAATTAGTCTTCTCCACATTACCTAAATTCCAAATATATAAATACTGTTGGTGCTCATAAGGCAGAGTGGACGAGAAAAAGATTACCTTAGTAGCCATGGGGTATAAAAAAATAAAAATTAAACCTTGTGCTGTTAACTTAGGACATTTGGTAGACTGGCATGACCACTGAGAGGTCCTTTGGTGACACTTCAGAGACAGCTGCCCTTAAAAGTGGTGACAGAGATGGTGTGGAAACACCTGAGATTGACTCTGTCTCTGCCTTAACTGCAGGGAGAGTGCATCAAATCCAAAGAATTCTGAAGTGATTCTTCTTCAGTATGTTGTCCTGGATGCTTCGCATTCCCTATTTCCTGCAGGAAAGGAGTGTCTCTTTTTTGTTGTTGTTGTTGTGCTGTTGTTGTTTCCCTCCCCAGCTCCCCACCTACCCCACAGAACCAAGCGTTGCTCAGTGGAATTCACCTTGCCGAAGAGCAAGACTTTTCAAGGCTCCTGGCCTGCTGCACAAACACAGGCTGCTTGTGTTGTTTTGGCTAACAGTTCAAGTATCCCAGCAAGTCCTACTTCATAAGCTATCTGATAAGGCTTGATTGTGCTTCACTGTGTTTAAATTTCTTGGGAAACTGTTTAGATGATGAAAGTGCTCCAGTTCCTGCATTTGTGTAAAACTCCAAAATTATAAAACACAGCCTTTAGTGTCTCAAGGTCTCAGATGATTGAAATACCAAAGGGATTTGCATATTGAAGTATTTGACTCAGTATCTCAATATTAGCATAGATGATACTTTGTGTAAATAGTATCTGTTTATGCTTTGCTTTCTGTGTTGCGTTTTGCTGGTGTGACTGTAAAATAGAACAGTCAGAAAGCAATTTTCTTCCTTGCAGTGCCAGAACCTACAGGAGGAAAAGGTCCTGTGTAGATCATCTAGTTTTTTTATCTCCTTGCATTTTTGAGAGATTCTTCTGATTTGTTGAACTTTAAACAGTATTATCAAATTGTAGGGGGTGCTATTTCTCTTTGGCGTTATATTTCCATTAAATAATGTCTTTTGAAAATTATGTGTCCTCACAGACCAACAGTGTCTTAACATTCATCTGGAAAAAAATCTGCATGAAATCTTAACTGATCCTGGGTAAATAGAGAAGTATTCTTGTTATTATGCAGTGACTTTCTCCTATCTAATTGCTCATCCTTACAAGTTATAGAACACAAGCTTCCGTTATGTACTTGGCCTGAGCCTTAATTTTTCAGAGCTATTAAAGGAAAAAAAAATTTCAAGCAACAGACTATGCTGTGACAAATAAGGAATTTCAAAGGATATACAGGAAACTTGTTGAAGTTAACATGTTTCAGACCTTCAAAATGCCAAACTTCTCACACATTCCTTTACCTCACATTGAAGATATCCAGGTGTGGTTCTACTGATAGCATTGTTGCAGCTGTGTTTGTTTGGCTTTTTTGTTTCAATTTAGCTCTTCCTTTCCCTTCTGCCCTGGCATTATTTTCTCTATTGACAATGTTTTTACTTAAATTCATAATTTTGATAATTCCAACTGAACAATTGTGTTTCATTTACTTATGGCACTTCATGTGAAACAGTTCTGCCTTCATTTCCTGTTTATTTTTAGTTGCTAATTTTCAGACTTTTTCCATCCCCTTGGGTTTTTTAAAAATCCTGTTTGGTACAAACCAGGGTGGTCCAACTGGCAGCCCAAGGAACAGTTCCATCTGGCCTGCTGCATTTGCCAAGGAGGAGCTAGGAAATGCCTGTAAGGGCATGCACTACCCTCACAAGCACATGTTATCTCTTGCTCAGATACGTAACCATGCTTGAAGCCCAACTGTTGGGCCATGTCCCCCTGGAAAAGAAGATTGGCACTAGACATTCCTTTTCCCCGGCACAGCTACTTGTCTAGGGGGCTAGTTGTCCTTTCAGCAGTCTTCAAAGAGGATGCTACAAGTGGGAGCTGCCACCTGTCCCTAAAAGAGCGAGGCCATTGTCATTTTTCCCGGTTAGACTGATAAATAGACAAACTGACAGGAAAACTGTGCTTAAGCCCCAGGACAGTAGGAGATAGTTACAATTTTAATATCAACTTCAACAAAGCTGATGTTACCAATTCATGCGTTTATTTCAGGCTTTGCATCTGCCAAGTGTCCTCTATCAAGTCACTCTGTCTTTTTTCCTTAGGCAAGATGAGCACGAAGGTAATAACCAAGCACTGGACATTAAAAGCACCCTAAGAATGAAGTACATTTTGTCAAATTGACATTCTAATTTCAGAGGGTTTCATTTGGTTACTTTGCAGGTTTCTTTTTGTTGGAGAATCCTGTGCTTTCAGATGCAGATGGGTGCCTCACTTGAAATCAGTGCATCTGCCAACATGCAGTTTCTCATAAGAAATTATCTCAAAAGCTGAACTGATCCCATGTACTCCATTATGTTGAAGAATAATTGCCTTTTTGTAGCAAAATGAGCCCAAATAAGCATGAGGCCTAACCAGTGCCTCATAAAACAATTATATCACATCTTTTGATGTGTATTCCATTTCCATTAAAAATATTTATAAAATTGAGCAAGAATGGAGCAGACTGCAGCTTGGCAAAAGACTGAAATAAGCAATCAGAAGCAATATACCCCAATGTAACATGTACATTTACAGTTACCATGTATCGTTGTGTGATGACAGCAGAGCTCTGTGGTTTTATTATTCTTATTCAATATACTGTAGCACAAAGAGGTTTCAAGAGCATATAGCAAAAAACCCCTCCCTAATATTCAGTCTTAGTTTTGTACTTATTCCTTTTAGCTTTCTGCTTTCCTTCTCAATTGTAGAGAAACACCAGATTAATGTTCATAACTTACCTCTTTCCAGTTTAGAGTGTACAGCAGCACAACTGCTCTAGTCACTCTGTGCTCATTTATTTTAAAATATTTATTCTGTTTATTGTCCTACTCTGGGCTGTAGTGTTCCCCGTTGTACCAGGCATCTCCAATTTTGGTTAAAAACACCCCTTATTTCTGATACAAATCATCTCCCCAGGGTGGGGTGGTTTGTTTTTTTTTTTTTTGTCTTGATTAATCTCCTTTGTTTTCTGCCTCCTCTTTGCCTGTTCTTTCTTATTGTCTAATCTTTATGCTATCTATGGCTATGGTGTTTTCCTCAAGTCTTTCTTTCCTTTGCCTTCTTTTCTCCTTTCATGCTTTCTTTTTCACAGTGATTTGCCCCTGTCTTCCCTTGGTGTTCACCCCTTCCTCTATTTTTTTCTGTATTCTTCAGTCTGATAATTCTCTTCCATTTCTGCTGTGTTCACTTTACTTCACTGTCCTACACCCTCTTGGTCTTGCTTTGTCTTCCCTAATGTTGTCTTATATTTGGGAGATGCTGACAGAAAAGTGGAAGGGAAGATAACAGCTGAAGTAATTTAGACATATGCCAACTTCCAGAGAAAAGTTTTATTCAGGAGTAAATAACTGAATTGAAGCCTCTAACAGAAACAACAACAAACCAAATGATTTCTTATGGGTAACTATTTGTAAGTGAAACTGAATTTTACTTGATGATTCCAGTCAGCCGTATTGTAGAAGGACTTAAAAAGAGATAAAGTTTACTTAAAAAGAGATAAAGTTTAAGTGAGGCAAAACATACTTATAGTTATTAAGTATATCTGGTAAATAGTTGCAGGGTTCATGTCTTTAGAAGTGTTCATGGAGAGAAAAATGGAGGATAAGGCACTGGAGGATAAAAGAGGCTGGTAAAAGAAATAAATACATAAATCACATGAGGAAACTACACATGGTGTATGAAAAGATGGTGAATCAGAGGCAATAAAGACTTGCAACAAGTCTTTGGGGCTGGTTAAAAACCAGAAAAAGTAGTACAGAACTGAGAACAAGCAATGATAATTCTGTTACCACAATGGAAAAAACAGGAGCAGTGGAAATGGCAGCAGAACCAGTTTACTGGGTACCAGACACACACTATTAATTAAAGCAATTTCAAGAGGGTGCAAAGCTTTATGGATAAGACAATGAAGTCCTGGGAAGCCAGTGGGTTTGAAAAGGGGTATATTTCATACTGGTAAATTCTTCCTTGTTTGGCTTGCAGAAAGTATTCAACTAGAGGAATTTAGGTCATAGTTACCCATTGAACAGTGGTTTGTCAAAATTTTTGCATCTTACTGTGATACAAAGGTTGGGCCTAGATTTTTCTATTTGTATTCATGTTTTCTAACTAAAATTTATTCTCAGAGTTGTTACCCTGATTTAATGAAATCACAACCACAGGCAGAATATAGTCAGTCGCAGGCATTGCTGGAGTAACAGTCCTGTAAAAGAATCACAAGCTTCTCAATTGCAATATGTGCAAGGACTCAATTTCCAAAATAGAAGATCATTTTAGTAGCTTTACCAGCAAATCCAAAATTCTGGTCACCCCTCATTGGCTCCCAAAGATTATGATTGGGTGATGTGTATTATAATAGTCTGCTGCTTGCTGAAAACCAAGGAATCCTCTGTAGTATCTCACATTATTCTCATTGAACAATCAGATAGCATAACCTTTGTTGCTAGAACTTTTTTTTTTTTGCTTGAAAACCACATTTCCTGCACGTCTTATGTTAAAAAATGGTATCACACATTGGATAAGTTTTGTTAAATTAAAATGACAGAGGTATATCCTTAATTAAAACACCAGCAAGGTGTGCAACATTTTACAGAAGTTAGATTAGGGGTGGCTAGCATGGCTTCACCAAGGGCAAATATTCACCAAGGGCCAATTGAGACAGAGCCTGCAGCCTTCAAGGGTGGATTAACATCAGTGAACAAGGGAAGAGTTATTGATGTCATCTCTCTGGACTTCTGCAACATTCTTGGCTCTAAATTGTGAAAGACGTTAATTTGATGGAAGGACCATTAGGCAGATAAGAGTCAGTCAATGGCTCACTGTCCAAATGGAAACCAGCAATGAGTGGTGTCCCTCAAGGGTCTCTACTGGCACCAGTACTGTTTAGTATCTTCACTGAGTCCATGGTATTTGCATATAAAGAACGAAGAGCAAGTAATGTTGTATCCGCTAATTGTTTTCAGCTGTTGTCTGAAGGAAGAGAAAAAATAAAATAGATGAAAATGTTTTCTTTATTCAAAACCAAAGGAGCATTTTATCTGGGACTGGATTGCAGGTTACAGGTTCATTACAGGAGTGTTATTTTGACATGTGAAGTACTAATTTTATAGCAATTTAGAAGCAGTGAGGGAGAAAGGACAGGCAGCACTGTACTTTGAATAGCTGTGGGCAGTCAGTCTCCAGTCTTACCAATGGTGGTAGGCATCAATTGTCTCAGTATCAGAGGGAACCATGTATGTGTGTTTCTTATTACTATAATGCATATACCTAAACAATTTGCATGACAGTTTAATCTATTCTAGTCAATAGCCACTTAATAGAAAAAAAAAAAACAAACAAAAAACAACAACTTAGCTTAGCTTCTAAGCTGTGAAGTGTTTGGAAAAAGTAGAACTGAGAGTGGTTATAACAGCCCTTTGATTTCCCTGTTATTCTGTCCCCTTACTTGCTGTGAATTAACCTTTCCTTAAGGGCATATAAGGAGTGAAATTTACTCCAGCATAGTGTTGCAATCTTTTTTTGCAGATAATGAAGTCAGAGAAAATGAGCATAATGTAGACTCGTCTCTTTTGTTTGAAGTATTGATCCTATTGCATAGTCATAGTTGTAGGAAAGAAATGAAGGGGATTCTGTCCCCCAAGTGAAGCAGATGTCTTACTGAGCCAAGTCTGAGATTTTGTTTTTTGTAAGGAAGCAGAGGGAATGCCTATTTATGGTATTTTGCAGCTACACTGAAGGAAATGTTCTCTTCAGATTATGTTGAGTGCTCCATAGTATACAACGGTTGTGGTCCCCCTGTTGAGCCAAGAGCCATGTAAGCAACATTTACGCAGACTGGGCCTTAAGAATCTGATCCTCAGACATGAAGACAGTCCTTCATGAGTTTAACATTCTGGGAATTCAGGACTCTTTGCAATATTTTCTCCTGTCTGAGTCACATAGGTTACTAAATCAGTTACTGGTTGTGCTTTTCAAGTTAAGTTCTATGAGGAAATGACATGTAATTACAGCTGTCCAAAAGAGACAGAGTTGAAATCCATTCTGTATCTCCAAAGTTATTAAAGGTGTAAGTAAAACATGTTTTGGTTTTATGTTCTGGTGCAACAGATTTTAATGGAGGGCAAAGACTTAAGGATTCATCTGCTTCCCAACTAAAACATGCTTTAGAAAAGCAGAGACTCTTCTCCTTGCTACCTTTGAACTGACATGAAAACTGGGGGTATTTCAGTCCTTTTGGGCTTCTGTTGCCCTACATCCTAGTTCCTAGCATGCACCTGTTATTTGCAGGAATATCAAGCAAATTCTGGGCAATAACTTCATTTTAATTAGTTCAGAAATCCTTTATCTTACTAGCCCAGTTGGTCAGTAGGGTGTTTTGTCCCAGAGGGCACAGTGTCTGTCATTCAGGCAAGCATGTCTATCCGTATATGGAGCTGTGTTGCTCCAGTTAAATATACCTCAGTTGAGCTGACAACACAGCATAGCTTTGTGGTTGCATAATCAATGTTTTCCCCTTCTGCTTTGTTTGTGACCTCTAGTCAAGCCCTGCTTCGAGTAACTAATTTCCATGTGGGATTTTCTATGCAATTGCTGCTATATTAAATGAGATTTCTGCAAGCAAGAAACAATATATTTTGTGAAATTAGCTCTTTTCTATGCCCCCCACAGAAATAGCTGTATACTTGAAAGACTGAGAGTGAATCCTGTTTTGTCATGAATGCCTATTCCTCAGAATGCAGGAGACTTTAGGCCTGATTGCTCAATGGGTTTTGAGGTGCCTATAGAGCTTGAAGTGTGAAAAGCAGAGATCTTGTTGACTTATGTCACTGTTGTAAGAATTCAGGTCTTCTGGCAGACTTCAGAGGCAAAACAGTTCCAACAGAGCAGTCTTCCATTGCGTGAGTGAGACTTTGCTTTCTCTTCCTCACCTTTCTCCTGACACAGGCTGCTCCCTCAAGGGCTTGAGTGCTATTCTTTCCCTCAGGATCTCCTCTTATTCAGCTCAGTAGGGACTTCTAAATTCACATTCAGAAGAGAAGACTAATCTTTGCTTTTGCTTCATTTCAGGGTACTGTCTGCATTTTGGAAGAAATAAGGCAGAAGTCTAATGACAATATCCTTATTCAAAGCCTAGGCCTTAATTGTTCCCTAAACACTATACTTCCTGACTGTTGAATGAAGCAGGGATCCCAAATACATTAATGGAAAAAAAAAAAAGATTCTTTATGTGCACAGGAAGCAATTAAAGATTGTACAGGTGAAGATAATGCTGACCTGTTTCAAACTTTGAGGAAGACTTTGCAACATGTGTCATATTTTATCTAGGTTTTAATGTCCCATCCTATCTGACAAGGTAGAATGTAGGAAAGGAAATAAGACCTTCCTGAAAAATAGAATTGTTCTTAGGTGGAGGTACACAGGCTGCTGTCTTGGTATTAAATAGAGATTTTACTGACCTGTGGCAGAGGCTTTTGTGTGTCTTCAAATGAAATATTTGGCAACAGCCATAAGCTGTCATCTCCTTTGTGGGTTGACCACAGTGTGGAGAAGATTCATGCAGCTCACCAGTGACTTTCCCAACAGGATACCTACAGCAGAGGAATCTTAACTGAGAGCTATGCGTCCTGTTCCAGGTTCATGTGGGAAGTAGTTGTACTTAGTAGTACTAAGTTGTAATTAGTAGTACTAATTAATATTTTTCATACTTTCCCCAGCAGTTTGCCCCTTCTGCTTTTCTGCTGTCAAGTTTTCCCATACACTTTAAGTCACTTTTTTTATGAGTGCTGCATCTTCCAACCCAAGTGATTCTTTTTCTGAGCTGTGTGTATAACAAGAAGAACATTGAGAACACAGGAAGACTGTTTGCCTCTTTTCTGTTCCAGTGCCCAGTGCCATAATTGTTTCTGGCAGCCATGAGGAGCTGTTGCAAGGAAAAGCTCTGTTCAGTCTGGGAGACAAAATGTGAAAACAGGCTCTGTAAAGAATGTTGCTTGATACCCTCTAGCAAGCTTTCATCGAGCACGTGCAAACTCCTGATTTTTCTCAGAAGTTTAGAGCATGTCTGCGCAGGGTGAGACTGCATAGTGACAGTGAAAAGGATCCTGCCAAATTTTAAGTCCTTCAAAGAAGGAAGATTGAGGACTCTCTCAGTGAAACAGCTGTAAGAATGTTTTAACACAGGCAAAAGTGTGTAATGAAGCTACTTTATTGGTTCTTTTAAAGAAATAAGGTTAAATCTATTAAATTGAAGTGTGCAACCACACACAGATTTAGAAGACTCATAGAGGCAGCATTATTTGCCTGACATGACAGAAAGTTCCAGATTCACCTGTAGAACAGGACTTCCTAGGAAAAAACCCAGCATTTCTGGGGGAGCCAGAGTTGTCACTGAAAGTTTTATATACATATATATCTGATAGTCTGCCTGAAATAAAGGTTGCCAGACAAGCTAAAGCCTAGCTGATACTTGGTCTCATTTTAGGAAAGAAATCAAAAAGGAATGACTTTCCCTGCTGTTCAATAAATGCAACTGTAAATGAATTCTTGCACTTCGCATTTCTTGAAATCCCTTTGGCAATTCATAGTGTGGTCAGCTTCAGTATCTGAGGAGAATGTGTTACATCTCAGTGTATCTTGAGCCCCTCTTTCCTCAAGTAGCCAGGTAGCACTTAAATGATTTGTTTATCCCTTCCATGGCTCGGGACTGCTCTGGACGCTACCTTTGATAGCCAGGTTTATTGAGGAATGGTATAGGAGAATTTCAGAGGGAACAGAAGAGCAAGCCCCTGTCTATCTGATTAATGACTGGGGAGAATAAAGGGACAAATTAACAACCTAACATCTTCTGCTGGCCATTCTGAAACCACACTGTCATTTAAGAGACAACAAACAAGAGCCCTGCCTAAGGCAGGCTGAATTGTCAAGACTACTACCTCATCCTCTGTTTCTTCTGAGAACAGTGCTGTACTACAGTAGCCCTAAAATGCATGAAGGGTGGAAAACAAAAACTACTGAACTTTTCGCCACACCATGACCCAGGTTTTTTCCTCACACCCATGCAAATTGTATCCAAATGTTTATTGTAACCTCCTTTGTCTCAGACTGTTCCTTTTCCCTACAGTGTCATATTCTTTGCTCTCTGGACTCCAGGTTCTGTCAGCTCAGTGTGCAAATGTTTCAGGAAGTAATTAGAAAGCTATGTGCTCATTACTACCATGTAAATTAGATCACAGCTCACTCTCCAGGTAACTCATATAATCAGGCATGAATTACCTCCCTTCCTCAGGTCCTAAAGGAAAGGTATCATTTAAAATTGTCTATCATTAGTAAGTTCATTTAGGTTCTGTTTGATTTTGATATGTTTTTAGTGAATTAAACACTTTTAATTTGAAGAGAGATTTTAGCTGCGAGGAATTAAAGCCAGATTCTGGTGACTAGCAGCAGCAGCAATCTGTGAATTACTGATGTATACATTTAATATCTCCCTTGAGAGCAGGAAAGTTCTTCAAATGTTGAAACTGGCTTAAATAATTCAAATTCATATGAGTGGTGAAAATTCTTTGGCTAATAATGTTAGTCTGATCTCTTCACTTCCAATTTAATCTGGAATATTTGGAATAGTTGTTAATAGTATGTTGATTGATTTTAATATCTTATTCAACATAATGGTTTGCATCCTGACACCTTAGAACTGACTAGATTAATATTCTCAGCTTGATGTAAACAAATATGTTTTCATCAAGCAAAGTATTACGTTCCTTCACATACCTGGTTTTGCTTGTTGCACTGAGAACTAGCAAAATGCCTGGCTATTTTTCTTCTCTGTTTCTACAAAAGCTGTTAAGGAGGGTTAATATTTTTTTCCTGTGAAAATGCTACTTCATGATCACTTTTACTAGGAATGATGAAGAAAGAAAAAAAATGAATGAAAAATATGAAAAATAAAGGGAGCACTGGGATTGGGTTGCAGAAAGCTGAGTTTTAAGTTCCTGCTCTGACATTAAAATAAGGACGCTGACAACTGATGCCTTTTGGCTGTTCTGGGCTCTGTCTTCCCTGCTTTTATGTGGGGAAACTTTGAAACTTCTGGAGTTAACTCTAATGTGGGAAAGAAATATTTTTGAGATTTCAAAATTTAAGAGGGAAGGATCTGTTTACCACCCAGATACAATGTCAAGAAATAATGTGAAGCAAAACAATTGTCAGCAGCAATCATTCAAAGTAATTTCTTGCTCAGGTTTGAAACTTCAAGTGCTTACCCACAAAATAGGTCATTGATAGGATGGTCCTTCTCATTTCTTTAAAGAAATTGAGCTATTTAGTTTAATGGTAATGGAGTCCTTAGGAATAAGAAATGGAATTTAAGATGAAAACTGTTAGGTAGTGCAGCCAGTACATTAGGCTTTCATCTCTTTTTTCCTTAGACCCATCTATTTTCTTTCTGTGTAATTTGAAGTCCTGGTATCTCTGTACCTGAATATATGTTGAACATGTATGTCTATCTCTTTGCAGAGAGAAGTAAGCAGCACCACTCTCACAGTGATTCTGGTGGTTCATATTCATGTCAAGGCCTGCAGTAACTTCTACAGGGTCTCTTATTTTCCTGCCATTTTCTTACACAGCCAAACCCACCTTTTCCTATCTTTACAAAGTAATTGTTCACCTTTCTTATAGACACAATCACATTTAATATTTAGCCTCCTAAAATATTTGGTTTGTATTTTATTCCTTGAATTTTGTATTTCCTTGTATTTTAGTGTCCAAAGAAAAAGTATTGTGATATCTGCCCCAATTTTAATAAAATCACCCAACAATGCACTGGTGTGAGGTATAGTAAGGGAAAAGTAATGCTTAGTGTGTTTATAAACCTTGATTGTGTATGTGATCAGAATTACATACTAGGGTGATATCAGGATTTCATACTAGCTGTGTCCAAAATAAATACACTTTTCAAGTTTATTTTTGCAGCAAAAGGGCAAGTGCTGCCAAGTCAAGAAGTCTTGTTAAATGCAGGCAGGACCAGAGATGTGTAAATTAGGCCTGCACATCTAGCACAATGTAAAAGTACCCAAATACCTGTATAAATAAGCAAGTTTAACCACTGGCAGAAAACTTGCTGGAGAAACATGCATGTTTTCCATACTAAATAAGCTGATATGTTTGGCCATGGCCATGCAGCAGGATGTCTTCTTGTAGGTGGCTTAAAGTGAGTTTGGACATCTCTGCACTTTTGTATAGTCCTTTCTGTAATGTAAATTAGCAGTGGCATACCACCCTTAAATGTTATGCTGTTGCTGTGGAAATAATGATGCATTAGAAGATTACATTCAGAAAAGGTATGGTAAATAAGTACTGATAAAACAAAGTATAATTTATTATGTATTTTGATCAGCAATTTGGAACACTAAAAAGCAGAGTTAATGAGATGCAGAAACTCTTGGATGAAACTATTCCCATGAGACCCTGAAAAGGCATAGCTATCAGAAAGCTTCTAGCTTGCAGGATTCTATACCTTTGCAGTTACCAGAGAGAGGCAAAATCAAATTCAACTGCTGAGAGTGATGGCTTTTGACATTCAACAGTTTTGAAGCTTCTGCCCTGTGAGACAATATTTTTCTGATAATTTTTGTTGTTAAAAATATCTTATAGTGAGGTCAGTCATTGCTAACTACTTTGAGAACCATTTTTTTGTGTCTTATAATGGCCTACATGATTAATGTCACAGTCCTTAGTTACTTAGGATCGCTTAGTTCCAAAATGCCTTTTAATAAATATGACAGAGACTATCACCTTTTGACAGGCAGCATGTGTCATTGAAATAGAGGCAGTCATACAATGGCTTTAAAAGAGGAGTGCCACAGCTGAACAAGCAGCTTTTATGTTCTTTTTTTGTTGGACCCCCTCCGGGAGTAAGGGGTAAGTTTAGTTTATTGCCTTAGTTTAGCTTTCAGTTTAGTGCTAAACTAAATTTTTCTGGCAGCAAGCTTGACTAGGATCTTAGTAAGATAATCTTCCCGAAAACACAGTAGAATCAATGCAGTCAGACATGGCCATACACAAAATGTAATAGACATAAAATGCTTTGTACACTCTGTTTTAATGTTTGAGTGTGCAGGTACTTGTACCTATATGACTGCATGTATAAAACTTGATTTATGTGTGGGGGTGCTCATGTGTATGAAAAGAACCAATAATTTACTGACGGATTAATATGCAACCGAAACAGCTACACTGAAATCAAAGTAGTGTAAAGCAGTGTGATAAGTGAATCACACCTCCTCTAGATCAAGACTATTGATCAAATTTGGTTTTATTGTGAAAGATATTGTGTACAAAAACAGGCATATATACTCACACAACCTGTATTAAAAGAACAGTGTTACCATTCTCAAATCCCAAAGTCAAATCATAGGACTTAAAGTATTACCATGACCTGGGCAGCTGGATTTGAGCTTTTGTGTATGCGCCATGTTTAATTACATGACCTCCAACTTTTTGTTCAACAGTGCTTGGAGCAGACAAATACATCCTAAAATGTGACTTTGATGCCGTGGGCAGGCTCATGGGATTGAATATTACTGGAGTTCCAGAGTTCCACCTGTGACAAAATCAAGTTTTTAGCTGTGTTCTTCTTTAGGTATAATAACCTTGAACTGAACTTCTGCTTTGTACTTACGTATTCCTGCACTGTTTGAAACTGGATTGGATCTAGGTCCAGTCATTGGAAACAAACAAGTTTGTTTTCTCTTTTTTCTTTTTGCTGTTTTGAACCCCCGTGGAAACACAGAGGAGGAGTTGCCTCGGTGGAATGCAGGCTGGGAAAAGACAAACATATATAAATAAACTGAAGGAATTAGGAAAAGAACAAGAGAGCCATGGACAGTGGGCATAACAGAGGTTCAATAAGGGATGAGGAATGAGAAAAAGCCTGGGAGGTTTTGATGGAGTAAACTTGGTCCCTTATGTGTTTATATTTAATTATGAGATTACACTATTTTTCCACAGAATTCCTACCTCATGCAGGATGCACTTAATGAGCAGCTATTAAATATATTGCTTTGGCCTTATCATGCATGGCTCCAAGCCCTACTTGTTACAGACATTTCAAATACTTGTTCAAACATAGAATTATTCCATTTTTTTCTGAGATTTTTGTAAGGCCTCTGTCACTTTTAGCTTTTTAAGTGGGGTTGTACCAACAACACTAATTCCAGTGTTTTCTAAATTTTCAGTGCTTCAAGTCATAGTTGCAATATATCAATTTTTGTTGTGTATAATTACACATATGCATATATATATATAAAAATACAGTGTAAGCAATGGACTGATGTGTGTTACTCAAGGACAGAAAGCTGCTTTAATTTTCATTTTAAAAGGACAGAAAGTTACATGAGGGCATGAAGAACTCCAGAAATGAATGGCAATAAAAGAAAGCAAAGCTATTCCTTACTAATTTTAACTATTGTGTTACATCACATAGTTCTGCAGCAGATTAGTCATCACACTGAAAGGTTGATGGAAATAATAGTGAAAAGCACTTGGCGGACTTTGAACATCTATGAGGTAATCCAATAGAAGTGACAAATGACTTCTGGCATTTAAAGGTGAAATGGAAAAACTACAGCCAGAAAACCTGACATTTCTGATTTTTTTACGGCAGCTTTTTGGTTTTGTTTTTTTTTTTTTTTTCTTGGAATATTTTAAAATTCCTTATTGCAATATGTTGATAACAGTGCAGGTTCTAGGGGTCTGTTCATAAATTAGGGAGAGTACAAGAATATCAGTTATAGTAAAGTAGCTCTGTGATTTTAATTATTTTTAGGTAATTTAGTCTAGGGAGTCCATGGGAGAAATCAGCAAGATGAAGTTCTTGCTGGAATGGCTAGGAATGTGATATTTGAGGCAAGGAAGCTGGCCATTTCTAAATCTCATCAGTGTATTGGGATAAACTTCTCCCTAGAAGTATACAATATTTGACAATAGTCTTTGTGATTCCTTGAAAAAACTTACACTGATTTTTCAGCAGAGCTCTGCAACAGCATTTTGCAAGGCTGTCATAATGTTATTGACTGACTCAAACTGGTGGAATCCATGTTGAGAAGTACAGTTATAGTAGTATAGTTAAGAAGAAAGGAGTAAAGAAGAGAGTTTTTACCTTTTTTTTTCTTTTAGAAATAAAATAGCTTCAACAGATAGACATAATACATTTCTAGAAAATTTCTGCTATGTGTCCTAGGCAACTGCCTAGGACATTACCTGATTACATTACCTGATACGTCTTTATTGTTTCACATATGCAACACCCATTTAGGTTTACCTGTTAGGACCTTCAATGGGGCTAAAAATTACAGGAACAAATAAAGCATATGAACAGCAAGGATGTAGATGAAATTTGTACATTAATATATTAATGATTGCTGGACAGGTCCAAATAATATGTCTCAAATTTATTTAAAAAATGTATGACTAGTATGTGTATAGTAACAGTAACAATAATTTTTAAGGGACCTGACATAAAATGAGGTTAAAATTTATATAAGATTTTCATTGTGTGATGAAATGGCAATAGAGGTATTTTTGTTAGGTTAGGTTTAATAACGAGTTATAATGTTTATGAAGCAGAAAAGAATAGATGAGGGGCAAAATTTATCTAAAAGTTCCTTTTTTCAGTGAGGCAAATGTAAATTGTATGCATTTTAATAAACAGGTGATTCAGTGCTTGATAATGTGATAAATAATTTCTTGTTTGTGCATATTAACCATGTCACATCAACAATTATTTACTTGACCATTTAGTATTCAAAGTGCTGTGCTGTTGAAGATGGTGATCAGTATGCTCAGCAAAGTTCCATGTGATTTTAGGGCTGCAGTTTCACAGTTGGTGTAAACCAGTTTAAATCTATTCTGCTACTGTCCCACCACTTTTCCACTCCAGGCCATGGGTTATAATGCCTTTCTGCTGGCACCAACGTTCAGGCAGCTGGGTAATTGGTTAGATCAAAAAGCTGATCTGCCTGAAAACTAATTAATTAATTTTTATAGTTTTCAGCTGAATAGAGTCAATCCATCTGATCCAGTGCTGGCACAAATGAGGGGCCAAGGGCTCAATGAAAGAGGGAGAACTTTCTCTTTTGGTGGCAACATGGCCATGGATTGTGAAAGAAAGTAGCTGTGAAACTGTGCCTGAATTGTGATCAACAGCATGGTCTACAGAGGATGGAGAAATAAAAAATGAACTAACAAGTTGTAAATGGGTACAGCATAATCAGTGTAAGTGTTGTAGGAAACTGAAAACTCTGTTTTGAAGTTAATGCATTGTATCATGGAGTGAGGAGGGAGTATTTCTTCTCTGTGGGCCTACTCTAGTTCTTTTATGAGTTCATAGAAAAACTATTGTGTCTTTAATATAAGATGGGTCATTTTATGTTTGAACACGAGTCAAATTGAATGACTGAAAGAAAATAGTAGTGACAAATTGACCAAGAGAAGAAATCTTCACTGAATATCCATAAACAGGTGAAATGGTTAAATATAGTTATTTGAAACTTAATGTATTAACAGAATATTTCATGAATTTGGAATGTAGTGTGGCTTGGTGTTTGAAAAAAATATTGTAAAGGTTATTTTATTTGGTTATTAACTATCATAAAAGTTATACGGGATTACTACTGTGTCCTGGTCAAATACATGCTATAATTCTCTTAAATTTTGATTTCTGATGCAAATGCTTGCTTTTGTTTTTCATTGATCCTTGTTTTAAAATTAGTTCCCTGGGCATAATTGAAGTACTTGTTGAGACAAATGCAATATAGATGGTATCACAGATAGTTAATTTCTTCTTAATTGAATATAGCTTCATGGATGTAAGGAGATAATAGTATTTATCCCAGAAAATTGCAGCCTGCTTCTAACCATCAAATTTCCAGAAACATTGGAGAGGGCACTACAGAGACAAGGTTACCACAGTGTTTTAAAAGATAAGGTATATATTTTTTTCAATATTGTATTTTCAGTATATTTTCAGTATATATGAGTGAGTAATTTGTTTTCCTGGAAAAGATTCTTGAAATTAGTATTAAGATTCTCTCTTTAGCTAGTTAGGTGAAGGTTAGTAGTTAAGTTCTGCTGTCCAAGTCATCTGCCTTTTTTCCTCCTCTTGACCTTAATCCCACTTCCCAAGGATGCAGTATTCATCTAATTCAGATAGCCTTGCAGAAATTAGATTTACAAAGTCCTCTTGCCTTCTGAGTTGCTTTTCTCACATTCATTTGACTCTCCCCTGCCAACTTAGCCTTCTGTCCTCCACCCATCCCTGTTTTGATTCATTTCCCTCATGCCGTGTGCCTAAATATTGCCCAACCCATGTGGAAAGTCCTTAATTCTTGTCAAGACAGGGTCATGACTAGCCCACCCAAGAAGATCAGAACCATGGCTCTGAAACTGGAACAAGGCTTGCCCACTTTATAGTATAAAAGCCATTATTCCCTCATGCTCATCCAGGCCTTTGGGTCAGCAGACAGTTGGAGCAGAGGCACAGAAGGGCATGTGTTAGGAGAGATGGGAAACAGCACCAGATTTATCAGGGACACACAGGGGACAATGCAAGGGGTGTGTGGGGTAGTGAGACTGGCTGTGAGACTGTGCACAAGAGCAGTAAACTGATGTTAGAGGTGTGGGACGGGAAGGGTCAGTGAGTGAACTGTGCAGGGGAAAGAGGTCTTGGTAAGTTGGTCAGTATGTTTTCCCTTAGTTAATTCTGGGCATTTGTAGGAGCTGGGGAAACAAGCTTGGCAGAGGACCAGCAGGCCACCTACTCCAGCTTTCTTACCCCATGGGGGAGGCATGAATTGAAAAGAATTACTGAGCAGACTGAGGCTATGCAGGGCTTAGTTGTGGAACAGGCCCACCCTCAGTTCTGTGATGCCTTTGGCCACTTCCATCCAAGTCTTTGATGAGTGTTGTCCTTGGTCCACTGGATTCTTTAACTGCACAGCCTAATAGTTCATTGACCAATCCATGGCCTGTAGGATACTTGGAGAATTTAAAAGGCCAGCAAATAATAAGAGAAACAAATCAAGTGCCTTGGGGATTTGAGAAACTGAAAACTGACCACACAAGAATTTTGAGGAAAGTCAACTTTTTGAGGATGGTATTGACAAGCAGCAGGACTTGAATAAATATTAGAAAACTCCATTAATCCCAGCTGTGCCTTTTCCAGTGGACATACAGTATGGATATAATTACCATCTGTAATACCAACCTCTATTTTACATACCTGGGTCTAGTTTCTGGGATCTGTAGAATCTGTTCCAGCCCAGCCTTGAGATTTGCTTGAGACAAGCACAGTTCTCTAATAGCTGACATATTTTTTTAGTCTTTTAGCCTGCTCTCCAGGCAGCAGCCATTTCTGACTATTCTACTACTCTATTCATCTGCTCTCAGGTAGCAAAATTATTATGCATAGCAGTGTTATTTCTTAGGCACATTTTACTAGACAATAATTTCTGTGGCTTATCCTCATCAGAGCCTGAAAATCATCCACCAAGTACTATTGTTCACAGCACTTGATGGGCCTGATGCTCTCAGACATGTTTTCCAACCTGATTGATTCTGTGATTATGTCCCTTCCAACCTAAACCATTCTGTCATCCTGTGACTTATGGTAAATTGCTGAACACCTATTTTCTGGAGAAGAATGGGAAGAGGCAATTGTCATGCTGAGGAAGCTGTCATGGTTTGTTAACTTAAATATCTTTGGATTACATCACACAGACCAAACTTTGTGGCTACCTACATGTATGTTGTTTTACAGATATTTCTGTTGTTACCTGTGAGAAGGCATATAAAGCCTGGGAAACACTCAGATCTATGTCCTCAATAGTTTTCTTAGGTGGGCTTCAGTTCTGTGGGATGAGAAGTCCAATTTCTGAAGTCTGGTCATCACAGTGAGCTGTACACAGAGCTGCAAAGATCTGGTTCAAAGGCAGTTACCTCATTCCAATCAGGCTCTGCTATTTATTCCTTTCCAGAGTATTGTGTCCTGTGGCATCTGGCCAAGTAGCGTAAGTTCCTGTGACACCCTTTGAAGTCCTTAGCCTTTCTAATGATTGCCATGAAGTGTGGAATTAACTGGATCATCTGGCCCTAAATATTTGGCTCTCCTACATGATATTTGTAGCCTGGAATAATCAGAGAAGTTGCTTTTTTGGCTATGAAGTGGCTAACCTTAGTTTGCTGTCATTGCTTTTAGACAGATTCCTTTATAGACCTAATTGTGGTCATCTTATCTGTGCTTTGTGTGGAGGATGTTCACGGGAGTTTATTAGAAGTCTATTTCAAGAAACCTCCTAAGAGAATGACACCATGTACACCAGAGATGTGGTTGTCTCCTCTCAGAGCTCACTGTCTAATCCACGCAGTCCATACAGAATTACCCCAGGGAATGAGCAGAGGAACCAAAGAGTGGTGTGCAGGGATGTACACAGGAACTGTGCATTGTACAGATGTAAAGAAAGGCTAGGGAGAAGAGAAGGTGTTCACAGCTCTGCTCACAAGTAGAATACGTGAAAGATGAACATATCAAGGGAAAAATAAAATGTTTTCAAGGAGCCTATAGAATAAATTTCCTTACTAATTAGGAGAAATTCTATTGCTTCAATCTACTTATGATAGAGGATAAGTGAAAGGCACAAAGCACTTCTGAATGGACAAGGGCTGGGTGAGGTGACCTTATAACTGCCAGCTGTAATATCTCAGCACACACAGTGCAGCAATACTGGTAGGAACTGAAGTAAGAGGAAGGCTCACTTCAGCTGTTCATGGGTGCCTCATTCCTGTTAAAAGTTGGAACAGAAGCACTTAGAGTGAAGGTAGTGTGCTTGACCCATGTTTGTGGCATGCTCACAGAAAGTACCAAAAGAATGTTGCTCTCTTCCGTTGCAGCAATTTGTAGTACATTTGGGTTTTTTACTGCCTGATGTATTGAACTTCCCATTTGATTTATTTAGATGTAAGGTGTGAAAAATATTTTAAGTTGTATCTTAGGCATGATCGTTCTCCCAGTTCAACTTCGAAAATTGATTTCAGTCCCTTTAAGCTATGCTCCAAGATGGAAGCTAAGGAGTGTAAAGGGCTTACTTTTTTTCAGAATTAGTTTTGAAACATGAATTTAATGTCTTCCATTCTTTGGCATTTGCCTGGAGCTTCTCTGTTTATATCATAGGATACAATGGTACTGTTTTAATTTTTGTCTGGAAAAGTAGCTCTTCTTTCTTTTGACTGAAATTGAACTGATGGAAATTATTGCTTATGAAGTCATGCAATTGCTAATTACTGGTGTAGATGATGGAATAATACAGTTTAAATAATAATACATCTTGAAGCCTATTTCTCAATACAACATCTATTCATGACTAGGCTTGATTATTTTCAGTAAGACACTTGCTAAGGCAATAGTACTGCAACATCGAGGATTTTAATAATTTACTCTTCATGTTATGTTTTTTAAGTAAATTGCAGTAAGAGAAAGCCTTAAAATTTCTGTTTCCTTCATTTCACTAGGAATGCTATTTTAGTATGAGTGCTAAAACTTTTAATATCTGCTTTCAGAAAAAGTATTATGTGACAAACCAAACTATTTTATATAGTTTGAGACACCGTTTCTATGGACAAAAATTAAGATAAATGTTTATTTGGCTCCATTATGAACAAATGGGCTTATTGCTCTACAAACTGTGGCAAGATATAAACTGACATTACCATGTTTTTGACATCAGTAAATACTGTAGTTCTGTTTTAGTCATGTCCCTGAAAACTTGGGTTTCTGAAACATTGGCATTTAAATACAAAACAAATGGTTTCTTTGAAATACAGCATATACTTTTGTGGATGACAGGTTGGAATTAAAATCTGGTTTTTTTCTGTGAATGAGGACCTTCAGCACCATAATTTTTCTGTGATCATACAGTTTTAGCCTTTAGTCCAAATAGGAGCATTTGTACCCTGGTGTTTCCAGTGTGCAACATGGTGCTAACTTCAACAGGTTTAATCTAAAAGCACTGAAAAAATGAAAGAAATGACAGAGAAGATTTTAATCCCCTTAACTTTATGTTGTCAAGCCTTCTACGATGCAGTTGTCCAAATACAATACAATTGTCCAAACAAAGCAGAATATTAAAGATAAAGAAATATAAACCACTAGCCAGAGACACTACTGTCAAAAAGCAAACATAATTTATGTCCAAAATAAGTATGTATATGTATAATATATGCCTGTGTATGTTTTTGAACACAATTTTGCAACTCTGCTGAGTCTTTTCTATGATATTCTGTTAACCAGTGATACATAGCCACAGGAATGGCTCTTTGTGTGAGTTATAAATTTGTATGGCAGTGTCTTATCCTCTTCATAACTACTGGTATTTTGGAGCTGTCTGGGAGGGAGGTAGGAGTGGTGTTCTGAAGGTGCTCAAAAATTGTAATTCACATTAGACAAGTTGGCCCAAAAGCATGTACAACCTCTGAGCTCAAATAGAAGTTTACACACTTCAAATATTGAAACAAAATATGTATGGAGACCTACCCAAGTAGATGAAGGGTAGACTTCAGCAACACATGCTATATATACCAAAACATGGAAGAAATCCAGTGGCGAGTTACTGTTCTTCATTTTGGAAAAGTTACTTGACTAGTCCCTAAGAAAGGGGAAATTTATATTTTAAGATGGATTTACTGCACCAAATGTTTTCAGGTGACAAGTGACACTCATTTGTAAATGTGGTGGCTGAGATTGTTAAATATGTTTACTTGACATAAGAAGTATTAGTAGAGAAGTATTAGTATGTCTAGACTGTTACCAATATATTTGTAATGCAGTTATGAAAGGAGAGGCCAATCAAATGTAATTTTTATTGTATTGATGTTTTCTGGTGAGAGGGAAAGATTCAACAAATGTGTAAACATTGTAATGGAAGGAAATGGGGAGAGGGTAACTTTTGATGTTTGCCTATGTGACAAATTTGAAGTAAATAAGTTGTTTAGAAACATGACAGCTCATGTGAAATCCATCAGGTTTGCTCAGAAACATTTTAATGAAATGGACTTAATTTTAAGACAAGCAGGGAAAGTCTTGTGATTTTCCTTTGCATTTCAACACTAAACCATATTTTCTGTATTCTTAACTTTTCTAGTTTGATTCCTTATTCTTTGTCTGGTGATACTTAACTGGAAAAGGTATTGGTGGTTTATTATCATGGTATGCAATGCATTAATGATTTCAATGTTTTATAGTATTCTGTAAGAATTGGGGTTTTAAAAACCACAATATTTGCTCATAAGAGGCATCAGTGGAAGAATCTATTTCAGAAAATAAATTAAAGGATATGTCAGCTGTACCATTTCTTACAGCCACATTTAAAGATTTTTTTAAAGGCTGTTGGAAATACAGAACTAAAATACATAAACAATTAATAAAATATGGAACATACCATGAACGCACATCAGTGAAACTCTGCAAAATGTTAGAATGAATTATTTTTTTGCAACTTGGTGTGACTTTTGCTTTGGAAATCATGCATCACTTTTCTAGTTTTGATTGAAATGAGGACCACCCTGAAGCCAAGCTTAATTGAAATAAATCCCTTAGGAGGCTCTATTTGTCACTTTGTTGTAAATTTGGCAGCTAAAAAGACATAACAAAATATGCAAATTAGAGATGAGATAAATTTTATATTAAAAAAATATTTAATTTGGCGTATTGAATTAATTCATCATTGACAACTGATTCTTTGAGGAGACAGAAAGTTACTTAAAAATAATTCTGAAAAATTGCCAGGGAACGTGGTACTAGAAGGTGCAGGGTTTCTCCACACCAAACTTTAGTAGTTTTTTTCATAACAAAACACTTCTGGAGAGACAAATTCTGTTAGTAACTTAAACCCATTAATATTTACCAACAAGCATGACTCTCTTCACCTGTTTCCTTGAGTTGATAAAGGAGAGCCTCTATAAATAATTATCTTGTAGGGAAAAAAATTATCTCAGTATGTTTATTGGTCTCTATTCAGAAGGGTTTTGAAATCTGAGCCAATCACTGTCAGTCTTTAGATCATCACTCCATACAGAGTGTGATGTTAATCACTCGATACTGAGTGTGATGTGTATACCTTGATAACCAATAATTGGAGTTTGGAAAAATGTTAAAAGTATGACATCACTCTGACTAAACATCATGGAGATGTTGGTAATAAGTTGTTCCAACTTTTGTGTCAGTTTATCAGTGTGAAAAAAGGGTTTCTTGATTGCTGCCACATACTGTTGTTCCATAAAAAAGAAGCAATTTGTGAAAGCATTAAATGTTAATAGGACAGTATTTTTTAAATGAAACTTTACATTTTGTTTCCTTGTGTCAGCACAATTTGGTAGATCTAATTATCTTTTTACTGATCATGTATGCATTTTGTATTGTTTTTTGTCATGCCAAGGAGATGACACAAGGTTTCCCCTTGTCTTTACTGCTCACAAAACAGCAATGTAGCAGGAAACTTGAAAGAATGCATGAAAATGAGGAAAAGCACTCAGTTCAGGTGTTTGGCTCTTGTTTTGATCCTCAGAAATATCCAGAAGATGCAGAAATTCTTGTTCTTCATTGCTCAGTAGCAAGAGAACATACTGTACCCAGGCTGCTTTCAGCTTGCAGAGTGGACTTACTGTGGTTTCTTCTGCCTTCCCTTGCTCATCTTCCAAAAGTGTATCACCGTTCACGACAGCACTCTTACCTGTTGTTGGACAATTCGCAGTTAGAATAATTTTCCTTTGATAGTCCACCAAAGCCTTTCCAAGAATGTGTGAAATATTTAAATGGATGTTCCATGTAGAAGTACTTAAGGTAGGTATTTCAGAATACTTACAGTGGTTTTTGGCTCTGGCTGGATGCTGTGTTTTTCCGCTATGTGCTTTGTCATATTTTGCATGACGCTGGTTTCAATGGCAATGTGCACCTGCACATTAGCTTGCTTGCAAAGTGCAAATTTTGCTTACATTTCAATCTCTGTCCCACATGGTCACCTAGGAGAAAACAGATTCTGCACATGATTACTCCTATTAACTATTAAAAGGATTTAGTAGTTCAAGAAGTAAGAAATACAGTTGGAAGAAACAAAGACAATTGTATTTATGTGTAGGCACATACACATCTGGAATAACTGCATTATAAATATTTTTTTATTAAATACCTCTTGAAGTGCCAGACACAGCAAGAATGGTCCTAGGATTGGGTGCTGGAACAGATACAGTCCTGGTCAGTGTGGTAATGGTCCTGGGTGTGAAGAGATAGCTGTTAAGGTTCTAGGCCTGCAAAGTGACAAGTTGCTGCCTACTTGTCAGAGACAGATAGACAGTATGGCCAGCTTTAAAATGTCACTAAGAGACAGATATGGCCTGGTTTAGGAGTTTGAATCATAAAACATCCTTGAATTCTCTGATTAATACTTCCAGTACAGGAATCTTTTGAAGCAAACCCTCCTGTTTACTCTAGTGGCTTCCCATTCAAGTATGGGACTGTCTAATTCCAAATCACCTCATAGAAAGAAATCACAACTGCACTCCATCAGACACTGCTCTGGAGGGAGGTGTAATGTAAGGAGGTTGTACTGCTAGAGAAAGGTGATTGTGAGAACAATGCATCTCCTGAGATGTGTATTAGAGAGTATGCTGAGAGAACTGGCATTTTACAACCTACTGTTAACAACAGCTTGCAGTCATAATTTTTGTGATATTTCATGGCCTTAATAAAATGGCAGGATCAAGCTCTTAACCATGTTTTTGCCTTCTTTCTGTACTTTAAAAGCAAAGTGATACACATAGTGATATGTTCAAATTACTTATGAGAACAACATCAACCCTATCAGTTAAAATGAAATAACAACCATAACTCCTGTCTGTTTTTAATGTGTAAGAGCATGAGAACTGGTGATTATTTATTTTTATGTATAAACTTATGTTTGGGGAAAAAAGGGTTATAGTTACACTGGAGTGATTTAAAAATTGTTATAATATTTATGTTCACTACAGGAGCATTTTCAGGAAAGTCATTAGTTTTTAGAATTTGCAGTCAGTTCATCCCTGGAGTACCCTGCATATGTCACTTTTTTATTCTGGTGATGAAACATTATTTGGTAGCTCATGTCGGCAGTAAGTTAAGTTCCTGTCTATTTGCACTGCACTGACTGGTAGCTGTTGTCCAGATAAACCCAGCAAAGGTATGAGGATGAGCTCTGCTCTTAGCCAACTTAAAACTGGAAGTCAGTTTAATTGCCATTCCTAGAGTCCCACTAGAACTTTAATGTATTAAAATGTAGACTTAGAAATAAAACTTAATTCAATGGATTTACCATTTGGACTCAAGGATCTCAGAGGAATTTTCCAGCCTAAATGATTCTGTGATTCTATGAATCCTTTTGTTACTGGCTTCTTAAGGATGCACCTACTTCATTGCCAAAAGCAAGGCAGTGAGATTAGTCAGATCAATCAAATATTAAAATATCATCTTGCCACAGCTCAGATGAGTAAAAAACTGCCATTGAGGTAGACAAAGGTTCTCAGGGGAAGAGTGCAACTCAAGAAATGGTGAGGAAGCCAGAAGCATTTCTGTGCCTTGCACCATGTAGCATATAGTCCGCTTCAGCTCCAGGCTTCTAATTCAGCTGGATTAGAGTTTAGACTTGCTAGACTTCCCTGAGTTTAGACTTGCATGATCAAACCAGGAAGAATGCAACTATATTTTACTGAGGTAGAATAGGAGAGACTAGAAGAGAATTAATTAGAATTGTTCTATACCTCCATACTTAGTCACCTGCACTTGTGACTCTGGACTCTGAGCACTGGAAGCTTCACAGCTTCTGTTCATTTCATTCTATTTTAGAACTTCTCCTTGATAGACTCTTTTCATATTCCTTTTTTTTTTTTTTTATAAAGTGAATGAAATTACAGATGAAGAAATATTGATTTTAAAAAGTCATTAAACATTGGATCCATGGCAGTTGGATCTACATTAGCAGATTTGTATTTATTGGGAAGCGATTACATGAACAATCTCATTATTTATTATTTCTGCATCTTTAAAATGCTGACTAGCCTGCAATCTGCCTTCTCAGAAATCTTAATTATACAGTAATTCAGTCTGTTTATAACGTGTTTTCAATTTGCACTACATATTCTACTGTCAGAAAAATATGACATTTGGTTTTATGGAAATATTTAAATCACAACAGCAAGCTACTGCACTGGAACTCTGGCTTTTGGAGACAAGGATGGGCTGGTGAAATTGTTCTCTTATAAATGGGACATTCAGAAGAATTCCCAATTGATTTCCATAACAGATGAGTTAAGTCAATGTGGAGAGCATCTGAAATTCCATTGTATTTTAGCAGCACTTGTAAAATGGAAGCAGTATCTACAATGATGATGAACGGTGTTCAAATATCGATCTAAATCAACATTTTTATTTATTCATTCATAAATTACACATAGCTATGTGACTCAGAATTTATCAAAACTATTTGTGGCATTTTAACATATGTGCTTTTCAAATATGTGTTATCAGATCGGTTTTGGGAGTATTTTTTATAAGGCTAATTTTTGCTCACACTAATTTTCAATGGAATTACCTAAAGAATTCCTGATGCTTTGTATTGCAAAAGAGTCTGTTTTTTATAATGGTGTAGGGTTTCTTACAAACCTTTTGATAGTTAATAAATTAGCATGGGTAGCAACAGCATGCAATATTGGCAGTGTCCTTAAAACAAGGCATTAAAAATAGGTACCTGTAAACAAGGGCCAGGCTTGACTACTCTCCCCAAACTCATCAGTTACAGTCACTGTTGAAAACAGAACAGTGGGCTGGATGGATCTTTCCCTCACCCAGTGAAGCATTTATTTCCTTACAGTCTTACAGTGTTATCTGCTCACTCTTGTTGCTACAAATACATTGTGCAGTGTATTTTACTTCATACATAGACAAATATAACTGTAATTTGAGATGCTGTTTGAGTGGACTTAAAATATCAGCGAATTTGTAAATGAAATGTCAGAAAGTGATTAATTAGCTTTGCATGACAAATAAGGTATCTTCTTGAATCTGCAGCTTTTTGGGTGAATTTTTCCACTTAATTAAATTTACTTACACTTTGCACGTGCTCTTCTTGCACACAGTGATGCTGACTGCAACTCTTCAGAAATTTCCAGTGAGTTTGCTGTTTTAAACCTACTATACAAGCTAGACAAAACTCCTTTCTGAGCTTAGGACATACTTTCCATCCCATGTTTATTGTACAGCAATGCAAAATGCTACATTGCTGCCATGTGAAGTATTACCACTTGTTTTGCTATTACCTAGCCAGGAAACTATGTGGCAGATTGCTGTTGTAAAACATTGGGAGACTACAGCCAAAATTCTCAGAACCCATAGTCTGTGGATCTGACAGTAGTGATGTTACTTAGGACATTCAGTAATTTCCTCATTAGTACATGTAAAGAGCTCATCATCTCAACTGGTAGTTAATTCTGGGGGGGGTGTAGTGCTGTCTCAGAGGCAGGATTTACTTAGCCCATTTTTACCTCTGAGATTACCACAGCTGGGAATCATGTGGTGATAGAAACAATGGAAATTCTCTGACAGACAAGCAAGTATCTTTATCTAAATTCCTATTTTCATACTGTGTGTTCCTTTCTTTCTCTGGCATTTTATTCCTTGCAGTTAATCTCACAGCCCTGAAGTCCCTGCCACAAAAACTTCCTCTGCCAGGTTTTACATCCTGACTGTATTCAGATAAATACAAAAGAACCCGAAACAAACCCACTCAAATTGTATATTTGTGGTAGCCTCATTAGTCCCATTTTCGTCTGATTTTCTAATAGCCCTTTATTTCCAAATTTTTTTTCTTCAAATCTCTTAAAACATCAACAATTTACTTTACACTGATGATGTGACAGGCTATTGTTCAGTCTTGCTGATAGTTCACAGAGTATTTTGAAGTAAATTTTCTTGATCCAAATAATTTACCTGATTGGAGCTTATATCTATGAACTGTCCACATCTGAAACATGTCCTTTTTCTGCTAAAACATTACCATCACACACCAAGTTCTTTTGTCATGTTAAATTTAATATCAATATGGAGAAATGTAGGGAGACAGCTGAACTGAAGTTGCAATGAAAACCAAGAGTTTAGAACACCATGCTAAAATATTTCTAGAAATATTGTCTTTTTCAATGGTTGTTTTAAGACAACCATTGAAAACTAGTTTCTACCTTTTTCAAGTAATAAATAGGAATTATATCCACTGAAAAGGGGCTTCTGGAAGTTGGTTTAATATTATGGGGGATAGTCAATTTATTGTCATACTTTTTAAGACATTATCAAATTCATTCTGAAAGAATTCTTATGGAATGTCTGAGAAGCTCAGACATCTCTCAGAAATCAGGAAGCTCATTCAGATGATTCTGTGTAATCTCAGAAGAGTTTTCAATGTCAAATTGCTGATATTTAGAATCTTTTCCGGGACAGGATTTAAACTGTTTTTTAAACATTATAGAAAGCTTCCCACAGTAAGGATTTGACCCCTGTTACAGTTCCAGACTCAGGGAACTGCAGTTCAGTTTCTAGATGTAGCCAAAGCAGATGGGGAAGTCCTGCCCCTACCCCAAGACATAATGAGAATCCACACTCATGATATCCAAAGGAAGCTCTCTGCTGCTAATGCCACTGTCTTCCCAAGGCAATAAAGAAATAGTACATAATTTTCAAATACAAAATCTATCTCTCCAGGCTGCCCTCACATATAAAAGTTCTAATTTCAGGTGTCTCATGTGACTCAATACTAAAGTTCCCTAAAGCCGTGCTTTTGAAATTAGAAGGCCATATTCAGTTTCCCCATGAAAAGGTGTGGAACTGCATCTCTTTAGAAAACTGCTGGTTTGGATTTCATCAGACCTGCAAACTGGTGATGTTCATCATATGCAGTTATTAACTTGTGCCTACAAAAGCAGGAGGGTTTATAGTGGCCAAGCTCCAGGTTTGATTTGCCTGTCTGCATCTCCTTTCAAGTTTCTCTCAAGTTTGATTCTTTACTTTGCGGCTGGTCTAAACTTTTAAATGTTTTTTAAGCCAGCCACTGTTCTAACAATTGCCACATTTTCTCCTATGAGCAGTTAATGTTTCATTTGTGGTTTAACTAATCCATAAGATGTTATTGGTTACTATGAGTTTGTCAAAGCATTAGTATTTGACTTACTAATATCTTTGAGAGACAAAGAAAATCTCATTCATTTCCAAAACTGAGTGCTACTGCCATAGAAACTCCCTAAATGCTGGTAGTCCCCTCCCTATGGCAGGGGACTATTAAAAGAGAAGGGTTGAGAAAGGGAAAATATTGTTCTGGAATGAGATCTCATACTGCATCACTGCTGTGGTATACCATGAGAGGGAAACACAGCTAAAATGCAAACAGAGAAAGGGAATTTTTTTTTTTTTTTTTTTTTTTTTTGAGAACTTTTGGCTACAATAAATTTGGAGTTGGAACTGAAAAAAAAGAGGTGGAAAGAGAAGACATGCCTAATACTGAAGTAGAACTTGTTTGTATCTAACATGTTGGAGAAACTATTTGAGAACAGTTCATTCTAGTGAAAATATTACTTTTGTAAAACTGCCAAGATCAGTGTTTTCTCATTCATGAATCAGAGTTCTTTGCTCATTTGTGGTTGCTTTCTTCTCATCCTCTTTTCTTGCCTACTGTCCTTTTACAGCAAAAAGCCATCCACAGTTGCCTAGCTAAGCACTTGCTCAAGTATCAGTGGTGAGGGTTCTACAGAGCAAGTCAGCAAGGCCTGATGTGCTCTTCTTATTTGTGTAGTCCATACAACTCTTCAATTTTGTGAGGATATGCATGGGTTCTTTTGCAGTTATTTAGTTATACTGCAGAAGAACTTGTCTGTCTTCTGGTAAGAAGTGTGGAAAAGGTGTTGAAAGGCTGGGCCTTGCTGCAGATGTGGGCGGTCCAGCACAAGCAAAAGCACAGTGTGGGCTTTAATTCCTGCCACCAGCTGCAAATTACACGTGGGATCGAAGACCAAGTGAATGTGTGCTTTAAAAATCTGAAGGTGCTGGGCAAAAATATGAAAGTAACACAGGTGTAGGTGTCTCCCTCCTTAGAAACTGTTATGTAATGACTAGATGTCATTTGAATTATGAAAATATTGGTCTGTCACTACAGCTATCTAGGGGTTACTTTTCTGAGATGGATTTACTGGTTCTGCCTAATTCTGTTCATACGAAACCTGAAGAGGCCTGACAATTACATAGTTGTGGATGTTCTGTGCAGGAGAATATTGGCCATTTCATTATAACAAATCCAACTAAAACAAAATGATAGCTGGGGAAGGAGGGAGGGAGGTAGGGGAAAGGAAGGCATTATTCCTTACCACAAAACATTCCTCTCTTTCTCTTCCTCCCCTAAGCAAATTAACAGAGTAGGTTCTTTATGCATGCAGGCCTGTGCAGGAAAGTTACTGAAGCACTGACACAGAAGGAAATCATAGAAGATACTGTACCTGGTTCCAGTAAAATTTGAGTGCGTGGGTGGCAGGGAGCTTAGTACCATGTGCTTTCCACCCCACAGGCAGCTCCACAACTTCCTGTTGTGGAGGTTTCTCCTCTTTCCTATGTGGCTTTGTGCAGTAGGCTTGCCTTTCCCTTGGTTGACGTTATTTGCAGCCTGTGTACAGTAAGTAGCCTTGTGCAGTTTGCTCATCCAAGAAGGCTGCATATTAATTTGACTTATGAACTCTGTAGGGTGGCGTTATGAGGAATTATCTCAACTAAGAATAATTTTTCATTAGTTAAACAGGAGATGACATATTCCCTGACATTTTTCCCCTGGACTTTTCAATATGTCCCATTCAGGAATCAGGACCAAAGACAATGTTATTTTAGTTCTTTTTGGAATATATTTACTCACTCCCAGTGTGTTCTGTTCTTCTTAAAGAGACACGTGTTTACTCAGAAAGGAATATACCAATCACAATGGTATATTTTCTGTTTTATGTGAAGTGGTTTTTGGCAGCCTGAGAGAAAATTTTGAGACTAAAATCTGATCTCACAGTCTAAGTAATAGGTCCTGGCCTTAATGATTTACAAGCATAATTATATACCTACTCCCTTTGCTTCTAAGTTTTTAAACTAAGGGTCATCATGAGGGCAAGCTGTATCTTGCTGAAACATAGACAAGTGTGACTGAACTGTTAAATTTATACCTTTTTTTTTGAATCCTCTTGATTTATTAGGGGAGAAGACAGCAGAATGAATGAAAGTGTAGATCAGAGCCAAGACTTTCATCTTTAGTATGGATCAGATCTGGACAGCAAGTTGAATGTTTTGTGGTTGAATGACCATCAGGGAGTAGCAAGAGCAATTAAGTAGCTCGATGTGATGCACATGTAAGTAATTTTTTTTATGATTGGAAGCCTTAAGTGTTTTGACCACTAACATGGAGAGGTGCAAAAGCCTGTTTGATGACATAGGACGTGGATAAAGAGGATGAGGGGTTACAATATTTTATATATATTTATCTTTTCTGTCAGTCATCATCAACAAGCATCCAGATTCTGTTGACACAGCAGTATTAAAGTTGTTTCAGCTTCATGAGTTTGTTTTACATTTCAAGGGATTTAGTTAAAAATTGATAATGAAAACATAATACATATTTCAATTTACCATTTTAGTTTGACTAGTATAGGTCAAACAGCTTTGTATTTTATTGCCTTGAATATGTAGAGTATATTACAGTGGGATATTTCATGGTTAAGGCAAAATAATGTTTTTCAAATTGAAGGCAATCACAACAAATTTTTATAATGTAACTAGCATCAGTAACTCCTGAATAGGCACAGATGTCAGTTGCTTCCTTTACCACATAGTTTAGCCAGGATACTCAATTTAAATAACAATTTGGCTGACTTTGAGGAAACTATTTAATAAGTCTAAAGAGCAAGTGTACAGTCTTCCTGGACAAACTATAGATATGATTTGAACATGTAAACAATATAGATTATATACTCTTCTACCATTTATTTTACTAGCAGATTTTTTACTTGCTGTCTAACTGGAATCCCCATTTAAATAATAAATATGCCAACCTCTGGTTTAATGGTGATACTAACTGTGAGCTACTAAGTCTATTTTTTTAGCCCATTAAGCCTTTATATAGTTTAAATAGGCTTTATACTAAATACTTTGGAAAGAATGAGAAAGTTTACAGATTTTGATCCTCCGTGCAAATCTGCTTGAGCATTTTGTTTAGTCACAAAATAGAGTGCATTTGGTTGGTCCAAGTACCAGGCACATGAGTCCCAACTGGCCAATTTGTGTGGGACTGTGGGTCTTTCATCTACATACCTCATTCCTGGCCACTCTTTTTTCCCTTTATCCAATCCTCAATGAGCTGCTGCACACACATTAATTGCCCTGAGCAGACAAGTAGTCTTTTCTGTTGCTACCATAAATGCCACTCAATGAACCAGCCACTAGGTCATGCTCAAGTGCAATGGAATCTTGTTTTTCCCTCCCAAACATCTAGCATCACCTCCACCCTGACATCAGCTTCTTTGAGGCCAATGAAGTTCTCTCACAAATACTCTTATTGTGGTTGGTATAAAGAAAATGTTTGTAGATCAAACATTTACAGGAGCAGGATGTAGAGGTAATTGTTGAATTTATCTCTTTTTTTTCCCCCCTAAAACTTCTCTCATATTTTTAAAAGTGCTTATTTTATCACTATGGAATTGAACAATACTGTAAAAGGCCTCCTAAGATTCAGCCTTTCTAAAACCACCTAAGGGATTGTATCACCAATATTTTCTCTTTCATGAGGACAAGAGCAATTGAAATAAAAAATCTGTTGTCTTCATATACTTTCATCAACAGATCATTATCTATCTTCAAACTTTGTTTAATTAGATCTTCTTTTAAGGAGTATATTTAAGAGAAAAAATAAATAATAAAGAGTGTTGTCTATGAAAACACTCACGCTTCTAGTGTCAATACAGATTTTAATTGGAAGAAAATAATCAAGTAAATAAGTTACTAAAATGCTGCGAAACAAATAGCAGAAGCTTCTGGGAGATCTTCATGCAGAGGAAATTGTGGATTTTTTGGGTACACCTTTTGAGTCGCTACTATGAAAAGAGCCTTTTAGATGGAGAAGATCATCAGACATAAAGCCATTAACTTCATGTGTGGTTTTTTAGCTTTTTCTACAGTCTTTATGAAAACTAGAGAAGACTAATTTGGTTTTACACAAGATTCTTTCTGATAGAAGACCATTAAATTAGCATAACGATGCCTTAGCATTTTAAGCTTATTTGAAGTATGTTGCACATCTGAAATGACTGAGAATCATTGGCTTGAACAGACATTACCTAACCCTGCAAAGTCTGTGTTTGTGGAATTTGATGAATATATGGAGAAATACATTGAGTGCAGCACTCTTTCCACTGGCTTAATCAGTCCTATGGAATTACCTCACCTTGATGGTTCTTCCTCTAGCAGCTTCCCTTTGGGAAATTTCTTTGCCTTAAGGAAATAGATCAATTGTGACAGTACCAATCTCTTCCAGTGACTGCTGCCTCGCTTTGTAGCTTGTACCACTCATTTTTGTGGCCTGTTTACACTGTGTGACTTGGGATGGAGTCCTGGGCACAGTAGAAAAGCTGCAAAGTCAGTTAAACTGGTGTTCTTTGTTTAAGGCATGGTACAGAACTCCAAACAAGTTGTGAAAGAGGGAGCCAAGAAACAAGGACCATCTATGAAGTGAGGGTTGGAATTTAGGTCTGCTGCACCATTACTTCAGGTTCATTTTAATGTATCATCCTTTTTTTTCTGAGTTCTGGCTGATATTTAGCAAACTGTGTTATTGACATGCAGCTCCTGGACCAATACATTGCAGAGTATCTGGAAATAAACCAAAGTACATTAGAAAGCAAGGTGAGAAAACTGTTAGGTAAAATGATGAGTTACTCATATTTTTTATATAGGTTGTGGAAAATGAAGCTTGTTGTTGGTATTTATCTTCCAAAAATTCTGTAAAGGGCTTGCTGGTTGCTAGGAATCACTGTGGAATGAATATTTGTCTGACTCACTATTTGATTGAGGAATGGCTGCTCAGCATTGCTACTCAAAGGGACATTTTACTGATCTGTATTGGAGGCTTCAGGAAAGGACTTTAAGAATATTTGAGACTGACCAATTAAGGATGCTAGACACAGGACTACTGCGAAGCTGACGCTGAGGAAAAGATCAAAATGCTTAAAAGCCAGCAGCTTCTGAGAAGGAGGATTAAAGTGAGACCTGCAATAAAACTTTTCTCTGCCTGAGAGTTTTAAAAGGAGATCTGCTATGACATTAATTTAGTCATTACTTCTGTGAATAATAACCAACAGTTTATGGAACAACTCTAAAGTGACAAACTGTGGCCAGAGACTGTGTCTTGGAAGAAGGTACAGGATAAATGCAAAACTCTTAAACCCGGCACATATTCCATAGGCATTCTTTCTATTCTCAATTACACTGATTTAATTCTGCTTAAGTTGGGGTCAGGTTGAATCAAAATTTTGCCTGTGTTTTAAGTTTAATCATAGTCTTATCTAGGTTCTCAAACTGGGGTAGGATAAATCATAGTGTGTAAGTGCCTGTGTCTCTGAATCTGCTAGAAATGGAGCTTTGCTTGTGTGTTTAGACCAGATGCAGTTACTAGAGTTTGGTGAGATAAATGCTGTTCATAATGAAATAACACATTTGTGATGGCTGTCAAAGGCTTGTTATTACCACTTACTGGATTACAGTAGACCAGACCTCACACCTTAGAGGCAGGATTTTTTGTGTTTTGTTGTATGCTTGGTACTAAATGTATATGTGGTATTTAGTAAATACTGTCTGAGTCCGATATCTCAGTAAACTGCTACTGTGTTACTAAGGCTTTTGGGTTTTAGTGCAAGCAAATTTGGATTGGAAAAAACACATGCTTTATTTGCTCTTTCTACAGGGCAAATTACTGTAAACATATCAAACTCAGTATTTGGTAAGTAATGCCATTATTTTAAGCGCCTTGCTTAATGCTCTTTTTCCCATCCTAGCAGCATCAAAGCTAATTATGTTATTTTTTGCATTCAGTGCTCTCAAGCAACATGCAATAGGTTCTCTAGAAATAACAGATGTGTAGAGGTAAATCTTTTCACTACCTTACAAGTACAACAGGATCCTCTAAATGCTTTGGCAATGAACATGAAAGAAAAAAAATAGCTGATCCTGAAAATACCATTACCATTATTTATTTTGAAATTGACACTGCACAGTTTTCAGGCTAACACCCAGATTTAGCTGTGTATCTGAGATAATCCAACACATACACAAATCAGCCTAAAATGTCTTTTCCTTCATCTCTGTTATATCCATTTAATTTCTTGAAAAGGTGAAGAAAACATAGATCGAGAAAAAGAAATCAACTAAGGAATTTTGTTTATTATGATTGGACAGCTGCAGTTGGTCCACTAAGGATCACTTTATGTTTTATTTTGATTAAGGAGATACCAGTCTGCCAACCATAATTTGTACAATGCTGCTATTGCAGATGAAAATAGATGACCTTTTGCAGTTGACAGTGGTACTAATTAAGGTGTCATTGCTGGGCAAAATTTTCCATCTGTGACATAATCAGTAATGGGATTTTTGGTTTTATTTCTGCATATTGATATGTTGCCAATTTAATTAATTACTCTTCGCTTAGATTTGTAGTGTCCCCCATTAATATGTGTGAGGTATAATTCTAGTCATATATTCAGTTAATCACATATTTAGTGAATGTTGATGAATAATTTGTACAGGCAAAGTTAACAATTTTGCGGAATCAGGGTTAAAATTTAATTTTTCATCACCTGACTTAATTGGAGAATGAATATTTGTCCAAACAACATTTGTTTATCTTTTGATAGGAAAATAAGGGTTCTCTTTTTTTTTTTTTTCCAAATTTTCATCTTTATATTCTTGGATCTGCAGTCTTTGCCCATGTGGCCATGTACCTTTCCTAGCCTTTGCACTGACTTTTTATCTTGTAGGAAGTCATGGACATCTTACTAGTCTTCCACTTCTTTCTCATTTTTTTCCTATTTTTCCATCTCAGAAGAGAGATACAGAACAAAATTATACAGTCCTACCAAAATCCTAGCTACTGAATAGAGTGGTTGCCTTTTTGCCTGTGGTTCTACTACTGAGTTTAAGTATGAAAGAGAAAAGCAGAATGCCGTTCTATAGCCATCATGTAGATTATGTCATGTCTCTGGATTATGCAAATTTACTTTATACTGGGGAATACTTTCACTCAAATGCTCATACATATTGAATTAAAGAAAAAAGCAAGCAATACACTACTGGGAGCTACACTACTTTCTTATTCTTTTCAAATAAGAAAGTAATATTCTGGGTTCAATTTACAAGGGCCAGATCTGCTGTTCCAGCATCTCTTACTCTTTGCTGACTTTCTCCAAATAACGGGAGCATGTGAGACAAAAGTGTTTCAATACCATTTTTTCTTTATGAAACAAATCTGAGCAGAAAAAAGAGCAGCACCTAGCCTCTCATGAAGGAGAAACAGGGAGCAACTTGAAGGATTCTGGTTCTGGAGTTTTGCCTGGATGGAGTTCATGTTTATTAATTTTTGGGCCATGCTCCAAAAAGCCATTAAAACGTACATTAAGCATATAAAAAGTAATTGTTTTAGGGGAAAAAAGGACAGTAGGATATGACAGGCATGATGTGAGACACTCTAATGGGCTTTACTAATTGTCAGCTCTAAGGTAATATTCTGTTGCTATAAAACAATTGTTTATAAAAGAGGTTCCAAAATATTTACAGAACAGAGGTGTAGCATTGATGCAATTCTATATCCAGGCCAGTTGAGAGATAAAGCAAAAATACTCTCAGAAATCAGAAGTTTCTGATTTCACTACCCTATGGTATTTCTCTAGGAAAGTATACTTAAAAACATCAGTTTTTAGACATCAGTAAAGCCCAATTGTTTGACTTTTACACCACTACTGAATTTAATGGAAATTTTGCCTTTTTTATAGGATTTAGACTTTACTGTTTCATCAGTAATGATTTCTTTTTAACTAAATTTTGAAATACCTCTCAGTTAGTTTATTTTTAAGTTCCTGAGTTTAGCAAAATTCACACTAAGAACTGTGTGTTTTGTATCACTGAACACTTAAAAAAGTAATAAAATTTCAAATTATTATTTAAAAGAATAATAGCATGGGCTTCTGCTTCTACATGTAGGATGCTAATTTTTTTCAAACTGCTAGACATATTCTTTACCTGAGATATTTCAAATCAAATATAAAACTGAGATGCATGTATTGGTGAATGAAACAGGAAAGAAGCATATGACTTGCAAATACCATAATACTTTTATTTCTAGAATTTCATACATCAGGGACTGGACTACATGGATTTCAACAGTGGATTTCAACCAAAGAGATCAAAGCTCAGAATTAAAACTACTACCAACTCCTGCTTTAATATTTCCTGTAGAAAAACCTGAAGTTCTCTCTTCAGCACTGGCCAAGGCCATTTAGTGAGGCACCAGCTTGGGGGTGTGAGTAGCTCCACTGATGCCACTAAAGTCTAGCTTATGTTTGCTTCCTTAAGAGAACATGCTTCTAAGGCAATGCTGATGTATTTAGATTTGGAATTTGGATAGTTTAGATGTAGTCTGGTTTGGAGGTATTTATACTGTGAAACAGCCTGTTTTAATACAACTGTTTATAGTGTACAGCTTGTACACAAGGCTTACCCTTATACCCCAATTTTAGGGATAACTGAAATGGAGCCACTGTCACTGTTGTCTCTGCAGAACTGCAGTGTAATGTAATTCTGCAAAGAAAAATACTGTCATAAGGAAGTCTATTTTTATTTGCCTTATGCTTACAATTCTTCAGGTTCTGGGACAACGTATCTCACATCTCACTTGTACTTACTTTGTGAGATTATTTGCTGTGGAGCTGCAAATTATCTCACAAAGCTGACGCAGCAATTTAAAATCAGTAACGTGACAGCAGTTTTACAACAAATATGTGGGTCTAGGTTGCCAAAAAAGCACGTAACCATGAGATACCATGAGGTGGGGAGATTTTCAGCAGAGAGGGCAAAGCAGCTGTAGCTGGAGGCCTGCCAGGATACTCTCTTCAAAGTACTGCATCTGTCCTTGCACAGACTGCTGTCCTTGGTTGCAGCAATTGCAGGGAGCATGACAGACACAGTAATCTATTTTAAGATTATGGTCACATTTGTGAAACCCATCAGTTTTCAGAAGTGGATGTGATTAAAGAGACCAGGCCCTGCTTTTCTTTAGATGTTTGTGCAGTTCATTGCAACTAATTTCAGTAGGGTTGTGAGGCAAGACATGTGACACAACACGAAAAATATTCACATTACAGTCTTCCTTGCTTTTTCTTAAGAACATGCTGATTTCCTCCAATCTTCTGCTTTAAGTCTACTTGTGTAATTGAATTTATGTGTTTATTGAGTTTTGATGAAAGTATTTTGCAGTCTTCAGCTCTGTATCAAACTACTGGGAAAAAAAGGGAGATGTCTGGATCTATGCCTCAGCAATGTAAAACAATTATTTCATGCCATCACTGAATACAATCTTTAGCACTCAATCTGCAGTACTGACTGTTTTGGACAAGAACTCTGATTTTTTTTCCACATAATTTTGAAGGGGTATCTGGTCAAAAAACAACATTTAAGAAGGAAGGCATGCTAGCTGTGATTGAAAGAGCAATGGAAGTGAAATAACATGTCAGTAAGGGACTGTTTACCAGAAATCATGTGTCATATATTGTGCTGTTCCTGTGTGGGGAAAAAAACCCCATAAGGTAGTAATTTTTCATAAGTTTAGTTCGAAAGGGGTTAAATTATACATTATCAAGAGATTGATTGGGTTTGGGTTTTTTGACTTTCAAGCAACACTATGGTGTTCTCTTCCTTTTCCTCTCTAATTATACCAATATTAAATGTTGACTCTGTACTGTCTGGATGCTGTCCCATGTAATGAAGTTGAAAAGCCATGGTGTATCATGACAGGTTATTTCTTCATTGTGATTATCCAAATTATCCAACCTTATCCAAGGTTCCTTGCATTCAAATAATGTAGTACCAACTGCCACCAAGCTTTCACAATAGGATTTGTGAAAACTAAGTTAGATCCAAAGAAACAACTCAAAGAGAGTAAAAAAGAGGTTAAAGTTACCTAGAAGGATTGAAATTCAGGTACTGGATTTGAGCACTGTATGCTTCCCCTTTTGGGACCACATCTCTCATCCATCAAAACACAGAACAGCAGTGGTTGGTGGTCATCAGAAAAAACCCAAAAGCCTTTTAATGGACCCCTACAACAACCCTGAGCAATGTACATACTGAAAATATCTACACTTCTAAAACCTCAAATATGAGGAAAACCCAGGAATGAAGAGAGAGTTCCAGCTAGTTCCTGATTGCCATTAGATCTATTATCACTCATTATTGCCCACCCAGTCTTCACTGTGCACTTGACAATTTCTTTTTAGTATTCATAGAACCACTTGCAAGAGTCAAAACCACAGATCACTAGGATATTTATTAGGAAATTAGACGCTTGAATAAGAAATGTGATTCAAACAATCTTCTAGCAATATATTATCTTGACCTCTGCACCTACTTTTGCCAATTTTATGACAGAGCAACATTAAATTGAGTGGGTGGTGTAAGCTAGGAAGGATTATACAGGCCAGAGGGAACAGATCCCATTACTGTTGCGTTCCAGATATTTCTAATTTAAGGGTTTTCATAGGACAATAGTTTTGAAATAGTACACACAGTACTTGTTTACAGGAGTTATTGGACTTCACTGAAACATATGTTCAACTTTCCCTCCTTTTAAATATTTTTGTTTCTTCATCCCAGATTCTGTAAAGAGGCCCTAGATATGTGAAGTTATGCATAGGGTATGTTGGAAGAGCCACATAGGGTGTGTGGGAAGTCCTCCATCTGAGGCCTTTCAAAGCAGGTTCTTCCACAGGAGAAGTGTGGTGGGCTGTGGGAAACAGAGGATGGTGAAAGGGAGCTGGCAGACATATATTCACATGGAATATATTAGGCACATTCCAGTCGCTCCTCTGGGTTTCCCCAATAGCTTGAACCTCTGCATCTGACTCACTTGGTTTTATGACCTCTTATTGCTCCTCCTTTTGTGCTTTTGATATTCCTTCTCCTTCATCATGTCTTTGTCTGCCCACACAATTTGTTTCTTTAATGTGCTTCATCTTTCTACTAGCTGAAAGCAATGTGCTTTCCATCCACTGTTCATACACCCTTCTCCTTTCCCCTTGCTCTCTGCTGTTCCCTCTGCAGAATCTCAGCATGTTGGTGTGGTAATGGGTAGCTGTGCATGCTTTAATATTAAATGCCTTACCACATGGGTGCCAGCTGGTTCTTGGCTTATCTTAGTGTGATTGTAAGTATTATATATAAACTGTAATGGGCTTCCCTTTGACATTCTGAGTTGAAGATCTTCCCAGATTCCTTCCCTGCCTTTCTGTCGCTGTGCTTTTCTCAGAGTACTGAATAAATGGGTAATCCTGCTCCACATTGGAACTGCGAGATGCATTTCAGAACACCATGTGTAATTATGTTTGTCATTCCACAACATTTGGCATGCCGCTGCTGGTGGCCTACTTGTTGACAAGTAACAGATTTTGTGACAGGCCACACAATATACCATAAAATACTGAGTATCAACACTGGGCAATCAATCAAATGGGCTTAATAATACAAAGAGATTATTATTTGAGGAATACTAAGTGTTCTTAGGAGCCTATGCAGAGATGAAAGTGGTTTTGCAAGCTCCACTAGACCAACGAGGACTACTGTTTTAATGGATGGGGTAAAAGAGCTTCTGTGTTAATATCTTGTCAAGGTAGGTAGGAAAAGCCCTAAACGACAGGAGGAAGGATAAAAGTGGTTGGTCTAGCAATGAACACAGCAAGCAGGCAAACCCAGAAGAGAACTTACACTTTGATTTATGCTTTGTAGCCACTGCTGTGTGTTTGCTAAAAAAGACAGGGCTCAGGGAGGGAAATGTTTGGACTATATTCACTGTAGAAACAGTGTGGGAACTAAGCACTTCTTTTGTTAAAACTTTATTAAAGCAGGGTAGAAATTCGTTGCAGTCTCTTAGCTAAGCTTCCACACAACTAATGTAGCCCTTAAAAGATACCATTTTTCAGTCAGCTAGATGACTTGAGAGCCAGCAAGACATTCATTTTGATCAAAACTTTATTTTCAAAGATTGTGTATTTTATAATAATTATGTGCTAAAAACAGCGTCTTACACTATGAAAGTTCACATGGCTCTTCTGAATAGAACATTTTACAAACTTGACCATGGTGCTGTATTTGGAGTTATGTCTTAAATATGCAATCGGTCCTCTACTGCCATTTTTAGAGTTCTCACACTTATTTTAAGGTAAGCTTATAATATTCACAGTGCAGTCAATAACCTTTTTGTAAGCTAGCATATGATTTTTGCCTTTGCAGGCAGTAAGTATTCAAGAGAAATTTTTAACCTGAAAAAAGCAGGAAAAAACCCCACAACACATCAAACCACAAGAAATGGTGGAAGATGTGAATCTTAAGTTTGTGGGTAAGGAGGCTGAATAATTCATTTTGCAGTAGTCCCTGTGGAAGGAACAGAAGTGTTAAGTATGGAAGAAGATCACCATTAAAAAACAATGTCATTTAGTCTGAGCAACAAATGTCCGCAATGTTTTCTGCTGGACCGTGCTCTGACTCACTTCTAAATGGGGAGAAATGTACAACCTGATGGGGTGCTAGCCCAAACTCTAGTCTTAGCAGCAGAATGGAAATAACCAACAGCTGATTTTCATCGTTCACTGCTTTGCCTTATTTTCCAAAAATTATTAAACAAGATTTCCAGCTCTGAAGAAACAGGTTGGTCTGGCAGTTGCATTCTTCAGTTTTGGTGAAAGCAATAGTCTTTTTCAGGGAAAACTAGAGGAAAAAAAGACAACTGCTTATGGCAGCTGGAAGGGAAGGAAAGAATGTCAAGGGTGAATGACTGAGGGAGAGAGAGAAGGAAATGACTGAAAACAGGCAGGAAGCAGTACCAGAGGTTTTAGTTTATTCCAAAACTCTTTTTCGAGAAACATAGACTGTTTTCCATTTTTCATGTAACAATCCAAAAGCCGTATGACCACTTTGTAGGAAGAGCCCATGACAGTTATTGTTGTTTTGCCAGGGATCTGTGGCAGTTTCCGGAAGGAAGATGTGCATATTGGGTCCAAACGTGCAAGTTGCTGCCCACTAATATTGCTGTGTGTAGCATTCTAAGGCTAAGGAGGAAGAGGCCCAAATTCTCATTACAAAGTCATCTTTTGTATGCCCCATTGTGCTGTCTGTGTGTCTGCATGAGGCCCCAGTGCTCTACTAGAGCCTTTATTACAATGTAGTGGAGTCCCTTTCATTAATATGATTAAGATCATTAAATTCCTTTGGGGAAGTGTAGACATACAGAGGCACAAAGGTGTTAGAGACAGGTGCTAAATCCTGCCCTGGAGCAAGGCTCCATTTGGATGCAGCTGAGAGTACAGACAAATAAAGCCTAGTGGTAGGCTTTATTTATTAAACCCTTGGTCCAACATAGTAAAAATGAGGCTAAATTCTGATGCAACTACTAAAAGAAATAGAATTGTAGCCAAAAAGACCCATTAATGACTCCATTTAGACTCAGGTGTAGACTTTGGATGCACAAAAAAATTCCTATTTTTTTAAATTCATAGTTCTCTTTCATATTATTCAAATAGAAGTTTTGCAGAATTGGTAACTTATATTGGTATCTGTCTTGCTTAAAACTTATGGTTCAATCATGCCGTGATAAATAATTGGCAGTGGTAATTTCTGCCTGGTAGTGTTTTAATTTAAGATTTATTTAGAGGTGACTAAGAAAGAGGGGATTATACCAGAGGAAATCTGAATTTTTCAATGTCTTTTTTCCAAATTTGATGAAAATAATGGAGCACCAGTGATACATTTTCAGTTCTGTGCTTTACTGCAATGGATCAGAGTTCTCAGTGAGAAGGCCTATTCCAAATTTTACAAAAGCATTATGTGATAAATTATTTGAAAACTCAGCTTCTTAATTTAAAAGATCACTTTCTAAATATTGAAATTGAGCAAAATGACATATCCTCATGGCATTTCTGCTACAGTTTTCAATTAAGTTAAATATCTCCTAAGGGAGAAAACAGGGTCTGACTCATTTATGTGCACTTGCATGTTAGCCAGAATGTTGGGTGTTACAAATTTTTCAAAGAATATTATTTATTTGATATTTTTAGATTATTTTTAATGCCAGCATGAACTTACCTTAATAAATCTTGGACAGCTGCTATGGAAAAAAGGTCTGGGCTAACAATGACATTCACTCAGTATTATTCATGCCTACTAGCTTTGAATAACAGAACTCTTCAGGATTTTTTAAACCAAGTTCCAAAAGTATTTATTGGGATGCTGGCACTGTGAGGCAGGTGTGTGCTTGCTCTGACCTTGATGACACATACATTTTATAAAGCCTGAAATCTGACTATTAAAATATTGCAGCTTGACCATCTGGCTTTTAGTGTTTGTCTTAGGTTCTCATCTCATTTACAGATTAGCAGTGGATGCCCATTATGGTGGTTGTAATGGTGTTTACCTTTTCCTTATCTGCTGGGAAGAGTGGAGCTAGACTTGTCCTTGCCATTTCCCTGGGCAGTCATCTGTTAAAAGAGAAAACAGAGTTCACCCATGAGAGGGAACATAACAAAAACCTATAACAAGGACAAATTTGGAGGCTGGTGGTGCTGAAATATAAATCTTTTAACCACACATTTACATTGAAGCTTTGTAAAAATGGAGCATCTAATGCAGGTTTCTTACTATTATTCAATCTCAAGCTATAGGATTACTTTATTTCTTATAAGGTTAAATTTCAGAACTTTTGCTTCAGCAGCCAATTAAGGGATTTACTTGTAAATATCCAGTATCTCAAAGAAGTACTATAATTTTATAAATAATTTCATAAGCAGACAAGTGTTATTTTAAGAACAGTAATCAAGTCAGCACTACTGTAACCCAGTAATAAAGGTTTAATCTTTTTAACCTGATTCTTGAAGGTTTGCATTGACTTCTTTAAATGGCACAAATTAAACTAATATGTGCCTGGCAACAAAAAAATAACTGTGCCTAAGTCACAGTAGGACATGTAAATTGTTTGTTTGCAAATCATGTAATACAAGGCCATCTTTCTAGCTTTCTCAAAATCATTGTCTCTTGAGGTTACTGGAGGTACATTAATAAAGATTAACAAGTATATATGAGAGAAGAAACTGTCAGAGCCAAATTCAATTTCCAGAAGGATCACCCGTGAGAAACAAGTTGGCAATTGGTTGGTATTTAATGTCAGTATTTCCCCGCTGTTTCTTTCTGTTTCCTTTTTTGCAAACCTGTAGTAAAGATTGTTTTCTTTGGTTGGCATAGGGTTTACTACTGCTAGTAAACAGGTTCAGCAACCCAATATTAAAATTATCCAAAAACATTGTTATTAGTAGTGTCAAGTATTTTTATAGTAAATAACATAAACAGAAGCTTTCAGTATGTATTTTTAAATGAGGACAGGAGAGTGATGTGTACCAAACCAGTTCTTGAGTAGACCTCTGACAGGAAGTTTGAGTCATTTTCTCAATGAAAACATGAGTGTATTTGGTGTATTTTCAACCAAAACCAGCTTTCATGCTGCTAGACCATAGTTTTGTTTGAGTTTTTTCCTGTGTCCTAATAAGCTGGAGGTTTTTCCCAACATACACTAATTTTGTTGGGAAGGACTGATTTGATGTCCGAGTAGTTAGGATGTTCTTCTGAGAAATCTAAGTTATCAGGAATCACAGAATATTCTGAGTTGGAAGGAACCCACAAGAATCATCCAGTCCGACTCCTGGCCCTGTACAGGACACCCCAGGAGTCACACCCTGTGCCTGAGAGCATTTTCCAAACACTTCTCGAACTCTGTCAGGCTAGTGCTGTGACCACTGCCCTGGGGAGCCTGTTCCAGTACCCAACCACCCTTTTCTGCTATGCGACCTCAATCTCCCCTGACACAACTCCAGACCATCCTTTGAGGTCCTGTCAGTGGTCACCACAGAGAAGAAATCAGTGCCTGCCCCTGCCCTTCCCCTCATGAGGAAGTTGTATGTTCTCGCTTCAAATTAAATCAGTGGTTTGAATCTGTGTGTCCCATATCCTGTCTTAGTGCAAATTTGAGGTTTCTGACCTTAGATTTTGCTGGAAAATTTTGCCTGGTCAGGATTTAACTTCCTGGTGAAAGCTCAGTATATTTCCATAAGAAATTGTTGTTTAAGTGCTTGGGCATTCTCAATTAGAAAACCAAAATTTATGTAAGGAGAGGAGAAAGGAGAGTAGGAAAAAAGAATTCTTGACTGATTCTATGTAATGTTTCTCTCTCTGTGTGATTCTTTAGGGTATTTGCGCTATTGAGGTGTGCTGAGTTCTTCCCCATGGCAACTCACTAGTCCTCTTAGGAGATTGCACCCCACCTTGTGTGCTGCTTCCAGGTGTGATGAGTCACAGAACATAACTTGGCCTGACTACACACACGGGAGTGGAGGAGACTTCTAAATTTGTGTATCTCTAGTTTTGTTTAAAAATCGGAACCTCTCTGGCATGATTAAATGATTCCCATAAAATACTAGTGATGATAGTGGGGAAGAAGGTAGCAGTTTAGGCTTTCAGGGCAACCTGGATTTATATCTTGAAATAGCTACCAACACTTGGCAGTAACATTTGACATTTTAGTTAAATTGCTACTGACTTCACGTCTTAGTGCCAAAAATTCTAGAGTGCTTTCCCAAATGGAGATGAGGAAATTTGCAGACTATATTCTTAAGGCTTTTTTTCTCTTTAAGATTGTAGGACAGGATCTTTTCACTTGTGGCCTCTTGATTAAAAGCAATTGGACTTTGGCCATTTTGCTTTTCCTCTTCCTAGGACTGCCAGTGTTTTGCACACTGGCCTGGGTTGTTGCTGGAGATTTGCACAGTAGGTTGTTTTTCTGCCTGATGCCTGTACACCAGGGTGGCCAAACTTTTTTGACGTGTTGGCTGCACAGTGATTTACAGATTAGGGCTCTGGCCAGCAGCAGTGCCAGCAAGGCTGCTCTTCTCTCTTGCTGACAAATCGTGCTGCTTTCAGCCACAAACTCTTTGCTTACCCTTTTGGACTTGTTAGACTCCTGATCCCACATTTCCCTTTGGTGCAAAACACTCCATTTGGCACAAAACACTTACGCTCTCTGTCAGGCTCTGCTCCTATCTCTGTCTCAAGTAGCCCATGAATATAAGAGAGCAAACAGAAGCAGCTGTCTGTAGCCTACCTGTCTCAGAAAGAGGCACAGAAGGGAACAGATGCTGAGTATTGTTCTAAAAATGTTTGTCTTGCAGCATTGTTCTTTGCAAGCCTCCACAGAGATCACTCTTGAAATGTACAACCCACTAAGAAGGTTGGCATAGGATTTCTTAGACAAGTGCGTGTTCATGGATCCTAGGCAGAGCTGAGTTCTGAGTCCTGAGTAACTGTGTCATTTAAAATGCAATATGGTAAGCATTCAGTAAAGCTTTCATGAAGCTTCATCAGAACTGGCAATTGCATCTAAAGGAAGAGAATCCATGATCATAACTGAGAGTTCCCTGAAATCGCCCTCACAGTGTGCAGCAACAACCAAAAAAAGCCAAATTGCTGGCATTATCAGGAATGGTACTGAGAACAGGACAGAGCCTAAGTGTAAAAACCCTGATGTTCTCACGTGCTGAGTACTGTGTGTACCTCTGACTTTTGTGTTTCAAAAGCAGAGAGTGGAGGTGAAAAAGGTTCAGAGGAGGGCAACTTAAAAGGTAATGAAGATGAAACATCTGCCTTATGAAGAGCAACTGAAATACCATGTTTGAAACAGCTGGAAAGGATTATGATCAAAGTTTGCAAAGACATGAAGGTGATAGGTAAAATGAATGCAAAATGTTAATTAGTTCCTAACATGGTACTTCTACAGTTGGGAGTCAGTTGTTGAAACTAACGGGAGATCCATTTAAAATGGATAATTCCTTTCTACAAGGCAGATAGCTAATTTTTGTGTGCACTTTGACAGAAGACTGTGGAGACTGTCTAAATGGGTTCAAAAGGGTTTAAAAGAATTCATGAACATCCAGTCCATAAACAGACACTAAACAAAATAGAGGTACTCTTTAACATCCCTAATCTGGAAATGTTGATTGTTGGAGAACAGGGATGAGTCTGGATAAAGATCAGGCTTGTGTATTCTCCCCAGTCAGCATCTCCTGTTGCTATTTTTCAGGATCCCAGGCTAAGATGGACCATAGCTCTGACTCCGTACAACATTCATCACTTTTTTTTTATTTTAAAATGTAAATGGTAGTAGCCAATGATGGGAAACTTGCAGCAATGCATTACAAGTTGTAGGCACTAATTGTGGTTAAATTGCATATTTCCTAAATTGATTTAATGAAGAAGCTAAGTTGCTAACGCGAATGCTTCTTCTATATAAAATAGCTGTCAATTATTGATAATATATTTATATTTACTATAGAACACCAGGGATTTGCAGCCAATAAGTCACTCCCATTGCATCTATGTGCCACTTTTAACTCCTGTTTTTATTATTGATTCCCATATTACTCTTAGTACAGAGAAAAATGCTCACAGAATAACAGAATAGTTTTGGCTGTTCTAGTAATTCCAAAGTTGCAAAGGGAAAAAAAGTTTGCTTATTTGAACTCCTAACCTTTTGCTCTGTAATTCTTGCATCAGAGTGTTTCATGAGTATTCTGCCTTCAGACATGTCAGATATATCACTGAGATAGTCTCTTTTGCAGATATTTCATATTTCCACTTCCAACTGAGATCAGAAAGTGTGGAGAAGTGTGATTTTTTTGCTTGTTGGTTTCAGCTAACCAAACTCTTTGAAAGTTTGGAAATAAAACCTGGTTTTCACTCAGCTTTGAGGTGAAAGAATAATTGGCATTGCACGTATTTTGAAGCCCCAGTCCAGGTAATGTGACGGTTTTAGCATTTTTCTTTTATCCAAACAAGCTTGTTAGTCTCCAGTAATAGAGAGCTGCCTTACATGATATACTAAACAGCAGCAAAACACACCTTATGGCTTCTATATGGTTTGTGGAATTTCTGTAAGAGGGCAATTTGAAAGATGTTTTTACAGTTCAGGCATTAATTGCCAGCAAGAAATCTTTATCTTTGATTGATAAAGTACAGGTTACTTCACCTGTAAGCTTTCCATAGAGAGCTTATGAACTAAATATCACAGTGAGAGTTTTGGGATGATGGAGCATAGGCATTAAGTTATTATTCAATCATTATTGCCTGATATATTCTGAATATCATTCTAAAAAGTATGCACTGTGGTGTGAGTATCTCTTCAAAAAGAATGTGCCCTGGAATTAATGCAGTTGAATACTGCCACTGATCATCCTGCACATTCCTTACAGCACTGCTTTCCTAATAGTTCTGCTGCTATTCTCTGACAATGATGTGCAAATGCCTGACAACTTCATTGCTAGAAGGCTTTTTTATTTTAAAGCTGAACTTCATCATCCTATCTTCTAATTTATTGAGGTATTTATTCATGAGAGTCAAAAGGGACAAGATGAACAGTAGGCAGTGAAGAGCCATTTCAGTCTAGTTGCTGGCACTGCATATTTTAAAAATTACTACAGAATCTCTCCACTATAAACAAGAAATAAGTTTCTAATTTAATGCCTTCTGTATCTAAATTTTAAGTTTGAGGTTTCTGCTAGAGAAGTAGTTCCCAACAAGAAGCGAGTCAGCTTTGCTACTGCACTAATTTAAAAATAGAGTTGAGGCTTTTGTGGGAAGCAATAATTTGAAAGTATTCAAAGAATATTAGTTGTTTAGTAGCATTGAAATAATGAAAAGCTGTATGATTCTTTTATTACCTGCTAAAAGAAGCTTTTCCCCTTTTTCTCCCAAGTATAAGAAATTGTGATTTCCTTCTTCAGATCAAGCATCCCATTCAAATGGGGGGTAATTCTTGATTGCAACCTTTCATTCTTTGGCACAGAAAGTGGACATTTGTTTTGCATAGGACAAGCCAGTGTTTAAAATATTTTCATTTGATTTTCAGAGAAAGTTGGTGAGTTTTATCTCTCAGCTGGACTGTCTTCCACAGGTTTTCTCCCCTTTTCCTGGTATCCCAGCAGAGTGCTGATCTTCCTGGAGGTTATCCACTACATGCCTGAAAGAGATTAAGATAGTCTGCAGGGGTGGGAGATTTTTCATCAGGATTTATTACTGTTCAAAGCCACCATAAGGGTCTCCATTGAAGTCTTTAGTCTTAAAACCCATGAAAATTGCTGATACCATGGCAAGTTAAAAATGTCATAGGTGTTTTCCACACAGTATTCCAAGAGAGACCACAAAGAACCAGCAGCTGAAAACTGTGCTAACTCACCTTTAGTCTAACCATGTTGAAGTTAGGTTATAATTTGTGTTGTGCAACACAGAGATAAACTTTGGGTCTGTGTACCTTCTGCTGCTGTTAGTGAGTGAGCTGGCTTAGTTTTTCTCCATGTCTCAATAAAAGATACCAAAGAGCTCAAGAAAATATCCCAATTATAAAATTTTGAGCAATGAAAGCTTGCTTTCATTTTGAGAATTAGAAAGCAAAGGGATGTGGTTTCCTAGCAAACGTGCCACACAGAGCTGTTTTATCAATCTCATCACTAAATATCTTTACTTTGCCATTAGGAGTGTGGTCCATCTCCTTATGTTGTGTCCTGAACATAGTAACCTGATGTAAAAGGCGTTGAAGCTTTTGTTAAACCACCCAGTAAAATACTCTGGAAAGGACACAGTAGTGCTGAATTCCTTTTGATGTGAGCAACTTAGTTCCTCTCACTTCCAAAGGGAACAGTCCAAGGTAACTCTGTAAAATATACTAAGGATATACTTATACTTGCAGATAAGGTATGAGAGATCCTATGGATTTAAAGAAACAGGCAATTTCTCCTTTTTTAAAATTTTTAAAAAAGATTCTGTAAATGTCAGATTGTGTGTTCCTGTGTGAGTGTGGAGTGTTTACTTAAAAGGGACTATACTGATAAATCCTACAGTTAAGAGATAACTACACACAACACATGCTGCACACACCCTTAATGCAGGTTTGTGGATGTTTTTTAGCTAATGCGCTAATATTGATTCAACAGCTCTCACGGGAAAGGAAGAAGATTCACAGCAGCAGGAGTCACCACTGCCAAGCCATGTATCACAATGGGTACCACTCTGTCTGCATCTCTACATGCATTCGACTCTACATCTGTGTTTTGCTTTTCCTGGTTAACTCAAATAATGCTGAAGACAGTGACACTTCCCACTGTCACAGAGTGCCTCTTTCTAGATTTCAGGATCCATTCTGTTGTTACTGTGCAAAATAGCAGTAAGGTTCTGGCTTCAGGAATATGATACCACCCCTGACTGCCACTGGGGAAAGGTAGCATGTTACACCAGAGAGTCATCAGCAATCATTTGGGAGGCTGCTGATTCTAATTCAGAGGGGTTTGTCACCTCCTAGGCTGGATCTTCAGCAGGCTGCCCTGCCATTTTGCAGAGACTGGCTGTTTTCTGTGTGCCAGCTGGGAACCAAAAGGAATGCTGGCGTGTAGGTATTTGATTCAAACCCGTGAGACAGCACAAACATTCAAATGCATTCCATCTTTTTGATGGTGGGTTAATGACCTTCTACTCCATTTTTCTGGGATTTTTGCTGGTCTTTAATTTCAGAGAAAGTATTTTCCATATAAATTATGAGTGTAATTTATAATGCTATAGTAACAAATCTAGGGCTATTTCCTTATGTCTCATCTTTTAGGAAGAGAGAATTTAATCTTTCTCAATTCATTCTGTTATTGGCAGATTCAAAAGTATGAACTCATTGAAACCAGTTTTAGGAACAGGTGCAGAAACCTGCCACTTTCAAGACATTTTAAATTATGCTCTAATCAAGGATGTAGAAACTGAGGAAATCAGACTGTAGGCTGTAATAAAGCAATAAAAAAAAAAATTATATTAGTTTTTAAAAGAGTTTAGGTTCCACCTGTCTTGCCATCTTACCCAGAAAAAATAGTGTTAATATCAATTTTATAAAGTGAAGAGGATTCTTTCAAATATAAAAAACCTAATACTGACTTGTGCACTAAATATGATAGTGAATACTGTAATATTCCACACTAAATTTGAGCCAAACAATCTGTATATGTAGATGTATGTGGTGACAGTGACACCAAACACATGCATAGTTATGTTTTCCAGTTGTTGCATGAATGCCACAAAGATAATACAAATTTGCTCAGGAGAGAGATACTCTTAATTTTTTTTTTGTCTTTTAAAGAATGAACCATTACAACAAACCATTGAGCTGATGTTTCCTTTATAGTTCTATGCAATATCCTACTTGGCATCAGGTTTTTTTTTGAAGAAATAGTTTATCAACAGATGCCCCAACTTTTTTTTGTATTTATTCTCCCATGTCTGCTTGATATAAACACCTTCCAGAAGTGATGCCTACACTTCACAGTTTGGTTGAACTGTGAGATGCAATTCTCTTTACTTTAAGGAGTCCTCAGCATTCCACTGAAGATTATGTTCCTTTAACATGGAGAAGGGAACACTTTTCCATTAATGTTTACTATTTTTCTGCTCGAAATACTTCTTTCAAAGTCAAATAAAGTCACATGCAAGCTAATGGGATTCCTATATTAGATTCTTCTATCTGATTGAAGTTTTGTCTTTATGACTCATATTCTTTAAACTCATATGCTCTTGTCAAGACTAAAATAATTTGTGATTGCATGTATTTTTATAAACCTATTTTATAAATGTACCCAGAGATTTAAGGCAGAATCTTTTTTGAAAGTTCTTAAAGAGACCATGAGACATTTTCCAAAGATAGCTTCTGTGTGCCTTGCTTATTCGCATCAAAAAGATGACGGAATGAAGTGAACAAACTTTGAGACTATAAAATATACAAACTGAGGAAATTTTAATTTCACTGCAGAAAAATTGCTGTAATTAAAATTAAAAATTGCTGTAATTTTAACGGAGCCAAGATCTCATTCTCCTGTGCTTCCTGCTGGGCAAACCATTTCTTTTAGGACATTGGCAGAATAAGCTGCTCCTGAATTCAGAGTCTTAAATGCTTAGGGTTTCAAAGTTTCACTCTGGATCCTGCTTTTTCACAAGTTCAGAGGGGTCTCTGAAGTTCTAATTTAAGGCCATGTCTGCTTATAATTTAACCATATATGGTAGTAGCTATAATACCTTAAAGGACACTTTAAGGTCTTGGGAAAGAGGAAAGGTAATAATTGCTCGGTTGTCTTTCATGGTAGTTAATGACAATGTAAGAGTTTCATCATTGATCATAACAGTGATGTATATTATGCTGAGTCACTTAAAGTGAGGTTTATTTCATGGCTTGAGGGTTTTTTTTGGCCAATAAAATTTTGTTGAAACATGCATCAAAATTTAATATCAATGTACATGTATATAGATATACGTGTACGTTGATATTAAATTTTGATGCATGTTTAGATCTGAATGTTGTCTGGTCCCGTCCCCTGCTCTTCCATGTTGTGTCAGCATGCTCCATGCCTTACCTAGTAAAACTTCCAGTACTTCCAAGAATGGACATTTCACAGCCTCTCTAAGCAACTTGTTCCCTGCATAGTTTTCTTCTTTTTAATGTTTTTTGACTTGTATGTGATTAAGATTTTATTTTTTTATTTTACTCTGCATTTCTGCAAATATCCTGACTGGCTTTTAGATAGCTGAACAAGAGAAACCCTAAGACTTGGCTTCACAGACTCAACTCTCAGACTCTTCTGCTGCATCATGTGCTCCAGATCAGTTTTGTGATCCTCCTCTGGACTCACCCAGAGGAGGATGTTTGTCAGTCTTGCTTTTACTGGGGGCCATGGACAATGTGATACCCCTATAAACTGTTTGATAAAGGAAATTACCTTCAGCCTTAATAGCCTTTAAATTAGAGGGTTTCATCTTTAAATTATTATACAAAGGAGAAGCTGTAAAATTTCCTTTATATTTAATTTTTGCACTCTCATTTAAGAAATAACTAAACTGAAGTAAAGAGCCGGCTAATGGGAGATCTGAAATTAAGTCAGAAGTCCTGCTGCTGATTTTTCCATTCAATGACTAAGTAAAGTTATTTATTTTCTTTTTGATCCCTAAAAAAATCATCTCAGTGTCCTAATATTTATATTTAAGGAAATTCAAAAGCATCCATGTAAATTCTAGGTGTTGTATCTCTGTTATTTTCTAGGTTTCTTTTGGCATTTGATTTCTCTTCGTACAAATTAAAAGAGGCTAGGTTTTACTTTCTTTCATAGCATTCAGATGAGTTTTTTTAGGTATACCTTCTCTGCTTTTTTATTTGGAAAAATTTTCTCCTTCTGATTCACCTTCCTGTGTACATTATTCAAGATGTGCTGCCCCCACAAGCAGTCTTACAGCAAAGCACAGAACTCAGCAAAATTTAAGTTACTGCTCACCTGTAAAGCTTACCTAAACCATTTTTCTACTAACTTAGGACCTCCACTGCAGTCTCAAAGACATGAGATGCCATGCTAAGAAGACCCCAGTACTCCTTGTAGGCTTTGGAAGGTTCATTTCAATAGGGGTTGGCTGTATTAAAGAGCCATTTACACTTTGTTGTCAAGGAGAACTTGCCAGGGGACCTAAAGGGTCATTAGCCTCAACTTAGCACCATGCAGTGTAGCAGATGCTTCATGACATGTGACAAGGAAAGGCTTTAAATGGAGTGTCAAGAAATCCCAGCCTCATCACTTAATTTTTTACTAATCTGTTGTTGTCTAGCAATTTTAGCCATGTTATTGGTAGTTGAGCTTTTACTTACACATGCCAGTGGTGACAGTGGGAGGAAATTAAAGAAGCATTGCTGGGGACATTGCATATTTTACTTCTGCTTTTAGTAATTCATCCTACTACATGTAGTGAGTTGGCCCTTAAACAAGAAGTAAACCCAGAAATGTAAATTCCTTGAGCTTTTAAAATTCCATTTGACTCCTCAATTGTCAGTACAGACAATTCAACAGTTTGTCTTTTTTAAATGCGCAAGGATTTCAAGGGCCAGCATAACTGTCAGCTTCCTTTGTGCACTATAGTTACTAATGTGTTGTGATCCACAAGTGTCAGATATGACCTGTTATGTACAGTTTCAAGACTCTTCCTCAAAGACAACATCATGCCATAAAGGATAAATAGAAGGATACAGAGAGTAGTACCTGGGGTACTTGTTACAGAAAAGGTTCCTTTGCAGGAATCTTTTGGCATTCCTTGTGTTTCAAATACATATAGCATGTGATCTGAGGAGATACAAACAGCAGCACAGATTGCCTGAGGACATTGTAGGTAAAGTTCTAAACCCACCAAAAACCAGCAGAAAATAAGCCCTTAAAATGAGGTTCTCTGGGCAGACAGAATGTGACTACCTCAGGTTTTACTTGATAAACAGGAAAATTTGTACGATAGTTTGTTTGAATTTAGCCACTCTTTTAACCATCATGGTGGCCCTACAACGTCATTTTCCTTCCTCTCTCTTATTTAGACAACTGTCTTCTGTGCTACATAAATCATCTCAGTTAATCTAGGAGGTGAAGCTTTCCAAGTAAGAGCGGCCACACCCTGAAGGCATGACATGTGAGACAAAATGCCTTCTATTTTCAGAGTTCTTCCTTTCATCCAAAGAAAATCCCTCAAAAAGTCATGCCTAGCCATCAGAACCCCCTGGATAAATGAGAATTTATTATGTCATTTTGACACTAGAAAATACTGATCCCCATTCTGTGGTTAGAAAGTATCCAGTGATCCTTGGTGTTCCTGATGGACAAATACATTTCACTAGCAGCCATTAGCTATGGAGAGCCTTTATCCAAAGGGGAACATCCATGCCTATTTCTTATTTGCTCCATTTGAATGAGGTAGGTTTAATAGTATTTATTTCTCTTTACCCTGTGAGAGAATGGAAACCTCTCACAGAAAAAAAAGAACAATATAGTTAACCAAGGTTAAAATTCCCACTCAGGGATCACTTCTCTTCGAATCATTGGGGTTTCACTAAACAAGATTTCCAATGTTATGAATACTTCCATCTGACTCTTTCTGAAGGGAAATCTTTGCACAGGTATCGTGTGGAAAATCCAATGAAGCCCATTTGTATTGGATCAGCTGCATGTGTAGATACCAGAGAGTTTGTAGAGATGCAGATCAAGTCCACAGATAAGGCTTTCTTTCTCTTCTGGCTGTCTGTAAATCTCTGACAAATCATCAGAGTCCACTTTGTGTGCCCAGGCAAAACTTCCAGCTGGAAAAAGGATGTCATGATGGGAAAACTAAAATGTACAATATCTCAGAGTCCTCCTACTCAAGGTTCCCAGTCATTTTTTAGTGTGGATCAGAACAAAACATCGAGGTAGTACTACAGAGTACTTCTTTATGTGTTTGCAGTCACACCAAGTGTGTTTCATCTGATTCATAATCACAGTGGGACCTGCAAGTTGCAGCTTTGCAGACAGAATGCTGCTGGTTTTACAGCATTTAGCTGTGGTTTGCTAGGTAGAAGTGATCCACAGGTAGAACTGCATTACTAAGCAGAACTGTGACTTGTGAAATAGAAATCTGTAGTTAACAGTGCTCATGAGTGAAGTTTTGGAATCTATCAGGGTTCTATTTTTCACAGTTCTTTTTTGAGAACATGGGGGCACTTGATGATTTCAAAATGAATTGCCTAAAATGATGCCTGCAGAATGTACTACTTGTTTAAGAGATGCATTGTATTCTCTTTCATTTTGATGTATATACATTTAAATATCTTGAAATATGAAACATATGAATATATAAAGTATCTTTTGACCTCTCCAAGGGAGATTTCCTAACTTATGCTTTCAAAATAATGTACTTTTTTGAAATGAGGTAATTTTAAGGCAATTACACCTTTCTCATAGAAAAGATCTGTAAAGTTACATCACTACCTTGCATTACTACCTATTTATCCTTATCTCAGTGAAATTGCTTTGTTTTAAAAATAGGCAAAGAAAATAAAAAGAACAACGTGTTACCTGTTATTGGAATATACAACTACTCATAACCTCACTAGAAGATCCATTGTGTATAGTAGGAGTGGGAAGTGAAATAGACATTCCATAGGAAAAATTAGAACTTCTAGGACATATTTTCAAGTCTTCCCACATGAATATGCCTTGATGCCATCCTAGTCCTGTTTTTTTTTATTCCAGTTCTGGAACTAAATTCTGTCCTGGGTTAAACAATTGTTTTTACTGCTTAATTCACTGGTGTCAACTGTTATCACTTGTACCAAGACTCTCTTCTTCAGGAGCTGTTCTGTAATGGAAAAAAGTGTTCACAATGAAGTAGGACAGATCCAGTGATTCTGGGTCTGGAACAAGGTTCTGATGGAGGACAGTAGCTTCTTGCAAATACAGATATTTCATAATGAAAAGAAAAACTATATATGAAAAAAATGGAGGAGCCATTCTTGTTATAGGAATCTGTAACACAATTAGAAGGAAGAAAATGTGCTTGGTAGAGAAACAGCAACAAAGAGAAGAAAAATCCATAAATCAAAAGGTAGTGGGATCTGCACAGGCTGTGGAGCCATATCTAACAACTGCCAGCAATGAAGTGCTTGAGAATAATACTGTAGCTGTTACCTGGTAAATGCTAAGAAATCTGAGAAATGCAGAGATGGAAATGAAGCAGCTCAGAGCACAGCCAAGAACCATGCTCTGTGTATCTGCCGAAACAAGGGAAATGTACAACACTAATCCATTAAAAGCTCCCATAATGATAATAACCCAAATTAGAGCAATGCTTTCTGACCTTTGGCATAAGCCCTGGAGCCCAGTAGATCTCACAATATGAAAACGAGCTTGAGCTGCAAACTGAGCATTCATACTGTGAAGATGTGATTTTTCTGGACCACCTCCATTTCAGCTATTTGAGTACCATGCAGGAAGCAGAGAATAGATCCCCTTAGAATAGCATTTATCACTGAAGAAAAAGCAAAGTCTAAGTAGATGTATTCTGTATTTTCCTCCTCCAAAGCCTCCATAATAGAAGAAAACAGGGGAAAAGCATGGCTGGTTCCCCATCCAGCTGACAGAAAGTCTGTAGGGTGTGCCATCAGATGACATATGCTTTCTTATTACCTAGGGTTTTAGCTTTAGTTTGGGTTTGATGATATTTTTATTTGTTTTGGTTTTTGTTCTGGAATGCACAAGTAATTTTAAAACTGTTTTAAAGAAGAAGGGGAGGAGTACAGTTTGAATTATTTAGTTTTTTTCTTTTCTCTTTGTAAGAAGGCCTATGGAATTTGGCATCTTAACCCAGCCTTGCCTGATGTGATCACAAACACAGTTAAATTTTTATTAAAATGTTTTGAATCTTTCAAACATGATATTGATAACTGAAGTGGAGCAAAGAGACAGTAGCATCTGGTTTTAATGAACATGGTCTGCTTATACTTGAAAGCAAAACCATGCAGGAAAAGACTGGAAATTCTTGTTCAGAGAATCAAAGTGCAATAGTGTTTTTCAATACCTGACATCTGTATGCGTAGAATGACCTGGGTGACTTCACTCAACCAATTGTTCATATTTTTTAGATTAAAATGCCATATTTAGATCTGTAATATAGTTGGTGCTTTTTTTCAGCCTGTTGTGTACTTCTTTCTTTCTTTTTTTTGGTATACTTACCAAAGCTCATTGCTTTGAGCTCTATCATACCTTTTTGACTGATGACCTTCTTCAATACAGTACATATCAAACTATTTTTATTTAGAACTGTGGGTTCCTGTTACTACATTGTAGTCTGAACAAACAAGGCAACCCTTTGTGGGGATATTTTTCTCCTCTATGTGTTAACATGTGGAATAACAGAATTGCCTGGAACAACCTCCCAAACTGCAGGCCCATATAAAAGCCAGCCTTGTCAGGGGAAATGGTCAGGACGGTGTCAAAACAGATTCTGCAAGAGGCCTCCCTGCCTCACTGCCTCCAACTCAAGTTTGTTAGCAGCACTTCAGCCCAGGATTTTCATGGACATGCTGCAAACCATCAGGGTTTGAACTAGGGCTTGAACTTTTTTATCAGAGCAGTAGTGATAGAATGTACTAATTCAGCTTCCTGCATCTTTTCCTGGAACTCAGCTTGCTTATGTGAGGTGAGTGAACATGTTTGGAAATGCAGCCTAGATATCTGTTCAGCTTTTGTAGGACAAGCTCTTTCCTGTCAAGATAGTGATGATTTAAAATAAATAATAATTTTTATAACCCAACCATCTCTATTGCTGTCTTCACAGCTAAATCCTCTCTTGGATTCAGAGAAAAAAATCACTGAGGTTTGTAGCAGAACAATGTAAGGCTGTGAATAACTACAGGAAAGATGTAGTGGACACTTTTCATACCACAGAGAAATTTAACACATGGTAAATGCATTTAACTGTGAAGAATACACCAGGTCCTTGAAATTTAAATTCGATTTATTCTACTAATGTCATTCCACTTATTTTATCATAGCATCATTGTTATACTGGAATTTGAATTAAGAGTAAAAGTTTGGAAAAGAATAAATGCTTTTGACCATAAGCACTTAGCATTGTCTGTATTTTGAAGTTTTTCACATAAAAGGCAGAGGAAAAGTGCTCCAATTAGTTAGCAATACCCAAATTCCTAAAGTTTTCAGCTCTTATAGCTTTAGAAAAGGTGGCTTTCAGTTACCACTAATAGCTTCTTTGAATCCTTTTGTTTTAGTCCCAAAGCTGAGAAATCAATGAAGCTGGCCAGTTTGATTAAATAGTTTTCTGAAGTCAAACTATTGTAAAGTTAGCCTTTAAAAACAAATATGCTGCATCGCCTTTGACCATTTACAGTTTTTCTTTGGCTCCACCAAGCATGTGGATGTCTAATCAGGGGATTATCAAGTAGACTAGAGAAATATAACAAAGTTCTGTGCTCTAGTAAATATTTGTATAGCACAAGCCTGGAGTAAGTCCGTGTTATATTTTACTGTTGATAATTTAATAACTCTGTGGCACGCCTGAAATTGTACAGTAAATGTCAAGATGTGTCAAATGAGGTATCCTGTAAAATTTAATAACCTCATACTTAAGATGATGTGCATGCACGGGTAGGTAACACTGTCAGTGAAAAATATGTTTTGCAAGTAATATTTAGGGCATTTATTTGAATTTTGCCTGGAAATAAAGTGAGCAATGGCCTTCTAGCTCTTAGTTAATAGCAATGACAATGTAAGTGACAAACAGAATAACTCATGCAGAAATAGTCCAGTCTATCAAATGATCATGAGGGCAACCAACAGATTTCATAGAACAGTCAAAAGATCTGTGATTTCCTCCTGCTACAGAAAATAGCCCATACAGTAAACAATTGATAAAATGAAGTGAATCTGTGTTGCTTGTGTTTAAGGGATAGCATACAGCACGCTGTCTGCCACAGTAGTTTGTTTGCACTGAAATGAAGCAATAATGATTGAGGCACAGAGCATTTCCTGGGGATTAATGACCGTCTGAGAGAAGTTGATGGCCCAAGGAACATCCTGGCCATTAACCCCAGCCAGTCATTAATCCAAAGGAAATGCCCTACCCCAAGATCTTTATTACTCTTAGAAAATTAAAATGAAGAAAAACAAACCAGTAAGGACCTAGGTATTTGTTCTGAAGGGTGAAGTTTCATTTAGTGCATGCTGATTTTGATCAAATGAATACCTCACCAGTTATTATTTAGCTGGAGTGCTTGGTTCTTTCTAAAGCATCTTGGTATCATCTAGGCCTACAGAGGCAAACTAGAGAAACATTATCGTTTTTCACCTTTATCAATCTTTTTAAGACAACCTATGTCTAATTGTAATGTTATTTAAGTAAGGTGAGTGTGTACTTTAGATAAGTACCTTTAAATAGTCTGTATTTTGTTAAGAATCTAGAGTAAGTGCTGGCAGAGCACCAACCAGACCTAGGCACTGATCGTGTTATATTTAAACCCTTCTTTTCCTGCTTTTGGATGCAATGGACCATCTATACCTTTATAAGCAAAAGTAGTTGTCAATGTGACACTATACAAAAAATATTATTCCGAAAATGTATGTATTGGATTGCTTGAACTAAATTGTAAGTTAAGTTCTTAGATGTTTGTTGTTTCCTCTGTTTTTTTGGGTTTTTTTCCTGAGCTGGAGAGCACTTCAAAAATTTTAGAAAAAGGAAAAAAAAAGGAAAAAAAGAGATGGCTGTCCTTCAAACAGAAATTTATCTTAACAGTCTACCTCTAGCCACGTCTAATAGGAGGAGAGAGGCCGGAATAGAAGTTTCAGTGATGCAGCTTAGTTTCATGCCATACACTAACAGGTCAGAGATTTGTATACCATTTTCAGGGGTTTTGTGGGGATGTGCTGTAGCACAACTGAACACTGAATGATTTTTTTCTTCTTTTCTTAAAAGGCAGATATATGTTGTCCATATAGTTCAAAAAACAAACAGTTAATTTACAAATAAAAATCTCTGTGTAGATGAATCCTAAGAGTTTGACTAAATATGAGGAAAACAAATTGATGAAGATAAAGGTCCACAAAGAATTTGAGGCAAGATGCCTTTTTTCTAAATTCCCTTGTAACTACAATACAATTTAAATTAATTTGTTGTAAAGATATGTTGTGCTTTCTGTATGTCACTAATTTTATGTCAAAGTAATAGCAATTATGCCTTATTTTCAAAAGTGAATGTAAAACTATACTTAGCAGTAGTTGTGGGAGGGTGTCCTGGGGGACTATAGTGACTGGCTTACTGCCAATCAAGTAGAAAATTGAAATCCTATTCTTGCATTTTCATCCATATAAGTATGTATATGTGGAAGAAAAATCTTCTAATGAAGAGCTCTTCATTCTAGCAGGCAAAGTTAGGAGTCAGCACAATTGATAGCTTAGCTATAGAAATTTTGACTTCAACTAAAGTGCTATTTTGGGGAGAGAAGGTAAGTAACCTTTGGAGCTGTGCAAGAACAGGACAATCGCTGATCATCTTTGAATTACACTTTATTTCTTACTTCCATCCATTTATTTCTAGAAGATATGCTCTATTTTAAACCAAATTTAATTATTTAAACGCTGGAGAGTCCTTGACCGATGCTATTCATGAGATCAGACAGGATGATTGCAATGGTTTGTTGTGCCCTATTAACCTGCTCCTAGGTTGTTGTGCAATACTGAGAAAATTGTTTTTCCCCTATTCTTTAGTGTCTCCATGTCTAAAAAAACCCCATATAAATACTTATATTTTATTTTGAATTCTTCAAAGAGAACCAGGCATATAATTTAGGAATATTTTGATAAAATGACCTCTGTTGTATATTTCATTGATACAAAGATTTAGTCCTTAGTCAAACAGTGCTAAGAAAATGTTAACTCATAAACTCCAGTGATTATAGTGCTGAAGCTATGGAGAAAGGTTTTCACATAAATACATTCTTCAGGTTAGTAGAATTTGCAGTGACTTTACTGGGACCAGGAATAAATGTTTAAATAAATATAATGCTGTACCTGAATATATTTGTCATCTCCCGTTAACATGGAAAAGAATATTCAAATCACTGTAAAGATACAAGGACTTGGTTGAAAACTGATGGAATTTGCCCTGTTTGCTTGGAGGGTCTTTCAGTTAAACTCATTGGGATTTGGATCAAGATCCTGTTTTGAAATCTTCAGTCTCATATGCATTTTAGAGGCATTTCCAAACTAGTACAGATTGCAGCGGAGTTCTTTGTTTTCCCTGCTTTATACTGACTACAAAAGGAATTACTTCTGTTTGGGTACTTGACATCCCCATTATTTCCTTCAGAACAAGAGCTGTTGTAGATTTAGAAAGCTACATAAATCAGGTTTGTAATAAATATAGCTCAAATCAGCATGTTGTATAGTAAAAGTGGGGAAAATAGTATAATCTTTCTAGCAAGCTTAGTTTAAAAATGAAAACAGCTTATTTATTAATTTGAAGAGGAAACTAGCTTCAAATTAAGTTCTTGTTCCTCTCCTACTCAGAATGCTGTTTATTGGGAAAGACCTTCAAGTCATGCTAAAACTGGGGAATGTGTAGTAAGTGCTAGCTTGGCAATTGGAAAATCTAAAGAGGATATTCTATGTTTCTGAAAACACACAGGTACAAGGGTACAAGCAATGTCATTCCACCAAGGGTTGGAGCTCACTACTCCGTCCTGCCATTCTCATGTTGTCCTTGTGGCACAGTAGGTTTGAAACACTAATTTTATTTATAGAAAGAGAAAGGCCTTGGAAGGCATCAGAGCCACTGAGCATCTAGTTATTCAGTGGAGAGGGGTAAAGGCAGAGGTGCATGCTGAATTCCTGCCATGAGATGTTTGAGAAGTGAGCACTTGGCTCTGCTAGAGCAGCAGAAGTCCCTCTCACAGCATAACTTCAAGAATAACAGAAGTTTCAGTAGGTTTCTTTGATGTTTGTTGTGGTTTTCTTGGTTTTGTTGGGGGTTCTTTTGTTATTGTTTTTTAAAAAAAAATACTCCAGTGGCCATGACAACCTCCAAAATAATTAAGCTGTCTATTACTAGTGCTCATACACTGGGCTTGGAAAGTACATAGTGCTTCTTCCATTATAGGGAACTCAAACTTTTCCTCTGCTGTGATTAGTAGAGGACATAATTGCCTCAGAGGGATAAAGGAACACTAATTCTTCCCTTGAGTCTTGACCACTACAGATGAATTGCTTGGAGCAAGTATGGACAGTGTTGTCAGACTTGGCGATGAAGCCTTCCCTCTAGCAGCAAGAGACCCAGGAGTTTACCAGTGCTAGAATCATCTGTGGACTGACTAATTTTTTCCCCTACAAATTAATAATACTGTTCTTGAAGCATGAGACAAAAATCCACTTTCACACCTTTTCCTGTTTTGTTCTAGGCATAGAAAGGAAACCTTAAAACCTTGATTTTCCCAAAACAGCTTCAGCACAATGATTCTAGCTGCTCTTCATACATACACATCCATTTCTTTTCCAGCCTGCAGTGATGACTTGCTTTGCAAAGGATTTGAATCTTTTTAGGCAGAGGATAGTGGTTTCTGCAAGTGCTAGACTAGAAATAAAAAGTAGTGGTAATCTAACCCTTCACCATATCTTAAAAAACCAGAAGCTGTCGTTACTATTGTAGCGGTTTTTGAAGCTGATCTCAAATGTCTAAAAACTGGGCAGAGATCCTCAGGATCTCATGGTTAGGCAGGAATTAAGGTCTGATGAGCTGCTCTGCTCTGTGGTAACTGATGTGTTTAGAGGCAGGCATGAAAGCAGTAATGAAGGCACTCAGGACTCTTAAAAATGAAAACTGAGGCGCTTTTAGAGTTTGATTATACTTGGGAGAGCTGAATATATATGAATTTGTGAGCTTTTTCATGATTGTCTAAATTCTACCTGAATTTTCAGTTGTATTTCTACATCTTTTTTCGAGTCTGACTGTGACTGTTCACTGAATAAAGATCAAAATCACACCTTGTGCAGTTACCATATATGGCAAAAATCCACTGCTTTTGGTTTTCATTTTAACATCAAAGCACTGTAAAGAGCATCTTCACAGAGTTCACTGATGTTCTTTAACAGGGTGGTCTGTAAATAGTCTAAAGGTTTGCTTACTGTATTAGAGTACACGGCTTGCATCACAAGCAGTGTATTTCTTTTTTTAATCAGGAATCCCCACATATTTTGGGAAAAGAAGGGAAATTTAAATTACCAAGTGCTAATTTTTGTCTCAGAATGAGAAGCAGTTAGGCTGAATTGTTCCTCTCTGTACAGAACATACTGACCATCTTAAAGGTCTTTTCCAACTTAAATTATTCTAGATTCTATGACCTGGAACGATTTGCTCTTTGTCTTCAAGGTAATTGAACTGATTCTAAACCCATATTGATGTTTTCAAAATATGTCTCATTTTTCAGTCCTGCCAACAAGTGGACTGTAAACCAGAACAAAAAGTGACCAAACCAATGTGAAAAACTCATTTTCTGCATACAAGAAGGAAACTAGAAGCACAGCCTTTGGAATAAGTATCTTCACTATACATGTAAGTGAAAGCTGGGACTGTCTGGGGACCAGCAACTCCCACTCTGAGATTTTGGCACCCTGAGAAAAAGATACATTGTGTTAATTTTAGGTTAATGAGATAAAGATGCAAAAGTTAGATAGATGCTCTTAAAATGTATTCAAACTATTTATCAGTTGTACAATTCTTCTAGGATTGAATAGTTGTACAATTCTCCTAGGATTCTGTCTCAAGTAAACTCTCTCTCTCATCATCAAATAAAAATTTTACAGGGACCAAGTTTGTTACCATAAATTTGCTCCTGTGTTAAACATAGCTACCCTTTAGAACCATCTCAAGATACTTCTGTATCTTGAGATGTAAACCCTCATTTTCAATTTGTGATAGTTATTAGGAACAAGAGAGTATCTTTTTCAATATATATTAATTCATGTAACTTAATTCTGCAAGATGGCACACATTTACTCATGGGTTAAGTTTATAATGGCATTTCAAAGCAATTCTCTTGAAACATTCTAAAACAGATTATGTTCTTAAAAACTCTGTTCTTTACTTTGCATGTTTTAGTACTACATCCCATTAAAGCTGTGTTTGAAGTTACTAGGATTTGTTAAAAATTTGATCATGCCTAAGCAGATAAGAGATTATATGCTTTATGTATATATTTGAAGGATTTGTTCCAGCTTGGATACAGTGTATTAATTGGCCACCTACAGTGAACAGCAGTGTTTAATATTTAGAACCCTTTTCCTCATTGTTTTCCAGGCAGAAGAGCATGTAAGTATTCTTTTAACTAAATTTGCTAACTTTCTGGAACACATTTAAACAATGTGTGCTACTTGTGTCATATTACATTAACTTCACTTCTACAGACAGGTTGTATACATATGTAATAAATAGCCCCTCAGGGATCAGATCTAGATTAACTGAGAAAAACGTACTCTGCTGTACGTTAAGTAATTTACAATATCTCAGTAAACATTAGAAAAGACATGTTTGTCTCACCAGAACAGGTTAACAGTGCCTGCAGACTCAGTAATGATTGTAGAATGTTAAACTATCAAGTGGAAAGTTATAATCACTTTAAATAGTCTAATTTTTTCCCCTAAAACATCAGACTATCTGGAGTTTGATACCATGATGTCTGTAATAACACTGAATGTTTATGATACAGATTGAAAGTAGTAAAGAAAGACACCAGTTCTGCAAAGGATCTAAACAGAGTGACTTAAAACTCTGTTAAAAGAGAGGGAGGCTTTGAGAGAAAACTTGTTTAAGTGGGTAATCTTTTATTTAAATATTATTCCTTTTAAATTAAATTACAATATCTACAGTTAGAGATGAAGCATGTTTTAGGCATGCCAGTTTTATTTATATATGACAAAATCCCTGCAGCTTGTCTCTTTCTATCAGCTCAGTTTTGTCTGGTAATTATTTAAATACAGGTGTGGTGAGCATGCTATCATTGGCTTTGGTTTTTATTGCTCCAGTTCCAGTATAATTAACAAAAAGTGTTTTAAGCAAGTGCGTGAAGGTTACTTCAGCAAACTTCAGATGTTTAACATGGACGTTCATTGCAACTCTTGAACTCACTTGTTATATTTGCCAGATATTGAAGAATGTAACATATATATATGTGGTACAGCAAGAAGTAAAAATTGTCTTTTCTTCATGTTAAATCCATGCAGCTGCTGGCTGCATTGATTGGCTGTGTAGATGTAAATTTGCCCTTAAAAAGGAGCACTCACCACATAGCACTCATGTAAGATTAGGATAAACCACATAACATAAGAAGTGCAGTGATTTCTGAATTTAGCCTGGCTGCCTTGTCTCTGATACACAGAGGGAGATAGAAAGTAGGCTAAATTCCAAATGAGGAAGCATGTTTAGAATGCTGTCTTAATTGATCATTTAAGGACAATCATCTTAATTGTTTAATTACATTATTTAACTGCCTTAAACTCAGGCAAGAGGCCCACCAGCATAGAGAAATAACAAACTGTAGTAAGAGTAGCTGGAGCAGAGGACCAAAAGCCATGAGTTCTGGAGAAGCCATTTAACACTGTTTGCTTGTCCTGAACTAGAAATAATAAATACTGCATTATATTCAATCATTGGAGATCCTAAGACAAGCAACACTGTATTACAAATAATCATTATTATTTCATTATATATTAGCTTTGCAACAAAAACAACAGAATGCTTTTCTACGTGGAATAAAGGTAATTCAATATGCACTATGTAGGAATACCTTAGTGTATATTAATTGCATATGAAAATGTCAAAGCAACTGAAAAGCAGTCAATGCAAATGTTCATAAACATTGTGTCTGCTAAGTTAAAAACCAAGGTGTTGTATTTACTTAGTCACTTAGTCTGATCTTAAAGAAGTAGCTTGATTCATTGTACATATACTGTTCGAGGGGAGAGAAAAAGTGTTTAAAAGGAGACTGTAAAAGTAAGCAGGAAGAAAACTGAGAGAGTGACACAAATTTCAGGGTGGACTGGTGAGGGGTAGCCTGTAGAGCTGGTGGTATCAGTTGGGGTCAGAATCCCTGAGTGCACTTAGTTTCGGGTAGGTCTGACTCTCTCTGCTGTCCTGTTCCATTTGTCTGCAAAGAACAATGAAAGAAACACTGTAATTTGTCTGTCAGCTGAGGACCTGACATAGTGACAAATATGTCAGGCTTTGAGAGACACTCAGAAGTGGAGTTCAGTGGAATTTACCTACAAATGATGCTTTGCAGTTATCCGCTGCAGCTGAGGGGATTCTGTGCTTTCCTTGTCTACTTACTCCTTTCTATCCAGGGAATCCAAGACACAAGTGTTGTGTAGTGCCAATAACTCAACATGCAGGTTCATCTGTCATGAAATATAGTGCCTTTATAAAAAGAAAAAAAATAGCGTAAAACCAGAGAGAAAGAGAGAAGTGCTTTGTTTAAAAGATATTAATAACTTTAAAAATTAGTGACATTGGTTTTTAAAGAATGCTGACTTCTATCTTATCATACCAAAAATGAGAAAGTAAATTAGAAACCTACCATGAACTCAAGAATTATGTGGACACAATCCCTGTTACTTTAAAGTGAGATATAAATCCAGAGATTTCTCATGCCATCATTTTGTAAATAATTACAGTTCTGCTGAATCTGTTGTATAAAGTTTACATGGGAGGTTCAGTGCACCCTTGCTCTTGTTTAGAACATTGGGAACCACCAGAGAGATGTTGACATATGGCTGCACTGTTTTAGTGCACGAGACATCGACTACATGGGAGCATAATAAACAGGAGCATAAAGACAGGTTTGTGCAAGCAGTTTGGATTGACCTTTTTGGCAGCTGAAATCCATCTTGAGTACATGGTGCTGATGTGGACAGACATGTAAACCTCATCTCGTTACCGCAACTACCAGTTTTACAAATATATTCCAATGCTCAAAATGTACATCATTCTAAGTAAAGTGATTTTAAATGGGAGAGGGGTTGCAGCAGTAACAATTCATAGTAAGACAGAGCAGAAACTTTCTCTTAAGTTTGTGGAACTACCCCCACAGTTAAATAAAAAGTTAGGCAAGTGTGCTTTACACCAATAGAAATTCTTATCATTTCAGGATGATGGCTTATTTCATGTATTTTTTCCTTAGCAAAATATTTGACTAACTGATACAGTATTTTAATTTTGGCATTTTAAAAAAACAGTCTATTGTCCTTTCAATAAGCAGTTCTAGTATAAGCATTTTCCGAGTTAGGAGTAGTGTATAAATACCTTTTACTTTTGAACAACAGTGTCATGATCTGGCCTACAGCAGTGTTCTTAGAAACAGAATGAATCCAACTGTAGTGCATTTTTGAAGGAACATTTTTAAGGAACTTTACACTTTCTTTTGAAACACACCTTTTGAAAACTATCTAACATAGCCAAATTTAGTTCTCTTTTAACAAGTCCTTATCTACTGTTGCGTACCAAAGTATGAATCTCTTTGTATAGCCACAGTAATGTTTGGATTCAAGACTACAAAGTAATTACTCATTGTGATAATAAATTTTAAGGTTTAATCTAAACTGATGGGATGTAGGCAAATGTCACCTCACAGTTTTAAGTGCTCGTTATGTCCTCAGCAATTTCTTGTTAAATCAGTGAGAGTACTGTGTATGTGCTGTGTGGATATTGCCCACAAGTTCCAAATAGTTATGCAATAATGAAAGAGTACACCTTTAACTTGTGAGCATACCTATAGTACTGTGAGTAGCCTACTTCTAACAGTTTTCCTAAATTTATCAATTCACCAGTTAGCAAAATCCTGAAATCAGCAGAAGTAAGATGAAAAAAAATCTTGTTGTTGGAATTCTAAGGAGCAGTGAAGATGCAGAGGAAGGTGGCAAAAGAGTAATTACTGAATTAGGCACAGCAGAGAAGCTGGTTAGTGAGAGCTATTCCTTGGATATCACAAGGTATCTTTAAAACAGGAGTGGCTGGTACTATCGCATCATGACCACACCCCTAGCTTTACCCTTGGGTTTTTGGAAGAACTTTTCTGGAAAGAGGGGCTATATTTTACATGTGTGCTTGTGCATGTTGGAAATAGTGATGAGGTAGTAGTCCAGAGTACTTGAAATTTAGTGTACACCTAGTCACACTTAATACAGAGTTATAGAGAGAGCAACATTTTTCTTATATTGAAGTGTTAATGCAAGTGTAAACTGTTTTTCACAGTCTGTTGTAATAAATACAATGTCTTATTTAGAAATACAGAAAACATGAACCTTTAATGACTGACATAGCCAAGCCATGCAACAAGTGCGCTCTTCCATACTCTTCAGTACAATCAGTAATACTATGGTTTTGTCTACAACCTGTGGCCTGAAAGCAACACAGATTCAACCTTGACGTTTGACAATTTCAGAGGTTTTTAAGTCAACATAATCACTGGCCATAAGAGTGGCTGAGGCTGGAAAGGGCCTCTGGAGGGCACCTGTTTGAAGCCAGGGCTCAAGGAGGGGAACCTGGAGCCAGTTAAGCAGATCCTTCACAGGATCTAAGGAAGAGACTCCACAGCCTGTGCCTGTGCTCAGTCACCCTCACGGTTAAATCTGAGGTTCAGAGGGAACTTCTTGCATTGTCCTTTCACTGGACACCAATATAAAGAGCCTTGATTCATCTTCTGTGCGTCCTTCTAGCAGGTGTTTATATATACCGTGATAAAACAAATCCTCATACACTCTGGGCCTTCTCTTCTCCCAGCAGTGCAACCCCAGCTCTCTCTAAGCCTTTACTGGCATGGGAGGTGCTTGCATTCTTTTATAATTGTATTATGTGGGTTGACTTGCACTGCATAAAGATGTGACTTATGCTCTTGTGCTGTTCCTGGAATTTGCTCAGTGAAAGTGGAAGATGCCTGTATTTGCTCAGGCAAGCTTCTGTCTCTTAGGATTTCTGTGATTTGGGTTTTACTGTTGCTGGTACTAATTGGTACAAGACACCAGTGCAGAATAAGTTGTCACATACTATTCTTTCATTTAAACGTCTTGAATGCTATTTGCAAAGATAGAAGTAATGGTATGCAGTGGAAATCAATGTGCCTTTTCTGGTTGTTGACTATTGGACCCTGTATCATTTTCTCATCCATACACCTGAGGCAGAGGCCTGGTGCTATGTTGCTGATGGCAGATATTATTTAAGGATTAAACCATTTCCCTATCTCCTTTTTTTCTGAAGAAGGGTAAAAAAAAATACATGAACATTTCTGTATTCTGGGAGTGGCAGAGTTAAACTCAATTGAAAGCTTTGAGCTTTGATTAGGACAGCAGGCAGAGGGGGAAGTGAGAGGGGAAGATTGGCCTTTTGTCCCTCACCTGAACCTTTAAGTCTCTCTTCTCCTTGCTTTGAGAAAGGCTTTCTTCCCTTCCCTTACACATATTGCATTACCCTACCCTGGGCTCATGCCAGATTCTGGAGAGCATGTACCCATGCCAGATTCTGGAGAGAGAATTTGGCCTCACAATGTTTGCATTGTGTTTGTTCATTGTGAGTGAGGGTGCTTTGAAAGCAGCCACGTTTGAATCTGTAGCTGTCCTTGTATGAAGCAGGCCACTGAAATGCTCTGTGTTGCTAATGTTCATACACATTTGGACAAAGCAAGTACATGGTTTATATGGTTTTAATTTTGAAATCATTGAAGTGGTATCCTTGGTTCTTGCTGCTAGTGGAGTCTAGGATTGCTCTCCTCACTTGAGCAAATCTCCCAGTGAGATCAACACAAATTCTGCCTAAGGAAAAGGTAAAAAAATTGGCTTAGAAAAGCCAAAAAAGGAGCTGTGCTTCATGCAGCTTCTCTTGGTAACTTCATCAGTTTGAAATCTCAAGTATTAGAGATCTTTTGAGGACTCCAGTTTCAGAGAGAATACTCTGTATGAGCTCTAAGAATGTCTTTTGCTGGTGGGGAAAACACATGTATAAAGATGTTAAATGCTGGCTGTTCCACTGGAATGAGTGAAATCTTAAATTTTACACAGTTCTACATTTTTCCACTGAGGGATTTTTATTTATTGTTATTCTGGTTAAAGTGGTACTTAATCCATCAGTAAGAATTCCATGATAAAATTGAGGCTGTGCCTTGGGTGACCTGTCAGAAACTGTATATCTTATTGCTAGGAATCTTTTGAGACTTGGGATTTGATTTTTCTCCTGCACATATATGAGATGTCTTTGGCAAAGGTCACATAAGTTTTAACCCACAATATTAAGTCACAAATGAAATGGATTTAAGTGGTCTTGCCCTACTCCCCTGTGAGTGCTTGCTCACATCTCAAAACCACCGTATAATTTGTCACAATTCAACATGATTATCTGTCTTTGCTCAGGAGGACTATAATAGCTAAAGAGTAAGTTATATTGCAGGTAAGGATATAGGATTACTGGTAGAGCTGATTGAAAGAGCTTTTTAAACTCTGGTCTAAGCCTATCTGACCCTAGCTTATGTGCTTTTATTTCTTTCTTTCTTTCTTTCTTTTTTTTTTTTTTTTTTTTTTTTTTTTTGTTCTGTTGTCCTTCAGCTTTTTAGGTTTGGTTTTTTTCATTTTTCTTCACTGGTGTTTTTTTGGGTTTTTTTATTGTGTTTAAAAATACCCTAGATTGCACCAAAAATGCCAACCCAAAATAGGATAGGGAACAAAGGTTCAGCTGACAGTGTGTAAATAGACCCAGCAATCCCGGATTCAGCTGTCCTCCGTGCTCAGCAGAGTTTTTCAGCATGTAGACAGTGAAGCATGTAAATGTTATTTTCTAAACACTGCATGTCCAAATGATGTAGACGGGATCATGGAACAGGACCTGGTTTGAAAAGCTGCTCTCCCAGCCGCTCCCCCTGCCCGCCCCACCGGGGGGCTTTGAGAAGCAGGGCATGTTCAAGTTGCCAATCAAGCTCTTATGTAAAGTCCTGCTAAAGTTCAGTGCACTTTTTAAAGTATTTCGGGGTTTGGTACATTTTAAAGAAACACTCCTTTGCATAATGAGCTGTGCATATCTTCTCCATGTTCATTAGTTGCATGCTAATGGCTATGTTTAAAATTCCTTCTTATCTTGTTTTCTGATTGATGGGAACTTGAACCAACCTCTAGACTTCCAGACCTTGCTCAGTTACTGTTGTTTTCATTGGCAGAATAAATCATTTGATGTGAAAAGTATTGTGCACTATTCTGGTTCCTTCTTCAGGCCTTTATACCTATATTACATATTATTTATCAACATCTATTTTGATTTCTCTGGGTATCTGATGACGTTCTATATTGTATGACAGCCTCTGTTATTTAACAGACCAGCAGGATTTTTTACTTTCTGCTGTTGCAACATAGGATAAAGGACTTGCATGCCAGTCTTTTTATTTTTCTCTGCTTTTCTTCTTTGCTGTAGCTGCTTGGGTTAAAAGATGAACAAACAAACAAATCTCTGTGGACTTCAAAGAGATCAAATTAAAAAAAATAAAAGCAAATAATTTCTTAAAGCTAGGCTGTTTTGCTGTGTTTCTCTCCTGTTTTTCTTTTCTTCCCCCTTTTTTTTTTAATTCTGAAAAGAAATGGCAGGCTGTAGGCACTGCCTGTGGCTTGCTAGCCTTGCTTCTTGTGTGGTCTGTGCAGACTTTATGATTTATTCAGCTAATGGGAAAGGAGCATGACCCCCAGTGGCCACAGAAAGAGAGCTGCATGTGGGTTTAATGCTTTCACCACAAAAATGTCTGCTATGACTAAGCTGTGTGGCTGAAGTCACTGTCTGAATGGTGCTAAAAAGGAACTTAGGCATTAAGTGTGCACTATTTACTATAGATTGGCTCTTGGGATTAGGCCAAGGGTTTCTTACTCAGTTTCAAAGAATAGCATGGAAGCTGCTAGGAAAATTAGAGCTGTGCAATTTATTTTTACCAGTCTCCCCAGTGAGTGACCCAGTGAAGGATTTGCCTCGTAGCACTTTTTTTCATCAGTTACCAAAGAGCAATTCAAAATGTACTGGTTTGTTCGGGAGTTTTACGGAGCTTATTGTTTACATTTTCCCATCTCCTACTTTTCTTCGTGTTAACATGACTTTCTAACAATATTTTTCTTCATGTATTGCTTAGAATTGTAGAGGAAAACAGGTTTGGACAACATTTGAGCATCATTACTTGAGACCAGTTACAGTACTATCTCTGATTAAAAGTATGAACTATGGGCTAAATTAGGAGTCTGCCCTTGTCTTTGCTCAAGAGAACTGCAGAACCACAAATTCCACTGGGAAGAAACTGAAATCTTCTGTTTTATTATGGCAACACTGCCACTAGGTTTACTTGATTTTGTTGACTTTTAAGGGCAGGTTAAAATGCTCTGTGTCTGTTTTCCTCCTCACAGCTAACTGTCTTCACGTGGATGTATTAAAAAACAAACCCACCACCACTACCTGTGTTGAGAGAAAAAATTGTAAAGTGCTTTGTCATCTTTAAAAAGCATTTAGAAATTCTGCTTTTCCAGAACTAACATCCTTCTTCATGCCATGTATGAAACCCAGTGGGGCATTAAATATTAATCACAAACACTTTGTTAGTGGTTTTGTTTGCTTGTTTTCTGAAAGATGGTCTTTGTTATTTGAAAATGGTGAGCACACCTCTTAACAGCTATATATTCAAGAGAATGAGGGAAAAAAGATACAGAGCTAGGACCTGATATTCCAGATTCATTCTGTCCTTCCACAGTTTGATCCTGGTCAGCTCCAGCAACAATAACTTCAGCATAAGGAAAAGCAAGATTTGTTGCTAGTATTTAGTGAAGTTATTGAAAGAAAACATCTAGAGAAAGAAAATTTAAAAGTCAAGTATAAAGTGTATTATATTCTTTTAGTATCAAATATATGACAGGGTAAAAGTGACCATTTGATGTCACTAAGTTTTGGAAAATGGGAAAAATTAAAATTTAACATATTTTATGTAAATAAAAATACTTTATGTGCATGTCTTTGCATATTGTCATGCAGTCTTACAGATTTTTGACTTGTAACCAAAATTTTAAAATCTAGATGACAAATATTAAGATCCTAAATTGTATTTCTGCACACAGGCATCAGTTTGTATAAATGCACAAAACAGAAGTCACTTAAGTGAAAGAGTACTGCCAGTATTTTGCAGTTTTAAAATTCAGGCCATTTTTACTTATAAATATTATTGGGGAAAAAAATGTCATGCAACTTTTTTTTTTGGAGAAAGTAAAGTATGGGCATCACTTGAAAGATTATATATGTAGGAAATTATGGTGGTGAAATATTTTTTCTTTGGTGAAAAATACTTAAATGAAAAAGGCTAGCTATATTAATTTTGCATTTTTAAAAGAATATATTTTGGTTTTTCATTTTGAAACAATCTTTCCTGTGTATAGCAGTTCTTTTGTTTTAATGAATTCCAAAATTGAATCTTGTCAGATAAAACCCCTGAAAATAACTTGTTAAACTGAAACAGTTTTTAAAATTTTTTTTTCCCTTTAGACAAGAACTGAAAGAAGTTATTCATGAAGTTCTGTTTCATAATCTTAAGGCACAGAGGTTTGAAATTTTTTCTTGAATCTGGTTGGAAGTTTATCCTTCCTGTCGAGTTTTCTGGGATCTCTGAAATAAGGGTCAAATTCTCAAGGTGGAAGACTTCCTGCTGTGCTTAGTTTAGTCCTGATTCTTGCACAACCAGGAAGAAAAATATGTGAAGAAATGAGCAGTGATGCTGTTATCTAAGCACAGCAGTGCTCCACAAAAAATGGAGTGAGGGGGTTCTGCAGAAGAGGATTAGGCCTGGTTTTAACCTTCTAAATGTTTGTATTTCCTGCCTAGAGGAGGGCTGTGCCTTCCTGCTGCCCTGTAACCCAAGACTGGAATGATGTGGTGACTGTATCATAAGAGAATTTGAAAAGCCATTGATTTGGGTTGGACCAAGCATACTTGTGGGGCTGCCGTGCATCGTGGAGAAGTTCCCCTCTGCAGGCTGTGGGGGATGGTGAGCAGAACTGGACAAGAGCAGTGGGAATAATAATCCTAAAAGTCTCCTTACCTACAGCAAGCAAACTGGTGTGTGTGGTGTGCAGCACAGATGCCTTGTCAGCAAGAGGCAGGGGAGAGGGACAGCTGGACGTGTCTGGCGTGCAGGTGTTTCAGCTGGTATTCACACTGGCTACTGGCAAACAGATTTTTTTCTCCTTTTTTTTTTTTTTGCCCTTTAATTTCTTTTTCTGGTGGAGGAGGAAGAGACAGTGGGAGGTAAAGAAAGAAGAGAGATCACCCACAGTCATTTCCCAGAATGGAAGAGGAGAAAAGCAACACATCAGCTCAACCCCTGTTTACACATATAACTGGCTCAACTTTCCTTTGCAAGTATAAATCAAATGGTACAGACTTGGGATGTTTTTCTCTCTCCTGTGAAGACAGCCTCTTCTTTTTTTTTGACTTATGAGGATTGTGTTAGGACTCCAGGAGTTCTGCATTGCAAGTTGTAAACTTGACTCTGGGCTTTTTCTCTTCAGTAGGTTTCTTTTTCCCTGGAAAGTCACATAGTGATTTGTGTCACTAAGAACTGCTTCAGTGACATAAAGTGGTTACACGTTCAGTAGCTTTAGACCTTTCCTTGGGAGCATTTTTTTCTGAGGAAAATATTTTCCAGATTATCATGACTGCACCTGTCTTCTGTGACTGAAGCGTGAAGGGCATGGAGAAGTTATTTGAATTCTGAAATTCTTGACAGTGATTTCTGAAGTGATTGACAGCTGGTAAAAGCTAGAGTAGCTCTTGGGATATTCTCACCTAAGTCAAGCTAAAGACCAACTCAGAGAAGTTGTAGGTGACCTGCAAGCTTAACTTCACTGTTCTCTGCAATTTAGGCTTTTACTAGAGAGGCCCTAGTATAAATTAATGGAGTCTGCCTGTACTCACATAAATATTACAGTTAAAAGACATTTCTCATAATTTCTTCCCTTTTTTGTTTTGTTTTGGTTCTTGTTGTTGTTGGTTTGTTGGTATTTTTTTCTTTCCCCTCATGTAAATGTAGCAGTCAGGAATCAGGTTTTTCATCTGTATTGGCCACGTGCCATTTAGTCCTACATCTGTTCTCTGACAATAGCTAGTTTCAGATGCCTAGAAGGGGAGTATATAGCAATGTAAATTATTATTACTGTTACTGTATTTGCTGCAATATGGTATTACTACCAGATGCCGCTTGGGGGTTGCATCTCTCCTCATTTGGGATATGCATTATACTTTAAATCTTGTCAGCCATTTTTCAGTTTTGTCAAGACTGTGTTGGAACCATCACTTGGAGTAGAGAAAATCATCATGTGCTTCGTCAGTTTGTTCCACTTTGGTTCCCATTCTATCAGCATCATTTCCCACTGAGCTCGGTTTTGCTCTTGAGTCAAAGGGCAGAGTTTTCTCATGATTCTCTGTTAGCTAGTCGTAAGATCTGAATGATTTTGATAGTTTAGTTTATGGGAACATTGACTTCCATGTCACTGAAAGCTAAGCTAAGATGCCTTTGCTTGCTGGAATTTCTGATACAGTTTTAGAGTGGCTCTTATGGTTAAGTTATCACAATAACAGCCAGGCTCAGCCTGTTTCTTTATCCTTGAGGCTTGCTTTCCTTCTCCAAGGACCTGCTCTATTCATACCATACAATATTTTGGTGAACAAGTTTGCTGTAGCACAGATTATTATATGCATCTTCTTGGGCCAAACTAGAACTAATAATATGAACATATAAGTCAGTTATGTCATTGTTTTGGAGAATGCCCTCTAAACAATTGGGAGTTTTGCCCTTCACCAATCAATATGCTGACATATTTACTCATGGGGATGTTATTGTCTATCCTATAATTGCTTGAATTTATGTAGGTCTTCAGGAGACAAGTGATTTGGGTTTGATTTTTGATTCTCTCACAGAATATTCTTGATAGTATCACATTCTGGTTGGTGTTTAATTTTTTCTCATTGGAATGTGTGTATGAATATTCCCTAAACAGACAAGTGATCTGTGCAGCCTAATTACTTCCCACTTCCCAAACAAATGCAAATCTTTAGATGAAAGTCACTATGAATGCCAGTCTATGGATTTTTCATGTAATTTAGAATTAGTTCTTCCAAACCTAGAATAAGTTGTTTTCATTGGGAAATGCTAGATGCAGACCTTGTTACTATAATTTCCTCACATAACTTACTGCTTCTTTTTTGCTTTGCCTTTTTAATATATTTTCTGTTCATTGCCTTTATTTTGGTTTTGTACGTAGACATTTATCTCCCCCCATGGCAATTTGCCAAATGTATTTTGCAGTCTCAGAACAGGATGATCACTTCATTTCTCCTATCTGTCCTTTTGAGACTATTCTGCAACACATAAAACTCTGTGAGAAGTTACAAATAGTCTTGTGAAAAAGGGTTTCTGAGAATGCATCTTGAAGCTACTTAGCCCTTACTCTGTCTAAGAATACCTCTGTTGGGATGGAGTTTCAAAGCTCAGAACATTGTCTATTGCATGAATCTTCCTAATCAATATCCTCTTTCTTTGCCAGAAGGTGCTCCTGTATCTTTCACTCCTGTCCAGGAGTTTATTCTCCCTTCCATCAGGTCTAGCAGGTCGTGCTGCTGCCAGGGTGTCAGCTCATCCAGCATCACTCATTTCTCAGTGGGGGAAGACGGGATTTTTCCATCAGAGCAGCTCCCTGAACTGATTCAGCCAGGCACCTCGGGATCTTTGCTTCCAAGTGCAACTAGAGAGAGGGAGAGAGCATTCAGCTCGCAGGCTGGGGGTAGGGGGAGCAGGATTTCCCCTTTTGGCAGCCACCTGCAGCTAGACCAGATTATGTATAATGTCAAGCCACATTCTTAAACAACTCACAGTGTTTCTGATCTAGTGAGACCAGAGTGTTTGATGTGCTTAGTGGAGATTTGACTTTTCAAATAGGTCTGGCAGCAAGTACTAAAAAGCAGGTGTCCTCCAGATTGGTGTATGACTTACATAGCCAAGAGAGGGCTTCACAGAAGGGCAGCTACTAGAAAAAAAACAATCATAAAACAAATAAGACACCATTAGTTTAAATGGGCAAAAGTCCACAAAGGAAAGGACCTGGCAGCTGACACCAATATTATTACTGGCTGAAAAGAGATTTGAACTTTTTGGCAACAACAAATGTTACAGAATTGGATTTGAACAGGTGAAATTTATTATAAACTTTGGACACAAATAGTCACAGAAGGTCAGTGTGGGTTTTCAAACAATGAGGACTATCTGCAGCAATAGGTAAAGAAGAGAATCAGAGTATATAAAATTGTCATTGCAAAAAAGTACAGGAAAGAAGTGAGGTTTTCCTAAGAATATGAGTCACAGAAAATCAGTGGGAATTGGGTGCCTTCATTTCTCTTCTGAAAAGCCTCCAGCCAAGCTCCCTGAAATGACACTACTGAGAAAATGTGATCTTTGTCAGATCTTCTAAATGAAAACCTGTTCAAAGGACAGGAAAGTCACATATTTCAAGGCCTTCAGGAAGGTGGAGGAGGACAACTACCAAAGCAGTAAAGATTTTAAGGAAGAGAGAAATTGATGTTCTGCTCAGTAAATACGAACCTCAGGTTTACAGCATTGATGGTGAACTGTCAGCTGAAACATTTTCTCTTACTCTGTCTAAAAACTAAAGAAAACAATGGCATGTTTTTTAAGAGCAGGATTTCACTGATTTTTCCTTTTTCTTTTCCTATGCTTCAGTAAAATGTGTCAAGCATAAATTGTGGTTATGCTCATCCTTTTGTTCAAAATGGAATGTATCAATTCTGTTTCTGCATATAATACTATATGCATTGCATTTGATGTGTTATCAAATAATCTCTGTTCCCAATCCTAACAAAAATACTTGAAAATTATTGTGTATGGTAATATAAATTCATATATTGGATAGAGTAAGTTATTAGACTAAATATATTATATTTCAGCTTGGCAGAATTTACTTTCTGTTCTCAAGAAAATACGGTGTGCAGCTGTTCTTTAGTCTGCTTTCTATGTTGAAATGTGTACTGATACATATTCTTGTCTTGTTTTTGTTCTGCCCTAGGACAGCACTGGGGATAAATTACTCTATCTGAATGGACCATTTCCTATTAAAATACTTAAATAAACATAGGATAAACTAGCATATATGCAGGCACCTACGTACTCATATTTACATAGGCTTAGTCACTCAGAGTTTGTAATTTTTTTCTTTTCCTTTTTGAGTGGAAGAAATATAATATATCTTCTGCTTTTGAAATAGTGGTGTGGGTTTTTTGGTGGTTTTTTTTTGTTTTTCAGTTTGAGGGATTTAATTGTTCAGGGTTGGGAGGGTTGGATGTTTTTGTGCTTGTGTTTTTGTTTTTTTACTGTGGGATGCTCAAACACTGGTGCAGATTGCCCAGTAAGGTTATGGAGTCTCTGCCCTTGAATATACTTAAAAACCCAACTAGACATGGTCCTGGGCAACCTGCTCTAGGTGATCCTGCTTGAGCAGGAAGTCCTCCGGAGATCCCTTCCAACCTCAGGAATTCTGTGGCTTTTAACTGGAGACTTACTTGTATTTTTTTTAGCTGGGTGTTTTTTCTAGCACGGAGAGAAAAATAAGTTAAACAGGGTAGGGTTTTATAAAGAGGCTTAAAAACTGAGAAATGGCAGAAAGAAATGCAAGTGAACAATGTGCATCCTACCAAGCTGATGGTTGATGGGCTGAGGAGCAGTGAGAGTTTGGAAGGGCAAAAGCACATCTGGCAAATCTGGTCGTGCCAGAATGGTGAAAAGGTATAAAAGCTCTTCATAATGAAGAAAGCATGAAGCAGCAATATTTTTGGTTAGTTTTCTATTTGGTTTTCTCTGTGTTTTTAGATTTTTCAAGGACATTTCTTTCAACAACATCTGGTTTTCTCAGTTTTACCAAAGAGTGAGTCTTGTTTTTCTGAAAAGCTGGAAATGCTACTTACTGTACAAGGATTACTGATCTTTCCAAAGCTGCTCACAGCTGACACACAAAGATCTGTCAAGTGAGTCATAAAGCCCAGTCAGCTGTATCTTTTGCTTGTTCTAGTTGAGATTTAGTAGGTACTCGCTTTGTAGACTTTGAAAGCTGGCCAGGAGCTTTGACAAAAAAACAACCTGAATGTTGCTGCTAAAAAAAACTCCAAAAAAGCAACATTGGAAAGTTGCTTTTTCATAATGTAAACTGTATTTTCTGCTGAAATCAGGTGAAATTATGTTGTCAGGAAAGCCTTTCCACTAATATATGATGAGATTTGTGATGAATAGAAGATTGTCTTTTGAAACAGCATTGCATTGGCATGACAAAGCCTTTAATTTTTTTATTCTTTAGAATGAGTAGAATTTGCAGTGGAGGAAGACTTATAATCCTCCCTTAAGGAATCTGTGGGTCATGCTAGATTGAGTTAAATCAGACAACCTGACTCCTCTTTCTCTTTTTCATGTCTGTGCTACCACAGATTTAGTTGGAAGTCTCTTCAAAGGTAAGTGTTTTCTTCCATGGTGGAGTAGGAAGTTGGGCACGTCAGTTAAAGAACAGTTCATATACCTGCCAGGGGTACAAATTTCTTCTCTCAGTTTATTTTGTTTCTTTAGAGCAACTGGATGGACTCTGTATTGCTTGCCAGTGGAGAGGAACTTAGTCTCTATACAAGCTTCCTAATTCTAACAGTCTTTTTGAAAGGCTACAGTTCAGATGATCTCAGTTTTGAATCCTTTTATTCTATGCTTTTATCATTCACTATATTTTTCTCTTTTGTTTGAGCTCCAAATTTACTTGTAAGTATTTTACACTTTGGAAAAATTATCAAAGATTAAAAGGTAAATGCTTAAAATTAGGAACTTCATTCTGCAGTTAGCAGAGCTTTGTTTCTTTGAACTATTAAATTATAATAGGCCTGACTCTTTCTTAGAGAAGTAATCCATGTTTTTAAAACTGTAATCTACTGCTTTTTTAAAAAATCCCTAAACAAGCAAGGTTCATAACACTAGTTGCTCTCTCGATGGGAATTATGCAACAGACAAAATATTAGATATTAGATATTTTAGATATTATGCTTCTGGTACACCAGTGCATTGAAAATCTTTGTTAATCTTTGAAAATGCTGTTTAATAACTGTCTGGATGTCACCTACACATACCAGTAGTTTCTGGATGCCAAATACTTTTTCAGAATAAGAATGCAGGAGATGGCCAAAGGTTCAAGGTCAAGTGCAAAGTAGGACAGGAGAGGGAGGACATCATTTTCAAGTGCCTTTTGGTAAAATAACCAGAAAAGACAGTAAGCCATTCATAAGGATTAAGGCTAATGGGTGAAAGTAAATTGTTTTAATTAGGTTTCTGAGTTTTAATCCAAAACAAAACTTGCAAGAGGTGTATTGTAGATATCAGCATTTGATCCTACCCTATTAAATACATTTTCAGCATCTCAAGAAAAAGCAGCTATGGGATCGTCATCATCTCTCACCTCTCATAATATCTGTAGCACTCTTCTTAAATTATCAGCTGCCTCCCTGCCTGGCATGAAACTGCCTTGATCTTGATTTACAATGGTGGTAATGCTTTTGTTTAGTCTCGTGGTTAGCCATTTAGTAAATATTTTTAAGACTACATTTAACAAAGATACAGAATGATAGTCCTTACATTTACTGAGACTCCGGTTTCAGAGTGCACAGATTCTCCTTCACTTTTCATTGATAATGGTATTGCACCTTTACCTGGTTGTATGCAAGGCATTTTGGAGGCACTGTGTTAGGTTAATGTAGGGTTTCTGATATATATCCCTTGCTGTCACCCACTCTGATCAGTCCAATTGCCAGACTCCAATTACTGCACCATTTAATTCAATATATACAAGTACAGTTGCATGTTCCTTCCAATTTGACACACATGTGGCAGCAGATAGCAGTACCCCAGCAGAGCTTAGAAAGAGGCAGGGAACAGCCATAAAATTTGGAAGAGTCGGCAAGAGAAACATGTAATTCTTTAAGCACTTTCTACAGTGGTCCTAAATATGTTGTAGGCAAAGAACAGAAGTTATCTTTCCCTTCTGGTATTGCCAAGGAACTCTTCATGAGCCTAAAAAACATGTGAATGATGTGGACAGGGACATGAATTTAGCACTTTTCCATACCTGGGGTTGTCCAAAAGTAGTTAAAAAGCAACCGAAGCCTTCCTCAACTGTGCAGTCTTTGGGACTCCTGGAAAAAACCAAGGATGTATTTATCTGCTTCTCTTCTCTTCCTGTATATCATTTTTCAATGGCACTTGGATTAGTTTTGTTTGCAATCAGTTCTGCCACATTTTGACCAACTCCAAATGTGCATGTCCTCAAGTATGATAAAAATTCAGCTGAAGAAACTTAAATTGAGTAAATTTCTAAAGATTTTCAGTAATAATTTTTAATGGAAGAACCATTGGTTCTTGTAGGTCAAGTTGGCTTGGTTTGAAAGACAGGTGTCTGCTAAGGAAGGCAGGAGCCTCCCTACTGTTATAAAGGATCAATTGAAAAGCCAAATTATCAAAATGTGAAAGATTTTATTTTCATGACCAAAATACAGTCCTCAAAAACCCACAGCCAAAGAGAAAGCATTGAGCCCAGGATCGGCACCGGCTGAACCTAGATCCGACCTCTCTTGCACCGGATCTCCCTGTGTTCACAAGCACCGCTTCCAGCGAGGTGATTTTATACAGTTTTTATACCTGAGGCAGAGGCGCCCCAATTTCTTTTGTAACCCTGTATATGTATGAGAGTTTCTTTCACTGTGCAGGGATGGACAATTGCTGTTTCTTGAGTAGTGGCAGACGCTGATCATGTTAGGGGAAGTCGCGTATTCAGATGTATCTTTCTGGAGACTTCTGTTATCTTGATAGATGGTATCAATCAGGTGATGATCACCCTTGGGTGTCTCCTGATTGCCCCCGAGGACGATCATCATGCTGGCCATGTCTATTCATGGGTAAACGGGGGTATCGTTCTCCTTCTGCCTTCAGGAATTTCAAAATTCTGAAGTAGACATCTGTCCCTGGGCTGCTTGTGGTCAGAGACTCATTTGGATTTTATAATCTTATAAAATACACTCTCTCTTTAAGCATTAATTATTTCATAACATATATTACACTAGGAATGGAAAATGTGAACTCCCTCCCTCCAAATTGTTATAATTTTGAAATTAAGGGGCTCTCAGGTAAAGATATAAGGATAGGTATAACAGTTCTTTACTAGTGTGTGTGATAAAGCAAACAAACAACAACACAGCATTAACACCAAACAGAACCCAGAACCCAGTGACAATCTTTTGGTTATGACATTTTCCCTCTGGTGCAGTTCCGGGCACGGCCGGCAGGGGCGCTGCTGGCTCCCGGTGGGCAGGGCAGGTGCGGTGACTCCCCCGGGCCTGCAGGGGGCGCTGTGCTGTGAGCTCAGGGAGCGTGCAGTGATGGTGGCTCGGCCCAGATGGGAAGGGATGGAGGAGAGGCTTTGCTCCACAAACCCTGGGACAACCGGCTCTGGTGCCCCTAGTAGGACTCTCAGAAAGCAGCAGGCTGGGCTGGCAGGATGTGTTGGCAGGGTGGGAGGGCATGACTACAGCGCAGCAAGAACTCAGAGAAGCAGCGAGGGTGGGACAGAGGAGCCTGGCTCCCAGCAGGGCAGAGAGAGGCAAGCTCAGAATTCTGGACACCCGAGCAGATGGGAATAGGTCCCTCTTTTGTTGAGGTGGGTGTTAGTAAGGTCCCAGTTCAGTGGCTGTTCTTACAAGCACAGCCTCACCCCAAGGCAGAAGAAGCAGCGAATTCCTTTTCCCAGGCAGCAGCTCCAACCATCTTCTGAAGACAGAGAGAGCGAGAGTCAGTTCTCGCAGTATCTCTGCCCCTCCGAGAAAAACCCTCAGAAAACAGAAATGCAACCAGATGCCCTCCTCCCTGAGCTTGATCACTTCTTTTGTTTTCTTAAGTACCCAGTTGTTAATGTCTCCTAGCAACTTATGGAAAAAAAAATCTTTAAGTAAAAAGGAACACAAGGAAAGAAACCTAACCCCCAACACAAGTGGATGCAAAAAGTGATGGTCAGTCTTTTTTGAACCCTACATTTAATGAATTCCAGTCTTTAACTGTTCTGAAAAGTTCTGTGATATTTTGTTGTGTAATCAATAGCCTATGCATCTGAAATGTTTATATAATTTAGCAGCATTTTACAGCTTAAGGCCTTTAATAGAATTCAGTCACTTGTAATACATCTCACTGTCTGGGTGGGACATACAGGAACTAAGTGTTCATCCACTGAAGAGAAACATGAAATGTTCTTTAAGTTTGGAGAAACACTAGTAAAAATTGTGGATGTAGTCCTTTAATCTTTATTGAGACTATATTTTGAAATTAGGATACCCCAAAATAGGGTGATTTAAAGCTTAGCAAACACATTCTTACTGAAAGTACCCCTCATGACTTATCCCTAGGGATGATCCTGCAGTTACTGGTTTTGAAAGAGTTAAACCCTTCACCTCTGAGAAAACATTTGGGTTTAGAGTAATTCCTTATCTTTCAGCAGTATTCAGGGAAACTGGGTGAGAGAATGTACTATAATGTTGAATAAGAAGGAGCTAAAGGAAAGCTTCCCTCATTTTCTTGCTTTCCTTGCCAGCCTGCACTGCAGCTCCAACCTTCTTTTCCCTGGCAGGAAGGAGAAAAGAAGAAAAAAAGCAGCGGATTCCTCAGCATAACTTCCTCTGTTCCTTGAAGTTTAGCCACTGGTCTAATCTCTGAAAGTTTTTCCTGGCTTGCATTGACTTGCTGCTCAGACAATGAGCACTTTTTTAACCTGTCAGGAGCTGAATTGCCTGGCCTGCCATGGGGCTGACAGTGTGCCGCTGTTTCTGAGACTACTCTGTTCCTGAGCTGCAGCGCTGACACAAATCTGTACAAGGGCTGATTTTGTGAGTGCCCCAATGGAATCCCCTTCAACCACTGTCTAGTTAGTAAGGTTCAGTGAATACTCAAGGGGAGACTCCTTGGCAATGGATTTTGCCTTCTGCAGGAATTCTGTGTTGGAATTTTTAGTATAGGATGGCTCTGTTGGGCTGTGTGCTCTTTTAAAAAAAATCACTCAGCTTGCAGTTAAAGTTCTGTTTATGTTTCTGCAGTGTTTAAAGTTGTTCCTTATCTGTTGCCTATGCTCTTTATCATCCATAGGTCTGAGGGAGATGGAAAAGACCTGCTGGGTTTCAGGGAGGGAGGCAGGCAAGCCAGAAGCAGAGACAAAGGTAGGCATGGTCCTCAAGAACAAATGACACAGTAAAGAATGACATTTCCTTATCATGCTGTTTTCCCACAGTAAATGTGCCCCCTACTCCAGTATTATCAACCATAAATGCATGCATATATATAGATATATATATATATATATACACACAGCCCCCTGCATGTGTGTTTGTTTAAATATAGGCTTCATGACTGCTGAAAGTCTGAAACCTGAAGGACTGAAGCTGTATTGATGTGGTTTCAGAGGTTGGATGTCACCCACCTGTACCTGCACTCGGGAGATTTCACACTGCCACACCAAAACACACATAATTCACTGCTGCATTTGACAGCTGTCATCACACCCAGAGCACACCCAAGCAGTGACACACAGGGGCTGCCCCTGCACCATGCAGTGAGAAGGGTGTCCAAAGTGACCTGCATGATAATTCTGTGCATTATTTGCTTTGCATTAAGCTTGGTGGCTCCAATTAGCATCTGGATCTCGTTGTGTTTAGCGTTTTTTCCAAACACATAGGCAAATCCACGCTCTGAAAATTTTATCTAACAGTATTTATTTGGGTTTTCTTCTCATGTTTATATGTACTTTTGGGGGGGCTTGCAGGGGGATTTCAGCTCTCATTTTGTCTATCAGGAACAATATTTTGTCATATCTATAGTAGGACTGAAAAGATCACTTTTCCAAAAGGTGGGGCTGTTTAGATATTTTCCTCACACTTACTGTTTGATTTCCCATTTCCCTGCTAACTAGTGGTTTCTTTAAATGCCATGCTGTAAAGGAAGGTTGGGCTTCTAAGTCTTTTTTAACTTTTATCCTTGATAGCTTTCATTTCCTAATACATGGTAACTTGCAGGATTGGGTCCGTGCTGTAGAATTTACACAAAAAGCTCTATGAGATTTGCTGGGCACAATTGTGAAAACTGTTCAGTATATCCTGTTTTCTAAATGTCAGCTTTTTTTTCTTTTTTTTCTCTTTCATAGTGGGTGGGCTGACTAAACAGAGACTTTTTTACATGGTACTTTGCTGTTTTCTAAACAGAGCAGCTATGTATGCTATCTAGTTTATATACAGCTTCTTTTTTTTCTTTTTTTTTTCTTTTTATTTTTTTTAAAGCAGGGTACCCTTATAAATATGTTGGATTTAAAAGAAGCTAGTCCTACAGAAAGTGCTTTGTTTCTTGTATCTAAAACTTCTCTTGATTTTTTTTCCTTCGTATTTTATTCATTGCTTTGCTGTGTGCCACTTTCTGTGTGTTTTGAAATAATTATGCATAGGTCCTACAATACAATAAGGCCAATGTTTGCAAGAGTTTTTGTTCTGACATATAGCATGGAATGGAGCTAATCAAAACCTAAGTGTGGCCTTTGCACTCACTGCAGCTTCTAAAATACATAATGAACATTATTTTGGGCCTTACGAGAGCATTTGGCTTTAAAGCATTGAAAAATGACGTTCCAAATTAGGAAAATTAGAACAAAAAGCTATTCTAAAATAAATAATTAGTATTCTTAAAATATATCAGTACACAAATACATCTCGGGTAACTCTGCCACTTTTGGGCTTGCTGGAGAGTCAAAGGAAGCACATTTTTGCTGCAATTGATGTCTCTAAAGGGTCCACACACAAAATGATTATCCTCAATAAGCTGCATAGCTGCTGCCTGGATAATCCTGTAGGCAGCCTATCAGATCAAGTTTGAGGTGCTGTGTGGCAGAATTCACAGTGGAGTTAAAGGTTCTTCTGAGCAAAACTGGTTCCCAGCCAGGGCAGCCCTCATAAGCACTAGGAAAGTCACCTGAAAGTTGCCACCATTGGGGATGTTGCCCAAGCTTTTTTCGCTCTAAATCTGAAAATAGATTTCCCTGGATCTGTTGGGACCAGATCTGCGTATACCAAGAACTGATAAAGTGTGTGCTGAACTCTCCCTACAGCTCTGCCGATGTAGCTCTGTCTTTATTTCCATGCTACTCTTTGTAGTTTCTTGTGGCTTGGTTTCCTTTTCTTGATTATTTCTTGCCCTTTTTAGTATTCTGTCCCTTCCTGGCAGGACTGAACTCCTTTTTCTAGACTTCAACTGTGCCCCTACCCACATAAAGGTTCTTGACTATGATACTTGATTTGATAATTCCTGTTGAGTGACATCTTAGAGTTGAAGTCAGTGATAACCAAGCCAGTTTAAAAATTCAGCTTAGGTTTCCTTTGGAAATGATTACTTAGTGCTGCACCTTAGCTTTCTGTTTTGTTGTGTAGTACATTGCTATTTCTGTGTTTAAGGAAGTGTTTTATGGGGATGTGCATTATTCTTAGATTAACCCTTGATCCTGTGACAATATGTTCTGGCCTTGATCCCAAGTAACAATTAACATTAGGAGCATAAAGAATTTCTGTGGGTTAATGGTACAAGTCTCATATTGAATGTTCTGTTTCTTTGATGAAAAAGTGTTTATCCAGGAAGACACTTTGGAGAGAAATTTTGTATTCAGTATGATTCAGTTGATCAGTCATTTTTGTTGAGGAGGTGATCTTTGATGCTTTATTTGGTTATTTACACTACCACAGAAGTATTCCTGGGGAGCAATTGAATTTTAAAGGGGAGCAAAAGGCAGCCTGTTACGTTTGCTTCCCAGGTTCCACTGCCCACAAAACAGCATCACTCCATGGGGAAGTAGGAGGTTCTAGCATTCCTTGGGATGTGTGGGAAATGGCGTGTGTGTTTATATGGCCGTGGTTTCACCTTACACAGGGACCACCAGGTTTTAATGACACACTTGGCCACAGGAGGTTCAAGCCACTGACCACTGTGTTTATTCCAATGAGCCAGCCCGCTGGCACTGGGAAATCTTTTACCCCAGTTTACACCACGACATAAAAAGAAGACAACACATTTCTTGTCTATAGTCACATTTTCCAATATTGGCACTGGAGATTCCTAGGGAAGGCTTTTTTAAAAAACTTTTTCTTTTCCCCCATGTGCTACCTGTTAAAGGCAAATACCATGGAGGGTGTTTTGTCAAATGCGTGTAGGACAGCACCAGTGTGCAAAAAATAAATTTAGGCAGCGCATCTTTAAAGAAACTTCTAGAGTGTGAGGTGAAAACAGTCCAGCTCCCCATGATGTCCTGTTTCTAATGAATGCTTTGTTCCACATCAGATTCTTGCTTCTCAAAGTAAACAAGGCTGGATGCTGGAATTTCTTCAGAAACCTCATGTTTGTTAATGCTCTTTGGGGAGGAGGGAATAGGAACAAAACTTTTAATGGAACTGAATTATTAATTTTTAAATATTCTCCATTAATTTTTTTCAAATCCATTCTTAAAATGACTTGGGAGAGAGAGGAAAGTCAGATGTCCCAGCAATTTCAGGCAGATTCTTCTCTTTACAAAGAATGTGTCCCCTCTGGTATTGATGAATGATGAAAAGCTGTTACCAATTGATGTATTGATGCAATATTGATGACTGACAAAATTCTGATGTAAAGGAAGGATTAGATGGAGGTAAATTATGTAGGGCTAGTAATGAAATGGTGTGTTATTAAAGTGTTGTAGAAAATGTTCTTATGGAATTGGTTTAAGTCTGGATATGTCTTGTACTAGAATTATAAAGCTTAATCTGTTCTTGATTAAGTCAACTAACTGAAATATCTAGTTGGAGGCATATGTATATTTGTTATTGAAGTCAACCCTGAAAACTTGTTGTGGGATTGATGAAAGCCTGGTTGTCTTTGGTTTGAACCTTTTAACCATGCTTACCACAAGCTACCTAAAATATAAAGAGCCTCCTTTTTACTCAGGCCTTTTCTGATGTTAAAAAATATGGACTGTTTGGCAGGGTGACATGATGGAAGTGCCCTCCTACTCTCCTATATTGCAAGGAGTAATGGCAAGATTCATTTAAATCCTTCACAAGCTGTTATTCATAATTACTTGGTTTAAAAGGCTTGAAAGGTTTTCCTTTCCAGAGTCTGGTTGCTTTGGACATTTCCACAGTGGTGAGGCTTTAGTTTTTACTGTGTGTTATCAAATTTGCTTCTCTTCACTGTCATTCTTCCTCACTCATGTTTCAACCACTAAGGATACATTCTGCCTACATACTGCATGTATTTATTTTCTCTTTCTCAGTATATCACCAACAATGATTGAAATATGGGCTGCACACAAACACATAGAAGCATTCACTGAAGTTCTTCTACTGACAAAAAAAAAGAATTTTTTTTTTAACCTTTAGCATCTCTTTCCTATCTGCAATTCTGCTATGCTAGAAAAATGAGACAGCTTAGGAAGTCTGCAACTACATTTTGTAGCACAAATTAAATATATAAGGTATTAGGCAATCTCCAGTTCCACTGGTTGCATTTAATAACGAGATATTTCTTGAGAAGTGCAATGAGGATTAATTACCGTTTGGTATATTGAATGTGTAAAGTATAAAGGCCCTAATATAGCACTATTTAAGCATATTACCAGCTCCAAGCACATCTGCTTTACTTCCATAGGAATCAATGGAATTCAGCCATGTGCCTAAAGTTAAACCTGTACTAAATCACTTTTCTGAGTACAAACAAACTGTAATGGAGAGCTTATAAAAGCTATTTCTTTTCCCCTGAGTTCTACAGAGCAATTTCTAATCAGACTGAAGATAAAAAGCTCTCTCTTTTTCAGAAGTAATGTTCCATTTTCTTTTCAAAGTAGCTTTAGTTTATTTTGATCAATATACTAACTTTAATGCCCATGTTTTCTCATAGGAAATTTCTTCCATCTATTAAAAAAAATTCATAACTATTTGAAAAGCAATACAGTGAGTCATAAAGCTTGTCCAAAACCATCACAGATTCTCATTTGTGTGCAAGAAAGTCTTTCAGGTCATACTAAAAAAAAATTATCAAAGGGAGATTGTCAGAAAAGTGCCTTTTTGTGATTCATATTCTGGGAGATTGGCATTTAAGTAAGATATTCTACAAAATAAGTAATCTGATCAATGATTAAATAAAAATGCGACCCTGTAATTTTTATTAGCTCCTGCTCTTCTGTGCAGGAAGTCTTTGAGACATGAATCATTAGTCCATGGTACCAATGATATTCAGCATGTACTCAATTCTTTAAATATTTGTATTTCATGAATAGTTGTTATGCAGAACTCTGGACAATTGCTCAGAAGAGGTAACAGCAGTACCTGGCAGACTGATGGCAGTAGGATTCTTGCTCAATAAAAAACTTTGTAAGATCATTGCTATTGTCAGAAACCTGTTTTGGTGAAAGCAAAGGTGGGAAATTTTGTAAGGGAGACAGTCAAGTCTAACAGAAACTTCTCTGAGTGAGCTACATCCTGTCTTTCTAAATAGCAGCAGTAAATATTTTACCAAGAACAGGCAAAATCATCTGAGCTTAATTCCACTACCTAGGAAGTGTAAAGATTTGGTCAGCAGTTGGAATCTCTATCCCAGGACTTTGCAGGCTTCAATAAATGCCTACAAATAGTAGAAATTTCTGCAACAGCAAACACAGCATTTCTTTTCTCCAGATGTTAGTCCATCCCAACAAAATGGGAAATCTGGAAATGATCAATCTTCTTTGTGAGAACTCTAGTAAACACATAGCAGCTTCATTTCCAGATGGTGAAATCCACGTGCACCAGGCTTTCCACCAAGCTCTCAGATTCACCTGAATGAGGCTCTGTGTGTGCTCACTCTTGTGGCTTTCCTGCTCCTGCACACATCCCCCCTTCCCTTCTGTGTCTGTTCAAAGAAGGTCTTGCTTGCAGTCAGCCATACTCGACATGTGAACTCATTGGCTGTCATCTTGTCTCATGTTTTACCTGTAATATTATGCACAGGAGGAATTATGGCCTAACCAGTTAGCTCTGTTGTGCAGCTCTGACAGTGGCATCTAATTCTAGGAGTCATTTCTAACCCCAAAATCACTTTTTCCCTCCTGCTTTTTCCAGTTATTAATTCTTAAACATCTGCAGTGGTTACCTGCACAATGACATACAGAATAACTGGGGAGGAAAGGCATTGTGGATTTGTTCTTCTTTGGCGCAGCCCCAAAAATCCACAAGGACGGGGAAATATAACAGAAGTGGAGAGAGCAAAGGGGATTTGGAACCACTTCTAAAAAGGATGTTCCAACCTTTTACCTATGTTCTGAAACTTGACTACATTAGAAAATGGTGTTTAATTAGAAACGAAACTAAGTAGCATTTAAATAGTATGTTTTAAATACTATCTGGAGTCTATTATCAGTAAAAAAATTAATTTAAAATTCTTCATTTGTGTTAACTATTACTTAATTTAATGTCTTTGAAAAAATCAGTTGCATTTTAAAGTATTTTTTCATTCCTGCTATGTGGTATAAACTGCCCAGTGAGATTGTTCCTGCCCAAAAGAGTTATCAATCTATATCAATCTTTATGTCAAGCTATAAAGAGCAGAGAAAGTATCATTATCCCCATTTTGCAGCTGGGCAAACCTGAATTCAAACATGTGAAAGCACTGTCTAGAATGAGACATTCATTAGCTAGCATATTTTAATGAAATCTGGTTTTAGTCATCTTTTGATGACCAGAATGTACAAACAGATTATTATTTTAAAACAGGCTGTGGTCTGTGATATAGTTAGTATTTTGTGAGAAGTGGTGACTTCTATTTTTCTTAGAGCTACAGTTTGCTATCATTGTACTATATGGGTGTTTTCAGCTAGTACTGACATATTTGTCTCTATTGTTAATTATATGTAATACTGATTTTTGCAGCTGAGATTTGTGTAAGAGTATATATGCTATGTCTACATTTGAACTACAATCCTTTGACCATAGGGAATATGCTAGGAAAAGTTTGAAAATTATAGCACAGCTGCTCAGTTCAGTACAGTATGTTTAATTTAGTAAGGAGATGATCAATACATCAAGAAAACCAAATTAAATGGATTTGCCTGATACTTTTATTGCAGTGGTTAGAGGAGTTTAACAAATGCACTTATTATTTAGGAATTCTGTCTAGTATACTCAAGAGGTTATTGCAAGATGAACAGTTAAAAAATTCTGAAGCACCAGAGCGACTTAAAAAAAACAAACATGCAACCTTGGTTCTTTACTGCAAGAAAGACTGGTGGGCTTGGTTTCTGTTTTTTTTTAAGGAGTCCTCTGGCCATAAATGCCCTTTTTTAAAAAAACTAGAGACTCTAAAGAAGGATTTACTAATGGCTTCCAGAAGAAGAAGAAGACACTAAGTTGCAGTTGTGATGTTTTTTTCCAGTTTAGAATTCTCTGACACATAGCTGTTCACAACTTGCTGGGGAAGTTTCTTGTCCTCTGGGTTAAGGAGTTGTCTTCTTCCAAGTGTAGTTTTGATGAAAAGTCTTAACTCGAGTTGAAATAACTCTTCAAATAGCCATACCCAAATCTGTGAAGTATTTTGGATGTGACTCTCAGGCCTTTCATTTGTCTGTGTTCAACAGGAAGCCAGTGAACAGAGAAGCATCCTTGGTGAGGTTTCAGATCTGGTTTTATTATCTTCTAGCACAGCAGTTTCAGTGACAATAGCGGAGATCAGTGCCTGAAAATTTTTCCATCTCCCCATGCACTTTCTCTTCAGAACAGTCCTCACCCTGAAGATCCTGTAACAAAAAAAGGGGATCATATAATGTACAGAGGAGAAATTGGGGATCAAAGGATTTTCCAAAGGCCATAAACAAGTGAGGGAAGATATTCTATACTTCACAGAAGTGATTTTCCAACAGCAAAGTTTAAGTGCATCACTGGGCAGCCGACAGAGGAATTTCTAACACTGGACATTTTTCATCTGCATCCATTTTTCAGACTAACACATGATGAAATCATTACTCCCTGTGGATCAATGGGTATGCTGCCACTGATTTAAGTGGAACCAAGATTTCTATCTAGAACTGTTAGTCTTGTCCCAGCTTTAAAAATAGAAGTGTCTGTTTTAACAAAAAATGGGTTCCTTACTGAAACATTCTTCATTCCTTCCTGCACATTAGGATAACTGATTGATTTTTACAGAAGGGATAACTGCAGCCAGCCAGTTGCACTGATAGGTAACTCAGTTTTTAATGGCCTGAAGCTCTTGGTAACCTAACCTCTGTCAGAAAGTTGAAGAATCATGAAGGTTATACTTTCACTAGTAGTTTATTTTCTGCTTGGTGGAACACAACAGCAAATCTAGGGCGTGGGGGGAGTTTTTTGTTTGGTTTTTTTTTAAGTAAAAAATATAACAGGTCAATAATATCATGGTATAAGTAATGCTTTTCTTCAATACCTCTGTCAAGTGAAATGAGTGATACTTTACCGGCAGTTTAGATGAGTAACTGCTAGGACAGGATCAGTGTCTTGTGCTTTAAAAATAAACTTCTTTGCTCTGAGTCAACATCTGTTTTGCCTTGGCCTTCATTTAGCAGCAGGAGACCATTATCCTGTGATGACTTTCTATTCCACTGACATCTCATCTGGTGCACCGATATTCTTAGTATTTTACTCCCCTGCTGTGCCCCTTCCCCTCAGCCACACACACACAAACACTCTTTATCTCAAGCCTGTAGTATGCTGTGTTCTGCTGTTTCCATGAATAGGAGATTGCACATAATGTAATCAATCAGTTGCTTCTACCACTAAGCAAAAGTGTGTCCCTCCAATTAACTTCTTACATCCCAGTAACACAAACAACTGTCTTGGATAGGTGCCTAAAATCAGGAACATTTATTTAAACTGCCCTGACATTCAGAATCTAAGGTGGTGGACTAGGCCATCTGAGAAGGCAATCTTGCAAAAGTTCTGGCCTTTCAGATCTGGTCTGGTCATTGCAAGGGTTAAGAAAATGAAAAATAATTATGGAATAAACCAACTAAATTTTTACAAAGACTTTGCTTGTTTTGGTTTTGGGGCAAATATTTGGAATCAAACTAGTTTCCCCGGACTTACATGAGATAAATTACTATTCAGAGTCACTAAATCTTTTAAGTTTATTGTTTTGGGACAGTTAATTCCTAATGCTATGTCCTTTACTGTAAGAGAATACATCAAAGTGGGAATTTCTTCACTTGATGCAGCAGGGTTTTTTCCTCCAGAAAGGGAAAGAGAAGAACGTAAAATCAAAATGTAGAAATGCTTGTATTGGAGCACTCCAGAGGTCTATTTAACCCAAGAAGATGCTAAGGGTTGTGTGATTCTACAGCTTTCCTGCTTTTACGATGGTGCAAGGACTGGATGAACCCTGGGGGCAGGGCAGGGAGGGAAATTGCTGTTATGGTTTGCAGAGCTTCTGGAAGCACTCAGTGCCTAATGGAGTGAGAAGTTTCCTCCTCCTGTGTCTTTTTCCCTGTCTCCTACACAGCCATGCATGTCCACACATGCACTAATGTAATGGAGGACCAATATGTGATGGGAGCAAGGGCATGCTTTTCTTTAAGTTGGTTTTTAGGATGCACCCAGAAAGCCTTCTGGATGAGTCAATCAAATTCATCCTATTTCCCTGTATGTCCTTTTGAAGTGCCTGCAGGGAGTACCAAAGCCAAAACCTACCCTTCAGTATTATTATTTTAAATCTAAGTAGGACTAAAAGAGGATGTGTTATATGATGGGTTTACAGGCATGGTTTGAACCTGTCGCCAGCAGCAAATTACATCTCTCACATTAGAATAATACCTCCTAAGTACTGTTTATTATACCTGAGTGTAAGCTGATTGTGATGGACCATGATTGTCAACTGATGCAAGGAAGCAAGACAAAGATGGCTTTGTGCAGTTTTCTTTTTTTCTGTGAGAAGTTTAAGCTAATGTATCTGTATGTGGCCAACTGAAAACCTCCTCCATTTACTTTTCTCAATGTGAAAGTATGATCTGTACGTTTTCTCTTCTATCCTGCCGTCTTAAAGGAACGACTGTGGGAACTTGGAAGATAAAGCTGCTATTGCTGCCTACTGCTTCAGATTATGTAGTGCACACTGCAGAACCACTGTGTGTATTTTTCTTGTTCATGGGTTGTTTCACTGCCTCATACCTAAACAACTAGAATGAACTGGCATTCAGGGTTAGTAACTTATTCTAGGGAAAGTTAACCTACAAGTCTTTACAGTAATTTTGATGAGTCTCCTTTGAAACGGCATTTTCCTAGTTCGGTTTTTTTACTGTATTGCAGATTCCTACTTATAATCTATTGCCAATTGTAGTTTATGCTTTTGCAAAGGCAATTAAATGGGAAAGGGGAAAAAAAGAACAGGCTTTAGTACATTTCTCACAAATGTGTCCTGGATTTGTTTGAAATGTTTTCAGAAATGGTATTTTCATCTCGTGCTTGGGTAACTTGTAGTTCAGGATGTTTGCAGTCATGCCATGGTGCATGTTCTGCCACATTAAGTGACCACATCAGGAGGAAGATCACCCTATATCGTCCCTTTTTGTGCTCTGCCTTGGGGTAGGTGTACATGGTTTCTTTTGAGATACTGGGAAAACTGTTGAAAAGTGTTTAAAGACAACTGAAACAATTGAATCAAAGACTGTGTTAGAACTCCATGTGGAATGCCCTAATTTTTGAATAATTTAGAGAACATCCCAATCAAAGTATTATTTCTGTTAGTTCACACTTTTTTACCACGAGTAGAAAACAGAGTGATGTGGTAGTGGGTAAAGGGTACTCAAATTCTGGACGATTTCCATATTGTCTTGCAGTTCATTGCCATGTTGAAGAACACATTTTCTGAGCTTAACCTACATGTTTCAGAGAGGTGAGCTCCTTGAATTCATCTTGGGATGAGGTTCTAATACTTACTGCTCAGTCATCTGATTCAGAGGGCTCCCAGCTTTGCACCTCTACTGGAGTTTTCCATGCAAATACCAAGCATTGGTAAAGTATATGTGGCAAGTGTTTGATTCAGGACACAGCAAAGAGTTGCACATGAGTAGATCTAATGTGTTTGAGAAGCAACTTTCTACTCTCAAATATTTATGTGCTAGTATATTTCATTAATTACATTGATTTATACTGTTCTTTAAAAAACTGTAAGATTGAATATAGCTTTTGATATATTCATTATCCACGGACTTGTCTAATCTTTCCCTTTCTTGAATTCCCTGAGAATGTAGTTATTTCTAATTAAGCAATGTTACTTTTTAAGGAGGAGGACATCTTGAAAAATTCCAGCAAGCTCTTTTTCTTTAAACTTAGGATGGGACAATCAGTGTAGGAAATGTTAAAAATGCCAGATCTGTGAATCCTTAATTTGAAAATATGTCTGCATAGAAAAGGTATAGTTAAGGACCACACAGTTGAAGGTTCAGGTCCCATAGCCATAGGATGCCTTGTCAGATGTGTTTCAATAGCTCTGTTAAATGCCTTTGACCTTGATTTTGGGAATGAGGAAGACCTTGCCAAACCAATAAAGCACTGGATACCGGTTATTGTTCTCTGAATGCTCCAATGAGGCTACAGTGCTCTCCCAACAGGTAGTAAGCCTGCAAGTGTGGAAGGTGAGAAAGTCGTCAGTATTCACTTGCAGTCTTTCCTGACATGCTTTATAAACATAGTTATTGCATCTTACCTGTTATATAACTGTAACTTCCTGTCACAAACTTTAAAGGTATTATTGTGTGTTTAATTCTATGTAATAGTCTCAAAAATATTAATGGAGAAACTTTCTTCTCTCTGCAAACGCAAGTAATTTTCATTATTTAGAGTGTGAATGGTGAGGTAAACCAAATACCACCTAAAGTACTTTGTGGTTTTATTCAAATGGCTGTTTGTAAATACTTCTTGCAAAGGGTTTCTTTACCCTGTATTTGCTCAGCATTAATCCTTGAAAAAAAATCTTGAGTGGTCAATGAAGACATTCAGTAGAAAATTGATCTGCTGAAGTGCTTCTCTCAGAATGAAGTTTGCTTATATGACATGCTTCTTTAAACCCTTTTTCTTGAAATCATGCAAACCTCATATGTAATCTATTCATACAACTTCTCTGCTATCTTCCATGCTCTTATTTATCTGCCTAGTTCCTTTTCCCTGCCCATTTTTGCCTTCATGCTTTTTTCCATGCTGCTGGTTGAACACAGGATATCAGCTAATTCATGTGCAGTTGCTGTGCCCTAGCTCAGCTGACTACGTAACATGCATCGAAAAACGTATTTTCCCAGTATTTTCCTGCGCAGATTCTTTTCCAATGTTGACAGTATGCTAAAGGATGTGTGTAAGCAACAGCTCTGCTGGGACATTTAATGGCCTGTCTGGCTACAGCTCTGTCACACACACAGACACACTCACACACAGCCAGCAATCACTCACAGAAGTTTTAGTCTTCTTCAGCAGTCGTCCTTTGATGGGTCTGGAATGCAAAGGATTCATTTCTAGTCCACACAAGATATATTGCAGAGTATATAGATGTACGGAAATCGGAGCTTAGCTGTTTTTTGGGACTGCCAAAGTTTCACTGTAAACACAACTTCAAACAGAGCTGCTTTCTCTAGACTTAGGTTTATCCTGAAATTCGCAGCTTGTTTTCATTGTGAGTGTGCTTGTGGGAAAAGTCTGTTATACTGTAGATAATTTGCACGGCTGCCCAGAAATCACTGCTGTACAGCTTGGTACAAGAAGGCTGTTTGGGCAACACAGGCTGTTCCCTCTGGATTTTATTTGAATATGTTGGCACTGGAATGGAGCCTGGAAGGTAAACTTGATGGTTGGTGTTATAAAGGCCTGTTCCTGCTTTTGCTGAGGTTGCAGCTGAGTAACTGTAGTAGTCTATAAACTATTGAAACTTTTAGCAGTTCCAACTCCTGGATCCCTGGGTTTGCTACCCAAAAAGTTCTTCCCAGTGTAGGAAGAGCAGCATTCTTCCAGAGCCTGGGCTGCCATGTTGCTAGCTTGAAGCCATCCAGATTTGTGGAAGTCCTGCCTCTGTCACTCAGCATCACCAATCTTTGCTCAGAATGCCCTTCTCTGACCTAAATTTCTCTCTAGTTTGTCATGCTGTGGTTTTCATTGAGACTCAGGTAAAAACAATCCTTTCAACAGCTTGAATTCTTTGACTTTTTGCAGAAAGGGTAAACAGAGAGAGCAGGCTGAAGATAGTTTTGGATTGATATGCCAAATACACCTGTATTCCAGGGAGCTCAGAATCTTCTGATTGATTAACAAGCATCATTAATCTTGATAAAACCCCTAATGGACATAGTAATACTTGAATTTTGTCCAATCCTATTACTCAGATAGCTGCCTACAGTCAGACAGTACTGTGTTATCCTAGAATTAACAGATAAATCTTCTCCATGCGCTAATGCCTAAGTAGCTGGAGTTTTAACAGAACAGTTAATGTGACAAGCCTTATGATGTTAATTGGGGCAGAAAATGAAATATTTCTACTTGGTAGAAAAGAACAAATATCCCAATTTAAGATGCAGACAGATTTCTGAACTTGCCAGCAACTTAAAAAGAAATGCATATGGTCATCTTTACTGTTGTGTGTGTCTAAGCTTGCACTGTGCAAGTTGTCAAAACTGTTTTTCTCAGCATGGTTTTTAAAGGAGGGGAAATAATAATTACCGAGAAAGATTTTGCCTCACACAGTATTAATTTATCTGAGCAGCTTACACATGCATTGGATGATCTGTTGTTCTTCTAAAAAGAATCTATGATTCTAAATATGATCCTTCTTGCTCAACCATGGATTTGAATTCCTTGCCCAAATATGCATGTGAATGTCAGAACCTAAAGTGCATTCATGTAGCATGTAATTTTCTGGTGATGAGCAGTGATGACTCCACAGTAAAAATCCATATATACAATTTTTTTAAATATATACGTGCATTTGTAAAGCTTTTTAAACTATGAATTCTTTTAAATGAAACAAGAAAACATTTTGGTTTTAAGCTAACTAATCTTCAGAACTGGAGGTGCTGATAGAGTAATTATGTTTATTCTTCCAGTTTCACAATTTCTGTCTTATAAACATTGTTTTGCATTATTGGGCTCCACATTTCCCCTTCTCATCTGATGTTTTACAAATATTTTTCTAATTGCTTGAGACAGTGTGGTCCAATAAAATTACATCGACTTTCTGCTGAACTTGTTTGTCTGATCCTCTGCCAAAAGTTGTAGGCAGCTAGGCAGAACACTTGGTCTCACTTTCTTTCACTCCCCCCCCTCTAAGGCAATGCTCTCAGTCAGCCCTCTACCCTTAAAAGAACATGCATGTGAAGACTTAGTGTTGTGAACCGTGCGTTTTACACTTCTAAGCCATTCAAATGCTTCAGCAGGGCACTACATCCTAGCAGATTTTCGGGACTGAAACAGAATCTCTCTCTGTACATTGTTACATGATTGAAGTTAATAGAGATAAATCATACGTGATATATTAAAGCAGAAGTACCAGTTTTGGCTCTGTGCCTATTTGTGCTTCAACATGGGAACTATCTCAGCCTCCGTTCAGTATTTCTTCATCTGATAAAGAACAAATTACAGCTTGAAGTGTCCAGAAAGTGAGGTACTGTACTGCCTTATCATCCTGAGAGCCCACATAAAGAAGGTACAAGGGGATATAACAGCTGACATACATAGCTGTAAAGCATTCTATATTTTTATGGTGACAGGGATACTCAGAGGAGAAGTGCAATCGTGTGGTTCTGAGTGTCTGAAAGAGCTAACAGAACAATGAACTATTATTCTTGGGTCTTGATAACTGAGTGCCTTACAATGAGGGATGAATTGTAACTAGCTGTGAACTGAAAATAGACCCTTCCCTTTCATTGTCATGAGCATGTTGCTGTTTATGATCAGTTTGGCAGACACTTTCTTCATGACATTACATCTCTTCTGGTTTGTTTTTTTTTACTCTCATATAAAGAGATGAGACTGTAATTTCTTTCTTTACAGTATATAGATTTGTTGGGTTTTCTTTTCAAAGGACAACATGCACCTCACACACCTCACTTCAGGTGCATTTTTGAGTGCTTGCTTACCTTGTAGCCACTTTTTGTGTAATAGAACATGATCAGGTCTGAGATCCCTTAAAATAACTGACTGCTTGATATTTGGAATAACTTTTTTAAGTACCTTGAGGAAGAAAAACAAAGCAAATAGTGCTGGTTTGCCACAGTGGAACAGATACAGTATGTGATCAGTTAGCTGCAGCCCTCAGATAAACACAGACAGACAAGCTTGCAAGCATCAACAGAAACCACATTATTGTCCCACTTAGACTTCTGGCCTCATGTTTGTTAAGTGATCTCTAGAGTCTGAAAAGCAAACCAAAAATTTTCAAGTACAGAGAGCTGAATTTGACATTATTTGATATTAGGCGTCTATGGTTCTTTTAATCTTTAGCATCAGTCATTTTTTTAGTTGTCTTTCTCTCCACTTAGTTAATAAATACATTGACTGTATAATGGATGGTATTTATTAAGGCAACCTCATTTAATTTTTTAAGAGCTGCATAAAGCATAAACATAATATCTCTGGCTTGGGCAAATTACTTGACATCCTTAGTAACATAAGAATAGCTAATAGTAATTTCAGAGAGAGTTTGTTGAAGCCTCCAGATGTCAGGGGCTATGGAAGTGTAAAGTATTATTACAGATGTTTCTCATAATAATAATACATCTGATAGCAGGGCAGAAAAAGGAATTAAGGGCCAAGTACTTCAGTCATTAACTGAGCTGAACTCCCACTAAGGTCTATGTGAGTTTTGTTCAAATAAGGATTACAGAATTCAAATGTAAGTAATTATTTCCAACATGGAATGATTTATACTGCTTTTCCAGCCTTGTCTTTCTAGAATCTTGAAAACAGAGTCAGAGTATATTGACTCACTGTACACAGAAGGAAAGTTTGCCAGTGTGGGGCTTGGTAGCACGAGGAAAGTTTGACTCAGCCACAGATACACAAAATCAAGCGGGGTGACTTATGTCTGCAGAGCAATCAGAAGTGTGCCTGTGGCAGAAAGAGTCACAGCCACAGCCCCACGGGGTTACAGAGGAGCCCTGTGCTGCAGTCCTGGCTGCTCACAAGGTGGGGGCTCCAGCTCAGCAGTGCCTAGGCATAGCTGGCATACCTCTGGCTGCAGCCCGGGCTCAGCTGTCCTTACAGACACCCCAAAGAACCCATGGGGAGGGAAGCTGTCACGCTGGTTGATGGAGGGAATTTCACTGAGCACTTTCTTCTTAGGCTGTGAGCTCTGGGTTGTTTGTTTGGGTTTTTTAAAATGCTGTTTATGAAATAAGTAGCTTTAAATAGCCTGTGTACTTGTGGGAAACCACCGCCAGTAAGTGCTTTGTTGCAAAGAGCAGGTACTGTAGCAGTGCTAAACACATTCAGATGCAGTTTGGTCCTACAGTATGGACAGCCTTGTTCAAATGATGGCCCTGAAATTCTGGTAAAATGCAGATTTTTAGAATTGGTCTGAAACACTTAAAATACAACTAAGTACGTATTCACTGTAGAACTTGTAGGTGTACCATCTTTCCTGAGCAGTCAAATCCTGCAAAATCCTGATTTTTCTTCTACTACACAAGTGGAAAGTTGCTGTGTATATGGTACACAAGTCTTCTGGAACACTGGTGTGCGAGATGATAGGTGGAACATTATTTTTGGCAACCCTCAACTTTTTGAAAGCCTCCATATTGCTCCACATCTGTGTCTGGGACACAAAATTTTAGTTGTTTAGTGCTGGTATATCTGTTTATACACATGGAGAACAAAAAGAGGACTGGCATAAACAAAATGTCATATACATTCAAATTTTGATTACAATAAAATAATCATTCTGACATCATCACAAAAACCGAGTGCCAAAAATAGTAATCTGCCAGCTCATGAAGGGCAAGCCTCAGATTTCTGTGGTTTGGTTCAGTTAAGCACTAAGAAATTTAAGCATGTTCACAAAACTTCTCAGATCGAGGCTCTGTTCCTACTTCTTTGCCAAGTGCTAAAGGTTTAATCATCGTGCTCATTTCTGTCCCCCTGTAGCTCCAGCTCAGGTATCCTCTGTAGGATTCACCTTGGTTAACTGGACATCAGCAGCATAAGACTACTATAAGAACTAGTCATTAAACTTCTTAAAATCAGTTAAAAAAAAAAAATGGGGCATTTTGTAACCCTGATTCATCAAGCCTGTGTAGCCTTGGAATGCGATGTCTCATGCCTTAATAGTCCTGATTTTTCTCCCCAGGCTTAGGAGGGATTCTTGAACTGTCTCACACGTGACAGTCTAAGTCCCACTCCTCTGCTGTCTGTCTTTCAATACTCTCAGATTCAGCAGCCCAATAGTTGACTTTCAGTTTTGCCTTGAAATTGTTACTGTTATGGTGGTGATGATCAGCAACAGTGAAGCAATTTGAATTTTAACATTACTGCTGGAATGATTTTTTTTTTCCTAATGTTCTAATATTCTCAAATATTTAATGACATTTCGAATTTTTATTCTTTTCCACCCTAAGTACTCCATGCCCTATGTCATTCAGTGTAAAAAATAAATTGCCTAGCATTGTGATATCATGGGTTTTGACAGATATATAAATAAATATATTGTTTTGTATATTCAGATATTTATTATATCAGATATTGATATGCTTTTAGTTAAATAGATGAAGATTTTTGCCTGATCAACTAGAAGGCATTTTTTGTCCAAATAGTAGGATTTGCACTGTTTCTTTTTAGAGATAATGTGCTCAAAAGCAAGCCAGCAGAGACTCAAAAATATACTGGAATGGTGATGCAAGTTGGAGGATTCTTAATGATCAAAACTTTGAAGTACTTTGAAGCAAGACTCAAAGTACCCCAATAATGTTATGGTATAAGTCAGATGACAAGACCAAAGAGATGTACTTGGCTGTTTCATGAGCAGTGCTGAAAGAAGCTGTCATTAGTTCAGGAATGGCAAAATTACCCAAATCACACAATCTGAGCAGAACTTGCCGTGTCTGAATTACTTCATGGGTTTTGCTAAATTAACTCAACAATATAAAAGTGAAATATGAAGCTAGAATATTGACAGCTGTGATGTTTGATAATATTTTTGCAAAGAAAGTGGTGATATTTAGGGAAGATTTGATATGGGGGAGCAGAACTAGCACTCTTCATTGAAGAAACATCTGGAAATTTCAGCTACTTTCTTGAGAAATTCTGGCAACCCTAAAGAAAACACCAATCATAGGTATAATAGAAAACTCAGTGGAAATTTTGGTTCCTCAGCTTCTAGCAGCTGAATGATCATAATTTGTCAGAGAGCTATATGGAGTGAAAAATGAAGATTTCTAATTGTAGCTCTTGAGGGATCGAATATATCTGCAGCATATTTTCATTTTACTCAGTTTCAGATTATTTTTGTGTTTCAAATGCTCACACTGAAAGGTAGCTTGTGTCTTATTTAAAAAAGTATACGCATAAAATGAAAATTGCCAACAAAATGAAATTTTCTTGATGGAAGATGTTGGAGCATGTATAGAAATTTGGATGACAAAGTCATTTACAATCATTAAAAGAAATAAATTATCTTTTATCAAAACATTTTAAAACAGGTTTTGTTAAACACTGCACAATACAGTAATTTCATTTAGATTTCCATATGTAGCATCTGTAAGGTAGGTGCTAATGTTTCTTAAGTGAGAGCAATGGCCTCAGAATTCTTATAATATTTAAGAATAAGTTAATTTTCTGAGAATTACTATTTTCTAAAGTAAAAATTGGGTTTTCAGTGAAATATGAAGAATTTTACAAAGAGCTTTTTGAAGGCTATGTTTCAGTTTTTAATATTTCACCAATAATTTCAGGAGAACAGCTCGCTCAGAAAATCTGAAGTCTTCTGTGAGATTTTTCCCCCTGCCCTAATTTAGTGCTGGTTTTAACCTGGATAGCTATTTTGCCTGTTTGTTGACACTTTTTCTTCCTTTTTGACTTCCAAATGCAGAACCTTGGGTAACTGTGTCACCCCTCAGATTGCCCAGATTTTGTTTCCCACTGTAAATAACTTTTGTTACAAGAAATGCCACTCTTAGAGGTTTTTCTCTATATCAGAAAATGTTCTCAGAGCAGATTTCACTGAGTCTTTGGGAATGTCTGTAAGCATTTTTTAAACTAATCAAATGAAGTCCTTTTACTTGTTCTGCTCCCTGGCAAAGGAAGGGACCACCCCTTAGTAAGTTGTAACTGTTTTTTATATTTGGTGCAGTGAAATTAAGATTAGATTCCAGACAAAACTGTTTTACTCAACAGAAATAAAACTGTGATCATTATATACAGAGAAGTCTGTATTTGTAACTTGACTGGAAATCAGACTAAAGCTTTGAGTCTTCTTCAACTGGCACTTGAAAGACTGTGTATAGCTGAAATTAAATAAGAAATTGAAAGTATTTTTAATATATTTTTGTGGTTTATTGTACCTCTATTGCTCACAGCACTCAGAATTTGGTTGCATTCCCTAATGCTATAGATACTGGAAAACCAGGGCTTTTGATATCTGTTTAAAAACAGTGCTCCAGAGAATCTCCAAAATATGCAAGGCCAGGTGGGAACTTGGTGGTCCATGGCAGCCTTTTCTAACTCTTGCAGGCTGCAGTGGCACTCCCTCAGCTGTCACTGTGCCCTTCCACTGCAGGCACAGAGCCCTGTCAGTCTGAGCAGAAGGCACTGTGGGCACTGTTTGTGCCCTCCATTGGTCCTCTGGGGGTTTGATGCTGTAATGAAAATAAAGAAAATGCTTGCTCTTCTTTGTGGGAGATAGGATGATGAAACTGTAAAAATCCTACTGTAAATATGTAAATATCCTCACTCTGAAGATAAAAATGAGGAAGAAGTAGTAGTTTCATTCATCCTATATTAACAAGATTAACTGTGTTAAAATACTGTTTTTTCCCTGACTGGCTTCCTGAGTGTAGTTGCCCTGTATAATTCATGTCCTGGAAAATTATATGGGTGGCCAGGGAGAGCATCTTTGATAGAATTGCTCCTGTTTATGGACTATGGTACCCATAATATATTTCTCTTAAGCTAGACTTGGTAATTTCCTGTTTCTTCTTGTGTTATTATTTCCTCTGAGATGTAAAGAAATTGAAAACTTACTTTTCATATATTACAGTGCTCAAGTAAAACGTTTCACAACAAATCACAGCTTTAGAATGTCACTATATTTGTAATTTTGTCTCCCCAAATAAACTTCTTGTAGCTTCACATTTTTTGCTCTTAAGAAAGTACTTTGTCCCATGGGGAGAATCTGCAGAATGTAAATCTCACAGTGAGATTCATGTTTTATGGTTTCATTTTACTTTTGGGCAAGAGATTGAAACCTTCCTTGAGAACAAACTTTTTAAACTGTCATTTTCACAGAATCATGGAATAATTTAGTTTGGAAAAGACCTCCAAGATCACCGAGTCCAACCTTCCACTGAAGACCAGCACAGCAACTAAACCACAGCAATAAGTGCTATGTCCAGTCATTTCTTGAACACATCTAGGGATGGTGACTCCACCACCTCCCTGGGCAGTGGAAAAATTCTTTCTGGTGTCCAACCTGAGCCTCCCTTGGCTCAGCTTTAGGCCATCTCCACTTGTCCTGTTGCTGGTGGCCTGAAAGAGGAGACTGACCTCCACTTTGCCACTACCTGCTTTCAGGTTGTTTTAGGGAATGATAATGGCTCTCCTGAGCCTCCTTTTCTCCAGACTAAACACCCTCAGCTCCTTCAGCTGCTCCTAATGTGACTTTGTCTCTAGACCCCTCACCAGCTCCATTGCCCTTCTGTAGACTCGCTCCAGCACCTCAATGTCTTTCTTGAAGTAAGGGACCCAGAACTCTTCTATTCCCCTATTCAGGCTTTCAGGAAAGTTTCAGAAGACCTGTCTAAAGGGGATAAGACTGAAAAATACAAGTAATTTTTAATTCCTATTCATTGAAGATGGGACTTGAACATAATTCTTGTTACACACAGGCACATAAGAATCAAAGCCAGACCTTGAAATCATGCTTAAGGCAGAGCAGTAAAGTGAATTCTGCATTATTTTTTATATCTAGGAACAGAATTTGCTAGTAAGGAACTACTAAAGATTTCCTTCTAGAGTGCTGTAACTGACATTTGTGACAAATGTCATTTTACAGATACAGAAATACATGCCCACACCACATAACTTTCCTTGACTGTGGGGAATTTATCAGGATCCCATTTCCATGCTTTCACTAGATCTTTTAAAACTAGACAAGGAAACCTACAGAAACATGCCAAGGCATAGCTGGCTTCATGCTCTTCAAGAGGGATAATATGTTAGCAATATAATACAGAGAATCTCTGCCACATGAACCAGGAATTCAGAACACAAACCATCAGGCCCACAGGAGAGGTTTGTTTTATCCGAACTTGGAAGAAATGGGCCTATGGAAACAAACCAATCCAAATGATCAGCTGGAGGGATTCTTCAGCAAAAGACCAGAAACAGATGTTGATGCCTTTTCTCAGCAACTGCAGGCCAGCCAGTTCAGTTTCCAGTTTTCTCCCTTTATGATAAAGCTTCAGGTTCTCATGCAGGTCAGGCAAAGGAAAGCCTTTAAGTAATTTGACACCCCTTTGGCTTTGGCTTTTGTCCTTCCTGAAGATGCTGAAGGAGTTACCAGTCATCTTTATGTGGCATGAATTTACAGTATTTCCAGTAAATTCTCTCATGAGGAAATATTTTCTTCCTCTGCAAAAAGAACCTTTCCTCACAGAGATTTGAGAATTACATTCCATGGAGGGTAACCGTCTCTGGCACAAATGTGTCTTATGGAGGATCATAATCTGTATGGCATGTAATATATATTACTTGGGTCTACAATGGAAGACTTTAACTTCTAGACTTCAAACCTTCAGTCTCTATTACTGTGTTAATGCACTGGCTTTTCACCTTTTAAAAATTTGGTTAAAACTTATTTCACTGAAAAGTGAAAATGAGTTTAGCAGGCTGGACTGGCTCTGTTTTCTCTATTACACCATGTAGCACAATGAGCACAACTGGCAAGGCAACAGTGGAGAAAAAATTTGGAGACTAGAGCAACCTCTTCCCTTCAGAAGAAGTGCCAAAAAGCACTTCTTGGTATTTAAAAGTGAGTAACAAAGGGAAGAGATACTTGATGCAATTTCAACTGCATGAAGAGCTGAAGTTTTACTAGTGTCGGTTCATTGTCTTGATCCTCAGTTCTACAAGTGTATAAGCCTTGTTGTGGAACACAGGATTCCAAACAACAAAATTTCTCTTCATAAATAGCTCTTCAAAAATTGGTCACAACTCTGGTTCTTGATGTTTTGCATAGCAAAAGACTTTCTGTTTTAAAAACTGGTAGGGTAAAAAGACATTCCTTAAATCTTTTACTTGTTGTAATAACTAAGCTTTAGTTTAATGTGCTTCCAGTGAGTATTTTTAAAGCATTGGTGTCCAAAATAAATTTTAAGAAAGAAACTTTCATCCCTGAGAGATACTAGGAACCCATTAAATTAGTAGGAAATACTGGCATTTTATTCAGTGGTCTGATTCACATGTACTTCTTGTGATTCTAATCATAGAGAGAAAGGCAGTGGAACAACAAAAATGTTTGTGTTATAATTGTCAGGTTTGAATATTGGCAGAGGAAGAAATGCAGATTTTTATTAGTGTACAAAAATCTACCAAATTCTAGAATTTGTGGTATAAAATGTATGTACCATGAAATACATGGAAAGAAGAATACATTTTCATGTGTAGGTCACTAAATACTCTGAAAAGGCAGGAAGGTACTTTTGCAAACTCCTCCTATGAGGCACAAATTGGGGTAGTTTTCTAAGATCATAGTTGACCATTGGGTTTCCAGCAGCAGAATCACCCTAGGTCCAGTGCAGTACTCAGTGAACTCTTCTGGGAATTTTGTTGTAGTGAAGAGACTGTATTACATTAGCAGGATACAACACTGATCTTTATTTCATCAAAGATGTGCAAAAGTTGCTGTAGTCTAGGAAGAAATATTTTTACTTGCTCTACTTTTGAGTCTGTGGGTGGGCCACTGAGGATCCACAATTATTTTCAGGTTTTGGGCACATTTCTACAGGAGACATATCTGGTTTTCTGTCTTTATTTTTGTCAAAACCAGTACAGTATCTGTGACAGCTTGTAACCTCTTTAGAATCGTCTTGAAGTGGAAAATGATGAGAAATGTTTTCTGCAAGGTTTTTCAGAGATAAAAAAAATTGGCCAAGGATTTTTATTATGTCTTTAAGGCTTCAAATAACTTCTTCAGCATCCTTCAGTTTTCTGTGTTCTCTCTTTAGTAGAAACATGCTTGCTATTTTGACAGATTCAGAAGGAAAATAATAGTCTTTCAACACCTTTGGTTTTATCTTCCTCTGTGGTCATTGGCTAAGTTCAGTGTCTTTACTGTCACTCTTTAAGTCTTAATTGCTGCAGATTTTGTCTGAAACAAATGCCTCTAGCATACGACCTAGCATATTGTATTTTGAGGAGTCCTTGATGCCATATGCACAGCAAATCAAGTATATATTAATGTCCAAGTATGATATTATCATATAAATGAAGGAGGAAGGCAACAATGAAAATCTAGAAATACTTGTTTCCTGTGGAAATGAACAGAAGTCCCTAAGGCTTTAATTCTTGGAGAAATGCTCTGGAGAAGGCAAAGCTACCCAAGCATCTCTCTGTACAGTTGGATTCCTCTGGAGTAGGTTGGAAATGACAGACAGACAGCCTGTAGCTGCATCCCCTGAGCCCGAGAGGAGCACAGAGACACAGACACAGGGAGTTCTGGCGGAACTGTTTTGTCTGGTGGGCTAAAATCCAGCCTAGGAGGGAATGAAGAAACTCAACACTGAAAGGAAATTAAGGAAAAGCTGTTATTTCCCAGAGCTCATCTGCAAATGGGTCTTCACCAAGTCCCATCTAGGGACTCCCCAGAGGAGTTTTGCCAGATGGCACAGGGAATGCAGTGACTGACGTTTTTCTCTCTCTGTTCTCATGTCCTCCCCCAGATATTCCTGGATTGTTTCTCCTTTGCTGTCCTCTCTGTCCTAATCACTGGGTCATCTGTAAAAGAGCTGGAAGAAGTGCTGGGATGTTATTTAGTTGGGAGCCTGTCATGTGAAATGTCCTCAGCAGGGAGCTGGGGTGCTTATTTAGGAAGAGTTAGAGATGTGAAAGGGTGTAGGAGAGCAGCAGCAGAAGACTGGGATAAACAGCACTTCTCTGTCTCTACCACCAAGCAAATCTCTGGTTTGTCAAGAATTTTGTGCCCAAAGCCAATTTTAATAGAAATTAAAATAGGTATAATGTGTTTCCAAAGAAATCCATCCTCCCCTGCTTATGACCACTGTTGTTTACTGGAGATCTAAAATGAGCTGGCCAATAGACTTGTCATGAGTTTAGATTTCCTGTGCTAATAGAAAAAAAAAAATTAATGAAAAAATTTCTCAGGTGCTGTGTTGCTCTGCTTCTATGCTTTTACTTGGCTCAAGTTTCACAAACACGGGCCTTGCTCAGCAAATGGGGTTTGCCATTTTATACCTCAGAAATAGGTTTCTTGGTGAAAACTTTCAATTTTGGACATTGCTGTAATACAGTAAACTACATAATCACTGTAGACCTGACACTGGCCATCTTCAGAATTGAGAATGTCATGCTTATTTTCTGTTCCAATATACCCTATGGATCAAGATGGCTCTTCCAGAGAAGCTGTGGGTGCCCCATCACTGGAAGTGCTCAAAGCCAGGTTGGATAGGGCTCTGAGCAACCTGGTCTACTGAAAGGTATCCCTGCCCATGACAGGGAGGTTTTAACTGGAGGATCTTTAAGTTTTTTTAAACCCAAGCCTTTCTATGATTCTGTGATTGTATGATTTAAATCACCTATTTAAAGAGTTGGCCAATATGAGCAATTATCTTATCAGAATTCACCAGCTGAGGCATATAAATTTATGCATACATTCATGAAAATTATGGAACTCATGAAATCTTTGCTGCCATGACTTCTCTTTTAGAAATCCTAAGGGCTGTCTAGTGCCAGCATAGGAAGGTGGGGTTTTGGCTAGCTTTGAAGTAAAGCAGTAATTTATCTAACTATAAACTAACTGTCGTGTTCTGAAACGTATTTTCCAGTGCAAATAGTAAATGGAGATGATAAAGAATCTGAATTTTTCAATTTTACAAATAGGAGATTAATTATTTGGGGAAAAATAGTCAGCTTTCCATAATTCATTCAGGGGAAAAAAAAGAAGTAATATTAAAAGTGAATCAATGGAAATCTTTTGGGTAAGTATATTTCCCGTTTAGTTGTTTACAATTAGTGATCATGATCAGTTCTTACAATTTTTGTGCTCAGCTTGTTTTAATTAGACTCAAAATGGAAAAAATATTTCATATAAGAATTCTGCCTTCCTTTCTGATTAATTAATACCACACAGTTTCAGAAAATATGAATAATAGAGGCTGCAATGATACTGGTTTTATGTTTTCTCACAGGCAGTGTAGTAGTGAGCCAGCAAATGAAATATTGCATGTCATGCCACTTGATGGGATATAATTCTGTTGAGGAGCTAAGTTTAAATTCAGCTTGGCAGATCCATTGCTCACACTGTCATAAACCAATCTATTTTTATTCTGTCATTGTGCAAACTAAAAAAAAATGTTAAGTTTGAATCTGTGTGTGCTCTACCTCCCCATTAACCTCTAGAACAGCGACCTGCCTTTCAGTCTTTTCTAGCAGGTTGTACTCTTATTTCTATATAAAATGTGGGATGTTTCTAGCAAAAGAGGAGATTTTAGTTATTTTCCAATGTTATTGCTGACTGAGGCCTCAGAAGTTTCCCTACTCAAAGACAACAAAAAGCCCTTGAAAGGTGCCTGCTCTGTGCCAGCTGCTTTTGCCTTGGCCCTCTCAAACGAGGAACTGACATTTTCATTCTGGTAGGAGGGAATGAGGATGGGGAGAGAAAACTTAAACCCTGGTGATAATTCCTAACAAGCAATTGTAATGGTGTCTGTGAGAGGGATGTCCAGGCTGGCCCTGCTGGCTCCTGCTGTGATGCTTCCTGCCATAGCCAGGGAAGTCAGTAACCAGCTGCCCAGGATTATCCAGTTGTGGCTGGTCAGTCAGCACGGTCTGGCATAGAAGATGTGCTTGAGTTTTTGAACAGATAATTCTACTTTACCTTTTTTGGTTTTAAAATTTTCCTTTCTTTTTTTTTCTTCTGAATTTATTTCTTTGCCACGCATCTCCACATCCTCTCTTCCCACGTTTTTGTTTTTTTTTCCATGAGTGCTCAGCTGCTCCTTCCTGGGTATTCTGAACAGTGCACAGGGCTGGTCACATTGCTGACTGGGTTTTATTTCCTGTGAAATCTCTGGCCTTTTCACTACAAGCAAAATCCTTTGGGACAGAGAATGTCTTTTCTATCCCTGGTCTTCAGTAGTTTCTGTTCCCTTGCCCTTCAGTAGTTTCTATTCTGTTGTGAGTTGCAAGACAAAACTCCAGAAAACTGCTTGCACCTATGCAAAATTAGGATGGATGAAGGATCTGGAAAATGACAGATGTAGCAGAACAAAGAGGAGAAAAGATGAGTAACTTGGCCACAGTCACACAGCCAAGTGCTGACAGAGAGAGGAATAGAAACCAGGAATGCTGGTTCTCAAGCCTGTGTTCAAAACAGTAAACCATGCAATTTTTCCACAGTGTTATCTAGAAGTTTCAAAGACAGAATGACATGCTGTTGTAAAACTGATAATAGAAGACTACCATCAGCGAAGCTCTATTTATAAATGGGAGGGTGGGAAGGAGCTCTCTATGCTGAATGCCATAAACAAAGAGCACCAAGGGACTAAGGAGAATATTTTTATGTTGGTGTGCTGTGGTTAGCTTTATTTAAACACAAACATTGTTAATAAACATGGATTTATGTATTTTCTTTGATCAATGTAGTCTGATATATTTTAAAATCCTGAATATCTCATTTCTGCATGTCCAAAAGGAGAGGAAAAAAAGACTTGGGAGCACATGCTTAAATCTGTTGCAGTCCCATTTTTGTACAAGTTTATGCTGGTATTAAATAAACAGATTTTTCAAGGACAATGTGGAACTGCCTTTTCAAACAAAGGGGACCTGAGTTGCTCCAATTAAAATGTGTCTAAGGACACTTTTTTACATTTTACTTTCCCAAAAGAGATAAATAAACAGGTACAGAATGAATGTTTGGTTTTAAAACTTGATTCAAAATCTATTTGAAAAGTCCCAGCATAGGTACTATATGAAAAAAATTCCACCTTGAAGCTATGTTTGATATGTGCTAAAATCAAAGTGAATAACTAAAACAAAATTTTCCCCATACAGTATGTCCTTCTCTCAGTTTATCCACAGAAGCAAAACACAGATGTATTTTATTTTAATAAGTCCCTTAACTTTCTTTCGTATATATTTTTAATGACTCCAGACCAGTGGATATTATATCCCAGGGATGTTGTTACTATTTATTCTCTGACTCTCACTCACAGACCTTTTATTCTTTTGCTTAGCATGCTGCAAATTGCCTGCTCATCTGTGTCCTTCACTGCCTGGATTGCTTCATGGTGTTTACATAGCAAAGCAAACTCTACAACATCCCAGGGGCCCAATGCTGCTGCCCCGGAATACCGGTGAGTCTAATTGACAACAGGATGTGCCTGTGCTTTATGGCAGGAGAACCAAGCCCTCAGCACAGCCAGCCAAGCTGGAGCTATAAAACCCAGACTTCATATTCTCCCACTCCTTGGTTCTTGAGAAGCAGAAATCCCTGGTTAGCAGTATGTCAGATTACCTCTAGCATGATTCTTATTGTATAATAATTCAAATTAGTATCAGCATTTATACGTGTTCATTTAAGTCACTGATCCCATTGAAACTATTTTCAACAAGTTTAAGGTTACTTATTAATTTCTAAGGTTTAATGAGAGGGTGTCACTTTATTTTGAAATATTGCATGCTGTGAGTGATTCAAAAGTGCCTTGAATGAAATCCTTGCATAAATCTAGTGTTTAAAGCAATTTATAGCTGAATTTTTTTCCATTGTTCTTGCCATTTCTCCTCTTCTCTGTGGAAGGTGAGGGGAGTCTTGTTTGCCCCTCTGTTCTTAATGAGGGAACCAGAAGATAATGAACACTATCAAAGCAGGCAAAAGCAGTTGAGCTCTTTCCCTGAAGTTCTATTTAAAGAAAAATTTTTATCTTTTTGGGAAGAATGATCCTCAGGAGCAGAATCTAAAAAGAATGTCTAGTTTAAGCCTGTGGCTATTACCTAGCCACAAAAAGGAGCAATAACAACTGGCTTTCTAGTTTGGGTCACTTCTGCAGAGAAAGCAGCATTTTATTCCCATATGAACAGAAAAGGGCAAGAGTGGGTGCACAGACATGCCATAGATATCTGACTGCAAGAGACATCCAGGAAAATCTGCATTAGTTGTTTGGAGGAAACCCACACCATCCCTCATGGGCCTTTGGAAGGCAGCATCACAGCCTGACACATCATCCTGCCTGACTGCACCAGCACTGCTTTATTCCCTTCAGTCCTTCCTTTTCTAGTTTTCTGTTTCCTCCCACCCATAAATTTACTCTTCTGCCCAAGAAAGCTGCAAACTTCTGAGATGTGAGATCTGTCTCCCAGAGGGAGGTCAATAATAAATTATAAAAAGTGACCAAGCAAACCCAGTTCAGCATGCTGTATACCACATACAGGGCAGCATGGAAATATCACTGACTCAACTGTGACAGATTGCTCTAACATGAACTCTGACCTTTTGCATGGAAGAAATCTCCTTTCAGCATTCACAGCTTGTTTCTTTGAAATGAAACAGTGAATTCCATAGACATTGACTGTTTACTCCAACAAAATTGCTATTCACATGTAGGTGATGCAACAATTGCTTGGAATAACCTCAAAATAGCAAAATTAATATTAATCTTTTCCTTTAATGTCTTTGATATGAAAAAAAGGCATGAGAAAGTGATGGAAGTGGTGTGCTCTGTATAAAATACTGGTTTTCTGCTCCCTAGTAAGAACCTTCCCTGAAAGTCAAGTATTTAATCTCATCCTCTCTTTGCAGCACTCGAGGCCAGACATGTGGTGTAATGATAGCAGTTTTGCTGTGCAGACTGCCATGATGGGCTGTGTAATACAAATATTCCAAACCTTTTTGAGCACAGGAGCAAGTTTACCATGAGAGTTACTTGTGTGTGTTACTGTTTAGTGGCTATAATGGCATTGTTTGCTGTAGTGATAATCCAAGTGGGTGAACTGCCCATAACTTGGGGCCATTTCATCAGAGTGAGGCCCAACATTTTCCTATTTTGGCAGCAGCACTGACAGAGCCCCCCGCTTCCTCTCTCTGCCCTCCAGCCTGGCAAATGACACCATAGCAGCATATATGAACTGTCCAGGGAGAGACAGAAGTAGGGAGGGCTGCTTCATAGCCTGAAGAACACAGCTACTGAATGTGTAACTAAATCCCATGCCTGAATATGGTAGGTCCAATGTAGGGGCCGTGGCAGTTGTGATGACAACCTTGGTATGAATTGTTTCATTAAAGATGTGTTGGATGTGTGTTTCATCCGCTCCTTGTGGAAACAAAAAAGGCGCGGTGAAATTGTGTAATGCTTCCCATCCTGTTTTTTGGCCTTTGCTGCTTCTTCTGGAGGATGAACTTCCAGTGCCTAGGAATGAGCAAGCCCATCTGTTCCACCCTGCTGCTTAATACCCAGTCTAGCTTAGCGAGCCTTGTTTCTAGCAGCTGGTGATTAAACTGTACCAGTCTGAGGTTTTGAGGGATGGTGTCATGATCTCATGCCATATGCATGTTGACATGTTCCTTTTGTCCCCTGATCATCTGTTCTCCTGTTCAGCTATGTCAGTGATGACAGAGGTGTGGGTCCACAATGGAAAGGGAGCAATAAGAGTTGGAGGGCAGCACTTTTTAAAATTTCAGACCCTTCTGTTCATAGAAACAGAGCTTGTGTATCAAGGTAATGCATCACTCAGTGGCTGGCCAGAGAAAAGTCCCATTGGGTTATGACTGAATGGAGGGACTATTGCAATAGTTTTATGTCTTTACTTCACAAAATAAAAAATACAAGTGTACTCTTCATGCCCCCTTTATTTTGCCTGTTGAGAAAAGCATATTCTGTCAATCAAGAAAAAAGCTTCCAATTGTGTAGCCTGTTAGAATCATTTCATTAATAACATGTGTTTACTACTGGGAGAAGCAGGCTCAGTGTGCTAAGATTTTGTTTGTCAGTCAGTCATTGGAACCCCACTGTTAATCGCATACAATGGTTTGTGGTTATGCCACAATTTAACCCAGGTTTAAAAATACAAACTAGAGCCTTGGTGGTCTGCTGAGAGCAGTGAGTGGAGCAAAGGTATTGGTTGAACCTGCCTTGTGGGCTGCTGGCTTGGAGAACTGTAGGAGCTAATCAAATTTATTAACTCGAGCCATGACCAGAATGCGCACACGGGTGAGTGTGGGTGGGTGCACCCAGGTTAGGCTACATTTTGGCTGCATTCTGCAGGGAGGAGGAAAAGCAAGGCTTTGGCTTCCCTTCCACAAAGACAAATTGGAACCAGATATCAACTAGATTTTGGGATCTCTGGCAGTCTAATAGCAAGAAGGTATTTCTTCTTCTTGTTGCGGGTTTTATTTATCGATGTAGGGAACGGCTTAGAAAAAACTGAGGGAGTTTCAAAACTGAATGCTGGTGGCATTTGATGCATGTGTGTATCATTGCTAAATTGCCCCCTGCTTGCCACTTTAATGGCAATATTACAGGCACAATCTCTGACTACACAATAACGAGGTCTGAGTGTGGTTTCCAGAAAAGGGAGAGGCATTGGCTACTAAGAGAAAGAGTAGTGGAGAGGCAGTTGTGTATCTTTATGTGAATCTTGACCTTCTGGCAGAGGTAGGAAGAGACAAAGTGACTAAGCCATCTTTCTTAATTACAGCTAGAATATGGTAAGTGAAAATTCCTGTTTGCCACAGCACTGTAAAAAGTATCATTCATAAGTTGAAGGACTTGTAATACTCTGAGACGAATATATTCCTCTCCAGAGATAATTATATGCATTTCTCCACATTACCCTACAGCCCAAGACATTTTCTAGGAGCCTCTTACAGATTTAAGGCAATGTAAGTGATATTTTTAGATAGCAGTGTTAGGATAAAGTCAGTTCCATACATTCTTATTCAAATAAAACAGCATTAGCCTCAATTCTTTTATTCTAAATAAAGATTTCAGAGTTTCATTCATCCTAATCACTGAAATCATAACTGGCAAAATTGCTGTAATTTTGAAATTCCTAAGCAGATTCATTCACGAAGGCAGTGAAAAATGTATACTTGTTTTAAATTTATATAGATTTGGTTTTTTTTACATTTCTGATTAACATGCATTAACCTCTCACTGCTAAGTTTTCCTACTAAGAAATTAAGTTAAATGGATTGAGATTTGCTGAATGTACTTATACTAGTAAAAGCATTAAGCTGGAAAATGTGCGTAATATTCAGGGCAACATTGGGTTTAACTCTAACTAGCAGTGAGTTGAAACCACCCTTTGTTCATCAATATTCTACAGAGAATAATCCTTCCCCTTTGCCCTCCTGCCCCATCTCTACCACTCACAGTGTACTCCACAAGATCCTATTTTTCTAGTTTTATGGGAGCTAGAGGGGAGCTTTGGAACTGCACAGCATCTGGGACTATTTAAACTGTGGCAAGGAAGCAGAAGACAAGTGCTAATAAGAGGTGAAGACTGAAACATCCTTATACCCAACCATGAATCTGCACCTTCTATAACTATTAAAGTCAGTGGGAATATTGTATATGTGGTGGCCTTTAGGATAAGACGACCGTAAACATCTCCTCCCTCCCAATTACAGTGAATTATAGTTTTAAAAATCTGGCTCTTGGAGCTTATTTGCATTTGTCTGCATTACATCTATCTGAGTGTCCTTTCCACAGGTATTTAACTGATTTTTCTGTTTTGTGATGATGATATTTTCAGTTCAGTAGCAATATGCAGGTTAAAATTTCAGACTTTTAAGTATTTCTGAAGGAAAGTTTTTAGTAATATGGAGAAGGTACTTCAACAGGCTAATTTCTTTCAGAGGTATAATGCTATTTGTATGTCACACTCTAACTTCAGTGTTTAAATGATGGCCTAGCCATGGATGACCGAAATGTGGTAGTGGTAACTCCAAGTTAGAAGTCGATCAAACATTTGCATATCCTGAATGCACAGTGTAGTTTGCAAACAGGCTGCCTTGGGCAACATCATGAGTGCAGGGTGATAAGAGGTGATATGCAGAGAAATTCTGTCACCAGAGTTAGCAGTGATACTTAGATATCAGGAGCCTTTATTCATCAGTTCTTGAATAAAAGCCCCATAGTTGAAAACAGATGTCTTGCCAGTGAGCAATGTACAGGATCTCTGGTACCCATTCCATCAGGGTCACTCATTCTTTCCATAACATATGCTGACCATTCCTTTCCTTTTCTTGTAAACAGTATTAAACCAGGAGCAAGGCAGTGGCTTGTAAGCAACGGCTGCTAATGTCAAATTTAGGAATTTTTGTATTTTAGACCCTGCCTGCTTCTGTCCAGTCATGGAATTCCCTTTTTAAGGATCTAACTTGTGGGTAAGAGCATGTTCTAAGTGAAAAGAGGAGAGAGGTTGACAGAAAAGAAAGAAAATAAGGATCATGTTGGCTTTGCCAGACATGGAAAAATGTGGATGCATTAATCACCACTACCTTTGACACTTGAGCTGAATCCATACTGCAGAGAAACAGTATTAACTTGAGCTGACTGACTGAGCTGAACAAAACTGTGAAAATAACAAAAAAACAACCGAAAAAGACCAAACAAAGCAGGGAAATATTTAAACCAAATGAACAGCTCAAGTTCAGCCCTGATCACTTTATAGACAGTTTTTGGCAGTGTGTCTTATGGTCCAAACTCTGAAGTCCATGAGTTTGCATTTTTCAGCAATTTGGGTTTTTCTTTTTTTATTATCGCTTTTTTAGAAAAATACAAAATAATGCTTTGTGACTGCAAATGTCTTTAGATTGCACATTGTTAGCACTTTGGAAATCACACGATATTGCCAATGTGTACCTCTGAAAGATGCAAACGAGTGGCTGCTTAGCCTCAGTTAAGTTGTAGCTGCAGACAAGGCTAAAACACGTTCACTTGCATTGTAGAACGTGTGGTAGGTTGGTACTCCGTGCATATTGTCTTACTGTGCACATGTAGAGCGCAGGCTCAACTGCACACATTTGTCCACTGTTGATAGGTTTTATTCTAGTCTGCACAGATGTGTCCTCTAGAATGTTTGATAGCAAGGGAACAAGAATGTTAATTAGAAGATATGAAGTGGCTCTGTTGCAGATCATACTTCTGGCAGCGGGGGTTACGTTTGAGAAGCTGAACACATCTCCACTGTCTGCCATCACACAAAATTAATTCTCTTAGTTGGATGTCATAACTTGCCTTTTGATAGTGCTAGATGAAAAAAACATTGAGTATGAGTAGGGAGAGACTGTGTTTCCTTCTTTCACACTGCCATTGCCCAGAAATCCAAGGAAGGCAGATCTCCACTCAGACATATGTGCATCCTTTAGAGAGGTAACACAGTTTTGACCATCCTTTCTCTCCTGAGAGGTGAAAAGAATTAAAAGTGGTGTGGGGTTCTGGTTATATAACAAGGAGAAGGTTCAAGTCATTGCTTTAGCACCCTACTCTACGTGAGAAGTTGCCCAACAAATTTTGGCAAGGAAAAGTTGCCACTAAAGATTTACCACTTGTTCAAATTGCCTTTTAGCATTGTTTCTATCAGCTGCTCTAGCAAATGCTCCAGAAGAGCTGTAAGCTGACCTTGTATACTTTTTTTTTTTAAATACACACACACCTACATGTGTATATAGTAAGCTAAATGGAGAACTTTTGCATAAATTCCAGGCAGTTAGCAGCTGTCGCACACTCTCATTCTAATGTGACTGTGAACAGCATAAACATTTCTATTCTTTCTAATATCTCTTGCCAAACACACAACAAACAACATATTCACGTTGCCATGTAAAAGAGAGTGAAGTCCTTTGGCTGAAAGACATATCAAAGCAAATATATTTAGTTGGTTCTTAAATAAAATTTAGTTTGGGGGATGGCAAGTATAGTTCTCTGTGGTGTTACACTCAGTGCTAGAGTAAATAGGAGTTTGGCTTTAGTTTCTCCCCACCCTTTCATCTTTAGATTTGTCTGTTGTTTTGCACATTGTATTAATTTTGTAATTAGCATTCCTAGGAAAAGAGCAGAATGTACAGAATTTGGATTCTTTCACTATAAAAACTATGGGTCAAGGAAGTCATTCTCCCAAAGCTGGGAATTTCTGTTTATGTGGATAAGACAAAAAAAAAAAAAAAAAAAAAGGAAAGAAAATGTTTATCAGAACCAGTCTGATGCAAAATATAGTTACCAAAACTACCAAAACTACAGGGACAGATTTTCACGTGGCACTAGTACAAAAGATATGTGTTCCAGTTGAAACATCATTCAACTGAAAGTGGTCTAATTTCAGGGCATCAAGAGCAGCTAACATGGTCTTTTTCTTTCACATTTGATGGCATTGCTCATTCTGTGTTTCAAACTTTGAATTTTGGAGGTAGAGAGGAATGCTGGCTAAAAATTCCCAATTTTTGCAAAACTTAATCCATATTTGGTTTACATTATTCATCCATTCTGCATATCCCCAGAAACATTCTTACACAATAAAGTGCATTCAGGGAGTGGGCAAAGGGTCTCTGAAACTCAGCCAGGTGTGGAATGACAAAAAAATTGTCAATATTGAAAATATTTGAGCCATTTTTGCTGTTTTGAATGTTCTGCAGTTCAAGACTCAGATCTACACCTGTCATAAAATTTAGCACTATATATATTTTTATGTCCTTTTACTCATGCTAATTGGATGAACAAGGAATTGGAAGACAAAGGGAGTGAGGGAATCTGCGACATCTGAGTTGGGTTAGCACAGCCACACATGGATGTACATAAGTGCCTGCCAGCTTTCGTTTTCTGATAATTTCAGCCTATTGTCAGTAGCAGAACTTTCCTGACTCAGGATTTATGGCCATGCACCTATGAAGGGCTCTCCACCTCTAAATGCTGCTTTCAGCTCACCCCTAGGGTGGGCATCCTGAATGCCTGGGAAGGGCAGGCTGCAGCACTACTGAAGGACTTGTGCTTTGATTAAGGAGAACCAGCATGTTCACCTAATTTTACCTCTTTAACCTTTAATTTGCTAATGTGTCCCTGTTCTATTTAACATGGACAGAAAACACAAGGCATTTTCCACAGAGATACGACACATTTAAATGGAACTTGCCAAAGCCTTGAGATGTAAGAAGTTCACTTTCATTGGAGATTTGGAAATGTTCTGTGGACAACACAATGACTAAGATATGTTAGAGTGCATGTCAGGGGTAAATTGCTTACGTACCCTTCTGGTTTTGCTCTGACTATTCTCCCTTCTGTCAAAACAAGTTGCCATAGTTAGAAAGGTGGTTCCATGCTGGCCCTATAGCCCAGTCTGTAGGAGTTTGCACACACAGAGCAATGTTTGACTAATAGTTCTAATTTATAAACCATCAACAATCCTAAAAACAGATTAGCCAGCAAGGACTTTTTGTGACAAATGCCATGGCACTTTTCCATACCGAACCACATAAAAGGACTCTGGGTCAGAAAAATGCATTCATTTAGGATCAAGTCTAGCAAAAGTCCCACGATTGCCAATGGAACAAGAATAACACCCCTGTTGCCAGACTTTTCCTAGGCAGTGGGTGGCCATGGATAGAGTGCTGTCCCTTCCCCCACCAACATAGTCTGTGTGTTACAAGTTGATTTCTGTTGAAGTCCAGCGGCTCCACAGTCCCAGGGTAGCTGGCTACCAGCCTGTGCTTGCATTCCTGCCTGGACTGCAGGGGCTCTGACAGCAAAGGTAACCGTGATGGTTAACTTCACTCCTGGTATGGCACAGGCCTGGTGGAAAACCCTGACAGCTTTGGAATTGCACGCTGGGGTGCAAGAACAAAGCACACAGGGAATTCTAAACCGCCTGTGCCACCTCGCTGACACCGCTGTGTGCTCAGATCTCAAGATTAAGCAATTTATCTGTGCCAGGATTGAGTCTGAGTTATGCAGCAAGCCAGAGCTCTTGAGAAACACAAGCAGCCAGGTTCCTCTGAGCCAGCGTGGCAATGGGTGCAGCCTCTTCTCTTTGGGCACATACCTGGGGCCAGGTGAGGGAAGCTACTCACAGCTACAGGGAGACCCCAAATGCCCAAATGAACTACCTTGACCTGCAAGGTCATCCCAAAGCAGGTAGAGCAGGGCTGTAAGGACTTGAGAAACACATTGATCCTGTCAAACCAATGAGGGTTTCAGCTGCTTAGAGAAAAGCAGCTATCTATCCTTGGCCTGTCTGGTGCATTCACCAACCTGAATGTGTATTCTACTGATGGGAATGCTGTTTTCCAGCTGAGCAGAGCTTTCTCACCAAGAAGACATTTTTAGGGGGGAAAAAACAAAGTGCAAAACAACTGAATAATTGAAATAGAAACATAATTTTGGAAGATGATGAAAGAAAATGGGAATGGACCAGAGGGATAAAATATTATATTTGCCAGTTGCAATATTTATTTCCTCTAGTTACAGAACTCTGTGATGGGTGGATGAAGGTAAATGAGACTTGTTTATAGTAGATTTATGTAAATACAGGAGAGCTTTTCCAGGACCTACATATATCCACCAAATATGAAAAATAAATTATTACAGTAAAAATGTCAGAAGCTTCCCTGAGATCAGCAAGAAAAATTCCTTGATTCTTCAAACCCAGCTACACAGCCAGTCTCATGTGCTACTACCCTTACCCACATCCACAAAGGCATGAGATGAGCTTAGCAGCATACCCTGAATATCAACACCTCTGGATGTTTTACATTAAAGGGGAAATTGAAGGCCCTCTCTCGTGCCAACTTCTGTCTTTTATGTGCATATTCATAAAATACATGTTGCAGTTCAGTGGTTGACTTTTCAGTCAAGCTAGTTCAGATTTTTGCTGAAAGGGCTGGTCCCACCTGTCCCTTCCTGTGTTTGCTGTCTAGTGCCAGCACCAGCATTTGTGTCTGTAGAAAACACACTTCCCCAAATACAGGGTACAGGCAACAGAGAACTGAGCCGGGTGAAAGCTACATCTCTGCATAGCTGTATCTCGTAAACCAGTATCTAAATTTCTTCACTGGTACCAGCCTTTTCATGAGTGCACTGAGTAAAAAAAATAACTTTTGTTTAGGTAAGTCCAGCTCTGAGTTACTGGGTAAATCCTGTGGGCAGTAAAGACCATATCTGACATGTATTGATGCTGTGCACAGATGGGGTGCCCAAAAGAAGCCAAAAGCAATGGTGAATTCCCCCAGTTCTCAGCTATTGCTGGTGTTTTGTTCTTCCAGTGTGTAAGGGATATCCTGGGCTGGGCTCAGGCATGGCAGTACTGTAGGTGTGTGGTGTCAGTTGTGCTCTGCTGACACTTAGGTCACATTTGCTGCAGGCTCCTGAGAGAAGGGGGAGGAGGAGAGAAAGGAAAAAAGCCCATGAGCAGAAGCTGCAGGGGCTCACAAGAAAGGACCCTCTGCAAAGTTCTGTGTCCCAGATCTGATGCCTGACTCACAAAGCTTCACAAAATCCCTTGATACTCCTTCCTGCTGAGCTGAGCTGTCTTCCCTACTTACCTTTGATCATAAGTAGTGCATTAACTTATATATTGCAGTTTTCTGGGTTTGTGTCTTGCTCATACAAGAATCTATATATGTGGGCTAGACTCACATGTGCTCTCACATTCCTTCCAGAAGAATGTAGAAAAATCAGAATGTAGCCAGAAGTCTCCATCTAGTTAGATTTTTCTTTTCTTTAGCACTATCTAGGAGTTGCTACATGTAGGGTATTGTAGGGCAAAGTTTATAACACTGCATTTAACTGCACCTTTCACACAGCTCGTAAACCAGATTTCCAATAGCTGTAATTTTGAATTTCTCTCCTTGGATGCAGTGGAAAATGTGACTTCCATGCTTTTCTGCATGTTTACAGCATCATAAATAACACGCAGATCTGAAGTGTTTTAAGTACATCAATATGCTGTTTTAAACAAAGTAGTGAAAATATGTAGCATGTAGTGTCTAGTTGGTTTTATTTCTTTCAAGGCTAAGATTCCTCCTGCCTGCATAATTTTTACCTTTGCATGGTTCAAGACTTCTTTATGTGCTGCACCTCAAAGCAAATGGAATTCAAAGTCAAATGAAACTTGGGAGAAGAAAGCAAGTGTGCAAAAAGGCTGTGTGTTATTGCTACTGATTTTAGTTTTTAGAATTTATAGAGTTTTGATAGACTTTTCACCAAAATTTCAGTCTGTGATAGGTTTAATATCCAAAATCTTACGAAATCTTTTGACAAAACAGTCCATGAGTTGATATTTGACACGATAATAACTTTCAATGAACCAAGAAGTCTTTCTGTTGGCAGAATTTCTTGATTATAATCAGTTTCCATAACTGCAGCAGTTACACATTATATGTTTATTGCACCAATCCAACACTTTTATAAAATGAATCATTGCTAAAAAAACCTGCTTCCTATTTAGGATTATATTAGTATTGTGTATTATATAAATAACTGATAAGTATATAAACCTGGTTGTTAAATTTAGCTACTGATCTGATAGAAACATTTTAAGCAATTTTTTGTCTTTTAGGGATTAAAATCTGGATGTATTTTCTCTAAAGGAATGGCAGTGCTCAAGCATGGATTTCTAAGCATTTCCAACCCTCTCCATATGCAAAGAGGACTTTGGGTTTTTTTTTGGTGATAAGTGTCACTCATAGAAATGGAAAGCCTTGAATGTATTAAAAGATGGTGTGGTCTCTTGGTCAAAAAATGCAACTGATGTTCTTGAACGTTCTGCTTCACTGCACCCCTCACACACCACACATGGAACCAGTAAAGGAGCACTGTTTCTTCCTTGAAATGGGCCATGCTGTTTCATTTGAAACAACATGTGTTTCTGCTGGGTGTTCTGTGGTTCTGTCTCAACAACATTACTCAGAGCTCAAATACAGCAGGTATCAGCCAAGGAACTCTCAAGTATCAGAGGGATGAATAAATCATATTTTCAAGAAACACCCATCCCTTTCAAATAGATACACAGCTATACATCTGAGACATAACTTGCTTGAAAGAAATATTTTTGTCTCACTCTTCCAAAATTCGAAAATTTGCCAAAGGACTTCCAGTAACAACTTAAATGAAAATCTCAGGAGAGGGATTGAGACCGCAATACTACTGGGGACTATAAAAACCAATCCCTTTCCTCGTGTCTGTTCCACTGGTGACCTCTAGTGCCCAAGGATAAGAACAGGTATTCAAAGTTTCTCCAGAGCACTGCTTTGGGAGAGCGGGCAATAAAACAGTGACCTTTTTTTTCAGTGTTAAAAATTCTGACCTGGGCTTTCAGTTCATGGTATTTTAAGTGCAAAATAATAATATGTAAACTTAGTGTATTAGGGGAAACAAAATATTTATGCTGATTATAATACTAGAAAGCTTCTTATTTGTAAATAAATAACTTCTATTATTTGTAAAAATGGTTATTGTGCAAGATTATTCACATTTGGACCATCTGTTTCAGGCATTTGTCTTTTCTTCAGGCTGTGAAAAGGAACTAAACCTATATTGGAAGTGTTGTGCTTCAGCCAGCACATACTACTGAGCAGAGGACCTTCAAGCATAAGGCCTAAATAGGTAACATTATCAACTAACTGGAATTTAGCTGAGAAAATGGGATGCCTAGGTACCCACTCAAAGACCACAATGGTTCAGATCTTGATTTTTTTAGTTATTATGGTATTTCTTTTAATGTAGCACACTCTGACATGAGACTAGGCTGTTTTCTATGGGAAGGCGTACATTTAGGAAAATGTATCTTGGATATTTCCTTCACAGCAATATTGTTGAATGGGGATTGAAGAGAAAAGCAGCTTTGAACTTCACTGCTCTCATGTCAGCTATGGAAGTGATGGGCAGTTACAAAGGCCCAGGTATTCCATGTTTCTTGGGCAGAATGCTTTGGTAGATCTGACTTCCATGAAGTCCATCTCTGCCTGTGACTCGGTCTTTAGGTAATGAGAACTAATGTTAACTCAGTCATGTGCAAATAGCAGATAGCTCATGTTTAACAGTGTTAACAGGAGTAGATTAAACTGCTCTGAGAGAAGCACGCTAGAGAGAAGTGCTAGAAAATTGTGTATGAAGGAGCTAATAACTGAATGCATGCTCTAACACTTTGCAGATATATATTTTAATAGAAGCAAGATAAAGCACAGCAGTCATGCTTACAGCAAGGCTGGAATCTCAGATCTCTCCTTCCAAGACTGTCCCCTAACCAATAACAGGAATCACAGAACCACAGAATGTGCTGAGTTGGAAGGGACCATCAAGTCCAACTCCTGGCCCTGCACAGAACACCCCAAGAGTCACACCATGGGCCTGAGAGCATTGTCCAAATGCTTCTTGAACTCAGTCAGGCTTGGTGCTGTGACCACTTCCCTGGGGAGCCTGTTCCAGTGCCCAAAAACCTTCTGGGGAAAGAACCTTTTCCTAATGTCCACCTTCAACTTCCCCTGAGGAGTTTTGCTCTCACATTCTGCCCACCACTCCTGAGTATTTTGCTGCACTGTAATTGAGTTTTAAAAGACTCCCAGTAGTCTCCCAGCAGTGGTAAAGGACATTGGGAATGTGAACTTGAGCCACTCTGGCAGTCACACTTGCACAGCCTTGCTCAGACCAAGGCCTCTTCGTAGCTACACTCCCCAGACTCACAGAGACAGGTTCCCTCAGCACCCCCAGGTTTCCCATAGCAGAGTGTCAGATCCTTAAATTGCTTTAAGGATCACATCTGGATCCTTAAAGCACTTTAATCGTGGTGCAACAACAAAATAACAGCTCAAGCTGGCACCTCCAAGGAGGGACCCTACACAAAGGAATCCCTGGGCTTTTATATTCCCCAGTATTCATCATATTGATGAAGGAATTGTATCTCTGAGTGCTCTGAAATGTAATCTCTTACAGGAAAGATGGGCAGTTGTCCTCTTTTCTGATTGTGTTGTAAAACAGAAGGATGCTGCAATGGATTCTAAATTGGATAAATGGATTCTAAAGTCCTGGATGAATGAAGGCATTATCCTGCAGCTCTGTGCCAGGAGTCTGTGTCACAGGGAGCTCAGCATTGTAGTGCTGTTGCTGTTGCAGAACAAACCTTTGCTGTGATGTGATGGCACACAGCTCAGCCTGCAGGCTCTGTAGGTTGTCACTCTGACTGCCTTCCTCTCACTCATCACTGCAAGGACATCTTCTGCAGAGTTCTGATGTTTCCTCCAGAGATCAAATGCCTGAAGCCCTTTGCTGTTTCAGTTGTTTATTGGGTCTGTCCTGAGAGGGCTAATGGCCTAGGAAGAATTCAGCCTTGTAGTTATTGAACATCTCCTGAGTAAAAGCATGTGTATGGATGTGTAAGAGACAGAAGAGAGTGTGGGAATGGGAAAGAGAGGAGGTGTGTACAGAAGCTGGTCTTCCCTGTAATATAAACCATGACAAATCCTCTTACACATAGAGAGATGTGAGTGCAATCTTAAAATCTGTGTGTTGGGTGGCAAAGCCGATTACATGACTTCATTCCTGATGTCATTTGATGGCTGTGGGCAGTGAGCACAAGCCCCCTAGCTGCAACCTTGTAAGATTTCTGCAGCTTATATGAGAACTTGACAGTAAATTGCAGTAGCTGACTGCATACAAAGTACAGCAATGCTTCAGAATGGGGAGAATTTTTGTATTTTAATAAAGGCATGGGAAACAGCTGACATCTTAATTCAAACATGAGCAGAATACTCTTAAGGTAAACAATTTTACCCTGTTATCACATTGGCTGTCCAGCAGCAGTCCTCTGGCCAGGATCTGTGAGGTGTTAATGATCCAAAGTGCCTGAGCAATGCAAGCAGCATTGGTACTCGGGTAGTGAAAGTGTAGTGCTGGTGTTTAAAAGAAAGCCAAAGCACTGCTCTGTTGGAGGCATCACTGCTTAAGCACCTAGAGGCTCTGAGTACCTTTCTGACAACAGCAGCCTGTTCAAAGGATTCAGAGGAGGTATTTCCTGCCTTTAAGATTGTTTTTGTGGCTGAATCATCCATAGTTTGAGCCAGAAAGAGAGTAAAAATCATAAGATGACTCATTATGAGTGTAAGATCTACTAGTTCTAGAACCTTTATATGTTTTCAGCTGGAATCTGATTTTCTTTCAAGTGCAGTTTGACAAAAGAAAAAAACAAGTAAAAAAGAACAACTTCAGATGGCATAGAAAATGGGTCACTCAACATTTTCAACTAGCATAAAAACTGTTTCTAAGTATGTTCAAACTATATTTACTTCTATTAAAATGTATAACTATCCTCCTACTTGACCAGAATGTTGGAGGTATTCAGTTACAATTAGCAAGGTAAGATAAACATTTCAGATAAATTTTCCTGCTTTAAATTTTTAATCATAATTAACATTTGTAGTTTAAATCAGGGTATAGTTCCTGCTCTCCTCCCCTATGGCTCAGAGCAATACAGACCCAGTATTGCACCCCAAGCCTCCGAGCACAGGGGTGAGCACACATGAGCAGAACCCTTTCAGGGGGTCTCTGTCCTGTTTTATTCATCTGAATAATAAGGGTACCAAATAATTTGAAACAACAACTTTCAGGCTATCAGGAACTATGTAGACTTGCTAAACCTTGGTTTTATTATTCTATTCCATTGATACAATTGGAAGAAAAAAAAAGGTACACCCCTCCAATTGTGAATAGGTTAAATTTAAGAATCTTGCACCCATCAGAAAAATGAAATGCTTTACTCTCTAAACATTTCTACTAAACATCTGGGAAATCTTAGCTTAAAAACAGTGCAGCAGGCACAATGGAAAATCCTTGAGAGTGATGACAGCTCTGATTTCACATGTATTTATAATCCTGCACTTCGTTTATTTTCTTGGGATTTCTGAATTTGACAGAGACAGATATCTGAAAATAACTGACATGCTAGCTGTCAGCCTGTCCTTAAAATGTGTGGTCAATAGATCAAGGGAACTAAAACACAGGGGGCACAATGTTATTCTCTGTTACAAAATGTAGAGAGGATGAAGCATTTTATAGTTCTTGAGTGAAATGCTCATACGGGAAAAAATAAATAGCTGACAGTCTCTCACTTCAGCAACTTGTATGTGGTGCTGAAGGCAAACTACTACCTGCAGTCTGTGGAGGAAGGACTTTGCCACTGTAGCACAAACACAGGAGCACAAAAATGAGAGCTGTTGCTACAGAGGGCAAACTTTCACCTGGTTTGGCCTGAAACCAGGTCTGTGAAAGGTCCTTCCTCAATACATGGGATCATTTTGTGCAGTAACTTTGAGATAATTCAATTCAACGTGCAGCTCAATCTCCTTTGCTCCTGTAGGCATTAGGGGTAATCCATAGTTTTGGCAAGTAGGAAAAGCAGGAGAGACCTAAATGAAACTAAAGCTGCTTGAGACAGGAGTTTTGTGTTATACAAACTGCATATATATGTCTGCAGTTCCCAGTATAAAGAGGACAGTTTCTTCAAATTAAACAACATCCCATACAGGCTGCTGTGGCAATGAGTTAACATAAAAGGCACCCACATTACTTTTAATTCAAAAGGCAAAGATAATAAGATTAATTTTTAAATTCTCCAAATATGAGGTGGAAGACAGCAGTGATTGCTTGCTGTCCACAATACTGAAACTTCTTGTGTGGTGTCAGTAGTTCTGCCAAGACAAGCAGGGAGAGGAATGAATTACTTACCTCCACTTCCTATATCTGCTAGGCGCTGCAAAAATTTCGGAGAGAGAACCTACCAGTGAGTGGCTGCAGATCAGACTAGACAAAATTTCTTCCACATGTTACAGCCACACTGCTCATTAACCACAGAGATCCATGAAATCTGCCCTGTTAAGTTATCTCAGTTGTGGGTGATGGCTTTGTGTAACAAGAGCCGTGCACAAAAGGCAACTAGGGCTGGGAAAACCTGCCAGAGAGGGATCCTGGCAGCTCGTTCTTCAGAGGGATAAGCCCTGCTTTTCCAAGGAAAATTCAGCAGGGGTATTCCTGGAGCACCTCCTTGCCTAGAAATAGAGCTGTAAGTGTGGGTGTGCATTTATATATGTATGAGGACCAAAAAACAAATGGTAGGCTGCAGTGTGTATGACTGAAGCTGCAGGAGCAATGATTTTGAGTCCCCTTAGAGTAAATGTCTTGTTACAAAGACCTTTTGGCTTAGGAGATACGTCACTTACTATTTCATAAGTAAATGGAATCTGTCTTGCAAGGAGATAATGAAACATAATAGAGTTTTAATGTAGTGTTTATTATTAATCATTAATTAATCAGTCATAGTTCTCTGTTCATACCACAACTCCCAACCACATACAATAGTGTGTGTGACCATCACGTCCCACTCCTAAAAGGAAGGGACCACCCAACATTCCCAGACGTCAGTGGTGGAAAATGAACAAATTTCAGAGGGTCTGAAAAAACTTATCAAGTATTTTTAGTACATTTGCTGTCACTGCAGCAACCCTGAGGTGCCTCTATTTGGATGTGGGAGGACAAGAATAGGACTGCAAATGAGAATATGGAGTTGAGAGAGATTGTCAAGGGGTTACAGATATTTGGGCAATTTCCCTGGGGAGAATCAGGCTGACAAAATCCTTCTGAATTTTGCAGTTTCAGCAAACCTGTTTATAGGTGTCTTTCTAAATTTTCTCTTCTACTTCCACTTTTTCTTTTTTTTTTTTTTAATAAAACACTATTGTTTGTTGTACAGTGCACCTATTGCTGTTGTGGCACTTTGTAAAATTAGAAGACTGGATTCACTCTGGCATTCTTGCTAGCAATGGCAATGACAGCAGATTTCAGAAATGCAGAATATGGCAACCAGGGCAAGGAATTCCAGAGTATTCTATTGAGAATATGGGCTCCTCATACTTGTCTCTTGTATGAATACTTTTTCTGTGTACACAGGAGATTCGTGATGATATTAATTTCTTACTCCAGTGAAGATGTTTGTAAGAAGGCAGAGAAAAAACATAATTGTTACTGGAGATAGTCTTCAAACAAGTCTGAGATGAAAATGTCTCTTACACAAGCAGTGTTTGGGAGAAAGCCTTTGAAAGAAAAAGGATACATAATTAAAGTGGTTTCTTATGCTGGTTAGCAATGGACTTGGAAGGCAGAAAACATTGTACCAGCATTTCTCACTGCAAAAGTCTGCTGTAGCCTGATAAATGTTCTGAATAAAAGATAAGGGTGTGCACTGAAAAAAAGCTGTTAATTACACATGGCTGCAAGCATTATGTTGTCCTGTGGAATGGAGATATTTTTCCAGATGCTTGTTATTCCTGCTTGCTTGTCACTCCTGAAAGTCCAGCTGGTACCTTTTCATGGGTCCAGGGGAGCACGAGTGCTCCCTGTTGCACTGCTGAATATCTCAAAAGAAATCATCTCAGCAGAGAAAGAGGGTGAAATTTTGACAGCAGGATGATAGTTTGCCAAGCAAATTCTGTTTTCTTGACAAATTTATTTATTTAAAATTCAAATTATCAGTAGTTAGCTCAGCATATTCTATGGTATACCCTCTGATGAAGTTCATACCTCTGTCAACCCATCTGGAGCACTGACCATCAATTTTGAGATGGACTTGGGAAGCAGCTATGGAAGGCATAATATCATTTCTTTAAACCATCCTAAATATCTAGGTATGTGAATAGTCATTACACTTCACAGGCTGGCACTGCTTTTGCTTTCAATACTTAATTTTATGGTGCACTAAATATTTGTGAACGTATCATGATCTGTGATCAGTGCCAAAGAAAATGAGTGGCTTTTGTGGTCAACGGGCATTTCACTTCCATGTGTCCAGGCTTTTCCACCTGGATGCTTTTTCCATACTTACCAAGAGCTTTGAGATCTACACAGTCTCTTTGCATGTGTGACATACAAGAATACCCTCATCAAAACTGGAGTGTTTTGGGAAATGAGCAGTTCAGAACTTGTCATACATATGAACAGGACTTGCTGTTCACCTGTTGGTCTCGTAATTTCTGTGCTCGCTGCACACTTGGTGAAGTGGGAAAATTCTTTTCAGCAGATCCAAAACTGCTGGAGTCACAGATCCCATTTGGCATCCCAGCCCTTAAAACAGCTGTTTCAGGAGCCAGTCTGATTCAGCCAATAGGCAGCACAGCAGAATGATAAGCACAGCAGGGGCAGGCTTTTGAGGTCTGTGGCTTTTGGCGGCACTCCTTTGCTGTGGGGACAGTGACCCAGGGATTTTTCCCTGGTGCTTTTGCCCTCTTGAAGGCACAAAAAGAGAAAATGAAGATGTTTAAGACAATACCTGTGTTCATTCTGTTGTTTACAGGTGAGTGAACATTTCTTTATAATTTTTCTTCAGCTAATACTTTCTCTTTAATAGTTGCAATTACTTTTTGAAAATATCCCTAGGTACATTCTAAATGTTAATTCATATGGCTAGATCTATAAGTACAATAATTGAAAGTGTTTTGTCTGTTTATTATTATATTGTACCACAGGAATGATTACTTTAGTTATATTTCTAACAGGAAATTAAGCTTAATCAATAAGCTAATGCTTAAAAAGCACACAATTATTTTGCCATGTAATATAGGCACTCCTAATAATAAAACCTCAAAAATAATTTAGGTTGTATTTCAAAGAAATCCTCTGCAGGTACAGAAAAAGACAAGTGTCAGTATAAAAGGTAAGACTTGTTGCAACATTAGTCATCTTAGACTCAATAATGAATGACAAAAATAAATGTTAATATCAGTTATGATCAATATTCTAACAATCAACAATAAAACTAGAGAAATTACAACACCTACAGCTCATCCCTTTTTACTTGTCTGCACTACTGGTTACAGGTACAGTGGCAATATCTCAGTGATGCCGCAAGAAAACAAAAAAATTAATTTATTTCAGGCCTTTTAACAATAAGCACCAGGCTTTCCCACCTGCCTCACAAAGACTTTGTAAATTTACTGAGTAGAAGTGAGAATGGCTGGGATCTTCCTCTGCAAGTTTCATGAACTCCCCAACTGCACCATTTGCACTACTCAGGACCCCTTGTATCAGTTCTGTCTAATGAAAATGTTTTTGTTTGATACTCAGAATTTGTGACTGAATGTTGTATTAGAGAGACCTTACATCATTTGAGTATAATACTAGACAGTAATGAAAGAGATTTATGTTTCTCTGTAGGAATTTGTGACTATTAGTGTCACAAATAGATCACACCAGAATACTGTTTCCTTGTGAGAAAGAAAAAGAATAGGCTCAGTCTGGTGCAAAGACTTTCTTCTTTACACCTCGAAAGGCAGAAATAGAGGGAGAATTTAAGAAAGTGCAAAGAGGTGGAGGGGGTTGGCTAATGAACTTTCTTATCATGAGGGCACACGTGTTCTGAAATAACCCTGGCTGAGAATTTCTGTCCCTCTTCTAAGGAGTCCATGGAAATACATACATCACCCCTCTCTACTGAGCTGTGCCCTCTTGGCAGAGTCCTGGGAAAGCTTCAAAGTGACAAAGCAAGTTTCTCTCCTAAGCTGGAGTAAATTCAATGCATTGCTAACAGGTGCTGCGCGTTCTCAGAGAGGGGCAACATCCGCCCATTAGTACTGCTGGGGGCACAGCTTTGCTCTCTTGCAGAGGAGCTGTGGATGGATGTTATGTCTGGAGGGGATGCTATCCTTCTAGGAAGGACTTTGTACATAGCAAATCTCAGGGGAGACCAGAATTAAATAAGAGGTTTGATGATGCTGATTTTTTTTAAACTTGTGCACCCAAGAATCTCACAGGGCAGAGCTTTGCCCCCCTGTGATGTTTCAGAGTCCATGTGGAATCTCCTGGAACTTCTGCTTCAATAGGAGCGGTTTTGCTTTTTGGTTTGTTTTTTATGTCATAACTGTGGCTGTGAAAAGCATTTCCTTAATGCTCCAATAACTTATAAAAGGGTATAGTTTTCCTCTCTTCCTGTCACTAACAAAAAGTTCAGGAAAAGTATCTTTCACCCCTCCCCAATTCTTTTTCATTAATTTGCAATTGAATGGGTGAATAATGTGAAAGAAGGGATGTTAATTGAATTTGTTAATTAATGCAAGCAAATGAGTGTCATCATCTCCATCAATGTGGTTGCTTCCCATTTGAGAAGCATAAAGGGAAAGAGGAAAAGTGAGAACAAGGATGAGCATATCAATAAACATCCCAGGTGGGCTGAGCTGCTGTATCCTATCAACCCACATCAAAGCAAATGAAAATGGGTTTGGTAATTTTCACAGAGTGCCCAAATCTAGTAAAGGCTCTGCTACTGTTCCCTTATGGATTTTAATTTTTTACTCCAGAGCAAGGAAATAATAGCTGAAAAGAATATCTGTGATTTGTTTGTTTGGTTGGGTTTTTTTTAAGCTGAGTAAATGGCAGTGAGGGGGGTTTTTCTAAGCTTTTTTTGAGAAATGTCTTAACAATTTCAACTGAAATGTTCACGCAAAATAAAGGGAGGGAGAGGGAAACATTCCAAATGTAAAACAGCAAGCAAGATTGTCCAAGTTACAAGCATTTGAATCTTATAACTGAAATTATCAAACAACCTTATTAATAAAGGATATTACATACTTCAGCAATAATTTATTGAAATTTTTTAATTTTAGGATATCTTTGTAACGCTCAGGAGGAAGACACAACATTGGATGCTTCACCCATTAAGGAATTTGCTACAACAGGTTACTACACTGTGGGTACTACACCAGACCCACAGCAGAGTGATCATGATCCAGGTCTGTTTTTTAAGTTGTTGCTTCCTTCAAATCCTGAGTCAGTTCTTCCTTCAGGTGTGCCCATCTGAGTCTTGGGAATATATTGTTCCACTTTTGTGCTGTTGTTTTCCAGCCAATGACTGTCCTTAGAAAAATTGTGAGCACAAACCAATTTAAAAGCAATATAACCCTGTGATTGATTTAAACAGGTTTCCACCTGTTTCTACTGAGGTGGAAGCTGAAGCACAAAGAATATTTCAGACATCTCAAATAACACAGCCTAAATAATTGTCTGTCAAAAGGCAGGAAATGTATCATTTAATATAAAATGTTCTGCTTCTTATACTGAGGTAGGAAAGCCAGCTTTAGCTTCATTGCACGTGGCTGTGCAGTTATCTCAAATTTCTAATTTTTATTATTTTCCTTTTGGCAGAAATAAGTCTACCAACTCCAGAAGGTAAGTTGACAACTTCAACATATTGTCCTTTTGTTACATATTTTTTCTTTACCTAAGTTTTGAATTTTTAACTTCTTTTACTGCAGTTGGTTATGGAATACAAAAGCTATGTATGGACTTGTCATTAGCCTGAAAAACTCTGTTTTCATGTAATAGTGTTTAAGACACTCCTTAATGGCAAGTCATAGTATTTCTCTGCTGATTTAAGTAATGACTATTCATTACACATGGCTGTGCAGTTTTCTCAAATTTCTAATTTTTATTATTTTCCTTTTGGCAGGAAGAAGTCTGCCAACTCTAGTAGGTAAGTTGACAATTTCAACATATTGTACTTTTGCTTAAATATTTCTTTCTTTACTTAAGTTTTTTATTTTTAACTTCTTTTACTCCGGTTGGTTATAGAATACAAAAGCTTGTATTTGTCATTAGCCTGAAAAACTCTGTTTTCATGTAATAGTATTTAAGACACTCCTTAATGACAAGTCATGGTATTTCTCTGCTGATTTGAGTAATGATAGTATCAGTCAACCAGACTAAACCAGAATAATTTGCTTTCCTATTACTATTACTTTGGGCCTTTTTCTTTTAATAAAATCCATAACACAAATATTAATTTTTGATCAGCAGTAACTTGCTCACAAAAAAAAAAAAATTTAAAAATTTGGAGCTTAATTATTTGGAGATTAATTATAGCACATATTTGCACTGCCAAAAAAATACTGTAATGATCTCTGACATGATTGGCTTATTTCTGTACAAACCCAGATCTTAATGAGATTTTTGTTTGTAGGAAAAATCAAGACCTATATTTTATTGCCCCATATAACTATTTTATGCTGCATAATTACCCACCACAAATGTAGGTATTAATGTTTTCCTTGTCTTAATGGCTTAGAGTCATGGTTACCTTTCTTTTTGCTCTTCTAGTGGCAGGAGTCAGCATTGCCCTTGTGTTGCTTTGTATTCTTATAGTTGCTATTTTTTGGTATGCATGGAAAAAATCACAAGTAAGTCCAATTTTTTTCTTTGGGTATTTGTCACTGTGTGTATAATATGTATATATTATAGAACATGAAATTTCAGCTTTCCACTTGTCACTCGGGTTTCTGATGTTCATTGGCACTGTATTGTATCTCCACTGGGAAGGGTTTTTTGTCACCAATGGATGGCATTCTTAAAATTAGGCAACTTATAATCAAAAATTAATTTACCTCAGCTGACCTCTCTTCCTGGATAGGACCTGCTCACATTTTTGTAGGAATGGTTTCTGGTCTGCAGGTTTTTTTCATCGAAGGTCCTGCATCAGCAATGATAATTGAAGTGTTCAAGTGAATTTTACCTGTCTGAATTATTTTAGATCCTATAATTACTTATTATCATTTATGCTATAATAACTTATCACAGACAGTTTTATCTGTGATGAGTTAATATTGATAAAAATTAAAATACTAGGTAACTTATAATAAGAATAAATGCAGTAACGCTATAGAAATGGATATGCTAAAATAGTCTGTTACTGAAACAATTTAATAATAAGGAAAAACATGAGGAGAACTAGTATTATATTGACATTACTGGTTTTCCATCTGTGCAGCTCAGTGATGACGATGCACTTGTCTTTCTTTCCCAGGAAGGTTCAATTGAGCTCAATCCCATCCCCTACGGTGAGGCTGGAGTGTCCCTACGGAGCCTTTCGGTGCCTGAGAACCAGCAGGAGTGGCCTTTTGAGAGAGCAGTGCAGTGACAGCAGGGGAGCTGCTGCTGCACCACCCCCTGGCAGGAAAGGAAGGCCCTCTCCATTGTACATACTTGAACAGCACTCTCAAAAGTGAAAAAAGTTACATTCTTGAAGTTATAAATGTCCTGGTTAGGGAAAATGCCACACTTAGACTATTTTCTAATAAATTAAACCTGCACAGGAACATGACCACTGTTGAGATTAGCTGGAATGGCCACTGTTTGTGCTTGTATACCTATGAATTTCCTCTTGGAAATGGCTCCTGGAAGGTTTTAGCTTCCAAAGTCTGGCTTGGGCCACAACTAGTTTACCAGCATAAACAGTGCTATTCCAGAGCCTGGGAGTTTCCTAGGCATTGTTTCCTTTGCTAGTCTAGATATTGTTATCATTTACTGTTCATTTTAAATTACACTGTTGATACAGCCACCCACTCCTGGTCAGGGATTATTCAAAGATGACCACTGCAAACCTTTGCTTGCTCATTGTGCTACTCAGTGGAAGAAGTAGTGGAAATGTGACAGTAACATCCAGTAAAATTCAGGGGTTTGGGCTTAACTGATTCTTAAATTAAAAATCAATTTAATAATAATCAAGAGTCATTCTTCCACTGGTTCTTCCCCTGACTGAATGGCACTAATGTGTGCCAGGTCCCTTCAGCAGCCAGTGAGTGCTGTGGGGCTCTGGCTGAGCAGGAGCTGGGTAATGTGGGGCCCAAAGGCTGCCCTGCTGTAACTTGGTACAGGCAAGAGGAGCAGAGAGGCAAGGGTTGTCTGAGATGGCTCCCTCAGAATATTCCTGTGTGAGCTTTGGCAAGTGACCCTTGTTCCTGAGACTGAGCTCCTGGTCTGGAGTGCAAGGCCAGTAGTATGTCCTTAGCTTATTTTTATCTCTGAAGATAAATATATTTGAAAGCATGCAGTATGTGAACCCTACAGCAATGAAGGTACCCTAGAACTCTAAATTGGCAGGAAGGCACAGATTCTGTTTTTATGTAAATCATCTCAAACCAGCATTAATTTACCCAGTAATAGAGAATGTCAGCTTTCAAATTCAGGTGCCAGCTGACATTTTCTACAAATAAAGGCAATTTCTTCATTAAACTCAAGAGATTTTCAGGTGACTTCTGTGAAATAAAATGCAAAGGAATATTTGAAAGCTCATCCCTTTTTCCATCATCCATAGATGACAATATCTTTTTCATTTCTGTTCATTTACTCTAAGAATGTGGTAATTGTATTAATTTTATATTTTGCAATATTATTTAGGATGGGAGAGTTTGCTAAATCTGCTTGTATGGTATATTTTTTTAATGTGCATCTTCTGTTTTTATTTCACTTTATAGAAATTTTGTAACTGCTTAAATGCTTTTTTAGATATTAGATTAAGAGTACCCTGGGCAACAAACATCATTAGTTGAATACAGAGGAAATAAGAATAACAAATATTTGTGAGGAATAATTCATATAAACAATGTTTACAGTGCTTTTTAACTGAAGTTTCCAAGCCTCTTTGTGAATAACTTTGCTTTTAAAAACACTTTCAGAGTGGTTGTATTTTTTTTCTGAGCTTTTACAGAACTTGTGTGCTAGAAAATATATTTAATATTTGTTATTTGGTGTTCATGTTGGTTATTGCACTGTTGAAGAGTGCTGAAAAAATGTTCCTCTACCTTGGGTGGCCAGTGCCAAAGAAGTGGGTGCTGAGTACTTCGGAGATAAACTACTTGTGGGCTTGAAATTACTTGTGTCAATGAAGCCTGAGCAGCACCTGTGCTCACAAATTATGGGGTTTTGGCCCACAGCTCTCAGTTCCCTGCACTTCCATGCCTGCCAAGCAGGGGAGCAGCTCCTGGGAATGATGGAGCCATGGAGGAGAGGGCAGTGCCAGCTTTCTGGGAAAGAGGAGAGATGGTATGGCAAAACTTGAGAGACATGTTCTGTGGCTCTGATTTGGAAATGAGACAGGAAATAAATGAAAAGGGAGAGCTCTGTGGAAATCAGGAAAGCCCTGATGAGCAGAAGCTGTGGATGTGGAAGTCAGAGCAGCAGCACATCCTACCTGTGATTGGATTGTCCTTGCCTTGATTGAAAGGTAAGCACATTTTTAGTTTATTCACACTTCTTTTCCAATGTAGGAGAGATGAGTAGGAATTGCCTTGATTTGAAGGAAATGAGTTTTATATAATTTAAAGATGAGTCTTTTCGAGTTCAAGAAGAGAAAAGCAAACTACTCAAAGTGGCATTGGAGCCTTGCCAACTGGGGATTACTTTTAAAAACAGATTACCCAAATTACCCTTATTACCAGCACAGTGTGAAGAAGGTTGCATTGAATAGTCTCTGCAGGTCCCTTCCAGCTCTGAATTTCCAGTTCCCAACAACTACCACAGCTAGATAGTTGTGTTTGTACAGCACCTTGTTTCATTCGTGGATAACTTGCAAAAAGCTGTGCAGCCAGCAGCACTAGGAACAGGTACCATAGCAAAAAAATAAGCATAGGGCAGATGTGGGTGATCTTCCTCAATTTGCATTCAAACCTTTTCAAATTTACTGCCTTTCTAAGCAGTGCAGACTTGACCAGTACAATGTGCTGAAAACATCAGTTACACCACTAAAGATCTCTTCTCCCTCCCTTTAAAAAAATCTTTTAGAGTTGTTCATTGTCCTCCTCATCTTTTTACTATGAGACCAGTGGACAGTTCTCTTTCCTTTTCCCCTGTCATTCATATTACAGAACCTCTAGCACAACTGGTTTGGTCTTCCAAACTAAAAGTGTAACTTATTCTTCATTGATTTCATGTTTAGCACTTCAAAAATGTGAAAGCACATCTGCTTTTAATAACTGGAGGTTAAAAATGGAAGGCTTACTGTACTTTCTGGGGTAATAATGGCAATTTTTACAGTTTCTACAAAATTTTTAGAAGCTGGTGTCTGCACTTATGGTGTTTGAAAGAAAAATGATGCATCTGGCTAAAAAACATGGTCACTATTTTACATAGTCACTGGGATTAGCTTTGTACATCCCTGGATTTATACACATTAGCCATCTTGGTCACAGCAAAAGATTTACTCTTGCTTACCCTAAGGATGAACATAAATTGAAAGGTTCACCAGAAGCTGCATTAACCTATGTCTCATAAACAGAAGAAGAAGAAACAGGAGAAAAATTTTCAGTATGAATAAAGTCAGGCTGTAAAACTTAGACATCTTTAACCTTTAAAACCTTTCTTATGCAAAGTCATCCCTCAGGCCTTTAAAATTTTATTTGTATCCAATTGTTTTTTATTCCTGCTCTGTATATGCTGGAAACAAACCCAGCAGCGACCAGCATGTTTTCCTGCCTATAGAGGTTTAACTTATAAAAGAAACCAGATAGAATATTGTAAAGGGGAAATATGATAGGGGGTGATAACGGGTGTTATTAACAATATGTGTCTTCATTTAGACAAAGAGTAGGTGCAGCCACTGCTGCCAGGCCATTTCACACCACCTCAAATAAGAATGTGAAAGCACCTTGCAGTGAATTGTCAAAACTCGGTAGGACTGCTCTGTTCTTCAGCAGTCCTTGCCAAGGAGCAGAGCATCCAAGAGGCACACAGACCAGCACATGCAATGCCTTTCTGTCTCACAAACCTTCCTGCTAGTGAGCTCTGAGCCAGGCTGAATGGCTGGAAGCAATGGTGCTGGACACAAACTGGATGCTTTCTGTTGACAGCACTTTTGATAGAAAGACATCAGTCCATTGGCAGGGAATTTCCAGCCAGATGATTTCAAAGCACCAAGTTGTGCTGTCAGACACCACTTTAGAATCATGTTTTAATAGTATTCAAACAATTGGCCATGGCTTTCTGTTCCCTCCTGTGTGTGTGCCAAAGCACAGGATGGATGTGTGACAGAGGAGGACATCTGTGCTGTCTGATCTGGGGACTCCAGCCCCCATAAAGAGCGGGAATGGGGTGTATTCCAATGTGTGCCAGTGATAAAGCTTGTGTGAAATGCCCCAGCAGAGATAGGTTCTCCTGTGCCCCTCCCTGGAAACACCCTCTTTTTAACTTCATGCTACTCCCTAACTTCATTTCTTTGGGGTTTGTTTGTTTGCATAAAAAGGATGTTTTGAACAAGAAGCAGCAGAATTTCTTTTGCCATGTTTGTGCCATCAAAAGTACACCAGACAAGAAGTTTTTCCTGCAATTAGTGAGAGATCATCCCGTGTAGCTGTAGTGTAGCCTTAACAGATGGAATGCCTGGGCTGATTTTAATGGAACAATTTTGTGCATATTTCAGGTATACCTGCCTCCATTTAAACAAAATGAAAAAGAAATTTCTGGAGGACTATTTACTGAAAATTTTAATCAGACTAACTCTTATACTTTGTAGCAACCTCCAGCAAAAATTCTGAAAATTTAATAGTACAGACTGGACAGGTAAACATAAAGATGTATAAGCCATGTAGAAAAAATTGTGTTTCACATACTCTGGTTAACATAGTTCTTGAGTATGCAGAATCATTGACTGGTTTTAGATGGAAGGAACCTTGAAGATCATCTATTTCTAACCCCTTGATGGGTAGGGATAACTTTTACTAGGCCAGGCTGTTCACAGTCCATTCCCACCTTGTGCAAACATTTTGTTTTTTCATTAATAAAGACAGCAAAATCAGCTCTGAAACAAAGCAAAGTTCAGCTTCTCCACAGAAGGCAAAAGAATCAGTGCTGTTAGCAGAGAGTAAAAATATTCAGAGGAATCAAACATGTTTAGCTATTGATTGACTGTAACAGGCTTTCAGTAACTACTAAAGAGGCTGTTGTTTTCTAGGGGGAAATAAAACCATTTTTACATTGTTTATTCCATCAGCTTTAATGGTTGGTAAAAATCTGATCTTTGCTCAAGGAGCCCTTCTTCATCTAGCACAGGTTTTGTAACATTCTGCAATGCTGATGTCCATTGCTGTTGTCCAAAGTTGCTCTTGTTAAGCAACTTTGTGACATTTTGAGAAGTTGGCCATGATGCTTTGTGCTTGTGGGGCTCAAGCCCAGACCATGCAGGAGGTTTCAGAAGTGTTGCTGATCACCTCTAAACCAAATTAATTTTTGTTGTAATTGTGAGCCAAATTGTGCAAAATTTTCTCACACCAGTAATTGACAGGAGTCGTCAAAACCAGGCACAGGAGCAATTTACTGACCTTCATTTCACTTGCTCTGTGCTACCGATACTATGCTGCTATTCTCTTCTACCATGCCACTTCTTTATAACTAAAACTCTAGATTCAGATCCCTTTTGTGTTAACAAAGGAATTCCTTTTACAGTTTCATCCAGTTTGGCATATTCTTTCACGGGCTATAATTCCACCAGTGCATGTTATTCTGAGCTTGCTAAGTGCCTTCTGACAGTAAAAAGTTGCTTTGGGATTCTAACAGAACAAATGAGCACAGACCTAGTGCCTGCAAGTTGTGTCAGAAGAGAAGTGCTGTCTGAATAACAGGAGAGGGAAATAATCTGGCATTCTTCAGTCCAGATCTGCAATTTCAGCAGCAGATGGCTCGGATGCTGCAGGGTCTGGGTATATGAATAGGGACATTGTTATTCCTCCCTCAGCCTCATTACACCTAGGCAGTCTGTCTGTGCCCCATTGTCACCTCAGAACAAGCCTTGATCAAGATGTATAATCCTAGCAGTAAATAAATGCATTTTTAATGGGATTACGGTGAGGATGATATTAACAAATCCCAAATTCCGATTTTACTGCAATTAGAAGAATTTATTAATCACCTCTGCATTTTGAATCTTAGCATCCTGAGACATTCTAGTGACTCAGGAGGCTGAAATTTGTTTCCTAAGTATATACTGAATTCCTAGATAGGCCCTGATGATAGAAAAATACTCTGTAATCATCAGAAAGATTCCCATTATAATAATGGCATTGCAAAAAAAAAAAAAAAAAAAGGCAAAAAAGGAAGTATCAACTTCTTGAAAGTGCATAGATTCGGCATTAGAGGGAAGAGGTTACAGAATCATGGAATGTGCTGAGTTAGAAGGGACTCATCAGGATTATTGAGTCCAACTCCTGGCCCTGCACAGCACCATCCCCAGGAATCACACCCTCTGCTCGAGAGCATGGTCCAAATGCTTCTTGAGCTCTGTCAGGCTTGGTGCTTCCCTGGGGAGCCTGTTCCAGTGTCCAGCCACCCTGTGGGTGGAAAACCTTTTCCTGATATCTGTCTGATAGATACCCAGCTTTAATTTAGGAAGAGGACTGAAAGGAAAAAGGGAACATACACAACCAAAATTAGGACATAGCATGTTTAAGGTTTTCGAAGATTAAAGATATATTCCATTCAGGATTTGCATTTGTTTTACCATCAGGAAGGGTCTGGAGCTGGGGGAGGGCAGGGGAAGCTACCTTTCACAAGGTAAGGTAAAATATCTGCTACTTCTAGATTTTATTAAACCCCTCAAGTTTCTGTTTCCAACATATTTGTAATACTTCTGTTTAGGAAGCTGAATACTTTTCTGGGATTTGTAGTGACTGAAATTTTTAAGGGTTTGCTTTCAGACAAGTATTTTCAGGAACACTCAGCATGGGTGAAAAGCAACAAATAAGAAAAAGACAAAGACTGAGGGAAGTGTTGCTATGACATAAAAGAGAAGGTGGCCACCACTGCAGTAAAACAGAACTCTGTAGAGTATTTGTGTCTGCTGTATTTGATATGAGCCATCACAGAAAGCTAGTTTCCCCTAGAAACCCTATATGGATTTTTTCCTTTCAGTAAGCTCCTGATCAGCTTGTGCTGGTGGAACTGAGATGAAGAGACTTTGTTCTACACATTTTATACTAACCAAGCAAAAGAGAAATGTTATGCCTTGGTCACAGGCTACTTATTTATCAGGAAAATTAAACCGATTCTAGAAATGTTGGCAGGAAACGCAGTATCTTTGGAAAAGTGGATCTTATTTCACACGTTTTACTAACAGGCATTTTGGTTAGTGCCAATAAAGGCCATGGTTTTTTTCTCCACTGTGCAGGTATTTGCTAGGAAGCCAACTGAGAAAATGAAGCAGGTGTGCATGTGCTCATTACAAATATGACTGGGACCAAAACTGGGTTGTGTTACTGGGGAAAATAGCTGAAAACTTTATTTCAGGTGAAAGTTATTGAGAACACCATAGATGGTTTGGCACCTTTTTATGGCCTACTGGTTCTGCTCCTCAGTTTGTTTCCATACCAATGCCAGCTAAAGCCACCAGTTTCTCTCTGATGATGAATTCATGGCAAACCTGCAGCTTGTGAGCCATGCTGAGCTGTCTGCTCTTCTCTTGTGAGCAGGGTTGTGACATGCACAAAAATCCTGTCTTGTGCTGCAGCTCTCATTTCATGGGCAAAGAAAGGGCATTCACTGAGAGTGCAGGAACTGAGATGGAAGCATGAATGGAGCCTAGTAGGAAGGTCTTGGAAGGAAGTCATGAGCTCAATGACAATATTGTAATCCCTGTGTCTGTTCTTCTGCAAAATATTTGCATTGGATTCAGGGATTCTGATAACTGAACAGGTAATGTCTGATCCCAATCTCCATGGACTTCATTACTGTTACAATTACTGAGTTTTGCCCAGAATGGAGCAATAAACATAACCAGTCAATGAAAAAAAATAAAACTGACATGAGGGAGTTCATCCTTATTCACCAAGGATGAATATATCTATATCTTCCCCTACTAAGGCACTTCATTCTCTGCCCACTGGTGCAAATGGGAGGAGAACATGAGGAAGCAGTCCAGGCTCCTTCCTCCAAGGCACTGTCTGGTGGCAGGATCTGTCTCTCTGAGAATGTATCTCCTTTTCACAGAATCCTCAGCTTCCTGTCTGTAGGATATATTAGGTAGCCTTTAATGACAACTCCAGACTAGTGGAGGCTGGTTCTCAGCGTTTTGCAGCCACATAGGTTGTACCAAATTCAAAGAAACCACAAGTCTGGAGCTCAATGGCAGGTTAGAGGTAGATGTGGCTGGGCTGATTATTAACCAAAGAAAGTGGATATAGGAGCAGCCCTTTGAATAGTAGGGTTAGGTTGGCTTTTACTACAAAAAAGAATTTCATTTGGATTCACAGCTAAAAATGTCACTGTTGTGTGCACTCACTTCAGCTCAGAACGAGCTGTCAGTGGAAAATACGATCTTCTAAAAAAATTCCCTTGTGCTTTCTTGCCACACAGAATCCTGGAACCCTCAGAGGTGGTGCAGAGGCACAGAACAATGAGATTTTTATGTAGTCACACAACGTGCATGACCAAAATGTCTTCTGCATATAAATAATACAGATACAGATGCCCCCTTTGTGAAGATGTAAGAAATAAAGAAGTGCAGTTCTGAAATGCTCCAGCAAAAAGCTGTATTTTCAATTTGGAATGAGACCTGGGAGCATGTGAAGAATAAATGAAATGGAGAGATTAAGCAAGAGTATAAGGCTTTAGTGACAAAGTCAGATACCCAGGGGACAAGAATGAAGCAAGGACAGAGATCAGGGATAGAAATAGTTTACATAAATTGAAGTAATATCTCTAAGAAGTCCAGAAGATTATAAAAGCTAAAATAGCAAAAAAAGTTTTGAAAGATCAGTGACTGGAAGAACAGATGGGGAACTGAGATTTGAGGGCTGAAAGCAGCCAAGATAATAAGCAACCATGAAGTCTCTGAAGTGAGGGAAGACAATTGGAGGTGGTGGCTTGGAAGACTGAAGGCATTGGAAAAAAGGAAGTGGAAAGTAAATGCTGAGATTTAGAGACTGAAATCAAGAAATTCAGTGTTCAGCCTTGTGAAACCAAAGGTGACTACAAACCAAAATCACAACTATTGATTGAGGTGTCAAAAAGTGAGGAAAGACCAGCATGTTTCAGAGTAAAGAGCTTAAGTGTGAGCTGAGTACTGTAGCCAAGGACTGTCCTCATAATGGGAAAAAAACCCCTGCAGCTTGAAGCAATCCTGAACTCAGAGTGTTTTGGCCCAAACATTGATGATGTAAGCATTCTTCTTTTAAAAACACCAGTATTTTGTACCTTCAGCAGCTTTGCAAACACAGCTGTTGGGCACAGGCTTTAATTATATTTAAGTCAGTGTATTGGTACCAGCTTGATGGTTAGAAGATACCTACCAATTATTTTCTTTTTTACTTGAAGACCTTTTAGTTAACAGAGAAGTCCAAATGAACTGATATTTCCAGTTCAGACTGAAATCAGCTCAGTTAAACTGTGTCCTTTCAGGTGTTTGTTCACAAGATAGAATAGAACATCTTGCAGTCTTTGAATGTTACATAATGGGTAAATGGGCAAAGAGGAGTTTTGTCTGAAGGACTGGATGGTTCTAAATATGAGTTGTTTTTCTCCTAGTGATAAAAGCCCTTCCTATGTTAATTCCTACTCAACAGCCCTGCTGTCTGGTTGTATGAACACATATATGAGTTTCAAAAACCAAGTGCAATGCAAGTTAATGATGCACACTATAGCCCTAAGGGAAAGGTTAGTAATAATCTTTTGCTTCTCCTTTACAGGAGAATTCTTGGTGAAACTTTGTATTTGGGGGGTTAATGGGGGAGGGTTTGGTTGCTGTTGGTTTTTTGTGGATTTTATTCACCAGGAGCCAGCTTCTGTTTCATCACTCATTTCTATGGTAACCTAACAAAAATCCCTCCCAATGAAAAAAGCTGAACTCTAGAATGTGCTCAAATTTCAGGAAGCAGTGTCCGAAACAAGTCCAGTATGCATGGGGCTTCAAAGGACTGGAAAATTCTCTAAAAATTGGAAAATTACCTTCTAGTAGAGATTTCAGTTTAACCTGCTGAGAATTCCTTAACAGAAGCACCCAAATAAAAATGGGTTTGAATACTATGACAGTGCATTTCCAGCAGCAATTAAAGCACCATGGTCTCTTCAGATGACAGTCAGGAAAATTAGCATCTCCCTTCAGAAAACCACAGTGAAACCAATGGACAGCCAGAAATTTCAGGGAAATCTAATTTTATACTCCAGTGTATGAAACACAGTGTGATGGCAGTGGTGAGAATGACATCAAGGTGACACAATGCTGAGGAAGAATTCAGAAAAACCTGACTAGATGTTTGGGCAAAACACTCTTTCTTTGTTTTTATTAATTCTTCCCATCAGCCTGCTGTGAATTTCTGTGAAAATTTTCAGAGGTTTTCAGAGATTAAGAAGTATATCTTTTTTGCTTGAAATGGGATACATAAACTATCTCTTTATAAAAAGAAATAAACATCAAAATTATTCCTTGTTTTCTTCTGGGGAAATAGTCTTCCTCTTGCCCCTACCCTCCTGTAACTCTACAATAAGAAACTCTTGTGTCTATTCTACCTCATCTGTGATATCTAATTAATGGAGTGAGAACAAAAAATGAGACTCTATTGTAGGAGGGCTTCTTCCTAGGCATGTAGTCAGATGCCAGTTTCTGCTTCAGTAAAATGAAATAAGTTCTCTCAGTGTTTCCACTGTTGTTCCAGTCAGATACTGGAATTGTTTCCCCTCTTGGTTTTAGAAGGTGTGGTGAGTACAGCAGTTTATTCATAACTGCCCTCCATTTCAGTGTTTGCCCACCAACACTCTGCCTGCAGATGAAGTTTCTCTTATTCCCAAAAGAGCTGTAGGCCTCCTGCTAAGGACCCTGACTCTCTTTTGGGGTGCTTTGACATACAAGTGAAAAACATTAATAACAACTAGATAATACTGGGTTTGTTTATAAGACTCATTTCTCAAAAATAACCCACTTTGTGTGCTCTGAGACAGCATCTCCTGTTCTTCTATACCAGACCATAGCCTTTGACAGTGTTAGACATGATTTCATTATTAACTGATCATTCCCACTTCTGGTCTGGGAAAGGATAGTGGATAATAAGAGTAAACTAACTACATAAAAAAAAGTTTTAAAATCATGGAAAATAATGTCTGAATGTCTTGTGTTTGCTTCATCTTAACCGATTCTTAATTACATTTTATTAATTCGGGTTATTTCACTTTCTGGTGTGCAAAATGTCTTGCTTTCTTCTGCTGCTTCCAGTATTTTAACATCACTGTGAGACTTTTTGGTGGTACATTAGGGTGATGAAAGTACTTGCTGACATGCAAACCCATGCTCTATATGTGCTCTGGAGGCTGTCTGCTTTAGAAGATGCAGTGAGGATGAGACGATGATACATAATTGCAGCTCATTTTTTGGTTGTCAAGTTTTAGTGTCTCCTTTTAAGCCTATTGTTAGAGTTTTGATAGATTTCATTGGAAGATTACAGACTGGTGCAACAGCTTTTTGATCAAAAATTGTCTTTACTTGGTTGGAATGGAATTCACGGCTTAAACAGGCAAAAGAAAAACTCAAATTCCAAGACAAATTCAGAAAATCACGCAATTCTGCAGCTATCACACTTTAAGAGTTTGAAATGATAAAGACCACACAAATAGTTTCATGAAAGATCTTCAAGCAAAGTTTAATTTTTTCCCTTTGGAGAACTGGAATTTCTTCATCTTAATGAAATCCTTGTCCATGGCACTGGTCTTTTTCATTTCCTTCCATAAAACAAAAAAATTACCCCTCTTTTTTTTTTCCAGCTGTAATCTACTCTGCAAATACAAACAAATGCACATGCTTATTGAATCCTACCGAAGTTAAAAACCAATTTTTGAGCTGTTGTAGCATTGGAATCTGAGGTGAATGCAAGAAGGGAGCATTTGCATCCAAGGAGGCTCCTTGCAGCTGTGCTGGAGTTGTCCAGCAAAACAGAGAAAATGATCTTATGTTAATACAAAATATGGAGCCACTCCTTTCAATGTTTGGTTCAATCTGAACTGCTCTCACAGTTGTACAAAATGAAGTTTTTATACATACACCAAAAATTCAGATGGGAGTGTGGAGCAAGTTGGGGTTTTTTCTATCTGACCTCAGTGATTAACAGGTGGACAACATCTGACTTTCGTATATTTTAAAAAATGTAGAAATGTTTAGTCTATTGGTGTAGAGTCTTAAGAAAAAAATCCCCTCATTTTCAAAAAAGGTTTCTGCATGAAATTTTGATGCTTCTGTATATGTGTTGTTTTGGGGTTAGGCAGAGCAATTTAGCTTAGAGCTGCCAATTGAAACATGAAGTGTTTAGCAAAAAATGTGCATCTCTGGTCTGACATGGTTTTCAGAGAAGTGTCTGCAGTTTGTTTTGTCGTGGTATTTAGATACATATTCGACTTCTTTCCTCAGCAAGTCCAATTTTTCTTTCACAGTTAAAACTGGCCTCTGAGTTAACAATATACAGACTGGTCTGGACAAGAAGCACTACAGGTTAATCTGGACTGGAGACAGCTGGATCTGAAGAGATGATCATAGAAATGTGTAGGTAAACCCCCTGATCATGGGTAGGATACATATTTTCATTTGGTGCAAAAAGCTGAATGTTTCTAAATGTTTTATAAATATTTGGGACTTCTGCTGTATTTTGCAAAACTGTTTGTAGAAACTCTCCACAACAGACACACCCAGATCACCAATCCTGTCTGCTGGACCCAGAGCCAGGAATTCTATGCTTTTCCTGCCTGTGCCCTAGTTTCTGATTAGTTTTAACTTTTTTTATTTTCCTTGTAAATCTCCCCAAACCTTTGTATCCTGTGTCTTAACTCATTGGTAATTTAGGACATACCTGCCTCACAAAAAAATCCGGCAAATGCGGTTAATTTTAAGTAGTTTCTTGGTCCTCAGAACTCATGGTTGCAACAACTAACACCCAAGTGTGCCCACTTAGCTTTGCTTAGCCCAGGAGGAAATGCAGCCAGCAGTGTGGCACTGGCTGCAGGGATGTTGCTGGGTCCATCACTGCTGTTCAGCAGGAATCCCTTTGCTCTGCTCTCTCTTTTGGTGTAGAGCTGGAGGCTGCTGGTCCTGCTGAGGGCGAGGGGCTGCTGTGTGGGCAAACACAGAACGCTCCCAGCAGGGCATGGCTGTGGGGAAGGGGGGAGGGCACCCCAGAGCCTGGAGGGGTGCCAGGAAAAGGGATGGGGCAGCTCTGGCTGCCCATCAGCTTCGGGTGGGGCAGCAGTGTGGTGATGTCCCCTGCGGCACAGAGCAGCAAGGCAGGAGTGATGGAATGGGGAAGGAGAAGCCTGCAAATCTTTCATGGAAAAATACCCTGTTCTTTCCAGCTAATGAAGCTCAATGGCTTCCCTTCATTAACTTGGATCATTTGTTTCATCCCATGTGATTTTGAAGATGAAGTGCCATACCTGGACTCTAGCTCAGTAAATCTCAAAGTTATCTCAGTTAGACTCGTGGAACAAAATCATTTCTATATAAAGCAACATTTTATGTGCTAACATGAATATGGAAAGCTGGGGAAGGAAAATATGAGTTCTGATACTTGATCTCCTTGAAATCCTACAACTATAGCTGTGGTGTATTTCAAATAACTGCCTTACTGAGAAAAAAATGTCTTCTATTATTCAAACCCTTGCTACCTGATTTGAATTTATGACTGTCTAAATATCCTGTGTGGCTGAATTACAAGGCATGTGTATATTAAGCCTGGGGACTGTGGGAAGCAAGTAACAGTGATATACAAGGTAAAGAATGATCAAAACCAGGAGCTGATGTGACCAGTGGACTGTAATAGATGTAAGCAGTTTGAGTGCTTGTCATCTGTCCCCATGATCCCTAGTGCTGGCAGCCTGTGGAAAGTGATGCGTGGGAAACTAGTGCAAAGTGCTGATTTATTTTATGCTAATGGGGAGAAGTCCATATTGTTCAAATTAAATCCTAAAGCAGAAACAAATCATCCAGCCAAAGCCCATCCTATGGAGTTTCATTGAAACAGTTAGTGGTCTTTTTCATGACCTCAAAGTAAAAATTAAACAATGTTAGGGGCTGCTGTTTTCAAGTGCTTCTGGCTGCTGAAAGCAGCTGAGATTCTCCTACAGATGGCTATTTAAGTTAAAAGCCAAATGGGGGGATCACAGCAATTAGTGTGCATTGGCTTCTAACTGCACCAGAGTGAATAATGTGGGAGAAGGGAGCCAGGACTCTGCCTCGGCCCATGCTTTTTCCCACCAGAGGCTGAGTACCAGCAGTTCTTCTCAATTAAAAAAAAAAATAGAGAGCGGGGGGAATTTCTTGCTGCTGCTTCACTTGAACAAAATAAAAGAGATTTGGAACAAAATAAAAGAGATTATGCAAAGATGGACTAAAGTGGGAGTGGGAGGAAAGAAAAAAAATATTTCAAAGAGAACAGCCCACTTCAGGGCTCTCCAACTGGATCTGTAGTACAATGTTTCTCCTACTTTTGCCATAAACTGCCTCCCCAGAGGCTCACTGCAGGGTTGTTACTCTCCCAGGCTTTTTTTTTTTAATGTAGCCTGAGGCCTAGAAAAGTGTAATAGGACTTCAGCATTTTTATTTAAAAAGAACTGAAGGGAGAAGTGATTTATCAGCTTGGAGATTTAGAATTCCCTAAGGAAAAACAGAGGGTCAGAAGGCTTATGAATTTTTTTTTTTTTTTTTACTCATTTGTGCAAGAGATACAAAACTATATAATAGCATAACTCCCATTTCACTAAAATTCTTACAAGGTTGTCCTGTACTTTTACCCTCACTTCTGAACTCATTTTTCCAGAAGTTTCTAACTGTCCACTGGAATGGCTTGGAGCAGTGAGATGATGTTGGAAGATTCTGATCAGAGAACTGGTCTCAGATTTCAAGTCAGAAAATGTCTCTGGAGAATGGTGAAGAACAAAACCAGCATTTTTTCCTTCAGGTCTTTTTCTCAGGGTGAATGGAAAACAATGGCAACATGTTTGTGTGTCATGGTCTTTGTTGAAGCAGACACTCGGCTTTTGCCTCTCCCAGATGGAGTGATAGAAATGTGATTGCCTTATGCTCTTTTCTGGCTTGTCATTGCCACCTTGGGACTAGTAATCTGTAAATTAGAATTTATTCTGTTGGTGCTCCCGTGAAAAGGTTTATTGGTGAAAAATTAAAAATGGGGATTGCTTTCTACACTGCTATTATAGCCTCCTTAAAAATGAGGAATGAGGAGCCCACAGCTAATAAATCCAGAAGAGGAAGGCTCCTAATATTGTGTGAAGGGTGGCTAGGGGCCATTGCTCAGTGATCTTTGAGTGGTCATGGTGATGGGGTAGATTCCTGAGGACTGGCAGCCAGCAGTGATTTATGATAAGCCAACCTTCACCAACCCATCAGCCTTTTCCCCTGTAATCTCAGCCTTGGTGGAGGAGAGCAGAGCAGTGGATGTTGTTTACCTCAACCGTAGCAATTGCCTCTGTCTCCCAATCCATCCTCATGGATGACCTGATGAAATACAGACAGAAAGGGGGGTGAGAACCAGCTGAGGCACCAGCCTGGAAGCCAGGGGGTACCCCAGGGATCAGTTCTGGGGCTGTGTCAGTGCACAACTGAAAATGTGACGAGTCCTGCCCCTTGATGGCATCTGGCAACTCTGTGTCCCTACACAAGGGTGGTGCAAGGGGACAGAAACTGAATCAATGCCCAGGGCACAGCCAAGCTACCTCAGGTTTTACCAGCACAGATCATTTTGAGTCAAGGTTGCTGGGGTCACAGGGGGAAGCAGCATTTGTGCAGCAGAAAGTCTCAAGCTGATTGTAAACGGAGAGAATAGAATAAATGGATGCCAGCCAGCTGTGGGAGCTGGTGACAAAGACAAGAGGCTGTGGAGCTGACCCTTGACACTGGCAGTCGCAGTTGCCTGGCACAAAACTTCCCCTATTGCTGCAAGAGAAAGACTGGGAACAACTGCTGGTGCCAGCAGGGGTCTGGGGAGAAGCTAAGCCGAGCCCTTTGCATCGGAATTGATTTACTCACAGATCAGATGAGATACAGACCAGGGAGCTCAGCGTGGCTGTGGGCACTAGCACTGAGGGGTTTGCACCACTTCATGCAGCACAGGAGGCTCTTTGAGGCCTTGGCTGCTTGTAGGGGCAAGTACAGCATCACAAACCAGCAGCTTGTAGTGCTTGGAACCAAAGGGATCATTCATTGTTCCCAGGAAAATCACAGGTGCAATCTCAGCCTCCCTGCTTGACCTCTAGATTGGAATGTTGGTGAATGAAGGTCCAGCCACCACCTTCTCCAGTATGTTTTAGTCAAGAATTACAGCACCATGACTTTGAATTGACCATTTCTTTGAATAATTCTGGGAAGTATCTTAATTTAGGATAATATATGCTTTTTAATATTAAAACACATCCCACGTTCACAGAACAGTGCAGTGAAGTGTTTGCCCAAATTCTGCAAAAAGCAGTCCCTGAGGTGGACAGTTTTGAGCAGGAATTGTACACACATATTTTGGACCAGAAATTATTCTATACAGTGCAAAACACAGACAGACACACAGACACATCCCCCAGCCCCCTCACCCCTTTCTTTTTCCTATGAAATGCAAACTCCAGTGGCTGTTCAAAATGTTAGTAAAAGTACAGAGAATATGGGGCTCAATAAACCTTTCTGCAACTTGGTGTTTGGGAGTATTGAGCATCCTCTGTCTTAGCACTGAAACTCTCTTTTAATGCAATTTGGGATTGAAATTCAGATGAATGATACAAAAAAGATAATACAGTGATAAATTAAAATCAGCTATGCCTGTAACACCAGTTGTTTTTAAATGAGATTGAGGTGTTTGTGTATATACAAGCAGTGTGTTGCCTATGAGATGGGTTGTAGAAATTAACAGTTCTTTAAGCTTTGAGGGTGTTGGAGGGAATTTTTGATTTGAAATGTAGATTCTGTTTTTATATGTGTATATATACCACATGGACTATCAGAAATTTGCAGGGACAATATTGACTTCCATCATGTCTGTTTTAACTGCAGAAAGCAAATCTACAACGTGTTACACATCATCTGTGAAGGTGATCCAGTGGGTCTGTAGAGCTTTTGAAAAAATACTAAATACAACAAAACAAATATAAATTATAGCTCCACTAATAATGTATTTGCACATTCATTTTTATTTTTGCAGTAGTACACAGAAAGGAGAGTAACAGCTGATAAATGATAGCTTTAAATATGATTTTCTTAAAATAAAATCAACATTTAAGATAAAGTTAAATGAAGTAATGGGATGGCACATTCAGTAATGGACACTGAATCCATTTATTAAACCTGAAGAAGGAAGACACTGCAGAAAGAAGTTAACAGAACCCACACTGGAGGGCAGTGTTGGCTGCCAGAATTACTGTCAATTCCTGTTAACCCAGAAGGGTTTGTGCAGCCTGGGTTTGGGAAAGGCTGGGTGTCCCAGTAGGGGCTTCTGTGTTTTGGAAAGTTAAAGATAGGCATCTGTGAGGCATCTGCCTCACATGCTTAGACATCATATGTAAATTTTAATTTTTTTCCTTTTTAGGAGGAACTTTGGTGTGGGTATTGTCTTTATCCAGGGCAGTATCTGAAAGATTTTTGTGAAATGTGGCATAAGCCACTATTTTATAGCTTCAGTCATGGACTTCAACCTATGTTTAACACAACTGATGTATGGAAAAAATAGCTGCCAGATGTTAATTATTTGGAGGAGCACTTTGATATATGTGAAGAACAACACAGATTTTAACAACACAATCCCAGGTTAAATGGATAACCCTTATTTGTTCTTGCTGAAAAAAGTTGTTCTTCTAAACATCAACTGTCTGCAAAACAGCTGAAGACAAATATCTTGGTATATAACCTCATGTTTAAAGGGCAATGTCAGTGTTTAAAAGAGGAAATAAAAATTCAGCAATATAAATGTCTTTATTAGAGAAAAATGTGCAGCAAAAAAAGCAAATTGGTTTATTAAGCAAACGTTGTTACAAAAGTAGTAAATCTCATACTAAAAAAAAAATAAACCAGTAACCAAAGAAACCAAAATGGGAGTAAACATCTTCTTCTGTGGCTTTATCAGCTGATGACTGGTGGTTGATTTCCTCCTCCCTAGACATGTCACACATGATTTGCACTTCTCAGCCTGCAAGTCAGAGGCAGGTGAAAGCCTCTGCTGAACATGTTGTACTTAGATATTTGTCAGAAGCTCTCTTGCCTGCCTCTACCAACAAACAGAAATTGGCATTTCCAGGAAATGGACCAGCATAGCTTTTGCAGTATTTTTATTACTTGTGTAAAGAGGTTGAGAAGGATATTCTCAGTAGCAATAACAATTTTTCCTTCAAACATTTGGCATCACAGTGATACAGGAATATACATATTTACATGTCAACCTGACAGCCAGTTCTACTTACACCTTCCCACAGCTGTGATGTTGATGGTTCATTTTTATCCTTGGTAGCATTTTGTGAAGGTGTCAGTGCCAATATCAATTTCCCTTAACAGCAGGATTCTCTGTAAATAGAATCAAACAGAATCTGTCATAAATCGGGGGGTTTGGGGTTTTTTTTAGAAACAATTTGTGAGATTGTGACTTTTCTACCCTTTTCCCAGTCAGAGTGTTTTGGGACCTCTCAAATGAGCCATGGAAAAATACAGTGAAGTCTTTCTAGGTAGCACTTTATATTCTGTTAATACACAGGATTTTTGGTAGCAGCTATCATGATAAAGAGGCTTTTTAGATAGCATTTATATATATAACAGAGCTCAAGAGATTACCTTTCATGTTTCCATGTTCTTGTTGCTTTTGGTGGGCATGGTAGTGTAAGACCTTAAAGATCTGTGTCCATCAGGAATGGACATAGTGCACTGGTAGGTTATTCACTGCTTTAGATGGAGATTCTCTCTTCCCTACACTTACAAGAGGTGGTCTCTGTCCTCCATGTATTAAACTGCATGTCAGGTTAGGGTGAGGGCTGCTTTTGCTCATTTGGAAGTCTTTTCTATCACCTTCACACAGATCCTGGTCCTAGCCTCCAACTGGATCTCTGATTTCTCTCCTCTCTGATCTTAATTCTTCAAATGCTTTTGCCATTGGAAAGCCCACTTTGAATTGTGAATGAAGGTGAATTTCCTTACCAAAAGAAACTTGTGCTCACAACAGGACCCCACATGTGAATCTCCTTACCAAGTTCATCCTTATCTCATCACGAGCTCTGCCCCCTGCCCTGGGGCAGAAGGGACAGGTTCTCTTGGTCTTGGTGTAACCCCAACTCTGCTGACATCCTGCTTATCTCTTTCCCAAGGCCACTGACTCAGGAATAACACACCTCTGATCCTGGGGTCTGATCAGGAAATACAAACTTCTCTCACTAAATTAGTCTCGAAATAGGTCTGATTTCCTTTAAAACAGGATAATTATCTATTAAGTGCCTTAACCTTGTCCTTGTTTCAGTCTTGGCTTTAGCTCATCTGAGTAGATACTCATCCATCAGAAACAGGACTCACCATTCTTAGTCTGCCACTCTCTCTTGTATTCTTCCACATGGGGTCCAAATGCCCTTTTCTCAACAGTGGACATTCTTAGCTGCATGTATATCCTGCTACTTTGTGCTGATGTGCCTTTGAAAATAACAAAATATAGTAAGAATTGTTAGAAGACTCTTTAGGGGAATTCTTCTCCATTTCTATACACTAAAACACTCACTTCAGATCCTAAGAGCAGGGAAATGTCATTCCAATGGAGTTAATTCAAATGGAGAACCAAGCTGAAAACGTTTTTAATCTGTTTCACTCTGTTTTGTCCTAGTGCTCCATTTGGATAATTAGGTACAGCTTCCTGAAGGAAATCAGGAGCAGTCATTAATGGCAATCTGGGTGTCTGCTGATTTCCAAAACAGGTGTAAAAGAGTAAGAATAAACTGAAGTTTTCAGTAAAGAGAGAATTTTGTTTTTAGATGAAATCAAGCTTTCTGGCTTGTATGTACAGAAGTTGTTTCCATATTGAAAAAGCTCTCCACTCCCTGTCCCTCTTGTATGAAACAATCTGTAGTTTGCTTTAATTACCGTGTAATTAATTCCTAAAGATAATACCTCCTTTATGGTCACTGCCTCTGCTGCAGGTCAGAAAGAAGCCTTTACACTAAGCTAGTCCTGCAAAAATCTTTTTGATCCTTCTCAAGTCTAGCTATAAACAATGAAAGAAGCAAATATTCTCAGACTTCAAATGGTCCAGGACAACCTTCCTTTCCTTCATTATCTGGAGACAAGGCTTTCATTTCGTAGCCAAATAAGCATCAAAGCATCACAAACTTGGAAACAGCAGGTTATGGAGGATTATGTGGAATGATTGCAATGAACCCTTTTATTATTATTATTATGAGAGTCAGTGCAATACTCCTTTGGCAGCTCCCAGTTCAGCATTTGTAATAGACAGAGACACTGGTAAGTGAAACATTATGGCATTCATTAAGTGTAATTTTATAGGTTGTAACTAAAACCATTGACACTCAATAGAAAATTTTAATACAATGCCTTTTGTTGTACATTATATTGAAAAATGTATGTATATCCAAGAGAGTTTGGTCATGGTTATGTTTCTGTTAACAATGATTAAGGGCAAAATAACATTTCTTTTACCACATAGTTCAACAAATTAACTGCACAGAGAGACTGAATTCTAATCCAAGAACTAATTCCACGTAAGCAAGGAACAATTGCTAAATGCTGCTGAGCCAGCCAAGAGAGAACGAGTGTGTGCCAGAAAAGCAACAAATGAAAGCCTGCCCTGTACACTGCTGCAGGAACCACTGGGAACATCACAACTCTGGGTGTTCCTAATGGGGTGCCAGAAATCTTTCTTCTTGCCTGGTGGTCGGGGAAGATGCAGAGCACTGCCTTGTTGGTCTGTACAACTGAATGAAAATGCAATTTTTCTCTTTTAGATAAACTGGAGAACACATGTTTTGCAGAGGCAAGAAGAGGAGGAAGAAAATAGCATGGGAGTAGACAGAATCTTGATTTATGTAACTCCCTTTTAAAGAACAGGAACCCCTTAGGTTCTGTCCGGGCCTTGAAGTAATTTCTTATGCAAACCAACCTGAGCTCAAAGCCAATAGAAATTATTCCTTTTAAAAAGCCCTCTAGCTTTTTTAGTGGGATCATGAAATTTGCAGGAACAGGTGAGTTGATGTGAGAAGAAAACAGCTTGGTATCAATTGCTTTGGGGCTTGTCTCTCCAAGTGGATTGTACTGAGAACCTGGAAAAAGCATCCTGGCATCTGCAGGGAGAACATTTCATTCCTCTCTAGAAATTGGTGATATTTTAGCAAAGTACAGTGCAGAACTGAGGAACATCTATACTGTAGCCTGAGACCATTAGTGAGGATGACTTGGATTAAAACCTTCCTGTTAAGCCAAGCAAAATCTAATCAGAAGGGCAGCTGAGCCTTTGCCCTACCACACTGCTTTTTATCTGTAAGAGCTGGCATTTGTTGGACCTGAACTGAAATGGTTTGTCTGCTTAACCAGATGGCAGATGACAATTTCTGTAGTTCCTAAGCTTTTAAAACAAATAATTATCACAGCGTCAAGTCCCGTTGAAATGCTCAAGACTGCATCTCAAAAAAGAAAGAGGAAAGATTAGCACTACACAGCAGAGCACTTGCAGAAATACCATAAATAAACCCTGATGGCACCTGGAGGATGAAACAAAGTCAGCCTGGGAGAGACAGTGCTCCCCTCCTGACCACAAACTGCTGCTGTACCCTGGTGAGCCAAGTTCTGTTTGACACACTTGGGCACAGACTAATCCAGAGATTCCCTGAAGCTGAAGAAGGGGACCCCTGGCACTACAAGAAACTGTCCACACCTGCTCCTAACCCTAGGATGCCTCCTAATCCATGGGGCTGGGGATGGTATTTACTCAAATTCTGACCCTTAAGGTGCAGACCTCAGGAAAACAGACATGAGAACTCCAGCAGCTTCTCTTCCAAAGACTCTCCCCTGGTATTTTTACAGTTCTGTATTTACCCAAACTGATTTCTGTATCCTTTTGTTGGACTTATTTGATTCCTCTTCTTTCTGCCTTTCCTCACCAAGCCCCAGGCAAACAACTGCTCTAATGGAACATGGATGCTGCTTGGAAAAGTTAAACCTTAGGTACCCTCCTGTCATGGTTTGACACTGGCACAATGCCAGTGCCCCCATGAAAATACCTTCTCCCTGGTTTCTGCTGTGAGATGTGACCAGGAATAAGCAAAGCAGGCTCCTACTTAGGGAAAAAAAGAAAACAAAACTTTATTAACTACACTACAACTACAAAGAAAAAGGAACACACATACACAGGGAAAATGAAAACTTCACAAATGCATTTCCTCCTCCCCCCACCAAATTTCCAGCTCAATATATTTGTTCCTCAAATCACCAACTCTCGGTCCAGCACCACCCTTCAGACAATCAATCCTCAGTTCATCAAGAGGAGAGGAGTCCTTCTTGTGCCATGGGCTTCCCCTGGAAACACAGCTGAAGCCTCGTGTGTTTCCGTGTCACTCGTGGCACCGCCCGGAGTACATCTGCCGTCGTGACTTCTTCCTTTTCATGTCCAGTGCTCTCACCACTGAACACGGACCAGAACTGCTTCTAGGGTTGTCTTTTAAGGATGCTCTGTCCCGATCCAAAAAAGGCACAGTCTCTCCTTTGGGACACCTGTCCCCACAATCTCTCCTTTGGGACACCTGTCCCCCCCATATTTTTTCACCCCCTGGGGCCGAGGGGCATCAACACTGAACCCTCTTGGCTCTGAGGCCATTGCCTCCCCCTAGAATGCAGTCTCTGTGTCACAAGGAACATGGTTCTGTCCATGGCTATACAAAAAGAGTCCAGCAAAAGCCACTCCATCATCTCTTCCCACTAGGATTCTTCTCTACTCTTCTACTATCTCTCACTCGCCCAGACCTCTCTCACACTGGCCCATTTCCTTTTTCATCTTCCACTCTATCTTCTAGGAAAGGTCAATGTTCTGTAAAGTTCTCATTTTCCAAAAAGGGGTTAAAAGCTCCTACAAGCGGCCGGCTGAACCCCCCCCTCTTCTCCGTCCCAGCCGTGCTGCCGGCACAGGCCCATGTTTATCAAGCTTCAAGGTCACAGTCTCAGGCAGCAGCTCTTTCTCTCTCTCTCTCTCTCTGTCTCTCAGGGGGGGCTGCCCGATGGCTCCCGGTGTCTCTCTCTCTCTCTCTTTCTCTCTTCCACCCTTCCACCCCCAGGCTCAGGCCTACCTCTCCCGGCCACATGGCTTTCCCCTCCCCCTGCCCAGCCAGCAGCTGGGCCGGGGGAGAGACCCGAACTCTTTCCCGCCGGAAACCCAAGAGGACCCTCCCAGGGGAGAGCTCTGCTTTTAACCCCGTGTTCTCAGAGGCGTGTCCATGTCCCAGTGGCCAGGTTAAATGCCAATATTAAAGCCTGAATATCCATTGGCCAAAAACACAGCATCCCAAAAAACACATTTCCTGTCAAACCACCACACCTCCTTTATGAGCTTCCCTTCCTTTCAATGCTGCTGTCACTAACATTGAAATTATTGTGGGCAGAACTTGATGTCTTTGCATACATTTAATTACTTGAAGAGATACCTCAATGTACAGTCACAGAAAACATTGGATTATTGATGATGATATTATTATTATTATTATTATTAGTAGTAGTAGTAGTAGTAGTATTAGTATTATTATTAGTAGTATTAATAATAATCATCATCATCATCATCATCTTTGGCTTCACTTCTGAAATTCGGGTTTTTCCCTGGAGGCTTTGCCATCTTCCCCTGGAGTCACTGGCTGTGACTGGAGTCAGGACTTAGCTCACTCAGGGTGAGCTCCCTGTCCCAGCAGTTCTCACCTCACATCCCTGTGCAGACAAGGCTCTCCTCAGCTCAGCCTCTCCCAGCAGCTCCAGCCTTACCTGCAATTTCCCTGGAGAGAGGACTTCTTACTCTCAGCTTGCAGAGGCAGTAGTAAGAATTGGGATTTGAAGCTGTTCCTGTTGACCTACAAGGGATGGAAGGGAGAGGAGACATCAGTGCCTGCCCTTTCCCTGCCTTTCAGACAAGCAGAGAATTTCTTGCACAGACAGGCTTTCTGACAAGGAAAATCACCAAACCCCTGTTCCCCAAGAAGGAGGCACTCAAGGAGCCCTCAGGTACCAAGGCCAGACCGTGCAGCTGCTTTGTCCAAAGGCTCCAGCTCAGGCATTGAATGAAAAAAGGTGGCAAGAAATTCAATTCTGTGACTTGCGCACTTGGAGCAGTGATGGAAACTCAGGGAGGCTCTTTACCAATCCAGACAGGAGAACTCCTGGAGCAGGGCCACTGCAACAAGAATTTCACATGTAAATTATTAGTTAATGGGATGAGAAAAGCAAATTGACATTAGAGTGCTGTAGCAGCCCAACCCATCTCTATGATTCACAGATTCTTTACATCTCCTTCAAAGTACAGCTGATTCCTGAAAGAACTCATGTAAGAAAAGGCTTCTGCCCATCAGATGGTGAATGAATGTGGTATAAAATCATCTCAATCAAAGAGACACAATCTTAAAAAAAAAAATCAAAACAACACATCCCTGATAAGGTAGAAACCATCAATTCCAAGAATTTCTAATTTGGTGAACAAATCAATGAGATGCTTTGTTCACCTCCATGATGAAAAATAATCTCCAGATAATTTTTTTCATGGGAGCAGATTCCTGCAGCCCTGTTGCTCTGACTACCTGTCAGCTGCACAATCTTCTTTCATATTTGATTGCTATGCTGCAACTCTATGTCCTAAAATTTTCTGTGAAAAGAGGGAATCCCTTATTAGATTCCTATTTAGGTGAGTTCTGAATCACAACAGTAACAGCACATTTAGCTACCTGCCCTCATCCAAGACACAAGAGCTACTGCCCAGCCTCCTTCCACTTAACCCAGTTTCCCAAGCCTGAACTTTTACTATCACTGGAAGTAAAATTAGAGCTTTAATTTCATTTCACATATTTTTAGTTTTAAGATAGTATTTTCTACTTCCTCAGCTTTAAATGTACATTTGTGTTTTAAAGAATATAAGCTCTTGTGTCCCATTTTCCCATGCTTACTTTTGGATTTATAAAGAAAATTATTTTGCTGTTGGACTGCTTAAAAAAAAGATACTTTAAAAAAATTCCACATTTATTTCTTTACCAATATTCTTGCAAGCAAGTTTGCCATTTTCCAGTTGCCACCAGTGGTCTGTCCCACTCACACAGTGCCAAGGAATCACTGGAGAGGAACAGGGATGCACCAGGACCGTGTCTGAACTGTGCTGTGTCAGCTACCAAATTGCAGTGTGGGATTTTCTGTTTTCCAGGGCAACTCTTGCCCTTACACAAAGTAACAGCAGGGGGAAGTAATGCCTCTGTCTAGAGTGATTCTTCTCCACTGGCTACAGAAATACAATGAACCCTTTGCCTCTTGTTTAATAATTATCACAGAAAACCCACTGGCTGTCAAGAGACAGGTTCAGGGTGCTAAAATAAATGTTGTGCCCAGGATCTGCAGATTTTTCTTCCCCTTCTACCTCAGCCAGACTGTTTATTCTAATCTACTCCCTTCACTCAGCTTACTATTCTACTTAGCACTGAATAGAATCAAGGTAAAAGTCTCATTTCTCTCAGCTGTATGGGACAAAAATCTTAGAAAAGATTTTGTGCATTGACTGCAAGATTTACATCCCTAATGGCCCTCAAGTTCTGACCTGCCTGCCATGTCCTGGGCTGGAGCCCAGCTACCTTTTGCCCACAACCTCCCTGGTCCAAAAGATTCTAACTTCTCTCAAGATACTACATTGTTCAAGTAATTACTCCTTTACAATTGTTAAGCTGACAGGATTTGCTGATTCTTTCAAATGAAAATTTAAACAAAGACTTGAATTTACCACAGCTGTAGTTTCCAAGTAAAAAGGTACAGCAGGCATCTGGGAAAACCTCACATGGAACAAGTGAAAAACAGATGCATTTTGGAAACTGAAAAAAAAAAATCTGAACTATTTTTTCCATTTACAAGTATTTCTTTGTATGGAACTGCCCAGCAGTAAAATCAAGATTTCACTAAACAATCCACAAGTTTTGCAGATGCCTCTAACAGTGTAAAACACAGTCTTAATGCTGCAACATGAAGGGCTAGATCCAAAAAAACCCTCAGCACTACTGAGCAGGAGAGGAGGAAAAGCCAGTGGGAACTCTGGGAACCCCACACCTTGACAAAAGACATCACAAAGCAGCAGTGAGTGCAAAAGTTTCAGGGACACAAAAGTTATGGAAACACATTCAGAAAGGTTGATGATAGCCCAGGAACAGAGTTGGTTTTTTGACACAGGGGTTGCTGAAACTGCAGTTAATGTCAGGAAAGCACAGGCTGCCAAGGGGCTGTTTTAGTATTTGGAGAGCAGCATAGGGCTGAGAAAGTGCAATCAACTTTAACTCAGCTGTTTTGCCAAAAATGACATTTGTTTTTGAAAAGGATAAGCCAAGCCAAAGGCAGAACACAAGCTCATCTATAATCAATAAAATATCTCAAAATAAATTAAATAGGATTGCAAAATTAGGTTTGGGCAATAAAGACTCGATAATTAAAGAAACTACAACAAACTATTATTGGAAAAATATTTTTGGCTGTGTTAGCCCAGGGGGGCCACAGCCCTGGGCAGAAAGCCAAGCTGGGCTGCCAACACTTGCTCCAGCCCCACATCCTGCCTGGCTTCTGGATGCCCTCCCTGCTGGCATGTTCAACCCCATTTCCATCCCACCCCCAAAATTAACCCTCCCTGCTTTGCCCCAGCCCTGCACCAAGCACAATCCAAGAGTGCATTTCTGTGCCCAGCACCTGGAACAGCAGCAGCATTTCCAGTGGCATTCCCAGGTGTCAGCATCCCCTACAACTCACACAGTGCATGAGAAAACCACATCCATGATCAGCAAACATCCTGGGGGCAATGCCTGCTGCAGAACAGACCTGAATCACAAATTGTATCCCAATGGTGAACAGAGATGCCAAAACCATTCTTCCAAGGAACATCTTGAAAAACAAAAAGTGGGAAAAGCCTCCAATGAGAAGTACAAGGCCGTGGCAGAGATCCCCTTGCACAACCAATGAGACACTGCCACCACAGGGCATGAAATCCTGTGGGTTTCCCTGAGGGAAATCCTCCCCACAGCCCTTCAGAAACCAACCCACAAACCGAGCCCTGCAGCACCTTTGTGGCAAACACAGAGCAGGACCCTTCAGCCACCACTTCTGTGCCTTGTCTCCTGCTTTTCTAATGTACCTCAGTGAACTGTCCAAAACCAACCTGTGGGATGCTCCTGCCAGGGAGGGCTCAGAGCCAGGCCCTGCTGGCTGCAGCAGCTGGCCCAGCACAGCCTTCCCTGCATCAGATTTGGGAGGGCAGGGGGAACATGTCCCAAGCGATGATGCTCCTGCCACTCTGAGCTCTTCATTTGCACCACTTTTGGTCATTAAGGAAAGGGCAAGGGGTGACAAACAGGGCAGCAAAGGGAACAAGAGACTTCTTGTACAGGAATTCATACCTAAACATCATTCAGAAGGGAAACAGTGAGTCCATTCAGAGAAAAGCTACACTAGAATTTCTCTGCAAGAAGCTGAGAACACAAGGACTCTTGAAACACCTCATAACAAACATTCATTTATTGTTTATTTCCCCCATATGAATCAACCATCTCAGAAATTCCATCACACACAGGGCAGAAAAAGGTTATGTACAAGAGGGACATACATCCCCAAAATAAGATGCACAGATTTATCATGGAAACCAAGAGGGATGGGAGAGGACAAAACCAAAAAACAAGGACATTGCAGTCAGACTTTGACTTTCAGTTACACAAGAGATCTCTATCTCCATGTAAATGGGGTTTTCAACTATTAAATAAATGGCATCTTAAAAATAGAATATTTGACAATTTCAACGCATGTATTATTATTTCTTTTAAATAAATATTGCGTGGAAATGATGCTGCTTTGCCACCATAGCTGCCTCCGTTCTTTCTGGGATTAAACAATCACCCCTGGTTTTCCTTGGATTAATGGTTTGCTTCTGAATGGCAAATGCTATTTCCTCCACTGCTACGTTTTGATTTCTGGTTTTATTTCATTTTTGTTTGTTTTTTTAAAGGCCTCAATCGGCCCAGGTGAAAATTATGAGCTTTCTTCCAAACCCTCTGCAGGCCTCTGACCTGGCTCAAGGTTGAAATATGATGGCTTTCCTTAAAATTTCCTATTATGTGAACAGTCTTTCCCTGTGTCCTGAAACAAAACCTAGCTTCCTGCTGTGGAGTGATGCTCCCACAGATTGCTTTTGAGCTGAGAGCCCCCAAAGAGCCCCCACATGCCTGGGACACAAAGTGCCTGTGATGTTCTTCCCCTCAAAGCCCAGGGGAGTTGGTCCTGGGAATGGGAGCAGCCCTCACACAGCCACTCCTGCACAGCAGCAAGCAGCTCTGCTGGCAGCAGGGAGGGACATGGATGCACACAGCAGGGGAGTACCAGGACACCCCTGTCCCTGCTGCCCCTTATGCTTTCCCCTCACACTCGGCTACGGTTCCTGCAGGTTCCCACAGTGGTTTCCAAGTTCAATAAAGCTTTCATCTTCCCTCCTCCTCCTCCTCCTCAGCTGGTGACCCTAGAAATAGCTTTGTCTGAAGACAAAGTCCAAAGGTGGCATCGATCCACCAGCCTGGGATCAAGTTCCAAAGTGCACATCAGCCTCCAGGCTGGCTGCCCATCCCCACACTTCCTGAGAACAAAACAGTTAATGCTGAGCCCTTCTCCCACCCTGCTCACTCTGAGCAGTCGCTGCTCCAGGGGGGAGGAGTGCAAGCAAAGCTTGATAGGTAAAATGGGGAGGGGGGACATGGATCTTCCTTCCACTTGTTAGGACAGCTCATCCCTGAAATGCTCTGAGGTTTTTAACAAAGTGAACGTAAAAGGCCAATCCCTTCAAGGTGCAGAAAGGCACAGCCATGATCCTGGTGGTCGTGCCCTGCCAGGGAAGGTGACAGGAGAGATCCCCTGTGCTTGGGACCAGCACACTCACATCATCTCTCCCAGAACCAAGAAGAGCCCAGGCTTCCCTATGGCAGGGGCCACTTGTACAGAACCTGCTTTTGGAAATGCAAACCTTTTGCTGATATATATTCACTGTCCATTTTCATGAGTCTCAAACCCATGAGCAGGTATGTTACAAAGGGGGTACTTATGCACCTCTGCAGACCTGTTCCTCCCTAACCATGAAATTATGTGGGAAAGGGAGCTGATTCTTTCTCATAAACACAATTATTTTGGGGTACCATCCTACTCTTCTCCAGTCCCAGGGGTCTGTGAGAGTGGGTGAGGGATGTGAGAGGGGACCAGTGGGCTAAGGCACACTATTGCGCATGAGGACGGCAGGATGCTGCTGTCACACCACAGGGAATCTTTGGGGAGAGAAGGGTGTCATCCCACTGAATACACAAATACCATGGGTGCTGCCCTCACTGATACTGTGACAAGGAAAATAATGCTTGGAAACAGCTCATTATTCCCTTTCTTGTCCCCTTGACAGGTTTCTAAGTCACTGGGCCCATCCTATGGCATGGCTGAGAGAACACAGGAGTTGTCTCCCATACAAAGAAGACTCTACTTTGGTACAAATCCTGCTCTTAGATATTCATCAAGACCCTCAATGGTTTCAGGCAAATATCCAAATGCAAAATTTATCTTATGTTCCACATTCAGCCACTTAATCCCTCCTTAACCAGAAGCAATTCCTTCCCGTGGAAGGTCTCAGAACAATGTCCAAGCAATCACAGTGAACCAGTGCAGCTTTCCACCCCCACCCACTGAAATGACAAAAAAATCAGCCCCACAAAGAATCCTCATGGTGACATCTCTCAGCAAAGAGGCAGAGCTATTCCAAACACACCATGTAGTTCTGCCACCCCAACTGTGTTTGGCTTGCAAGGCTCGAGCTGAGCCAGCCCCTCAGTAACACAGCTGGAGTGCCCAGGGCATGGATGACAGCGCAGCAAGGAGGACCAAAGTAGTGATGACTTGAAAAGAACACTTGCAGCACTGAAGGCAGTGGCTTCCTCAGTTTTGTCAGCTGGCTGACAAAAGCAGGAGGGTGAGGCTGGAAAGCAGGCAGAGCAGATCCTTTTGCTGCTTTTCCTGTAACATAACGCTGTTGGGTGCTTGACAAGGCTGCTACTTGCTCTCTGAAGAACAAAGACACCAAAGATTGCATCTGTGCTTGCAAAAGCAACTCCTCTGGCATGTTGTCTGGGCACACAACTGCTGCAGACTGTGGGATGTTGCATAACCACCTCTGGAGGCAGATTTCCTTCTTGTCAGCATCATGTGCAATTATTGTCCTGCTGGTTATTTGTAAAAGAAATGTTTATAGACCATCAATACATCGGGCCATTCAGACAATTCATTGCACTTCGTAGTTTTAAAGGAAGGTGCCATCCTCTGTCTCTTCTTTTTCAAGGTAGCAAAGTGCTACCCTAGAAAAACACAGTTCAAGGGTTTTCCAGTGTAGCCAGATAACTTCCAACTTTATTTAAAATATTTTCCCTTGCAGGTGCTTTGTATTGAACAATTAAAACAAAAATTAACCTGTTTCTGAGGCTTCAAAAGTGCAAAAAAACTTCAAGGTATTTAACCACCTGGAGAACCAGTTAAGGCATATTTGCTTCCAGTCTCAGCCACTGTAATCCCTGTCTGATGTAGTGTACCAGGTCTGTCAGGCTGCTGGTCAGTGCCAGAGCACTCGTCGCTCTACTGAGTTCAGCAAAAAACTCTGGGGAAAAAGGGAGAGAGAAGAAAACATTTGGTTGGTTTCATATGCCAGGCACACCTGACAGGCGAGGAGTGACTGCACAGTCAGCTGGCCAGTCCTGCTAAACAGTGCAGGCAACAGGAAAACATTCACACACACTGAAACACCTCCTCATGTCCTCACTTTAAAGGACACAGAGACTCCGTGGTAGGGCAGCAAAAGTTTGGGTGTTTGCACCACAGTCTCTGCTTCAAGTTTCTCCCAAATTCTAAACAGAACAAATTTGAGTGTCTTCCTGAGCAGCACCCAGAAGCACACACAGCTGTGGCCCCTTTCCTTCATCCATCCTCAAACCTTGGAGATATCTGGATTTCTCTATTTGTGCAGCTTGCCAGGCTATATACAGCTCTGGTTTGGATTGCTTTTAGCCGAGCATGTCAGGCAGATCTCACATTCCTCCCATCCCACCAGCAGCTCCAGGCATCCCACCCCTCCTCCTGCACAGGAGGTGGCTCTGGCAGCACACCTGACCCTGCTGTGAGGGGCTGGCAGGCTGCAAGCCCTGCTCTGGGCTGGCAATCATCTGTGCAGGTGACCATGAGCTGTGGGACATTCTCACACCTGTTCCTTTGCAGTCACCTTTCCAAGGCATTCCTGCATGACCTGCCTCCCACTAACACAGGCCCAATCCCTCACTCTTCAGCTCAACCATGTTGCTAAACAGCTTTTCAGAAACTGGCCATTCTCAGCTCTCCTTTCTGACATCCAAAGATTGAAGCTAGAGGCGGAAAAATTCTACTTGGCTGTGCAAGGAGCTCTTCAGAAGCAGAGTGCACAACACTTCCTTTCTAATACTTGCCAATGCAGAAGGCAGGGAACACATTCCCTCTGATTTTCCTGCTTTTGTTTACAGAATCCATGCCCTCCATGGGGAATAGGAGGAATTCAAAGCCCCTATCTGAGCAAACAGAAGATAACCTGATCTGTCAGCACAGCATCATGTGAAAGGAGAGGGACTTCACGTCCATGCCTGCAGCCTCAGCTTGTCCTTGCAGGGGGAGATCAGAGCAGGAAGACAACCCTGTTACAGCCTCGTGATCCACAGGGCTGCTCTGAATTACAGTGAGGAGCTGGCACCTGGCAGGGGACCCTCCAGAGGGCACTTCAGCTCTGCACCAGTGACTTGGACAGCAGTTACAGCTCACTGCTTCCCAATAGCTCAGGACTTCCCTGCTTATAAGATCCTGATAGCTAGAGGCTGCTGCTCTTTCTTCCTCTTCTTATGTCCTATGAATTGCATAAAAGAATCAAGGATGTGGCCTTTTTTGTTCATTTTGTGTTTTCACTCTGTACCTCTTTGTATATTACACTGGTTAGCAGTAAGTTCCAGGTCTGAAATGCTTCCAACTGTCCTGAACAGTGACACCACCACCAAGCCTACATGAGTATTTACAGGTCTCTGCACAGATCCAATACTCTCCACAGAGTATTTAGTACCCAGTCATCGTCCCCCTACGTCAGGACCAGCCACAAGAGCACGTTTTGAATTTAGTCTTGACTGATGCAAGGCTGTGCTCAGGCTGCCCTCCCACACATTTTCCTCCATGACTCATTCCTCTGGCTTATTAGCACCATCCACTGCTCCTATGTGCCAGTCTTTTATCAGCCTTTTGAGGACAGAATCAAAAATGCCACACATGAACTGCTGCTGCAGGCACAGATTTGCTCAGAGGACAGCCAACAACCAGTTTTTTATTCAAAGGTGACTTGGAAAGCCTTTTGATTTTCAGCAACCGCCTCATTGGTGTGAGGATTTTTAAAGCCTTCCAACAATCCAGCCAGGCACATTGTGCTTATTTTCTTTTGCAAGTTTGCCAACAGGTCATGGCAATGCATCTCTTCACCCACACTAGCTCACAAAACTTTGTGTTGTATGGAAAATGACACTGCTGAGGCCATGTGGGATGACAAGGTCACAGGCTGGACTGCACCCACCCTGTGGCTTTTGTGTAAAAACCACTGCTTGAACCAAATGACAATACAACATTTTTAACAACAAAACTGTAAAATAAAAAAGTTGCAGCAATTCTAGGAATTGCTCCTGGCAAATACTGGGCACGTGCCCAGCAAGGACTCAAATTCAAGTGCTGCTCAGCTTCTCTGTTAGGCAGAAAAGCCAGCTTCGCCATTTTCAAGACAAAATGACCTGGAAATTTAACAAAAACTAAAACACAAGGCTACAGGCCAAAATGATACTTTTAAACCCACTCAGAAAAGCACAGTGCCCCAAAGAGAAAGACAGAAAAAACCCAAACCCTTTATGGTTCTTGTGTTACCACCAAGCAAGTTGGCTGGTTTCCTGCACTCGACACCCTCATGCCTTTGCTCTTGGACATTTGAGGATGCCAAGAAAACCTTTTAATGGGAACACTCATCAATATATCACCATCAAGTATCTCTGCCAATATGCCCTGGCAGAGATATTCAACATATTTCACGCTTTGAACTTTAGGTATGGTGCTTGCTGCACTGAGTGTCAGGATTGAAGCAAATAGACACATAACCATGACACATGAGCCAGAAAAAACAAAGGGCAAAAACTTACCTTTATTCTTCCTGGCCAGTGCATCAGCCTTTTCCCAAATTTCATATGCATGGAGGATATAGGAGGTGATGTTGACATAGGAGGAGGTGACACTGGAGATGTGACAGGAGACAGTGACAGTAGAGCCAGCGCTGTTGCCAACACTGCTGTGGCCAACGCCGTTGCTATCATTTGATCCTGGCTGAGAACTCACAGATCCAGCAGGAGAGGGTATTGGAGAAAGAGGAGAAGGCAAGCCTGTGCTTCTGCAGCAGAAAAGAAACACCATCATAAACATTCAGCTTCAGAGCTAAACATCTTTCCACAAGGCTGCCTCATGCCAGGAGCTATCCAGTGTCACCCAGGCCTGCAGCATGGAGTGGACTGCTGAAAAGTGAGATGTGTTCAGCTACAGCACAAGCAATTGTACCTCGAGGGCAAGACCAAGTTTTTGGAAGTGATTTAGAAGGACTCTACTCAACAAGAGAAAATGTGGGACCAGACACTGAAAAGGGCCATCCATCCATCTTCCAAAATCTATACCTGCTTGTGAAAGTCTTCACCAGATTACCCAAGTGTTTTCCCTAATGCCTTCCAAATCAGGCACACTGAAGCTCCCCTCCTGAGGAGGCTGGAGCTTTTGGCAGCTCCTTAGAGCAGCCAGGTCAGCCTACACACATTTATTTATAGACCCAGGGCAGATAAATGTGGTCAGCCGGCCGCCGTCCAGACACAGCCTGGCTCAGCACACCCCCACCACTTCAACCAACCTAATTTTAGTCACTGGTATGGCAGGGCTTCCACCACTGCTCTCAAGAGAACACTCACTTCTCAATGAACTATCCTGTGCAAGGTGGGCAAAAAAATGTAATTGGAATCAGCACCACTGTTAAAGTACAAACAAGCATCTCTCCACCACAAATTTTGAAAGACAAAAAAAAAAATCTTTCATTTCCTCTCTGCCACATGAAATGACCACAGAAAACAGAAAAGCTCCTACTCCTTGTCATTGAAACACAGACACATGACAACAAATTTTTAAATCTTACCTTGCAACACCTGGAGAAGGTGCTTGTATTACTCTGAAATTACTCTGCAGCAAGGAATAAAAGTCTAGTTAGTTTTGGATTGTTCAGCTGACATCAGTAACAACCACAGCCATCCAGCTGGCAGCTTAGTGATACTTGTGCCCTACCTTGAAGTGGTCATTCAGGAGTCTGGAATACCTCATTGCAGTGTCCTTTTTGTAACCAAACATTGCCATGTGCAGAATGGACTGGCAGCGCATGCTGTGGACAGAAACACACCTGAGTGTCAGTGTTTGTGCCCAGCCCTCATCAGCCTTGAGGGATGGAGGCAGGCACACCTCAGCTCTACTGCAAGATCAGGAAAGCTCAAAATTTCTCCTCCTTCTGATCATGATCAAAAAAGACTTTGTGAAAAAAAAATCACAAGGGAAAGAAAGAAACTCCAGGAAGGGCCTTCTCTGGTCTTTCATACAAACAGGTGCCCAGGCTCTCAAAGGTGCCAAAGGCTGAGTAAGTCCCCATCCAGAAGTACCTCATCCATGTTCAGCTACAGTTTCACTTACACAGCTCAAACATGGACAGCCAAATCACATTCTTTCACCTTAGGTGAAAGCCCTTATGTGCTCTCAAGTTACCAGGAGATCAAATTTTAAAGTCTGTGCCTTCTCCATGTGGTCTCTTGTGATCTCCCAGCTTACTTTAGAGATGTTTCAATTCATTCTGGTTTTTATACTGTTTTTTTTTCTGTTCCTTTATATTGTTTTTTTTTCCTTGCATAACTCTAACTCCCATTTAACTCATCCTTCCCCCCTGGAAGCAATGGACCTTTCCCTCAGTTCCAAAGCAGTGCACAAAGGAACAGAAGCGCAGTTACTCACCGTAACACTGCAAAGATTTTTCCGTGTGAAGAGACTGAGGAGTCTGCAAATGGTTTCAAAGTCATGATGAATCTAGGGAAACAGAATAAAAAGACCTTGTCAGCCACCAGAGCACTCTGAAGCCCCACAGTTTATGAAAAAACAGTGCATGCCATTTTCTTTAAAACAGTTAGAAAGTGAAGAAACCTGCTCCAAAGTCCTTAGTCCTGGCACAAGAAACTTTGTAAGGTCTTGAGCAGAGGACTGTGTGTCAAAATGCCCTCCCCTCCAAACATGCCAAACTGTCACCCTCTGAAAGCCACTTACTTGATGAGAACTATGGTGTCACTGAGTATGCTGTAAGCTGATTTTGGTTCCAGCACATCCGATTCCAAGGCAATCCCATATTCAATGAATAAAAGGGCAGCCTCCAAGTACTGAAAGGCCTTTCCAGTCTTGTCAGTCTATTGGGAAGAAAATTCTCACTTTTTTATAAAGACCAAACATACTTCTCTCAAGTATACTTGAACTCTCTTTTCTTCCTAGTTAGGCAGGATTTGAAGAAAGAAAAAGATTTCAGTCTGACCTCTGGGTGAAAATTAAAGGGTTCTCAGCAGAACACTTAATGTGATCCCAGTCTTCAGCTTTGTGGGCTCCATTTGTCTCTCTTTGCTCAATGGTTTCCTTGAGTAATTTATTATCTTTGCTTTTTTTTAGATATTGTTGTCTGATCTTGGAGGCTTGCCTCGCAGGGGGATTTCCCTCTGCAGCATTCCCTCACTTCATTTTCACAGGTAAACAGAAAGTAGCAAATGGACATTATCTGACTGAGAAAATTATCTGCCATAATTAGTAAAGCAATATGTTCCGTTGTGCACACTGTTAAACTGCACAGAGCAGAGAAAATCAGATCTGCCAAGGCCACTTCCAAGTCTCAGTCACCAGCAAATCAATAACTGCCTGACTTTTCAAACTGTCTTAAAACTAACTGTTCCATCTGTTTTCCAAGGATGCTTTTATAGCTCTTAGCAAAGCCCTTGACAATGCCAGTCCTGAATCCCATTTTCTAGATGTGTTTGCATCCCAGAGAAACATCTGACTATCTGGCAAATAAAGACAGCCTCCCAACACATGACTGACACACTCCAGGTATGGAGTACGAAGTCCTGGTAGCCAGTGAACCTCACTCCCACCCACACAGGTACCAGGGCTGAGAGCAGGAGCTGGTCAGCATTCCCAGCACAAGGTCAAGACTTACCATTGCATCAGCTTTGTGCTTCAGCCTCTGGGCCTGTTCAATGTAGTATTCCTTTGACTGTTGCCTAAATTGGGGACAGAGAGGAAAAACACATGAAAAAGGATAGGATAAATATCAGTTTTACTATCTTATCTAGAGGATGCTATGGGTTGATTGATTTCTTAAAAATATATGTTGGAATAATATTGAAAATTTACATTTGGAAATAAAAAAATACCAAAGGTAGGGCTTCCATGGGAACAAGTTAAATTCCTCATTTCCATGGAAAGACAGTAGTTATATCATCTATCATTCCTCAAGTACAGACCCATAAATAAATTTTAATTTAAACAAAGTAAATTTGGCAGCAACCACACACTTATCTGAGACCAAAACTTGTATTCAAGTTACTTGCTTAAAAGAGAAAAGGTCCCTAATTTCCAGAGCAGCTTCCCTCAAACCAAAACTGTTGTAAAACTTTGCTTGTAAACCTTTACTTTTACTTTGGGTGGCATGAGAAGGCAGTACAGGACAGATCTCACACATCTCTCCCCTCTCTTTCCTCCCAAAGAAGTGCTCAGGAAAAAGCAGAACCCAGAGTGGCCTCATGGCCAGCCCTGCCTCATGCCTTCAGAAAGTAAAGATGAGGGGTGTCAAACAAAAACTTACTTTTCAAACTTGATCAGAGGTCTCCTTGGCTTAGAGGTACCATTTGGCATAGAAGGCACTGGGAAAGGCTTTGTGACATCACCTACAGATCCCTGGAAAAGGGCAGAGATAAAGCTTGTTAGAGAAATATGCCTAAACCAATTCCAAACCCTGGCTTTCCTAAATTTCAAGTGAAAATGTTTATCTGTCCCAAGCATAGTCTATTCTCCAGGCTCTCTTCCTCTTGCTTCTCACCTGACTGCTTGTCATGCCTAACACCATTCAAACTTCTCCCAAGCTCAGAGAAATTCAGCAGCAGGTTTCCTTGCACAATGACAAAGAGGGCAGTGAGGCTGCAAGCAGCACAGCTCTCATGTCCTCTAGCCAAGGCAGAATGATAAGATCTATTCACACTTATTTCCACCTTAACCACACAATAGCTGATTCCCCATTACTAACTACAGGGAAAAGGAAAAAGCAAGCAGATAGAGCCAGCTAATAGTGTCCACAGTCTGGCTTAACACACACAGAGCAACATCCCAGACCACACGCCCAAGCCTCCAGTAAACAGCCACGTAACCAAATTTTGTAAGCCAGAAATGCAAATAATCAGCTGCAAGGATCATGAACCATTTTGTAAACAAGCTATAAAAGCTTACACCTGGGTTGTAGTCAATGCCACAGGTTGCTTGTTTTCTTATTGTTAAGCAATCCTCTCTTTCTTTTTGTAAGCACACTTATGTTCACACCAATACCATCAGTGTTGTATAAGCAGTTGCCTGCAGTCTAAAATGGTAATTAGGATAAACATGACTCTCATGCCTTTGGAGCTTACAGAGTATGTTTCTGAAGAGAATCACATATCACCCATGTTGGAGGGAACATCCCACCACTTATCCTGGATACCTACTTTGATGCCCTTGGACAGTTCTGTATGATTTCCCTCCACTTTCCTGCGCTTGGCAAACGAGGGATCCTTGTGGTTGCTCTTGTTCTTGGCAGGGTTATCAATGGCAGGCAGCTCATCAGTCTCATTTCTGGGTCTCTTTTGGGTCATCTTGGCTGACTTTGGGGCAGGTTGTGCAGCAGACATGGATGGCAGTGGTGGGAGCACATCTTTCTTCTGGCCTTCACATGAAGCTTTTGATGCTCTGGAAATGGGAAGCAAATTCATGAATACGGTGTACATACAATGTAGGGATTTTTAACAAACTTAGTTACATCATGTGCCAATTCTGTTTAAACTCTTCTGGAAGTGGGAGATGACTTGTTAATACAAAGAATTCAACAAAAGTGAAACAAAACTTTAGGGGCTTCATTGTGCTTTAGACAGCAAATGTTCACCTACCACCAACATACAAGCAAGCTGCTTTACAAGTAGGAATAAGTCTCAGAACTTGTCCTTGGAGCTAACACTTGTAACCAGAACATCAGGACATCATTGTAAAAAAAGCATGCCTCCAATCCAGTGCCTTTTCACTCAGTGAGGAAAGTGATTACAGTGAAAAAAATCCCTGGGACAAATCACCCAACAAGGCAAATGAACTGCAGCCTTGCCTGCCTCTCCCCCTTTTGGTAGATAGTATTTTCTGTGGTAAGAGATACTCACCCTGACACTTGATCCTGTATGTGCTTTGATAATATTAAGCTGATTCCTCCTTTAAGGCTTGCTAGATCAACTAGACAACACTCACAAAGTTGAGAGAGACTTAATATGCTGTGCTTTTAAATGGCAGAGATTACCACATTTAGTAACATTAGATTTCTGATCATCTGAAGTTAGGATGAGCAGCCCTAAGTAGCACCAAATAATTCTAAATTTCGTTTCACCACTGCTCATTTACATATTTTTATTCAGTTTCTCAAAGTTTCCAAGGAAACTCTGAGCAGGGAATCCCAGCTTGTGGACTGAAACATCAGAAGAGGAGGAAATGAAGTTTAACCAGTGAGGAGACTGAGGTGTGATGGTGCACATCCTGCCTCATTCTGCTGTGTGTGGGGCAATCCTTTCCCCTCTTCCACCACACACTTTTCCCATGGTTTGGTCCCCACTCACACCACACATATGCTCTCAAGCTTCTCCACCTGGGCACAGCTGATGCTCCACAGAGCACAGAACCATCACCTGACCCACCCAAGTGCACTCTCTTCCCAAAAATGCATCCTATTCTTCCCAGTCCAAAAGCCAGAACATAACTAAAACAGGTGCTCATTTTCACTGAGAAAAAGAGGAATAAGCCCCAGAATTAAAGCTCTTGCATGACTACCACAGTTCAAATATCCCTTCACCCAACTAAATGGCAGTCCCAATTCCTCAGTGCTTCCAGAGTGCGTCGGTGTTTTCTCTTCAGAAAAGCAGTTTACTCCTATTGTCAGGACACAAACCTCAACACTACATACCAGTCCAAGCCAACACCTCAAATTCAAGCCACAAGCAAGCAGGAATTGAATGCAGTAGCCCATGACTGAGGCATGAGTCTCCCCTCTCGGGAACACTGCCCAGTTGGAAACATGCTCTTGGAAGCAGTCACTGGAGCAAAGGGCTAGCCAGAATGCTGGCAGTGCTCTGCTATGCAAATGACAGGGCAAGCTCCAGCAGAGCTACCAGAAGCACTGCAAATGCTACACTAGGACAAAAAAGAGGAATTCTGGTCACAAAGGCCACCTGAAATTGCAGACAGTCAGGACTCAAAAGGCACATTGGTTTTGTGTCCACTGGGTCACTTAGGAAAACAAGGCAAAGACAAGAGGATGACTTTATGGAGAAGGAAATGCTCACTGCCCTTACCCACCCACACCTACAGAGCTGCTTTCTGGACTGGTTGCTTCCAGGATGTAAAGGCAAATCTGCTGTAGATCAGGTTTCAGAAGGAAAATTATGTTAGAAGCAAACTCATGAGTATAAGGATAGGAGATATAGTTCCTTGATCTTAGCTGTTTAGGAAAGATTTGGATTTATACATCCTTCTGCCATTCCACCACTGTATACTCACTTCAATTTACTGGAGTCTTTGTTAGCTGAAGACTGCAATAATTTGGGTTTTTTTTCAGATTTCATTTTCTTCCTATCAGTCTCCTCCTTCTCTCCCCTCTAATAGGAAGGAAAAAAAAAGGAAACATAAAATCACTTAGGTTTTCAAAGTTCACATAAAATACAGACCAACACAGCTAAGTTTGATTGAGTCTGGTTAAAAAAAAAAAGAAAAGATATTGAAACCAAAAGATTGCAGACCCACAGCACAGAAGATACAGATTGCAAGCTCACTGACAAGTAATCTAAAATGACATTTTATCTAATTTTGCTTGGATAGATTAATTGCTTTGCAGTGGCAGGGATGGGACTGCTAAACCTGTTGCTACTAACAATAATCAAAAGCAAGGCACTTTCATGTGAGATACTCCACACAGGTACTCCAGATGTGCAGAGGGTTTGGTTTTTATCACCAAGATGCTGATACAGGTGAAATTTTAAAGCACCAGTAACCTGGGGACCCCAGAGCTGATACAGCACTGCAGGGGGGTGTCACCAGAGAGGAGCAGAGGGGCACAATCCCCTTCCTCAGCCTCCTGACCACACATCTTTGGATGCAGCCCAGGCATGTTTGGCTTTCTGGGCTGCAAGCACACACTGCTGGGTGGTGTCCAGCCTCCCATCCAGCGGAGCCTCCCGCTCCTTCTCCGCCAGCGTGCTCCCAGTGAGTTCTGCTCCCAGCCTGTCCTCATGCCTGGGACACAGCCAGCTTTGTGCCACTCACAGGGCTGTGCTGTGACACAGAGTCTGTCTGGCAGGGTGCTCAGGACAAGGCTCCAGCACTGAGATCACATCCCTGCACTGTGTTCCAGGTTACCTGACCCAGCTGGGTGCTGTGAGACCTGAGCCCCCGAGGGTACTGATGCACTGACAGAGCTGACAGCGAGGCCCTCAGGGGGTTTCCCTGCAGTCAGGCACTGAGATTGCAAGAGAAGACATGTCTAACCTCAAATAGCTCCTCTCCTCTGTCTCTTAGACAGACTGGCTGCCTGTTTCCCTTTGTCCCATTGCTCTGCTAGAGCAGAAATTTCTGAGGTCTCTCAAGTTTCTTCATGATTTTCCTTCTCAATTCTCCCTCACAACTACAGGAAATTCATAAAATGGTGAAAGTAAATTAAACCCAAACCAAGATTATTCACCTACCCATGCTGAGACACCTGCTCTGTGAGGACCAATAAGGGACCCAGGGACTGAAATACCCAAAGGGAATACCCATTCCCCACAGGGTCTGCAGCCAACTCTTTGTGCAGCTGACCCAGCTGGCTGGAGGTATATTCATAGTCTCCTTTGGAAGTCAGCTTTTCAAAAAACACTTGTGAGCAACAATCACCTCAGTTAAATAAAGGGCTGTCTTGTAATTCAAGGGAAAGCCACTGTTACAACTGGTTTTATAGTCTGAGAAAACCAGGATTTCAGAAAAACAGAGCAAAAATATATTCTAAAATACTAAAACGTGTTTGACAGCTTACAGGGCTTTTAATTTGCTCAGGAGGGGATTTGTGACCAACAAGAAACATCTGCAGACAGTTTTGATTCCCATTCCCCTTGATAATAGCTTTACAGAAGGATAATGGCTCTACTTCCAGCCTATGAAGTGGGAAGTCCACATAGGCTTTTCAAACATCACATCAGTCCTTGCACAAACCCAGCTCCCACTCCATCTCTCACCTTCTTTGCAAGGGACTCCTCAGGAGTGTCCGTGGCTTTCCTCTTCAAGTCCTGCTTCCTCACATCAGGAAGGTCCTTGGTCTCTGCTTTCCTCTGGTGCCCATTTTTCCTGGAGGGCTGAGGGACTTTTTCCAGGTGACAGAGATCTATTTTCACCACGAGGTGCTCACGGCTTGGGGGATCCCTCACTGGTGAGAGCAACTTCTCCCCGAGAGGCAAGGGCAATTTCTCCTGGTGCAAATCCTGAGGCCTGTGCCTGCTGGTCCTGATGGGGGCTGTGCCCTGAGGAAGGGGACTGAGAGCATCACATGCCTGGGCATCTCCCATGAGCCTGGGCTCCAAGAAAGGTTTGGCCTTGGCCTGGTGGGAGCCTTTATCCTTTTTTTTCTCAGAGGGCTCTTGAAGTCCTGGTTTCGGGTCTTTTCTGTCATTGGATTTTGTCTTCGCTGTTTTTTTGACTTTTGGCTTGTCCCTGAAAGACTGGTCTGTGAGCTCCAAAGGAGCAGGCTCACTCTCCACCTTCAGGCCCCTCCTGGGCCCCTCGTGCACCAGGGGCTTGCTGGGCCCTTTGATCCCCACGGTCTGCCTGGGCGAGGGCTCCTGGGCGCGCGCAGGAGCCTTCTGGCAGCTGCCTTTGGTCGGAAGAGGAGCCTCCTGAGGAGCTCTGGCCACTGGGCTCTTGTGAGGAGGCTCCCTCAGCTCAGTGTGCTGCTGGCAGGAAATGCTGCTGCTGCCCTGCTGCTGCCCCTTGCCCTCCTCACGCCCATCCCCTCGGGCAGTGTCACTGGGGCTCTCTGCTGGCACTGCTGCTGGGTTCACCTTGGTCAGCCAGTTGTCCAGCTGCCACTTATTAGAAGTTGGTGGCTCGGGCTGTAGACAAAAAGAGAAAGGGAGGATTCAAACCTGATGCCTTTATGGGCTGTTTCCATCCTAGCCCAGCTTACCAGAGCCCTAAGACTGTTGCCTAGAGGCCTCAAAGTGTTTGCTTTTGCATGTGAAGAACTGACTATAAACAAACAGGCCATGCACATGCTAACTTACTCCAGAGTATCATGGATGAACAGTTGGCTGAATAAAAAAAGGACAGAAAGGTCAATGTCAAGTAGCTAGGACTTCATCAGTATTTTAAGGACAAACCAGGCAGAATTTAGTAAAAGATGAGAAGTATAACATCTTCTTGCAAAGACACCACTTCACAGTGGGCAAAGTCTGTAACTCAGCTGCTGGAGGGCAAAAAGTATTAGAGTGAGATGGAAAGATAGGCAGTCTCAAAGCTTGTTTTTCACTTCTCCCTGTTCATGCACTTCTAAGGTGAAAAGAAAGAGAGCTACAGCTGAAGGGAGGAAAAATAAATTACAAGGGGCTTTGTAAGAGGACCTCAAACTGCCAGTGGATTGTTTTGCATCAGCTGTGGTCTGCAGACACATGCAGCCATGTACTTCCCAGTCACCTGAGAATGTTTTGCAAGCTGGAAGAACTGTTTAAAAGCATGAGCACTTCTACAGCAGATTTTTTTTAAAAATGCATGGTCTCACAATTATGAAAGTTTAAGGCACCAAATTCTGTTTGTCTGCTTTTCCCAATAAAAGCCTCAGAAATGCCAGTGCAGCAGTATCCAAGCCAAATTCAACAGCAGCAAGACTAAGCATATTCCAGCCCTTTCTGGAGGTCTGATCCCTTCAGCTGCAACCTGGGAGAAGCTGAATCTGTCAGTCAGACACAGGAGCTCCAGGGAGGCAGCAGCTCCTCTCAAATTATCAGGAAACTGCTCTCACCCTGACACTGCCCATAAAGGCACCCAGAAATCCTGCACAGGAAGAGGTGGGCCCCAAACAGCCCAGCTGTGCTTTCCCTCTGTGCCTCCTCTTGTCTCCCCAGTGAAGGCACTGATTCCTCCAGGACAGCTGGACAACTGTGCCAAAGGACATGGGGGATGCAATGCCCAACAAAGGCTGGGCATCTGAAAGCCTAATTATGTTGGTAGTAAGGGTAACTAAGGTTGACAAACTCTAGAATGGAAGCCAAGGGCAAGAAAAGTTGAGTGACGCAGCAAAGATGTCAAGGGGACACCTGCTCAGTGAGAGTGTTGCAGGTCCCCTGCCCTGAGTGCCTTTGGCAGCAGAGTGAGGCACAGGGCTGTGGGAGCCCCCCTGCCTCCCCTTTGCATTCACCTGAGGCGCCGGTGCTCCCGGGGGGTCGCTCGTGTCACTGTCACTCGAGGGGCTCTCTGTCTCCGAGTCTGAGGAGCTCTCTGAGTCACTGGTGCTCCCTGACTCCGAGCTGCTGGAATGTGCTGATGCCACACTCTTGGGCTGGGACTGTAAGGAACTGCAAGGCCACCATGAGATAAAATTAGAAAGCAGTATGGCTGAAGGTTACTTACTTATTATATTGAGAGTTTTATTCAGAAACAAAAACTGAAACCCCATTATTTTGGCACTGAGATGAGAGGGGAGAAGGCAGAGAAATACATTAGCATACTCAAAAAATAAAGCACCAGAATACAAAATTGCTGGAAATAATAAAACCTTCAACTCCAACCCAGTCAAATATGTAGCAGGATGCCACTACCACAATGAGGAGCTGCATTTTGCCAACCAAAGTTTAAAAAATACTGAAACTGCCCAGTGCTTTTCTGAAAAACCCAACTCTCAAAATGAAAAACTTCCAAGAAAAGTGAACAAGGCAGGAACATATACTTCAGGATGGTTTCTGTTTTTTCTCTTCTCCCTCTTAAGTTTTCACTTCATCTGTGTTACTTGGTCATGCTGCTGTAAGCACTTTATTAATAGCCACATCAGACAGGAGCATTTCTTGCAACACCCTGCTCTAACAAAAAGTGTTTTCTCCACACTGACAATGGAGTGGATGGAATCAAGGAAGAGCTCTCCCTTTTATGCACAGTGCTTTTCTTTTTGAAATGGGCTTACAAAATTAAAATGTAGATATTTTAATTTATTTTTTCTACTTTGGTTTCCCACATAAGTATCAACACATTTGTATGAGTTGGAGGCAAACTCCTTGCTGATCCAAGACTGATATCATGAGAACACTCCCATTTTAAGAGTGTGCAGAGACACAGATCATGCCATTGGTGTGCTCTGCAAGTCTGACTATGTAGCCCACTCTTGTGCTTGAAGAATATACACATCAAGCCCAAAAAAATCTATGTCAGTGCTCTCACACAGGAAAAATTTTGAGCTTTTCCATCTTTCTTCCTCAAATGCTGATGTACAGCTCTTCAGTCCACCTTGAATATTGCCTCTGAGTAACAATACATGGCAAGAACTGCTTACAATCAGCTTCCTTATCAGGAGGAGCTGAAACAGCCTCAATGAGTCTTCCTAACCCTTTCCTGTTCTTTACCCACTTGGCTGTTTTGGGCTTCCTTCTGAGCTAAAACTGGACTCACATCTCACCCATGGCCACTACAGCTGAAAATCCCATTAGCTGCAGTGTGATCTATAGACACACTGGTGGAGGGGAGGAGGAGAAGAGAAAGGAGCAGTTGAGGAAATACAGTTCTGGTTCATAGGCAAGATCCAGGATACCTGGATAACTCATTTCTAATGGGAACTTTCCGGAAAACCCCACACAACTAAAGCTGACTTTCAAGAGCAGCCAGAAACCAAAGAGAAACCAGGAACCCTTACCCTCCTAGCCCACATATAAAAAGCAGTTTTGTTTTTCTCCTTATGTGGTCTAGCTAGTAGTTTGGGAACAAACCTGTACCTTGGAGGAGCAACTGAAGAAGGTGACTTTTCAACAACCTGTTTTGTTCACAAAGACAAAGAGGAGAGGGGGAGGAAAGGTTAGCTCAGAACTCAGAACAATGCAACAAGTGGTGATGTTTAAAGGGAAGTCTGTGTGCCTAGTGTATAAAACAGCTAAAACCGACTTGATCGTCACCACTCTCTTCACTATCACTGAGCTGCAGGTCGTCCTGGAGCATTCTGAAAGACAACCAGAAGATAAATATCAGCCAAGGCAGACACATTTTGAAGCAGCAGGCAGTGATAAAGATTTGGTTTGTACTTGCCAAAGCAAAACAACCTCCCCCACCTTTTCTGAACATTTGGCATGCTCAATCTATTAAACCCTATCATGACTTGAAATGAATGGTTAAAATATTTTACTACTTTTTTTTTTTTTTACTGGTACAGTAAGAGACTCTCATGCTGTCAGCCTGCATTGGGTCCCCAAGGGACAGAAAGCATCAGAAGTACCAGGAGATGTGCAAGTTCACACACACTGCTCTCAGGGACTGCAAATTTTTCTTCTGTCCCAGGGGTTCTCATTTTGCTGCTCAAGTCTCCTTTCACACATGTGTAAGTCAATGCCAAGGTCAAGCCTATCTCCCATCTCTTCTCTACTCAAGGAACTCCATTCTCCTGCACATTTCAGCAGTACTGTCAAGCAGTTCAGGTACTCAGAGCAGTTTACAAGTGGACAGGCACGAGCTCTGTTTCACTGTTGCTAGAGAAGAGAGCAGGCTGCCCACAAACATTTCCAAAAGCATCATTTAGTCCTGTGGCTGCAGGTGGTAACTACTGTTTGCAATTTTTAATTAAAATGCTGGAAGGGAAGGAGAGGGACCCAAAGCTCTCTCCCAGATTGTAATCCCCCTCTCTGGCAATTGTGCAGGCATCCCAAAGGAGTTGAAAAATAGGCAGGTAAAACCTGGCTATTCAAAAGTATAGTTATTCAAATCTTGAAACTACCTGGCAATTGACTCCTCAACCCAGATGATTATTCAAGTGTCCTTTGAAAAATGGGATCAAAAGCTTGGGAGCTGAGACAGAGATTTTAATTTTAATCAATCAGGACAAAACTCAACTCTGCTTATTTCAACCTCATTTCAAACCAAGCGCTTTCTCTGAGAAATTTTTTTGTGGCCAAAAAAGAAAAATAGGACTCTGACCCCTCATGACAACATGTTTCATAGCAAGAAAACAACTATAAATGATCCCCAGTGAACCACATCACCCTGGAAAAAGGGGGAGAAATTAGGAAAAAGTCGGTGCTTTCCTTGTTCGTTTTGACTGCCATTCCCCTGTGATCTACCCTCCACTGCCTCATTTCCTCACACACCTTCTCGCTGGAAATCACCTCTTGCCTCTTCATTTAGAGTAAACACTGAAGGGAAGCACTATGAGACACCACCTTGGAAAAGGAGAGCTCCAAATTTCCTACAGAAGGCAAACAGCCTGCAGCAATCCTGCACGAGCCAGCTCTGCTGTGGGCCAGAGCCTGAGCTCACTGCCAGACAGATGAGGCACAGAAATGAAAAAAGAACAGTGACAGCACAGGCACTCTCCACACTTCTGGGCAGCTTGGCTAAGGATCTACTGGTATCTCAATGAATCCTTTTTATTTTCTTTTACAACTCCTAAGGGGACGGAGTCCTTCAAAGATGGTAGCGAAGAAACTTTCAGGGATGGTAAAACATACTGAAAGGTTTTAAGTTTGGTTTTGGGGTGTTGTTTGTTTTTTTGATTTTGTTCTGTTTCGTTCTGCTTTAAGAATTGTGGACTAAAGACTTATTTCATTTAGAGGTGAGAGGATAATCACAGAATCATAGAATGGTTTGGGTTGGAAGAGACCTTAGAGATCATTTAGTTTCGAAACCCTGCTGTGGACAGGTTCATGCAAAGACACTACCTAGATCTCTTTAAATCTGATTTAACTGTTTGTAATAAAAAGGACTACCTTTTCCACCTTAGCTGCTGGTAAATAAAATATATCAACATAAAAGAGCACTGCAACTACTTATGCCCTATTTGGGATCAAGGAAGAACACTAAAACTTCAAGTCATACTTCTGCAATGGTAGACAAAGCCAATTTCCACAAAACAAGATTTTGACAAATTGTTAAGTAGCCTAGTTAAAGAAAATAAATCTGCCTTAATAATTTTAATGCTCCAGTTAGCTCAGGAATAATAGATGCCAAGGTTTCATTTGCAGGACCTGTTCATTTGCAGCTTATGTACACACCATTAATCTCCCTAAAGCTATTTAAAAAGAGTTCTTTTAGTGAGAGAAGTGGCACTAAAATTATTATCACTTGCCAAACAACCTCACAGAAAGCACAGGCTGGTCCCTCTCTGCTAGCCAGGTTAAAGATGCATCACCAAGAATGAGCTGGCATGTCTCCTTTTCAAAGAAGGGCTGCTTCCATTCCAGCACTGCCAGGTGCAAACTTCAGGGCTGCATTCAAGAATGAAATCCATCTGGGAAATCCCTGCACGCTCTGAAAAGCTGAATGCTTAATTTGGGCACACAGATGCCCTGGGATTTCATCTTCTAATTAACCAGCACAATCACTGTTTGTTTTCAGCCAGCTACACTTTGCAACACAAGCCACTCCAGGCAGCTGAATTTTCAGACAGTCACGTGCGCTTTGAACCGCACAGAGAGCCAGGCCTGTTGTGCCAGAGAAAACAAACACAGAAAAGAAGGGATGTATCACTTCAAGGGAAAGATGTAGAAGAAATCCTCGGGCAAACTTCACTCAGACACAAACCCAGGCCACCCTGTTCCTCCTGCTTCCACTGCCTTTGCCAACCACAGGCTCACACATCCCTTGCAGATGATCACTGGCTCTGAAGTGCCCAGCAAGGACGCTGAGCAGAGAGGGGATCACAGCTAAGGACAGAGCTCCATACTGTGCCAAATTTACAATTCTGGCCCCATGGGCTAAGGAAGGAGTCTCTTCCAATTCTTGTCTGCAGGAAAAGTCTCTTCTCTCTCTCTGCTGCCTCAAAAACTGACTAAAGGGCTAAAGGGATTTTTACAAGCAGCTGTGAACTGAAATAATGATGATGGTCATAGGGTAGCTGGGGAGGAAGGCACAGCCTGGAGCAGTTGGAACTGCTAGTTTTAGTAGTGCAATGAAAATTTTCAGACATCATTGAGGAGGAACAAACTGGGGTAGATGAAAGTGAAGCAAAATAAGGAAGAAATTAAAGGAGTACTGCTCAGCAAGATACTATCCCATGCTCCCAGTGAGTGAGAGCTCCTCTGCATTATGCTAGAACAGTAGGAAAAGGGATGTTTAACAGACCCTACAGAGCTTAAGTGAAAAATTCTACAATCTCAGCCAAGATGGAGACATGGTTTTGCTTTTACTTGTGACTAGCCCAGTTTTGTTTAGTTTTTAATTAAATGATTTGTGATAAGGAAAAGGCAAACAAGTGGAGTAAGTGTTGTAGTCTGTAGTTTGAAGCCTTCCATGGAAAAACATAACATGGAGTAACAAGATCTTTATGTATCATATGAACTGACAGACATTTAAATTTAATGGTTCAGCAAGTGCCTTGCACATGGACCCCTGAGCATTCCAGACATGGAAAGATTTCTGTTTGTTACTGAGGGCTCAGAACCTAGCAATGCTGTATTTGGCCAAGTAAATCCTGAAAGATTAATGTCAGCCCACACAAAACTGCTTTCAAGCAACTTCTGTAATTAACCTAATTAACAGATAATCACTTTCACCTACAAGGACAGCACCAAGTTATTTTATCTACCTTTTTTTTTTTTGCTTTAAAATTTCAGCCCTGTTTTTTATACTTCTTGTAGATGTAGCTTTGATAGCCCTCCCAGGCTTCAAAAGAATATCCAGGACCAATCACATTCAGTTTGGGCCTTTTGTAATTTATGTCAGTTGGATGCATTATTGTAGGCTGAAGAGCACAAAATGGTGATGTTAAATAGCCACAGATAAAAACAACAAAATACCTTTAATCTGGTGCATTAATAATTGGGATTTTTCTTCACTTTTGTTTTGGTTTTAACACAGTCATTTTAATCATGACAAGTACATTGGTATCATCAGGTTAAGAGTTGGACTGGGTGATCTTAAAGGTCTTTTCCAACCTAAATGATTCTATCATTCCATCATGAAACAATAATATTTCTGTTGGTAAAAAATCCCTGCATTGGAAGTTTTCTTAGAAAAATCAGACTGATAAAACGTTAATCTTCAGAAACATCAAGTAACCCAAAATGTAGTTCTTTCCTTTAGGTTCTTTAATTAACTGCACAGTAGAGATGTGGGCAGGGTCTGGTTACTTACGATGTTCTTGGCTGAGAACCTGGGAACGTTTCTGAAGGTGCTCCATACTGCTCTGGAAATCAAAAATGAATTGGTTGGGTTTATTTGCTTCCTTTGTAGCCTATTTTATCCTATGTTCTCTGAGCACCAGATTAGACTCATCACTTTCTTCTGGAACATAATTGTCATCAGATTATTCATCCTTCCAAATGGGATTTCCTAATGAAATACCATTTGTCCTCTGATGAACAGCTGCCTTAATGTCTAGGTAATGAATGTACACAATCTCTTATGCCATTTCTAAATTCATCACTGTTCAACACAGCACAGGAAATCACACCTCTTCATCAATGCCAATCAATTGACATGTCATGTATAACACACAACACACAAAACTATCTGTCAATAAACATATTGTGTGTATTTCCTTTGGCTATCTACTTACTCTGATCCTTTGCTACAGATCCTTCAGGTTGCAATTCCTAGGAAAAAAAGGACAAAGTGCAAATTGAGAATAAAATAAATGAGCTCTCTTGTAAGAGTTATGTACCGATGATTTGTTTTCCGTGTGTTACTTTACTGTAATAAACATTTCATAATAAAGTAGCTTGTCAAAGTGTCCAATAGTCTAAGCTGGCCTGACATAGCTTAGCATGGACAGAAATGATAACGTGCTACTATCACCAAAAACTGGTTGTTGGCACATTAGGGGTATATGCATTCTTGAAGAAATATTTTTAAAATTTCATAAGATCTGCCAAGCACGTCTGTTTAACACAGTCAGCAAATATTTCTGTTGACAAAAAGATAAAATACATTTTGTGCTTCAGCAGAGATACTTAAAATGTCTCACAAAAGTAGTTGTATATGAAGACCACAGTTACAACAAATGTCTAAGTTGCTGAAGCACTTTTTATTCACCCCCATTGTGCTTTAATTTATCTGACTACTTCTGAAGCTAATACCCCCTAACAGCCCTTACTTATAGAAGGGGGACAAAATTGGATGGAAACACATGCAAGAGCCAGAAAGCTCTCTTCTTGTTTATCAAAAGAACTGGCAGAAAGAGGGTATCTTACCTTTGTTGGGAATGGAAATTTGGAAGGCTCTGCTTTAGTAGGTGTATTAAGAGCTGTCAGGGGAGGTGGCCAAGAGCGGGTCATTTCCTGGAAAGAGATTGAGAGGAGCAGCTATCAGGAGTTTTGCTGATAGGCACAGAGATTTGGATCTACCTCTTCATGCATTTGGGCACGTTTCCCCATGGCTGCTACAAAAATAGTGATATGCATTACTAGCAGGCCAGAACACAGGCTATGCGTGGTGAAACACAAAAAGATGCCAGACTTCTAGGAGGAGTCCTTGTGCTGCAACCCCAACCAGCACGGAGTAGCCAGTGGGCACCTGTGTGCAGCTCCCCTCCAGCTCAAACACTGCCCCAACAGCGCTTCTGGAGAGCTATCGAGGCATCAGGATTTTGTAACCTCAAGCAACTGCACAGGAAGTGAATTGCAGAAGCCAAACTGTTCCACCAGGACTTCAGCATCTCAGAACAGCATTTGACATCAAGGAAGCCTCTCCTCAGGATCAGCACCACTGGCTTGGGAATCCCAGGGCATTTTCACACTGTGCACAGGGAAGAGATTCAGCCACAGCCTGTGCTGCTCATAGAGGCAGTTCTGACACAAGGTCAGACTTGCAGACTTGGCTTTACTCTGCATGAGCAGACTGGAATTACAGTGAGGGAGCAGCAGTGCCATGCCCAGGCAGGTGAGAAGGACACAGGTGTGTTCCTGCTCAGAGCCACGCTGCTGGGGCTGGCAGCACAGACACGAGGCAGCTTCTCCAGAGCCTTTGGAGGAAGGGCACTTGGGAATGGCAAACCCCTGACTTGATGCAGGAGTAGCTCTGGCTGTCTCGTATGACTTGTCAGTCTTGAACTGCACCAGACTGTATTAGACTTCTGTACTGATAGAAAGACTGATCTTACAACTCCAGCTGTATTCGAGGCTGACTCTTATCTCTACTTCTCCTCAGCACACCCCAAAACTAGTGACAGCTACATCTGCTGAGTGAACAGAAGCAGAGAGGTATCTTTTCCCCAGCCATTACCTTAAGGCATGCAAAATCTAAGCAAAGACAGAGATCTATTATTTAAGAGTACCTACCCTCAAAATTTCTTCAATGGACTGCACATCAATGGGGTTGGTTTGCTGTAAGAAGAAAGAGAGAAGCAGCATGAATTTGCTTGGGTTTTTTACCAACTGACATGAGATAGGCACACACTCAGTGAACATTTGCTTACCAACAGCTCAACAAATTTCATCGAAGCCCACCAGTAATAAAATGCTAGTCAGGATTAAAATCCCCATCAGAAGGACAGTTAATAATGCACTTCTAAAATGCCTCATTTTCAAGTCCTGGGCAGAGGTGATTGCAGATTCCGCCAGGACACTCTGCCTGGAATGAGGTAAAATGACTCAAGCAATGCCACCAATGGCAAATGGTATTTGCAAAGCTACTGGTGGTAAATGGAAAAGGGGGCATCACAGGACTTTTGGTGTTGAATAAAGCTGAAACCAGTCTGACTCATCAATCCCAAAGTTAAACATACTGATAGTGAGATAAAGATGTGGTAGACCTGGTAAAGTACTTGATAAAGGAACAAACATTCTACTGATACTACCAATAACTTATCCAAAGCTGCTCAGCTGACACAGCTGGCCTGAAGAGATCTGACAGTCAATCACTTGATACTATAAAAGCCCAGTCCCAAATTTTAATGGCAGAGGCTTCTAATGTATCCCTTCTAGGAGGGTATGTGTGCTTCCACACACTGATGTGCTCCAGCCATGGGGAACAGCACTTCCCTTCCACACATCAGCTTCTCTACTAACAAGGCATGTGTTTTAAAAGTATCTGTCATTTACATGTCCTTTCCTAACTGATATCATTAAAGGAGGCTGAAACAGAAAACAACCAAAGAGCTGAGTAGTTGTAACAAGCAAAATGCACACCAGATCAGTTTCTTGTCCATAAACAAGAAATTCTATGGAAGCATTCAGTCATCAGAGTAATTGCTGAAAGGGAAAGGCCAGGAAGAATTTATTCACATTTAAGAAAGTGGACAGTGAGCTACAATGCCCAACCAGAAGGATCTTCCCTAGAAAAGAGTAAAGAGCAATGCAGGCAAATACTTCAATAAAGTCCAAAACTGTCATCCTTGGCCCTTTCACAGGAAGTCCACTCATCTGTTTCCCACATGCTGCACTATTTACACTGGAAGGAGAAAAGGAGATGAGGAATGCTTTTTCCTTGTAACCTCATTTGTCTGAGTCTACATAAAGCTCTCATTGAAGCAGTGCTCATTTGACAAAGCCTTGAATTTCTTCAGACAATCACACAGGGAGAGCTGCTTCTGACCTTACACACCCAAACAAACGAAAGCTGAGGCATGGCCAGATTAGTCACACAAATGAAAGCAAGGCCTGCAGATGTGTCCCACAGCAGGCAGGAGGAGGGGACAGGGAGGGCAAACTGCAAGGAACTACCACATGGCAAGAGACTGCAATGCTTCATAACTCATGGTGCCAAAAAAGGCACCCCTTTTCCTCTTTTTATTCTCAGCAGGCTTAACCCAGTAGCTCAGCCTAGTTTACTTCTTAATTCAGTAAGTGGTGAACAGCAGACACATTCACTCGCATCCTCCTCTGCAAAATGCTTCAGAAACTCCTGAGAAATCCCATGATAACACCATAGAAATAAACTTCCCACGAAACTGGTAAGAAATTAAGATCCTGCCTGGACAAAGTATTTCAAAACTCTCTCTATAATGGATTGATTGCAACAAGCCAAAGTCAGTTTACTTCACCCATTTCAGAAACTTAAGTTTTATGAGGTGACAAGTGATGACAGAGTGGAATGCAATTAACCTGAGAATAAGAGAATAACTGTAACAGCCAAACAACCCACATCCCCCTTCCTGGAGTTCTTTCTGATGAGTCTAAAAAGACTTTGACATTGATACAGGTTTACATACACAGAGTATTTATAGCGCAATTGTCAGGAGGATTTATCATAACCCCCAAGGGTTCAGTAACTGGTTCTTCACAGGTCCAGGGGCTCAGCAGAAACCGCTTTCTTCCTCATGACTCAGAATTTAAAGGAAAACAAACGCACAACACTGAACAAGCACCACACAAGTCTGCATTGGCAGCATAAGGACCTCTGTCTTTGTTGGGTTTTTTAGGACACCATAATCAAATACATGGTGAAATGATTGCTCTAGAGATTTCAGTCACAGATTATTTGGAACAAGCACAGGGTCAAAACCACACCAAAACTGGTCAGAGTCAGCTGCACGTGGGTTGTGCTCTCAGGTAGGACTGTGACTGTCCCTGTCCCCCAAAGCTGTGGGGCACACCCCCTTTCCCTCCATCCCAGCTCCAGGGACTGAGGACACTTCATCTTTTACAAAGCTATCCAGTGCCTGGGGCAGCTAGGCTTTTCTGCATCCTGAATATTTTCCCCCCTTTTGTTTGTTGGGCTTTTTTTCCTTCAAGTCACATTTTGGCTGTGTTTCAGCTTGTTAAACCACTAAACCACCATTAAACCACAATTACCACCCAGCAGCAAGGGTGGTAACTTGTCACTCCTTGTCAGCTGAAAGAGAAGGGTTCAGGGGAAAGGAGAAATACGATGCTGCTGCAGGAAGAGCTACAAAGCCATAAAGCCAAAGAAATCCCTGAAAGGAGCTCAGCTCCACTGAGGACTGTGGGTGTGGGAGACCAAATATTCCACATTGCTGTCTATCCCTGCTAGCTCTTTTACAGCCTTTCCTGGGAACACTGTAACGTGCAGACAGACAACTCCAGTTAAGCCTGGTGCATATTTGGTGTCTGACACTGACATCTGTACAATCCCCAGCTTGGATTTCCTTATGCCACATCCACACTCTTGCAGTTTGGGAATGACACAGGCCCCTCCAAACATCGCTTACAAAATATTTTGATGGCTGTGATCGAGCACAATCATGGGACATCCAGAATTTTTGGCTTGCTGGGTTTGGTATGCTGTTTTAGAGCCAGTGTTCCCATCCAAACTGATGCTGTACTTGTACAACAGCTAGTTCCTGCAGGAATAATACTAATTTAATTACTAATAATATTAATAAGAATACTGATTTAAAAGTAAAAAAAGGAAAACAGCCCCTGAAGGATTCATTACGACTTTGATCATGAACTGAAAAGGACTTCAGGCTAAAATAATTTCAAGCATCTACACAAACATAAGAAGCCCTAGAAGTTACTTGAGGAATTAGTCTGTTTTTACTACAACAGGCATGCAGAAATGCACAGGTGCACATACCCACAAAAGAAGAGAGGGAGCTCTTAATTTAGAAAACAATTTAAAATCTGCACAGGCACTCAATTCACACTGCATAGCAAGTGTGTGATGAAACTCTCAGAAATACTTCCATGTCCTCTCCTCATGAGCAATTCCAAAATCCACACACTGTCATGAACTCACACCCCGAGCCTCGCTCTGCTCTGTTAGGGAATAAATAAGGAAATCATGATAATAAACTAAAAATCAAACCCAAACTAAACTGCCTAAGGAACCACTAGGCACACAAAAGAGATGCCCCACTGGCCGTGATACTTTCTGGGCCAGAGATACTAAAAAGAATAAGCAGTGGTAGTTTTGAGTTTTGGTTTTGTGGGGTTTTTTTTGTAATGAAGATGGGGTTAGAGAGCTTCTAAGGTTATTTCTATTTTAAAAGATATTCCATTAAAAATTACAGCACACACTTTCATCCCACTCTGTCACATGTGCCAAGTGGAGCTGAAGGACCGTATGGCTCTCGTGTGTGGAAGAAGGGGGCTGAGGCTTTCTCCCTGGTCTTTAAATAGCTTGCCTCATCAGGAGGCTGTGCCAGAGGAGTTCCAAGCAAGATGTCAAAAAAATCACCCCTCAGAGAGAGTTGGGCGTGCATTATTTCAGAAGCCACCGTGTGACACCGCTGAGATGTGTGGGCTCAGACAAGGCCAGGGGCAGTCAGAGCACACAGAGTGTGCAAGGACAGGGACAGGAGGTCTGGAGCAGGCATTAACTGGAACAGATACAGGCAGCCTCTCAGGCAAGCGTTAAGGTGTCGCAGACCTTTCTGTTCCTTCTCATCTCAGTAATTTCCACCCCACTGCTTATCCCTGCTATTTGCAAGCCTCTGCTGTCACAGCCCATTTGGAGCTGCCTCCTGACATCCTGTGCACAAACAAGCCCCTTGTTTCTCCATCTCCATCTTAAGTGAAACTGGTGCTGCAGGTACCCAGGCAGTGTAGGAGAGGAACAGCTACAGCACGAGTGAGTGCATTCCTGGTATCTCCTCCTAATTAAAACTGAAATGTGTGTGTGTGTAGAGCTCAAGCATGCCAGCTCTTTGCCTGATCTCAGACTGAGTTATTAGCACCAACAAAGCCCAAGCAAGTGGTGCAGCAACAATGAGAAAAGCCAATTATGAGTTCCATGCCCTTCATTCTGCTGTCAGGTTTTCTTTGTTTCCTAATGAGAGCTTTGCCCCTGCAACTATCAGCAGAGAAGGTTGCCAGCTCTCAAAACCCAAACAAACAAACCAATCACATTTTCAGCTGCTTCCCATTTAATACTATGCTTTAATATATTTGAATAAGATTATCTAGTTTTAAATTTATTTTTTCATGAAAGTGCACAGTCATTGCCACTTGAATGCAATGAAGACCACAAAACTGCATACTTCACTGCATGAAGGCTTAATTTGAAACCACCAGGCAGGACAAAAATCAGACTGAAACCTACCATCCTGTCCTCACTTCACCCATCTGTGCTGAGCCAGTCAGAGCAGGAGATTTTGCACATTAGATGCTTTCTCCTCCTCGCACACAAGTCACGCTAGTGATAGCAAGCACACTTACTCTCCAAAGCAACTTCCCACCTGTATTTTTGTGCAGTTAAAAATCCATCCTCTCTGTGCTTCAGACAGATGCAAGATGGACACACACAGGGCATGTTTCCAAAATGCCCCAGCCAACAAGAGACAAGGCATATTTTAACCAAGCCTCTACTAATCCTGATGACGGATGCAATAATGTTCTGCCATGTATTGAAAGAGGCTGCCAAAGCTTGAAGATCAAACCATATTGTTGATTGACACAAATACATAAACATGAAAATTCATAAAGGCTTTCACACACCATCTTGAGGAACACCAGACACCAAGCAGATTCTCTGCCAAAGGCCATTTAAGTGTTCCATATCACAGAACATAAGTCCTAGAACTATTTTCATTTTACAAATCTGTAACACCTCTTATATTGTACCCAATATTTGCTAGAAAATAATTGCTAAATAGCCCATAACTAGAAAATAATAATTTATAAACCTTTATGAAGTAGGTATTTTAGATTATGAGAAAAAGACAAAGAAAATCTGTCATGCAATCAATGTATGCTTTGCTACCAGCAAATTTTCTGTTCCCTAGAAAGCACACATGTGCAACCTGGTATTTTCCCATGTGCACTAGCCCAGTCCATGGCCTTGTATCCCCTGAGCTATGGATCAGGGATATTTTAATTGCTTGTATGGATTGGAAACAATAGAAAATTACTTGGTTTTGAAGCACATCCTGGTGAAACTTAGTAACCACAACAGCTCCCTGAGGCATAAAACCACACTTTCACTTCCAGCCCAAAGATTCCATCAGCACCCAACTCTTCTAACAAAACACAACTTCCTCAGCTCTGGCATCAACAGCCACTTGGGTGAACCTGGGAAAACATCACTGCTGCAGCTGCTGTAACTAAGAAAAACCCTGCAAACCACTGGAGAAGTGACTACACAGGGGAAACAGGGATGAAAAGCTAACAAAACCATCAAACTTGTGTCAACTAAGAAAGATGCAGGCAGATAGTCAACACAAGATTTTCTTCTGATTTCTTTCATGTTAAGAAATTGTAGGGATTTGGGGTTTTGCTTGTTTCCCTTTTAAAGCTCATGCAAAAAGTATTAGTGCTTTTAAAAGGAAATAGGTGGAGTTTGAGCTAAAGCTTACAAGTGTAAGTCTTTGCACTGTTGCCTGTGAGCTTTGGATTAAATCAATAACAAATCAGGCTAAAGTGTGTGCAAACACTTAAAAGCAAACTGTATTTTAGGGATGAGACCATCCCTTCCTTGACTTCACACCTCCCTCATATGCAAGTGTGGGAATACTTGCATATATTTAGGTTTTCCTTGGTGCTATTTTTCTATTAAGCTCAAAAACATTTCAGAAATATACAACAAAAAGGGACTTAAATTACTGTAATGAAACCTTTATAGACATAATTTGTTTAAAATCTCAAATCATATGGAGCTCAGTATGGACTTAATGACTGACTTCATAAACTATGGCTACAGATTTTAAAGGCCATTTTATTACAGGGAATATTGTCTGAGGTTTCATTACTACTGTAAAATAACATAGAGGTACTATTTGGCAGCAGAGTCCCTTTAACAGCAGCTTGAGCTGTTCCAGAAAATTCAGGAAGCTGCTGTCACAGAACAACAAATCTGTGAGAAGGGAAAGCAATTTTCTCAGCAGGTTGCCCAAGACTAGGATTAATTTTCACAGGAGAAATTACTGCAAGGCACATCATTTTTGGCACAGAAGAAGAAAGCTCACTCCATTTCAACAGAAACATGACAACCACAACAACAAAAAAAAACCCCAAACATAAGGTAGAATACAAAAGGACGAAAAGACAAAATTAAACACAAATAAAATTGAAATAGCTGAAGTTTTACAAAAACCTTATATCAGATTCTCTTTGTGGAAAGCAGTAACAAGGTAGCACCCACTGCAGCAGCTGTAAGAAATACATGTTGGGGGATGCACTTATTTGAGCTTTGTGCCAGCTTCAGGCAGCCAGATGGGTGGGTTAAGCTATGGACAATGAGCAGCAACAAGCAACATATCCTGGGTCTCCCCTCTCACCAGTCTAGTTCTTCAACCTCACAGAGTGAGACTGGAATAATTCCAGCAAATCAAAGCAAAGCTGAAGTAGATCTGCTTGACATTGCTTCCAGTGCTAAGTTCCACTTGTGGAGTTCATGACAACCAAAACCTATTTATGCTTTTTGCTATATGCACACTAAAGCAATGCTGAGGCACTACAGACATGTACAGAAGGATTCTGTCTTATCCAGCCAGATAAAGTCTTTGAAATTACACTATAAAAGCATTTGTTTTCTCATTTGTGTCTATGCTGCTTGCTTGACATCACAAGACTTCATTGTAGACTACAAATCCAATCTACCAGTCAGAGTCCACAGGAGCCTTCTAGAATAATTTCTCTGGGTTCTATTTCAGGTCCTCTGTGGGCACCAGGGTTTCACCAGCAGCTCTCCTGTAGCCAAGTTCCCTGTGGACAGTTCCACAAGCACACTTAACTCCTTTGAGTCCACAACTCTCTTTTCCAAAGCAACACCAAAGTTATTCCACTAGAAAAATGCCACACCACCTTCTCTTCTGCTGCTGCCCACACCTCAACTCAGCAGCCCAGCTCCAAGTGAAGAGAGCAGCTCCAGCCTGTCACTGCCCTCGTCCCAGGTTTGAAAATAAATCAAACCATTCCCATGAGCTTTCTTCAGCTGACACTGAATGATCCTGGCAATTTAAGCATTTTACATCAAAATACTCAGCAAACAATGGTTGCACTGTCCTGTCCTGTGTGGGTGCCTGCAGGAAATAAAACATTCTTTAAAGGTTTTACACACTTTTCTAACCCTGAGATGGATTATTTTGCTCAATCCAAAAATAAATACTCGGGCCTCCTTGTGTTCAAACAGCATAAGAAAAACAAATTGCTGTTTTGTCTTTCTTTGACTGAAGCAGCCAAGGGGGTTGTGTCCTGGGGGAACAGACTGTTGATATGTTTTAATGAAGGATTCGTTACAAATCCTGAGCTGCTGACAAAAATTTGTGCATCTCTTGTTAGCCTCCATCTAATAACAATAATATAACTGAAATCCAAGCAAAGTAAGCATGGAAGTTAAGTGCAGCATCACCTGTACATTGCCATGCAGACCAGGACTCCAGCCAAGGCTGATTCTCTCTCTAGCAAATTGCTCTGCATGAAGAGCCTCCACACAAGAGCACCTCTCCACTGCAATGACCATCTGTACAGTAGCTCTCAAAAGTCTAGTTCTGACCCCTTGATGCCACAAAACTTTCTTACCTACTGTCCCCTTAAGGTCTCTCCAGTAAATAATTTTTAATACTGCTTTATGTGAATCTGTAAGTATTGTGTCCATAAAAGGCCCAGGTTGTGCACCCTTGTTCCCTGCAGAATGAATGCACAATTTTCTTTCAATGGAAGCATTTGAGTGAGAGCAGAAAGCCACTGTTTCAAGTATTTTCTCATGTCCAGTACCACCTCATTGCAATTTATGCTCATAGATATACTTTTACAGCATTTTGAGTAGCCTGACTCTAGCCTACTCCAGAAAAAAGCCAGTCACTGCAGCTGAAACAACAAAAGATAAGAAAATAATAACTGTGCTTGTTAAGACCATCAAGGAAATTGGAGCTTTTGGTGGTGAGAGGTATCCTGTGGCTCTGAGGATCACTTCAGTTAATTAACTGCTGCTGTCTCTCAGAAATGCTTTCTATTTCCAAAGACCACTTTCCCCTTGGAAAACAAGCAGAGTTAGATTTATGATGGCAGTGGTGGCACTTGGTGCACCTCCCCTTAAAGACTCAGTAAACAAGACCTGGAGATGCAGGCTCTCCCAGCTGTTTGAAAGCACCCTCAGCTCCTCCCTGCATTACCAACACTGCCAATAAAAGTTTGGGAAATAAAACAAATTGAAGAGGCAGGCTGGAGCCTGGAGCAACATTACCAGTCCCCTGCCAGCACCCAGCACATCTCTGCTGTTGCTTGGGACAGAGCACACAGCCTGGGGGGAGCTAAAAGGCATCAGTCACCAGGACCAGGGCATCAAAGGAGAAGGCAAGTGGGAGGGACATGAATAAAGGGATGCTTGTTAGTACATCTAAGGATGGTATTCCCAAAGGAAAAAAGAGAAGAAAACACATGTGTTGAAAGGATAGGAATTGTATCTCTCTCCCTGAGAAAATGAAGTTCTTAACTCAGAAAGAGCCTACATGCTATTTTTAAACTTTAATGCAAATGGAAGAAATATCTTTAAATGCTTCCAAACCAAGGAACTTAACTTGCAAGGGAAAAAATAGCAGGATATCCTTTTGCTTGCAAAGGCAACTATCACTATTGTTTTATAACTGAACTAAATTAAAAAAACCCTATTTCTAGATTTTATGTTTTGTGGATGGAACAGCAAGGTGCCTTATTATTATCACCATTATCATGTCTACACAGATGAAAGTTATCTTCCTCAAGACAAATATTGGAAAAGTCCCTTGGAAGCTCCCTGTCTTGTTAAAGACAATGGGAAACCAAAGCAAGTCCTGTCCACCAGTTACCTGGTCACTCTTCAATTTTGTATGCTAAACAGAGTGACCAGGTAACTGACAGTAGCCTAACTTGGAAGCAGCTTAACTCACACTTTCAGCTGTAAAAGCAGCATCCAAGGTTGACACAGTCTGCTCCCAGGAGAAGTTTGTTATTACTCAGCTGAGCACACACAGACACTTTCATCCTCTCCTCAGAAAACAGCTTTGTGCACTCAGCAAAAAGCTCACAGCACCCTGAGCTTGTTTGCCAGGTGGGAACAGAGGCCAGGGCTGGACTGAGCCTTCAAGAACCTTCTTTGCTTATGCTGTGCCTAGAACAACCAGTCCACAATATTTTAAATCTGTATATAGAAGACACTTGCCTTTGTTGTGATTCAAACACTTTTATCATTTTTATCATTCCCTAAACTCTGCATTAAAGGCTGCAGACAGTGTTCCCCAAGTCCCAGAAATTCCTTATGGCCAGGCTTGCACACTGCAGAGCTGTCACACACAGTTTTTACCTGCAGCCAAGCAAAGCAGGAGCTAACATACCTGGTGGCACTTGAGAAGTGATCCTTGTCACTCAGGTGTAATAGGAAGGCTACAGGCCATGAACCTCCCAGGCTCAAAAAGCTATCAGAAAACAAAGCAATGCTGAGAGGATGGGAGAGGATCAGTTCTCTGTTTCTTTCCTTGTTTGTATAATTTGGAGGGAAGAAATGGCTTTTTTGCTTATTTAACATACTGTCTGAATGGCTTGGAATTAAAATCCAAGCAAGGAGAGATGGTTACAAGAAGTACCAAGACACCAACCAACCTCTGCCTAAGGAAAAGCTTTCTCCATCTTTTCCTGATGCATCCTAGGGACAACAAACTGGAGAAGACTACAAACATTTCCAGATTTTCTGTATCACTATTTCACTGCCCATAATTTCCTTCATACATAATTGCTCAAATGATGCCAATGTTTGTGAAAAGTTCCCATGAACCAATGGCAAAACACTCAAATAATTTAAAATACCTCAGGGATGTGAGCAGGCAGGTTCATAATTTGTCACTGTGATGGATAGGGCTCACCACCTTTGTGTCATGTGACTTTTATGTCCTCTCAGGCAATGTCTCCACATTGTTATAGTTTCACATGCAATCCTTAGACTCCTGAAAGCTGGACAAGCATTTCCCTACGTGTGCACCACAGAAGGCTCTGAGGAAATGTCTAAAGGAAGGGTAGGACATACCCAAGGGGTTACTGCTACCATAGCAAACAGAAAAATAAATACCACACTGCTTCTCCTCTTGCTTTCATTATGAAAAAATGTGCAATATTATTGTGGTAACATCAATACTGTGTTGGCAAAATGGGGCAGGAATGGAGCTGACCTGCACCAAGGAGGCAAGGGATGTCCTTTGCACTGGTAAAGCACAGATGGCATTCCTTCAGCACACACAGCCAAGGATTAACAAAGCAAAAGTGCAGACAAGCAATGTGACAGCCCAAGAGCACCTTCAGTAAAATGCCTACTTCAAGTGAAAACATTGAGGCTGAATATACCAATACCTTTCACCTCTAGAGAACAGATGGTGTCCAGCCAAGTCTGAATTACAACTTGTTCTGAACAGCAGTAAGCTGACAGGCTGATGAAAGAAACCAAAGTATTCCTTGTCTGAGGACGAATAGGTTGAATCTAACATAACTTTGTCTCCTGTTACATGAATTCATCCTATATCCTCCTAAACCTCTAGCATTCTTCACAAGCCACTGCTATTCAAAACACAACATGCATAAGTCATGTTTAAAAAAACTAATGTTCTTAAACCAAGTTAAAAAATATAAGCTTTAGAAGAAATAGATACCACAGAGTTAATAAGGAATCATTCCACACACTGTTTATTTTACAACAAACTTGTAAAATGCTCAGTCACTCTGCCAGTGTGCTCATTCTACAGACACAGAAATATACTTGTAAACACATACAGCAGTTAACCTTAAAAAGCATGGGGACGTGCTCACTCACTTCTCTCCTTGGGGGTGCTTTCAATTCAATAGTGTATTAAAACAAATACTTGCATTTAGGCTCTAATTCAAGACAAAAGCTCTTAAAATTAGCTGACACAGAAACTGAATTCTCTCATCTCTCAAGAAAAGGAAAAAAATAAATATTGCTATGTTGTTGCTATTCTTTCTAACTTTGAGCAATGAAGAAGATCTGAAAACTTTAAGTAGGTTTTTTGGGTTTTTTAATGGTCAATTTTTTCTTTTCACTTAGTGAAGCTTAGTCAGCCAGCCAAGATAACATTTCTGACTGTGGCATAACCTAAGCTACACAGCAATCTCTTGAATAGCAAAAGTTACTGTTTGTCTTCAAAGGAAAGTACACATTTGAACAAGTCACCTAAACTGGAGTTTCTGTAAGTAACGGGAGTTTAGGTCAAGTTTCGTAACTGGTTAAAAATTATTCTATAAGCCAAGTACTATTGAGCTCTATTTCCTTAGCAGCCAAAGCAAACATCACCCTTGTTCCTTCCTCCTTTGATTCCAGAAAAGCTCCATCTGAAGAATAGGCAGAAAGGCCAAAGTGGTTGAATTCAGTATCCTGGAAAGGAGGGACTCATAGAAGGCCAGAGTATCTTTTATGAGATGAAGGAGGCAGTGGGAAAGGAGGGGACAGAGGAAACTTCCCAGCATCCAGCCCTTGCTGGGTCTGAAATGAGCACAAAGCGATGCCCACTGCAGTTTGTCTCCCTGTGGCTGGGCGCATGCAAAGGAAGCTGGGCTGATGGCAGAGCCTCTCTGGGAATGCACCCAGACCTTTTGCTTGGAGTATAATGGACTGCCAAGATACCCCTGAATGCATGCAAAAACAGCATCTCAATATCTAATGACATTTATGAACCATTTGACCCACAGAACAAATTGGCAAGAAAATGCTACGCTGCTAAAGCAGTTTGGAGGAGAAATTGGTGTGTCAAAAAGCAGGAGATCAAACAATTAGGAGTATCACCTTTTCCAACAGGGAATTAAAATATTCTGCTGGCTTAAAACAATACAGCTCTATTTTATTGTCTAAGTAATAAATGCTCATCATTATGAAGATAAAAACTGGCATCTAAAGCTTGGAAGGGAGAAGGATGTTAAAGATAATTCAGACAGCAACATTGTTAGACATCAGAGAAAATGAAAAATGAGACCTAAAACTTCAAAGCACAGAATAACAACACAAGGAAACAAATAAGAGAGGCATAACTCATGTAAAAAGAGATTGCACTGAGTATTGTGCCAGGGCAGGAACACTACTACTTGCTGACTTCTTTTCAAAAATTACCATTGCTGTAGTCAAGCTTTGGTGAGCTCTGGCAATCTCATGCCCTATCCAGGGCCATCAGAAGCTCTTCTCCAAGCAGGACTGTACCAGCTCATACAAACAGCAGGGGAACTCCTCTCCCCTTGATGCTGGTGCTCACTGAAAACCATAGAGCTGACCAACACCTCAGTGAGGCACCTTCCTGCTGCAGCACCCACGTGGGGCAAGAGCACTGCGAGCAGTGCCCGAGAAGCAAAGGCAGTACCACCAGACTTGTCATAACCCACATCATGTGCTGACCCATACTTCTATGGAGCATCCTTAAGCTGCAAAATGCCACTTCCACCGAGGCTCATTGGTAACCAGTAACAAAAACTCCCATAAAGTAAGAAATACAACACAAAGCACATGCTAGCTAAACGTTTTCCTACACTCAAACAAAGCAAAGAATCAGATCAAAGTCCAGGAGGTGCTCAAAGTAGCATTAGGAGAGTGCTAATGTGATGACCAATGTAGGAAGATAAATCTTGTGTTTCATTCCTGAAAACACATCTCTTGAACCAGGAGTCTACAGCCAAAATAATTCAGAGGCTTGAAACAGGCATATTCACTCTCTGAGGAAACATCTCCAGTGGCATTTGTGACCACCAAAGCAAAGACCTCCAGGCTGGCACTTACCCATGAAGTACTGCTTGGCCAGGGAGAAGCACAACCACACACAGGTGTTTTAAGACTTGCCTGGTTTATAAGCTTTTTTCATCCTTCAGTAACTAGAGAAGTTAATTCCATCTACCTGAGGCAGCCTGCAATTATTACAGGACTCACTGGAAACACTCCCCTCTCCCTGCCAGCCCATCCTTCAGCGACCTGCTCCCAGTCAGATGTGAAAGGCAGACACGGCCTCCACTGGACTTCACGGGGCTGGGTGCCTGCCTGGGTTCCACCTGGTCCCGCTGAAGCCAACTGCTGACCCCACCCTGGCACCGGCTGTGTGCTGCACTTACCTCTCTGAACATGTCTTACTGCCTTCCCACATGGCAGGGCAGATTTCCTGTTTTCATACATTGCCTTGTCAGCCCTAATCAGTGTCAATAGGTTATGGTGTCTTTTGTGCTGGCAGCGTCAGCCCTGACAGGAAAGAACTTTTAATCTCTTCCCTCACACCGAGCCATGAGAAGCTGCAGGCGCTCCCAGACATAACTCCCTTGGCTCCTCTCCGAAAAATTCTCTCAAGCACTCGGTTGCTTAGCAATATTTGCCTTCCCCCTGTACGGTTCAAATTGGCAACATCTGTCCCTTTGGCACTTTCCACTAGTGCAAGAAAGAGCACGGAGAGTTTCAGAAATCTACAGAGAGGTTGGTGGAGGATGATTCGCGTGAGCCATCAGAGCTGCTTTGGCATTTTATTGCTGGTTTATTTCCAGCCTGGATAGAAAATGTGGCTTCTTCCAAAGGAGATGCACACAAGGGAAAATCCTCTTTTGCATCCAGTGGGACTGACCTATTAAATCAAATACAAGTAGCTTTTTCTGTTTACATAACTACACCCGCACGCTCTGGCTTGGTTTAGCTGAAAAACCCAAACAAAACACAGCACTGACATACAATTCTTTCCTGTCAACTGGGATTGACTCTGACTTCTCCTAAGATATTGCATGCTCATCATGTGAGGGAAAAACAAGAGAAGCCAAAATGTGTTTATGCATTTAAAAATGCAAAAGCTGTGTGCTATCCCGACCTCATAACCACTAGTCAAACCCCTAGACTGCCTGTGGTCCATGCAACCATCCCAAGGGGCAGCAATCAATTGCCTATGGATGTACCTGCAACCCAGAGACTGAGGGGAACAAGACAATACGATAATGTAAGAGCATAAAAAGTACCAACTGCTTTCACTTCTGAGAGCCAAAAGGGAACATGGGGAAGACTCAAGTGAAAGGATTTGTCTTTGGGCACTTGGTATGACAATGAGCAGCAGAGAATCCCACAGTAAACCCTCCTCTGCTGCAATTCATTTCTGCTTACACCACATCGCCCATCGTGAGAAAGGCATTGTATGGCACAGCTTCAGATGTTTACATGCAAGTTGTTAGGGAAGCCTACAAAGAATGACAGCTTCAGTTCTCATGGTGAGATTGAGGTTTACTTTTTTTACCTTTAAAACTTTTCTTATCCAAACCAGTCAGAAAAAGTAACAATTCTCATTCATATTTGATCTGCTTCTTTAGCAGTCACACACCAGCAGCAAGACAAATTGACACAATGGCTGTGGGGAAGCATGGAAACCCTTCTCCCATCACCTGAGGCACTTCTGATTATAAAAAGGCTGCAGAGGCGACACAGAAGTAACACCTTGTTGCCTGTCTTGGTGCAAAGCAAGGAAAATAAAATAGTCAAAAAAGGACTACAAGGGGTAAGGGAAAAAAAAACCCAAACAAAGCACAATCTCCCTTCTATTCGGTAAATGAGAAATACATAAAAGATTAGAGAAAGATGACAGTAGCTTAATGCTGACTACTGTGTATTCATTACATAAGGCCAACAGTGCTACATATGTCTTTAAAGATTTTCATTTTGAAAGGATGCAGAATTAAAACAATATATTTATTTCTACTTTACAGGGTTCACCTGACAGCTTCTGCCGGTAGAAAACCTCAAGTGCCATGAAGAGAAGTCCAAAACCAGACTTTTTATGTATTTGCCATTCAAACATCTTCGTAGGTATTTAGTAATTCCTATTTACTATATAACAACCACATTTTAATTGGTGAACCTTGATAAATGTTTACTGAGGAAAACAGCTCAATGACAGCAACTTGAGCACAAGGATAATACAGTGTTACCAAAATGATTTAACACATCTGGGCTGCTTCATTGTTGTTTAGGAGCTCTAAATTGGCTGCTTCCCTTTTTGCTTCCCAGTTCACAGGCAGGAGAGCCTGATGAGGCCTCATTACACCAGGTAGAAGGACCCATGCCCAAAACACCCCCAAAATTTTTGGGAAAACAAAGCCAAACCTTCAATCAGCATCAAGGGCTGTACATTCCTCCATACACTATGCCCTTAACAACGCTTGAGGATTTATAAACACTCTCCCTCAAAACAGCCTGGCTGCTTCTTCCCTTGCTGTCAAACTGATTCCTTTCACACATCACAGTCTGTGTCAATGGAGGCAATACAAGGGTCTTTGTTGGTGCTGCAGCCCTCCTAGAGACATGGAGAGGGAGAATGGCTTTAAAAGCATCTTTGTTTAGGTGCTGGAGAAGAGAAAAAACCTGACACATGAAGAGTAGGATACATCCAAGCTTCTTCATTTGTGCTATATTTTTAAGCCTTCTCACAACAAATTTGGGAAAATGCCTTGAAGGAACAATGATGACATTTGAAAGTGAAGGCTTTGATTTGGGGAAGAGGGGAAAGAGCTGTTCAGTGTCTCTGTGAATGCAAAGTGAGTCACTGCACTGTTATCCACTGTGGATTCATTCACTCTGCAGTGAAACTGTGTGTCTATTTGGCCTGGAAGGCTGAACTTTTCAGTGTTCCCAGGAGCAGGAGCTGTCAATAATGAATTCACAGCTGCAGGTGAAACATGCCTTAGAAATTCAATTAACCAGAACACATGTTGAGGAAATGGCTTTCCTAAGTCATGTCGAGGGAGATCACAGGAAAAACTGTATTTGGCATGTGGCTGCTCAGTAAGCTGGGGCCAAACAGTCCAGGGAAGAGGAGGGAAGAGCAGCAGAGTTTCTGCTAGTCTAGAACCATTCACTGCCAGGGTCATTGCAGGGCAGGAGCCTTCCCACAGCTCCTGTTTCATCAAGAACTAAAGAGGGGGACAACCTTCCACCAACAGACCCCCAAGCAGCCTCTCTTGTACAGGACATCCAGCACACAGGTCATATACCCAGGGGTGCCACCTCACTGTTTCCCCCTCTTGTCCCTCCAGGCTTCAGCCCTGGAGGGCTCTATTATCAAAGAGATGTTCATCATTGAGACCAAACAGAGGTAAGCAAATGTGACAATGACAAGACTGAAAAAAAGCAGAAATCAAAGTAATGTATTTTTCACTAGAGCTTACAGAGCCATTATCCAAAATGCCTGTATTCCTGCCTGCCTAGGCACAGAAAACAATCAGGGGCCACAGCCTAAAGATCCCTTCTGCAAAGCAGGATCATTCAGCATATTCACAAAAAAGGTTCCTCTATCAGCTTCAAAATGGACTAAGCATATAATTAAAACCAGGGTCCTGGCTTGTGCAAAAGCTTTTTTTTTATTATCTTCAATTCCCTTTTTACTGTGTTCTTACTTTGCCACAGATGAAACAGAAGGAGCATGAGCAATGCTACTCCTGCACTGGCAACTGTAGGATTTTCATGGCCATTTGGACTCAGACTCATGTGCTCAACAGAAAGTGAGAAAAAGGTCTCATTCAGCACACAGCATCATATCTAATGCTGCCCTATCAAAATCCAGATTAAACCAGAGTTACATGAGATGACAGAAGAAGCATGGGGATGGGAAAAGAGATAAGACAATAATAAAGATGAGACATTCAGATAATGTGGAAGGTGATGCCCTGCACTGCTTTCTTTCTCTGCCAGGAGTAAAATCTGGTTAAGCAAATAAGGTAATGTGACCTCAGTGAACTTCCTGTTTTGAGGTGTGATGTGCAATGCCAAACCCACTTGGTAGCAAATAGTCTCTCAGCATGAAAGTATTTTCACAACTTCTCAGCAATGTCATTTTGACAGTTTCCTCTCATTTCCCACAAGATACTGCCTACAGCCATTTGCAGCTGATCCACACCCTTTTCCATGAAAAACAGACTGCACCCACACTCTTTCTTTTCATTACAGAGGTGGCAAAATACAATTTGAAACAATCTCTGAACAATCTCTCCTTGCTCAGCTGCCTTAGGACCATGGGATCCTACATCCCATAGGGCCTAGCAATAACATCAGGGCTGAAGGATGAGCACAAAAATCCCCAAAATGTACCAGGGGACCAAGTGCCTTTGAGCTCACAGGAGGCCAAGTCCCAAGGCAGGCAGAGTCAGCGTGCAGGTCCCTTGGCACAGCCGAAACTGGGCTTCAAAGGGCACAGGAAAAGGAGCTGCATTTGCTGAACAACACATGTACAATGTTGCTCTTCCTCTCCCACTGCTTTACCTGCTTTCTGCCTCCATCCCACATGACAAATCAGAGGGGTGGCATTGGGTCAGCAAAAACAGATGGAGTACAACAAGGAAACTTGCAATATCAAGTCATGCTTTCCCGTGGGTCTACAGTGAGATTTTACTAACTTACAGAGGAGAATCTGTGCTGTTCACAGTCACAAAACCCAGGTGACCTCAGAATCCACTGCACTGCTGGCTGTCCATATTCAGTGAGGATTTGGGGCCTCCACCCACCACTCAGAGTCCTAACACTCTGCACTTGATCTTCTCACCATATCATTTCCCCTTTCTTTTCAACAAGCCTTAGAGGAAAACAAAAATTATGGGCACAAAGGCGGGTTTGAACCATAAAACCTGCTGTAGCCTCACTGAGAAAACAACAGAAAAATCACAGGAAGTGTCACATTTTGACCATTCAAACAGGTATCTTACACCCAGGTCAACCTCAAAATGCACCTTCCAAACACACACAGTCATCCCTGCTTCTGGCAGTCACTGCTGTTTGATGACCTGTTCTCCCATAGCCAAACTTACCCTGTTCCAACAGACATCACAAAAATTGCACTCACCTCTATGGGCTCAGAAGGGGTTTCGAATTTGGATAGTTCTACTTTGGCTTTTGCCTTCAAATCTGACAGATCTTCATCAGTCTCTTCCTTAGGCTCAGAGAGGGTTTCCAACTTGGATAGTTCAGCTTTAACTTTTGCCTTCAAATCTGAGACATCGTCATTGGGTCCTTCATGGTATTCCTCCAGGAGAGGTTTGAGCTCCAGGGATTCAAATGGTGCCTGATCTTGGCCATCCATGGGTCTGACATAGGCAGTTGGTTTCTGCTGCATTGCACTGGCTTTTGATGTCAAAGAAGGGGGAAAAGTCTGAGAGGAAGGCTGAGTGGTGCTGGTCAAGGTAACGGCTGGGCTGTCCCGACTTTCCTTCTCCTGTGATCCCGTCACCAAGTCCTGTAATGATTTGGTTTGACTGTAGGTTGACCCATGACTTTTGCTGCTGTTCTGTGACCTGGAATTGATATGCTGGCTGGAATGTAGAGGTGACAGGGGTGCCACGGGAGAAGACAACAAACATGGCAGGAAGGGGGAAAGCGCCAGAGGGGAGGCCTGCAGGCCGTGAGCTCGACCTTCCCCGCTGCCAGGCTTGCCATGGTGGCTGTGGGGAAAACCTGCCTGCGTGTCCCGGCCACCCCGGCTGTGCTCCGGGCCGTGGCTGCGAGTGCTGGCTGAGCTGCGGCTCTTGCTGTGCAAACCCAAAGCTGGCTCTGTCCCTGGCTGTGCCTTTTGGTAGTGGCTGGAGTGGCTTGGAGGACGAGGGGGTACAACCATGGGTCCCACGGGTGGACGGCGGGTCAGGTGCTGGAATGAAGATGGCAATGTACGGATGGCCTTCTCAGGCGGCCCGGGGGGAAACTGAGGGGCAACGCTCTTTGGAATCCCTATAAGGTTTTGACAAGATTTGTTGCTCATGAACTCCTTGACCTCCTCATAATTGCCCAGCATGTTCTGAATTCGGCTTGACAACTCATCTCCTTTATTAGTCTGCAACAGAAGAACAAAGAGGTGGACATTTCAAAAGCCCCCCAAGAGATCCAGCTCAGGAAGAGACATTCTTCAGGATCTTAACTTAATCACCACACATCACCATGAGTCAGGTTAGGTAAGCTCATCTTGATCCTGCAAATCTCTGCAAAGCAGATGGGACTGCTTGAGCCACTATCAAGCCAAGCTTGGTGCACCTGCAGCCTCCAGGAGTGTTAACATCAGATTCATTTGTTACACCCACAGCTGCAGACAGACAGGCAGCCAAGCTACTCCTGAGCACCTTCCCTCAAACTACAGGAGGCCAGCCCAAAGTCCATACTGGTTCTGCACAACCCAGCTGAGATTCAAGTACCTACTCTGAGGAATTGAAATTACGCAGATGGGAAGATGCTATGTTTGTATTTATTATGCTCAAGTCTATGCAGAGCCACAGCTTTTCTCTTTCACCCCAGCCCTCTCTCCTCCTCTCTTCCCCTCCCAGCCCCCATTACCTTGTAGGGTTCTGCAAAGAGGGGAGTTTTCTCAGAGAACTGTTTTTTGTCTTCCAGAACCTCCTGACTCCGTCTCTCTTTCTCTCGAATCCGCAGCAAGTTTCTGTCCTCATTGCACAAGCTTTAGGAAGGAGAGAAAGGAAGCATGATTAACATGGTCCACCAGTGTTATCAACAAGTATCTACTCTGTGCAGAAACCCTGGTTTCAGACAATGGCATACATTCAAAATGAAAGCAACTTTGAAATCTATGGGATGGTTACAGCTGACAAATCAGTTACATCAAGAATTTCCTGCACAACACAGTAATGTGGCACACAAGGTACATGCATCCTTCTCAGTGATTTCTTCTCCTGATACCATCCTTCAGGAACAGTGGGAAGGAAAAAGCTATCCATCCATTTCATTGTGAAACAAATTGAGGAGCAGTCAGTGGGGGTGACAAGCACACCAGCTGGCAAATCCATTTGCAACAATAACTGTGAAAAACTAACATTCTTGTTGTTCAGACTTCCACCCCAACTCTTTACCCAGGAGTAAAAGAGAATCCATTATTTTGAAGGTGTTGCCACTTTCAAAGAACAAACTTTGCCTACTTGACAAAAAACAAGACAACATTACTTGGCAATAAACAAGCTTGAAAGCTGCTCACCAGGAAACCCAAGCAGCTGCATTTAAAGCAATTACACAAAAATATTTAGAAAGGTCTCAGAAACTCAGAAAACACCAGGTCAAATCCCCCTGTTCCTCCTCAACCACATCTGCATGGACTCAACTCCAGCAGCCCCACACCAAAGCACCAATAAACCTGTGTCACATGCACAGCAGAAAGACTTCACAGAAAGCCAGATCCTTTAAACTACACCTTGCCTGTGAAATTCTACTGCAAAACAAGGGAATCTCTTACTCTAATCTTTATAGACATTGGGGAAGGAAAAGCATGCAGCTATCTCTCTCCTGCCCTATTTCTACCCTACTGCACAGTCTACTGTATACATACAATTCCTATATTCTTCTTCATACTCGCAAATTCTCAAGTGCCCACTTTGCAAGCCTTGTCGACCCCACCAGTGACATCTTCCCAAATCCTACACCAATAACCACCCTCTGAAAGTTTAATCATCCCTAGAGGAGAGGCAGAGGACTGGCTTTGCTGTAGCAGTTAACCAAAAGGTCTGACTGCTGCAGAGGGGGTTTCCTGATTCAGTGGGAGCTCTGGAAAATGATGCTGACAGATGGCAAATTTCTATATACGGAACTGCAGTAAGGATGTACTTGTACCACTAAGGCAGAAAAACATATTCAGGGGTTAGACTGTGCACGTTTAGCATAGTTTCCAACTTTGCTAGTGTCAAACTGTTTCCAAATATAGCAAAACAGAAGTGTTCAGTAGTAGCTATGTACCCTACTCCTACAAACAATTTTAAACGTTCATAAAAGAAAAAAGAAGAAAGCAGGAATCACTGGCCACTGCTTCAGTAAATACATACAATCCCTCTGTAATAAACCTTACAATAGAACCATTTCCCCTGTACATCTGATGTAATTTTGCATGTCAGCAATTTCCTATCTGTAAGCAGTTAGTTGGGCAGTTGCACTGTGTGTGCCAGAAAAGCTTTGTCCAGTCAGGTGTGGGAAAAACCAACTGCAAAACACAAAACTTAGGAAAAATTATAAGGCAAACTAGAAGCAATATTGGCTAGATTTACTATCTAAAATGGTATGCTTGCAAATTATTTTTTTTAAGTGAATGTGTTTCACAAAAAGGCAGGTCACATATTATGACCCTGAAAATTGCTTTTTACTAAAATACTGTGCTTACATCCATGTGGATTACGGATGTCCTTCTATTTCTAGGCTGGCAAGCACCCAAACTCTAGTAATCAAGTTGTTTTGCTCAGAGGTTCTGATTACATTCAAACAAAAGGAAAACCCTAAACCACTTGAGTCTCTCACAACAATAATATTTATGATGAGAAGCAGCTATGTTTCCTATATGTACCCTGACACTGAATGTAAAGCAACTTATGTGCTGCTTACTGCAAAGACAGCAGCTGTAATACCTCTAAAGGCCTTTTCTTCTCCTGAACCTTCCTTGACCCCAAGCTCTCTTCCCAGCAATAAATTCTTTCTAAAGAGTGCGGAGGGGGGGGTAGAGGGGAAGGGCAGGGACACTGCCTATCTGCCATGGTGCCAGTTCCTGAAGGTTTAAGAGGAGACAAAGGTGCCTGCTCAGGACCCTCCCAGCAGACAGGGGTGCTCACACAGGTACAGGAGCACCGGGCACTGCTCAGCCTTCAATACCCTCACGGGGTACTGTGCTGGCCATGCACAGCCACTGCCCTTGCAGCCAGGCCAGGGGTCACTCCCCTCCCCTTTGCTGCTCGGCATCACCACCCACCCTCTGCCTCCCTGTCTGAATCGGGTCAATGTAATTTTCATTCTGAGTTTTCCTCCAGCTTCATTGAACAGAAGGAGCTACAGTTTCAAAAGCAGAAGGATAAGGGGAAAAACACTATGTAGCTACTCATTTAATAATTCAGTTGACAGCAGCAGCCTGCCCTTCTCTAAGCTGCAGACAAGACCTTAAACTGCCTGAAGACAAGAGCTAAAACCCCTTCCCATTCTATTTTATCATATAGGTGTCACGAAAACCTTTTGAAAAGCTGGGCTATGCTGTAAGCCACAGGGCAGCTCCCTAAGGTCAAGTGTCAGGAAGCCAGGCAGAAAGCCTCTGAGAACCACGGTCAGCTCAGGCCCTGCGTGGCCCTGTGCCAAGAGGAGAGGAGGTCTCCATGTCCTGCCAGGCGCCAGCAAGGAAACCCACACGGAGACGCCGTCTGCCAGGCTCCGGGAAGGCGCCCCTCGTGCACCAACTGCCCCAGCCCTGCTACTGCGGGGAGAACCCCAACTCCTGCTCTTCAGGAACCTCTTCCGACTCACAGCTTTGACACTCAGATTCTCCTAGAATGAGAACTCAAGAAAAAACTCAAAACCACCCCCAAGCTCTTCCTTACTGGCTTGTAGAAATGCTTTGGGAAATTGAACCTCGAGGCTTGGCACCACCACACCAAGCACAAGGGAGCCTGGGAGTTAGGGGATACATGCACAGATCACCCCCAAAAAAAACCCAAATAGTGCTTTGATACAGACTGAAACAGTAGAATTCTGCTAGGCTCAAAGAAGCCCAAGGTGAAGGCTCCCATAATAAGGGATTTGGTTCAGGAAGTTCAGCAAGGCACACGCCCTGATCCGCAGCATCATCCAGGCTTGGGTCTGTAACAGAAGCCATAAAATGCCGACGTGCTCTGAAGCTGCTCTCAGTGACATGCCAGCCCTTACTACATAGGTTCAAATGCTGATATGTGACAATCCAGACCATGACAACATTTTCAAAAAATAGACTGGTGCAGGAAGAAATTCTGCCTCTTATGTCCCCTGTGTTCTCCAAGTGAAAATGAAATTAAAATAAAGATCTGCTTTAATTGTAGTAAGATCTAGTACTGGCTCCCAAAAGGACTTATCCAGGAGCAAGGAAGGAATGTGGAAAAAGGCTAAAAAGCAAACACACAGAGAACACTTCCCTCTCAACATGCAGAACCCTCTTCCTCTGAAACACAACATTTCATTTTAGTACAACTGCAGGAAAATACAAATTTATTTAAGCTGTTTTGTCATTAACATTGACTCTTCTTTAATGTGAGAAAATGCTAATCATGATTGAGAGACGTATTTTTGCTTAAGGTAAGACACATCATCCCTGAAAACAATTAAACGGAGATTAAAATGCCTTGCTGCAGCACCCCGGCTCAGTTCCTATCAAAATCTCCACAGAAAAATTACCACAATTTATAGAGCCAAGATCACATCTGCAAAGATTAAATATGCAGTTTCTTTCATCAGCCTGAAAAGAAACGTGGATAAAGTCATGGCACAGAAAACTCCTGAGCATCACAGCTGTGCTCAGCTCTCACACTGGTATCACCTACACAGCCTGACAGTGAGTGCAACACAAGCAGATGGAAGGACAACACTACAGCTAATACCAAACAGCATCAAAAACTCCCTGTCCCAACCTTTGCTTCCTTTCCTTTATGGAGACATCGACAAGCTGTGACTTGCTGAATCTTTTTAAGTTCTGTTTCACATCAAACACTATTTCTCAGAAAATACGGTTTGAACACACACAAGTGGTAAGAGAAAAACATAGGGTAGAAGTACAACAGATGGTACAGTTAGTCAATTATTTTCTGCATCATCATCATCAATCAGCTTTGGTACATGCATCCCAAAAACACATATCTTCACACTGAAGTGATATGAATTGGAATTAGCTTTTCAAGATTTTGCTTCCTCTAGCTCCTTCAACTCATCACATCTATCCAGCCCTGTTTACTGACAGGGGTATCAGACCCACTGAGCAAGAGATCAAGGCCTCACAGCCCACCTGTTTATCTACAATGACCGTAAGAAACCTCCCATCAAATATTTTTGGACAAAAAATGTGTTCCAAGAAAATGCAGCACTGCTGCAACCTTTCCTTCAAAGCATATGGAATAATGATCCTGAATACACCTCTTTTTATGTTTTAAACACATAACGCTCTAGGTTACACAAAAAAAAAAAAAAATGAAGCAGAGAAGGCTGGGATGTTGTAACAGGCAGAAGGGAACTGCCACTTTGCTTAAGTAGAAGCTAAGTTGGCCTTTGCCAGAAAAAAAAAAAAGTTCTACTTTTGTAACATTAATCATCTTCTCACTCAGCCTCTCCTATGGTAATCTTTGGGTTCAAATTCTGACTTATTTGTTTCCTCCCACTGTTGCCAAGTTTAAAATTATATTCATTACTCAGCCATTAAAAGGCTTTTGCTTCCTTTCAGCATCAATAGGCCTTTGATCATCAAGCAGTTCCCAGGAGTAAGCCTGATCTTTTCCTAAGAACTGAGCCCCTGCAGCGCCCAGCGACTTTTGCAGGAACTGGGAACTCTCAGATGTTCTTCAAACATGACAGATCCTTCATAGACTCAACTTAAACCCCAGTGCAAATGGCTATGCACTTAAAAACACACCCCAAGATTTCTCAGCCTCTGGTCCAGGAACCACTGAAGTCTCAAAAGAGGAAAAAGCAGATTTGTTAAAAGATGCAAATATCTGACAGTAACAACCTTTTTTGTGCCTACTCAAGAAAGGCAAACAAGTGAAAAGTTTATGACTTGGACTTTCCCTCACACCCTGAAATTCTTAAAATCTATTATTTAGTCATAAACTGCCACGTACAACAGCAACTTAGGAAATCTGAAAAAATGTGACAATTATAGAGCACATAACTATGGTGCCACAGCCGAAGACCTGAGCAAACCAAGAGGCAGCATCTGCACTTGTGTTGCTGCAGAAATGAAGTCTCTAAAGTAACCCAGGCTTTCAGCCTCTCCCCATGTAGGTGACGTTAATAGAACAGTCAGAAAAGGTGTTAATTATAAGTTAGACGGGGAACACGAAAGCTGTCATTCTCCATTTAAATGCAAATATATTAGAAGGGCTTTTAAGAAGGTGTGATTGTGTGAAGTGTAATTACAAGGAAAGCAGACAAGGAGTTGATGAATTTAAGGCTTTGTTTGTTCTGGATGTGGCAGGCAAAGCAGGAAATGTGAAAAATTTAAATCACCGGGTATGTGTAATGAAAAATCCTGACCACTTCTCCTGTGCAAGGCGTTCTGTACGCGGCAGGCTCAGGCACACATCCCAGGATTTCCTGCAGCCACGTGAGCGCTCTGACTGCCATGCAGCCCCGAAGGCATGCGTGTCTTTGTGGCTAGGTGAGTAAAGATCCGCAACTCCGGTGCTATTTCAGGGATCAGGTGTGCAAGAGAGAATCCAAGCTGCTGGCGCTTTGGCTGCAGCTGAAGGAGCAGCTCTAGAAGCGCAGCCTCGGATGGGATCCGAGTCCAGGGCGAGTTCCCCAGATTTTAAGAGCCCTCTCACAGCTGCACACCAGGCAGCCTTGATTGAGGTGACCCAACCGTGACAAGACTGAATTTCCAAGTGAGCAGCATTTGCAGGCAAGAGGAGCCCATCCAGGTCTCTTGTCACCTCATCAGCAAGGATCAAAAAGTTACCTTTGTCAGGATACAGATATAACAGCTGCCGCAATGGGTTTATTTTGCAGAGGTGACAGTGAAAATTAAGTTTTTCTAAACTTCACTGTCTGTAGCAAAATGGGAAGCATCAGTTTGCCTCTAACTCATCTACAGTGCTCTGTTGCACAGCTGAGCAAACATTTTCACACAGCCCCAAGTGCCTCCTCCCGCAGAGGAGCCAGGGCCAATCTGGTCAGGCTCAGCTGGTACACCCAGATCCCTCTGACAGCCTGCTACATCCTGCCTTTGTCTGAGAATCCGCTTCCACGGAGAATCGGCATTCCCTGCCGAGCAGATCCTGCTCCAACCGAGAGAGGACTTTGACTCACCCACGATTTTCTCAGAAGTGACCTTTTCCCATTTTTATGGATTTAAAAGCCAGCTGCAGTCACGGAGTCTCTCATCCACAAAATGCAACCTGGCATTATTCCCGACTTGCCAGAGGGCAAGCGCAGGATGCTGGCACAGCAGGGTCACCAGCCCTGTGTCCCAGCCGCTGTTGCACAACTGTTCCAGGCACCTTCCCTGCCTCTGCAGCACCTGGAGTTTGCTGCGAGCTGGAGTTCTCCCTTAATGAAAACGGAGGTAAAGCACTTGGCAAGTGCCGTGAACTGAGCGTGTAGACTTGAACTCACACGTGGCCATGTCAGAGCAGCACGGGGGCAATTTGGATTAAGGCAGTGTTCAGGTAGTAGGCAGGCAGCAAGAAAAATTAAGTTGAATAGACCCATTAGAGACTCAGCTTCTGCTGAGACACGTTCTGCTCTCCACCAGGATCAACAGCACCTGGAACACCTCTCACTACTTGGCAATGGACTGCCCTGCAGCATTACTCCCTCCCAAAGTGCTTCTTCCTCTTGATTACCTACATGTCACTTACAATAAAAAACATCATGCATTTCTCCTGATTGTTTAAGTCAGCCTGAGAGATGTAAACAAATTTAACTCATTGTCTTACAAACTCCAGCTCAGGAAAATTACGTGACTGAAGTAAAATCGGTAGAAGAATGCCAAATCTCAAGTTTTGTTAAGCCTGGCCAGATCCTCCAGCACTCTGCACTTCAGCGCCCGGTTTCAGTTGTTATCTCTAAGCCAAATCTTTCTGGCAGGGCTCTTTCAATCAGCTGCCTGAGCACAGGAGCAGGGTAACCAGCACATGGTGAGCAGCAATCCTTTCAGAGCATGTATGTACACGTGTGCACAACTGCCCAGCACGGGGAGAAGGTGTTCCCCAGTGGAAACAGCAGCAGGATGGTGATATTTTATTAACTCACCCACCAGTAGCAAAATATCAGTGTCTCTAACGCTGACAAGGCACACTTGAATAGTCAGAAGTGGTTATCAGCTGCTGCCCGAGCAGTCTGAAGGCTTTCTTCAGTGAAGTGGTGCATGAAATCTCCCACTGTACCCATCTGCCTCTGAATTCCTCATCTCAATGGCAGAAATCCAGCACCTGGGATGAACTGCCGGAGGCTTGCCTGGGAAAATGCATAGGGTACAACCTACATTCTACCTTACATAAAACCTATCCTACCTGTTAATTTGCTTTTGCCTTGAAATACCTTTTTTGCTGTTCTTGTTGTTCAATAAAATCAATAGATTTAAAGGCAGCAAGAGAACTGTGTTTGCAGTAGTAATGCACAGAAAGCAGAATACAAAAATGAAATTAGGTTTCTATTTCTTTAAATGCTCTAAAACAATGTTCTTTACTGGCAAACCATGAGAAACTAGGTAAAAAGGCTGTTGCAAACTAGTACTATCTGAAAAGGAACCAAATAATTAAGGGATCAACAAAAAGCATTTTTACCGTTCATATTAATTTCCCAGACCTATTTAAATTCATTTTTTCACACAATTGCAACATTTTGGTTCACACATATTTCCACCCTAGTGGTTATAGGAAATTAAGCCATGCTTGCTGAGACCTACTGTTTCTTCCCACCCGATATCCAAATATTTTATTCCTCATGTAGCACAGAAATATTCAGTCAAGCAAAGACCAATGGTCCCCTCCAACCCAGTTACAGTTTCTCCAGTATCCTCATAAAAATGATAAAGCTTTGAAAGAACTCTCAGCTAAAAGGCCTTAAGATAAAAAGCAAGTTACAGCAATGTAAAAAAAAGAAAAATAACAATCCAGGCGATAGCAGTGGTTAAATTTCAGAAAATTAATGTTTAATTTTCTATGTCAAATAATTTTTCAAGTTAAGTCAAAGATTGAAATCTTACAATCTATTTTACTACCTTAGCTCTTTGAGAGGATACTGAAATGCTTACTGCATGTGCAGGAAGTCAAAAGCAGTAAATATTCTATTTTAGGACTACATTAAAATTATTCAAGTGGACATGCCTATTGTTCATTGATTTTATAGAATTTCCTAAATGCTACTAAAAAAATCCCAACATGACTGTTCTCCACCACAGTAAAAAAAGAATTTCAACAAGATACACAGTTTGTAGAAGAAAACCTGAAATGTTTAGTGAGCAGCTGCTTCATGGGTGTGCATTTTAAATCCCTTCTCACACAACACTTCTCCCCACATCCCTGCACATCTGGCCAAGTGAATATATCACTGGTTTTTCTCCAGGAGCCTGCTATCAGCTGACCTTGTCCATGCTCTGACAAGGCAGAGTGACTGATGGAATAGGAGCTGCATGTGGCCCACAGGCGCCACAACCTACACATACTGCCACATTCTCGCTTCACACACAGCTCAGCTTAGCTTGGCTCCCTTCAGCCATCCCCAAACCCCCGTTTCTTAAAGAGCTGACTTCATCCAGCTTCTTGTAAATGCTGTCAGACAGCTTGAAAGGGCTGGCAGTGAGACCTCTGCAGAGCCCAAGAGCCTTTCACCTCAGATTTCCTGCGCAGTCCAAAGGGTCCTCCTTTCTTCCCTCTGTGACCATCCCAGCCGAGAGACAACACAGGCTCCTGGAGCTGACAGCTCAATGCAGCTCAAAGCCCAGTGTGTAAAATGTAACATCAGCCTGAGAACTTGCTCCTTTCCCGACTGCAAACCTGAAGCTGTTCAAAGAATTAGCTCCACATCAAATGCTATCAGTGGTTTAATTTGCTGTGAGACATATCAAAAGCAAAACCTGCAAATATGAGCATTTGAAACTGTCTCAGAAATATGGATATGTGCAACTCTGCCTCCTGAATCTTTAATCCCCTGCAACCTATTAAACACAAGAGCAATGTCTTGTGAAACATTCTTACTGTAAATCCTTCCCAAACAACTGAGTAAATCAAATCTAACATGCTAAGAACATGATAGTACTGTAACTAAATTGAGATTAAGAAAAGTTTAAAAATATGAAAGAGATGAATTCTTTCATACTTTCATAGGAATTCGCAGCAAACACATCATGCATGAAAGAAAGGTTTCCTATCCTTTTGAGTTTTTCACTTACATAACAGCATGTACCAAGTAACAGGTTGGACAAGTCTTATCTGCATAGCAAGGACTACGTAGAAGCATAACGAGATTAGCAATGTTTGTTGAAAAGATCTGTTTATATGCTGAAAAGCCTATTTAAAAACCTTTCCTGCATTCTCTGCCAGATTCTAATTATTCCAGAAGTTTTTCTAATTTTTTTTCATCTATACACAGAAGGGCCTGCTAACTTTCCTATGGTTTGTATCTTTTTTTCCATTTTATTAAGAGGTGCACATGCTCTGTAGCTGACTACCTCTCTGTGCTGGAGTTTCAAACTGCAATCGAATCATCAGCCTGAACAAAGCAGCTCATTGTCATTCTGAAAGAACTTGGCAAGTGTTCAATCTAAGCAAGAGCAATAATCCAAGACAGGGTGCATTAAGCAGGTACTGATGCATGCCTAATGCACACTGCAAAGCACATACCCCTCCAAAATACACTCTGAATTATTTTATCTTTCCTTTTTCCTGCTTTTTAAGAACGTTTACATAAGCTGTTACTTTTAGCAACTACAAAAAGCTATCCCTTTAAAGAATAATAATAAACTGGATACAAATACTCTCCCACTTCAATTCTGTACAAAATTATTCAACATATTTCTGCTTTTCCAATTCAAAACAAAAAACCCAAACCAAACCAAACACAAGCCACATTGTCACCACATCACCTGCACCTCTGTTTAAAAAGCACCTATTTTCCCTTGGTGCTGGAAGCAGGCAAGTGCTCAGCTCCAGCATCATTAGCCACACTTGCATGCAGGCAGTGGGAACATCACCCTCTGGCTCACACCAAATCAACAGCCAGCTCCTGTTCCCACGGGACAGCAGCACGGCTCTGGCACTGCCGAGGCCACTGCAAACACTGGAAATCTCTGAGCTGCCTGCTGCAGGCCTGGTGCTGGGTCTGCATCTGTGTGCGCCTGGCAGAGCCCAGCGGGCACCGGGCGTGTCCCAGACGTGCCAGGAAATGCTTGAGCAGCACAGGGGCTTCTGCAGGCAGGTGAAGTCAGGCATCCTTGCCTAAGGCAGCACTGGGAATCCAGGAACTACCTGTACAAGGAACTACACCTTGGGAAAGGGGAGTGCTGCTGGGAACCAGCGAGGCCAATTCCAAAGCACTTACCTCGCCTCCCTGAGCAGCACCTGAGTGCTCCTGGAGAACGTGCTCCCTGCTAACCATGCCCTATTCTGGAAAGCACACAGCTGTACACCACATCCAGCCAGCTCAACACCCACCTAAGAGTTGTTTCACCTGCTGCTGCCTAACCTAGGTGAGACATCTGAAGGATGGACACAGCTTCTCTAAGGACTACTGTATCTTGAAAGGCATTATCATTGACATGATAATGTCAATGTGCCTCTGAGCACATCTCCTTGGCTGCCTAAAAATATGAGGTATTTTTTGTGAACCACATAACACAGCAACCCCATGATTTTTACAGGGAGGCAGAGGGACAATGTATTTTCTAGCTGAAGTAGCAAACTACTACATACCAGGAGTTATCTGCCAATAATTGGGCAATGTGCTGATTAATACTTTTTCTGGGTTGCCTAAGGACACTGCATGCATGAGTATCTTGCCACTATTAATTAATCACTCTTTGTGCTTTTATCCTGGTAGAATTTACATGTTGCACACAGTGAATACCCTGAATGAGGCAATTTCTACCTCCAAAAGCACTTACTATTGTCAGTTTATTTGCCCTGCTTAGCCCGATGCTCAGATTGGCAATAAATCATCATTCTTAGCAGCTGAAGCGTTTAGTGTCTTTCATTCAATATTCTTTCCTCCTTGCTGTTCCCCCTGGAAGTACAGTAATCATGTGCTGAAAAGTCATTTACATACAGCACTGCAATTAAGAGATTATTCCATTAGGCTTTGTATTTCTATCCAGTTTTATGTTTCCATGAAAAGCACTTTGTTAAACAATTGAGCAAACAACTTCATGCAACAGCAGGAGCCTCACAAGCTGATGCCTGTCAGGCAGAGTCTGGTGAAGCAGCCCAGGATGGGCAGGAGGGGCTCATGGATCCACAGAGACCCTCCTCTTAGGCAGGATCCCAAAACCAGGGAGAGGACAGGCAGCACAACTGCAGATGGGCCAGTGTGGCATCAGGAGTTGGGGGAGTGATTGCTGCCAAGAGATTGGGTGGAACTGGGGAAAGAGTTCCTGGCCAGACACCTGTGAGTGGGTGCATTCCTCTGTAAACACAGCATCATCTCTTGTACCTCTAAGAGCAGAGCAAAACTGTCAAGGAAGTTCTACTTCCATAAAAACTGACCACTTCTTCAAGGAGCAAAACCTGAGAGCCAAAGGAAGTCACATCTGCCCAGGCAATGACTGTGGCGATTTCACACCAAGCTTGAGACCAAGGCTGGAAAATCCCACCAAAATGCCTCAGAAATACACGTGAGGAGTTTCACCAGGCACATCCAGCATTCTGTTCACTCAGTGGTGACTGAGGGCACTTCCAGGGAATAAACCACCCTCTCTGATAAGGCCCTTCCAAGCCTCTGCCCTTACGACTATTTTCATGGCAGCAGCCAATGAGTTCCTGTCCTCAACACCATGGTGGCAACAGACTTGCAAGGAGAATGAATAAGCACTGCCTCTCCCTGGGGTTCCTCATCCCTGCCCTCCCACACATGATCCCAACAACAGCCACTCCCGGCCCTCAGGATGAAGCAGGAGGTCTGTGCTCTGCTCACCGAGGGACAGAGCAGATGCCCTACAGGAACCACTGCACCGACCTCCTGCAGAAGGTTTTCCATCCTTACATGCAGGCTGCTGGACTTTTCCTCACCCCCTGAGTGTCTGCCCAGAGCTACACTCAGTGCCAAGCACAGAAAGCCCCTTGAACAACCAGTGTCCCAGCAGCCAGCTTCCCGCAGCGTCGCAGGGATGCGCTGACTCAGGATTGCTTCATCTCTGTGCTCTCTCGCTGGCCCTGAAAGTCATTCATGAAACATCCACAAACACAATGAGTAACACCCCCAACAGCACCTGGCACCTTACATAACCCAGGTAACATCCAGCCAAGCCAGCTGTAGAAAGCTAGGTATTTTCAAGAAAATGCAAGTTGATCATAGTAATTTGGAACCATGGGATAACATTCTCCACACACACTTTTTAACACATTCAGTAACTTTTCCATCTTGCCCAATTTCTTGGTTACAACAGTGAGTAAACATGGGCTGAAAAAAGAGTAAAATTCTGCAAAGCAAAACTTGCCGCAAATATTTCTGGAAGCCACTTGAAAAAAGGGAGTAAGGAAAGAGTCTCACTGTTTACGCATTTTTCTGTTCTTCTTGAAACTTCCATTAATCCTCAGAACAGCTCTTAGAATCCTTCCCAACTAGCAAATTGTGCCTTAACTCCACATTTTTTCACTTAACAGCCCTGCTTAGAAATGTGGAGCTTGTAGTAATGCATACAACAGGGAAAGAACACAGGAAATTGTAAGGTTAATATCCCTCCCTTTTCTACATCTCTTTTTCTGTCACTCCTCAGTTTCAAGCTGTGAATCAGGAATCCATTTTGAGCACTTGCTTATACACATGCAAAACCCATTCTCTGTGTAAAAGCTCCAGGTCAAGAATTCTTTTTGAGCACAAGCTCAAGCAGAGCTCTTTACCAGGAACACCCTTTTGAAGTGGACTTGAAAACTTAAAAGCCAAAGGAAACTAGAAAATTAGATAGTAGCATAGATTCCTCTTTTCACTAAAGTACAACATTGCCTTATAATACACAGTTGAAGTTTCTCAAAAGATATGGAAGAGGTAGATCAGCTGGAACCCAGTGCACAAGCTGAAGGCTACAATTTGGCCCCAGATGAGGACAGCACAGAAAAACCCAGAGGAACCAATAAAATTTGGAGCAGCAGCTGTAACAACACCTTGTGTGTTCACCCTGCTGAGCCCTGGCACATCAATTCTCACCACTGCCTCAGCTTTCAGCACACCCTTGGCCAGCTGAACTCACACAAACCATTTCAATCCTCCTCTGGTTTCCTACTTTCCATTGAGACTCAGCTGTGTGTAAGCAAGATCCTAGATCTGTATCCAGTCAGTGCCTGAACCTCCCTTGCACTCCCATCTCGTTTGCACTCACCCACATGAAACAGAAGAGGAAGGGGTGAAAGAATAGTTCAAGGGCCTTCTAAGAAAACTGCATGGCTTAATTAAAGACCTTTTAAATGTATCTTATTAACCTCAGCAACTGCTACTGGTTGTTCAGACCTCCCCCTCTCTAGGGGAAAGAAAGAAATATTGAACAAATAAAACCAAACCATTATTCACTTGGCAGATTACTGTACACAAACAGCCTTTCAAGTTGTTACATTAAAGTAAACACAGCTTATATCAATATCATCTGTACTTTTCCGTCATTAGACTGAGAGGGAGGAGATGGCCTATTTTCAAGGAAGCAATTTTTACAAAAGGAAACCATTAACTTGATATTTAATCGATGAACAAAGGAACAGGGAAGGGAAGAAGAAATAGCCCAGAAGATGGGGATGGGACACAGAAGAGAGTTTTCTTCACAGTACCTTCTTTTACATGGCATTTCCATCAGACTTTTCCATGGGGACGGGGGGATATTTTCAAACAGGATTTTGATGTTTTCTCCTGCTATAGTTGAAAATAGGACCTTTTCTCCTATTTCTACCATCTTGACTGGCACAAATGACAGCCAAATCAGAAAGTTACAGGAATAAGCACTGTTAAGGGAGTTGAGTGGAAACAGTACTGAACACAGGACCCCTGGCTGAGACACGGTGAGCTCCATACCTGTCTCTTTATAACTAAGTACAGCACAGATACCAAAGTCAGTTCTAGCTAAGAACTGAAACCACTGTATTTGGCCAATGTTCAGCCTAAAGGACAGAATGTCAACTAAATGTTCATTAGATTTAAAAATTAACCCAGACTGCATCTGGGTTTATAAGCATTACAGGATGGGGGTTGTGTGTGTGTATGGTCATCGTCTTCTTTGATTTGGGGTGTTTTGGTAGGGTTTGTTTAATATGCACAGCTCCTCAGTTTTCACAATAAATTCTCTCACAAGTTGTTCAAATAGCAAAACAACATCAACACACACCAATACAGTTGCCAAACCAGATCCCAAGAAGGTTTTGGTTGCAATTACCAGATTGTGCAATAATTACAAACTGCTTTCATTTATTCAAGAAGTACAGAAGGAGCTTCTGGCTGTGAAACACAGTGCCACGCTACATCAGCTGTCTATATTGCAAGAGGAAGAAACAGCAATAGGTTCCCTTCACATAAATTCTGTCTGTCCCTCCAAACATGCAGGAAAAGGGATGTGTAATGAAACAAACCTATTTACTGCCAGTCAGTTCATCCAGTTTACTTAACTGACTTGGAAAGAAAACACCCTTTCCAAATCATTAAGAACCAGACCGATTCACATGTTTAAGTAATGGAAGAACCAGCTTGGGAGCCAAGTTTTAATGTTATCAATTTCTGCAGACTGGCAATTTCATCCATCTGTTTTACTCCACTGTGGTCCCACTTGCGCAGAGCTGCACTGTCAGTGCACCATGGCACCAAACAACAGCAATACTCATCAGTGACATGCTCAGGTAGGTACAGAAACTCCACCTGGGGGCTGGCTCACTTGGAACCAAAACCAAGGCTGAAGTCATCCCACCTGCCCACTAAGAGCTTGGAACTGGTTTGGAAGGAGGAGGGAACAACAGCAAATAGTTAAAGGCATCTTCAGAGGAAAATTCTAGACTGAAGCTGCTAATGTTTTTTCTTCTCCCATCCTTGGCTAAACTCTTAATTTTGATTACAAATAAATAGAGAGCTGCAAGGGAAAGCTTTGTGCCACTTAATTCACTAAATGACCAAGCCTTTTTTCATATGTAAAACACTGAGTTACTGAATTTTCCCAGCCAATTTAGGAAGTTATTTAGGTCTATTGTTCTCAATTCCTCATTGTACAAGTCAACTTCTGCAATGGCAGAAGTACCCCAGGTCTCCAAATAATAGTTCTCATTATTACAGTGTTTCTAAAAGCAGATTAGACCTTCTCAAAGAACAGCACATGATTTTACCTATTTTTCTCTCTCCCCAATATGGGTGGTTGCAGAGAATGTTCCTATGCTCTAGGACTAGTAGTTTTTTTACCCCTGTAGTGCATTACACAGAAGCAGGCATTCCCTCTATGGAGGGCCACAAACCCAGCTAAGCAAAGAGAGCCTATTATTAGTTTGCTGAAGCCAGTCCATGTAAAATGGATAAGGGTTTGCAAACAGATAAAGATCACCTACAGTGTTCCAAAACCTCAGCAAAGTGATCACATTCCCTTTAAATATTAAGACACTTGTTCATCTTGCTTCCAGAATGAAAGTTACAGAATGTCATGCATTAAATCAGAAACCCAAAAATCAAACCAATGACCAATTAAAAGCTAACTGCTGGATAAAGCTGAGCACTCTGCTGCAAGGGACCTGCAGAGTCTCAGCAAAGAAGGGAGACACAGTGGTACTAAAGAGCTCTTTGGCCAGCACTGCTTGCACCCACCATCTCACAGCCATCCTCCCAAAAGCCATATGCCAGAAAAAGCAGCCTCCTTCACCAGTATCATGGAGCTCACACTTGGGCCAACACAGTTATCTCACCTCTGCAGTGCACTTGCTGCCTTTCAGCTGTGCCAGCACTTTTCACAGTAAAGAAGGTCTGCAGTGACAGACAGACAGACACACATGGCAGCTTCCAGGTAGTGGCAATTCTAAGGGAGTCTGCTAAAAATCCAAGCAAAGCTCCCTGCTCTGCAGCAGAGAGGGACAGACCACAGGCTCTCTTTCTGTTAGCATGTGTTATTTTAGTAAAGCTAAGAAGAAAAAGGTCTCTAGACTGACAGCCTGTTCTCAGCAGAGCCACAGGTTTACTGACATCAGGAAAACAACTTTTCCTAGAACAGCTTGTTCTGCCGAGGGTTTTGGGGACAGGGAAAAGAGAAGAATGTCATCAAAGCACTTCTAAACTGCCAGAATATTCCCTGCCTTCAGATTAGGATGATTTTTCCAAAATAGCCTACAGGGGGAGAGGAGTATTGAGAAATAGCTGCATACCAGTTAGGAGAGAGAGTTTCTGAGCTGTGCTTGAAAAGATTAATTATGCCAGTAATGTCTTTCTAAGCAAAACCTTACAAACTGCAGAAGAACAAAAAACCCAAAAGCAATTTCTTATCACGTCTCCAATTCTCCAGAGATGTAAATATCCCTTTACTGCTCCACATTTTAATAATTCCTTTCCATTTCAGATGCAAGCAGACAGCTGTATTTCAAAATGCAGTGCTCACAGCTCAGCTCAGCTCAGAGGCACGTGCACTGGAGCTTCTCACACATCTCACATGCACACACCACCTGCTAAACACCGTGCCATGAAGGAGCTGATCATACACTGCTGAATACATCCCTTGCTGCTTACAGCTTATACGCTATTCTAGGAAGCAAAGATACACAGAATAAAAATACTACCATATGCTCAAGAGTTTCCTCTTTTGTTTCTTATTAAAATACTTCTTACTCAGGTTTTGGCTGAACTGGTGATATAGGTGTTTTTGTGGTTTGTTATTTTTTGATGAGTTTTTGAGGTTGGTTTTTGTTGCCTTTTTTTTATTTGCAAGTACAGAAATGAAACCCACAGTTCTTGCAGTTCTGAAAATGAGTTTTGCTGTTGTCTCTGAGGTTAACCATTAACAATTTGCTTGTTGAACTTTCTCTAAAAATTACAGCAGGGACATTATTTTCTCTTAACCTGATGGTAACATTGCAAAAACAACAGTAAAGGAAAACTTTAGGTTGCTAGTACAATAAACACTCAGAACAACTGAAAATGACAATTCTACAAACAATATCTAAGCCTAAACTAATCCAGAAGTCAAACATCTTCCAGAAGCATTTGTGATGAAGGTTGCCTAATCAAGTGTGCCTAGATACCTCAGCTTGACAATTCTGGAGCATTAACAGGAGCAGATCAACTTCTCAAATGCAGTTTTGTGCCCACACACCTGCTCTTCTTCCCCGTTTGCTACCTCCCTCTTCCTATACAAGAATAAGGCAGCAAAAAAAATGCACTTTTTAAAAAGCCATGCAGTTCATTAAGGTGATCAACAACTTCTGCACCTCAGCAGCAAAAGAGCTGAGCTGGGGGCTGGCTCTGCACACAGCAGCCACTCCAGCTGAGAGGGAAGATGGGCTACAAGAGTTCTACCTCTCACCGCTTCCCACAGCTGCTTGATTCTCTACTGATAGAGAATTTAACTTCACTTCCCTGAATTGTCTATGAATAGGCAACTGTGGAAAATCTTCTCCTAGCACACACAGCAGCTCTTGTCTGTTCCCCACAAACGCATTCTGCTGGAGAGGCAGCTCTATCTTAATCTACTATGGTAACACCTCATTTGGGAGTGATAATTGCCCCAGCCAGTCCCACACTCTTCCCTTTTTTATCATGGACACAGATGAACTGCAGCAGCCAAAACTGCAAAACATAAAATAGCCAGTACATTTTCCACTATAACATACCACAGGGGGAAAAAAAGCTCCAGGCTGTGTTCAAGACTGAACAGAAAAAGTACTTTCTCTTTTTTCTGAGGCTCATGCATCTCTACAGTAACTCTTTTGTCATGCCAGGTAAGCAAACTCTGCACCCCCAACCACCCAGCACCAAAGCCAGCCTCTAGGATGACACCTTGCACTCTTCCTCACTTCACTGCCCTCCACCTCATGGAAAACAATGCCATTGCAGCATTCCCACTTAACTTCAAGGAGACACCTTTTCTATTCTATTTTAAAGGCATTTAAAAGCTTCATGTATCATTCACTATGACTCCTCTCAGAAGAAAAGTGCTGAGGAGAATTTATGCACCTCATTAAAAGCTTGTTTCCTGCTCTTCATGCTGCATCTTGCAGTTGTACTAGCAAATGATTTTCTCATAAAAAGCTGTGAGAAGAGGCCTCTCTTTGTAACACAGATTCAGACATAGGAAAATTACATGACCTAAGGAAACATTCCCTTGTATACCAGCTCAAGTATGCCATGACAAATGTACTTCAAAATTTTCAATGGCCTATTGCAAATTGGAATACCTACTGCTAAAAAAACCAAACCAACCTGAAAAATCCACTTCCCTGTGAGCATCTCTGTCTTCTGTGTGGGAGTGTTTCAGCTGCAGGTCTGCCTCAGAGCAACTCCACACTCAAAAAGTCCAGGCAATAAGGAACTGCAAACTGAAAATCCCCAGCAGCCCACAAAACAGGCCATGGATCATCCAGACATCTGGTTCTGGAGAAAACAGGTCTGTATTTCTAGGCAGGGCTAGTAGCAAGCAAAACCAACAGGGTTTCATGGGATGTGGTAGCTTTCAATAGACAAGTGAACTCCAACAAGATATTGTTTCAGCCCTTCTTGACCTCCATCAGCTGACTGGAACCCAGCATCACCAATACTGGCAGTTGCCTGTATCAACAGGACCCATGAAACAAACAAGTTATGAAAAGTGTCTTTACGTCTGGCCTGGAAAGCTGTGAAATGACACGGAATGAACTAAAGCTGCATCATTCAATGTAGCTTCTCCTCAGGGAAAAGCCTTAGCTTTACTCTCTTCAGAATTTACTGTGTTTTAAATATAGATAAAGTCACATTTTATTTCATTTCTCCAAAGCATCACCTTTTCTCTACCAGAACAAGCAGTAGTACAGTCTCCTCTCAAGACTCTTGTGGGTTTAGCTGGTACAACTTGGCTTTAGGGGATGGAAACAGAGGTTTTCTCAGGCTGCTGTCCATCATTACCCTTCCCTGCAGGGCTGGCTCAGGAGAAAGAGCAGTATGAGCCCAGCAGGGATGACAGCACAACACTCAGATTTCATGTTGCTCTGACTGTGTACTGTATTCACCTATGTCCAAAGACTTGAAAATTGCATTGGTTCTGCACACCAGAAATTATGCTAACCATGACCACACTGAAAAGCAAGTTATAGATAAGACAATCCGAAATTCTTAGCATCCAAAACAACAAAGTATTTTGTTTATTCTCCAACTGTAAATAAGTGTAACTGACAGCGTCTACAGACAAATTTAAATTACCTCAAGCAGCCTGAGAAAAGCAGCCTGCATCTTTAAAAAAAAGAGGCAGATATTCATCTAAAGATCCTCAGCCTGCAATTGCTGCACCAGAGCAGGTATTTTAATGAAGAAAGAAGCAGAAATGATGGGCTCTGTCAGTCTGTCCCACACTCCTCCCAAGGGTCCTGCCATATTCCCAAAGCAGCTGAATGGCACATGATGAACATCACACCACCGTCGACAAGAAACTAAATTTGTCCTTATTCAGATCAGCTCTGCTTCTGCTCACAAGTTGCTGAATATACCACAAAAACCTGACACAAGCCCTGTTGCCTGGGGACACCACAGGCATCAGATCATCTGTGCACTCCAGAAGGGAGCACACAGAAAGCTACAGCTGCAAACCTACGGCTCAGCGAGCAACTTAAAAAACCCCCACAACCCCACATTATACACAAAAAAAAGCTAACTGGAGGATGGTTTCTCCAGCTAATAGCTCCAGATGTAAGCTACTTGCAGCAGCTAATGGGAGAAGCTGATCATTCTCAAACAGCTGAAACCAAAGCATGCCCAACTCGCCCTGCAAGCATTTCTTATTTCTTAAGATCACGATTTTAAAGAATCCTGTGGCATCCATTAGCACAACAGTTCCTCAGTTATCACTGCTACAGTTTTTAAAATGCTAAGGAGCAGCAACAGGTAGGTTTCATCACCTTGTTTTCCCTACCCTTCCACCCTTCAAAACTATGAAGCCCAAATGCCAGGTGAGCTGCTGAGGATCTGAGGAAAGGATGCTGGATTTTCTTGTTTCTAAACAAGCATCCTCCCCTGTGTCACATCACTTTCACTAGCTAAAGCAAACAGCATGTGAGAAATAGAAAACGTGAGCAGATGGAGAAGAGCCTGAAGGCCTCGTACAGAGTGATACACAAACCACTACTGAGCTCAGTATCACACCACCTCATCAGTAATTTACTGAGCTTGCAAAAATTGCCTGTATTTTTTGCAAAGCACAAATAAACACAGAAAGCTCACCCATTTCTTTTGTCAGCTGCCTTGCAAAGTAAACCCTCTGACATGTTTTGGCAAAATGAATTCTGGAGACATGTGGCTTCTCAGTTCCATGCAGCAGAGTTCTAATTATTTATTGTGAATATTAACTCGTCCTTTACTATTGAATAAAAGCTTCTACATACCCACAAAACACATTTTTTTTTAAATGGGATGGATACCCCTGGAGATCTATGCCACTGAAACAGAAACATCACAGGCCTTCTGGCAAATGCAATCTCTGTCCTACAGACTAATTTCTGCTGCTCATATGCACTCCTACTCTCTTTGTCTTAAAACAAACAATAATCAGAGATCTTAACACTGATCTTCAGGCATACAGAGTAACCTCTGTACTCACTGTGCTGAAATGCTCTGACACAGTTTTACAGCTTGAGCACCTCACAGCATCCTGACAAAAGCAAAAGCGAACATGCAGGATGGAAAAGGAAAGAGGGTACAGAATGGCAGGTGCATGTCTCATCCCCATGTCTGTCTCAAATAGCAGGTGTGGGGCACAGTCCCTCCACCTGCCCTGCAGTATTCAGCCCCACAGTCACAGCCCTTGGACCATTTTCCTGCCTTCAGCCTGAGCCACTCAGCCTGTAACACTTGGTTCTCTGCACCATTCACCTGACAGGTCAGGGATGTGGCTCCCTGGCCCCAGCACCACTCTGCCCTCCCTTGGCCAGCTGGCTGAAGCTGGGGGCTTCTGCTGGGAGCCGGCTCCCTCGTGGCCTCCTGCCACCCAGCAGAATGGCTGTGCGACCTCTGAGACATCAGGCACGTCCCTGGCCTTGGAGCCAAGCCAAGCTCCAGGGCCAGCCAGCATCCCTAGGATTTATGCTGCATCCAGCATGCGGTCCTATTACAGCAACGCTGATAATGCAGGCCAGTAAATCACGCAAAGGGATGATACAAAGGAAAAAAAAAAAAGATGCTAGAAACTCAATCTTCACCTTTTTGTTAAGTACTCTATATGCAAAATAGTCCCAGTATTGGGAGAGTAGGCCATGGAAGCTGGAGAAGAGCTCAGCTGTTAACCAAGCAATCAATCTTCCCCTGCTTCTTCCACAAACCGCAGGGCTCTGTCCTTCTCCAGTTTGTAATTTAAAGCCAACTCTTGGCTTCAGACCTGCAGAAAGGCACCACTGTGAAAATGCACCGTGAGTGCCAAACTTATGTGTAGGATACACCACCATTTTAATTTTTTTTTCCCTGCCTGCAGGAAAGGGGAGCAGAGTGCCTGTTTGGTGTGGGACTAAAGAGCAAAAATGAATTTCTCTCTTTGGCATTTCTGAAATGCCCATTAAGGCATCGTAAAGGCTAAAAGGCATTTAACAGGTACCTTAAATAGCACTGCTCCATCAAGTACTACTGCTTAAGAAAAGCTGCCTCCCCCACGCTGAGTGTGAAATTTACTTTAGGCAGGACACTCCCCAACTCCCCCGAGAGCAGGCAAAATGCTGCTTCTTTAAAACCACAGCTGAAAAGTATTTACCCAAGATTGGCGTTTTCGCTTGAATTTTGCTCCCTGACAGCAACTAAGTAACTCATTCCCGTACTCTTCTCTGTTGTAACCATACCTAGAAAATGTAACCTAACGTTTTCTACGCTCGCAGCTACCCAGCAGATACAACCTGCTTCTCCCGGCCCATTCCCCATTCCAGCAGAACCATTCCCCACCTTCTGAGCCAGTGCTGGAGGCAGTGACACAGACCCGCTCACGCCGGGCTGGTTACGGGCGAGCAGAAACAAATAAACGCGAGAACAGAATCAAAGAGCTTTTAAGCAGACAAGTCCACCGGGGAGAAGGAAATCGGTTTCAAGGAGCTTTTAACTTGTTGGACTGGGTGAGATTTGACGGGGAGCAATTAAGACTTTGTTTTTCCTGCTGGAAGAAAGTTTACGCTGGGAAGAGGGAGCGGGCACGGCGGTGAACAAAACGCAAGGACAAAACCCACCGGGGGCTCGGGGTAAAGCCCCACAGCCAGCTGAGCCTGAGCAGGAGCCAGGGCATCACAAACCCAGCTCCAAGCCAGATGGACCGGGCGCCACCAAAGTTATTTAGTGCCGTACCTCGACTGGGCAGCCATCGCGGGGTTATCCTGCCAAACGTCCTCTATCCATGAGCTCCGTCCGCAGCTGTCCAGGCTCTACGCCGCTGCCGAAGCCCGCCGTCCCATGTGCCGGCCGCCTCCCCGCCGGTGCCCGGTGCCGCCGCGCCGCGGCTCCCCCCGCCCGGGCGGCCGGCGCAGGGCTGGGGCTCGCTCATTTTGATCGACATCCGGGCGCCCGGCCCTCCCCCGGCCGCCGCCAGGGAGGGGGGCCCGCCCGGCCCCGGGGGACGGCCCCGCTCCGGCCCGCAGCCGGCGGGGCCTGGTGCCGCCGTCTGCCCGGGCCGCGGCCCCGCTCGGTGTCGCCGCGGTGCCCGGGGCAGCGGGACCGGCGGCTGAGCGGGCCCCGCGCCCGCCCCGCGCCCGCCTCCCCCTGCCCGGCCGAGCGCTCGTGGTACGGCCCGGCCTGGCCCGGGCGGGCGGCAGGAGGGCTGGGCCCGGACCGGACCCCTCCTGAGGCGAGCGGGCCGAAAGGGCACGGGCCGGGCGGGACGGGCCGGGGCTGCCCCGGCAGCCGGCCCCTGCCCTCCGCCACGGCCCCGCGGGTGCTCCGGCGGCGTCTGCTTCACTTATCTGCTGGTTTATTTGGGATTTATTATTTTATTATCATTATCATCATCATTATTTGTAAGGGGGGGGGGGGTGGTTTTAGAAAGACAGAATAAAACGGCACGAATTTTTCAAAATTTCTGGAGTTTCCAAATTTTCGAAGCGAACACAGAGACCAGCTGCAGACGCGCATCCCAGGTGTCCCCACAGATTCGGCAAAGGAAGTCCTGAGCGCGCTGCTGGAGCCAGAGCTGGAATTGCAGGCTGAGAACCTTTGGGGAAGGGTTTGTTGTGGCAGATGAAGCTGGTTATGCAACTTCTGCCGGGCTCCGGTCCTGGCCGCGGTTTGCAGACGCGCTCGGAAAGCAGCAATACCTGTCCTTTGCTCTGGGTGTTTCTTGGCACAATTATAGAAACAAACTGCTCCTGCAACTGCTCTTAACTAGGAATTAACCAAGCACTCAGCAGGCAAAAAACATTCATCCAAGGTCCCCTCAACTTTTCTCCACAACTTAGTATGTCTAAGATTTCTACGGACGCTGCAACAGCATTATGTTCCTCCTACTTTTCTGGTTTAAAGCACCGTTTGTGTCAAAGTACTTGGCAGATACCAGGAGGAGGGTTTGTACTTGATTGTTTTCCTATTCCAGATAACCTTTATGGGAATCTCGAGTCTGAGCTATCTCCTCGGAGATTAAATAAAATTCATATCAGCTCTTTCAGGCAGAACAAACAACAGAAAAAAAATATTCTCTAGATTTTCCCCAACAGCTGAGCTTTCTCCAGGAAGAAAAATTTGTTTGCTTTCACCCAAAGTTTCTAGCAGTTTTCTACCTGCCCCCTTTCAAAAGCACTTGTACATCTGACATAATCAGTGTTTCTCCAAGGAAAGCTTTCTGTCAGAATACGTCCTGTCACCTGTTGGCTCCTCCCTCGTGCTTGTTTCCAAAATCAGCTTTTCTCACCTGGTTCTAGTCACTGATCAGGGATGCAAGTGTCCTCTTTTTTTACATTGTCTTTGTAGGATGTATTGCAAATGAAGGAAAACTTGTCCCTTAAGTAAAATGCAAACAAAACAGATCAATAAAATAAGCTCTTTGTACTCCTCAGCTCATCATAAGCTCAGAAATGCACCAGTGAGCTCTCTGTCTTACAAACCTATCAGGAAAGGCTTCCTACAGGTGATCATCATTCCAAATGCTATTTAAGCTGTATATAATATTTGAAGATCCATGCATATCTACCTATGCATTGGATGAGAATAGAGTTCTCCAGAGATGAAGCTTGTGATTTAAACACTTCACAGACATGCAAATCCAACCAAAAAACAAACAAAGGTGTGCAGGCAGCCTGGATGCCATTTTTACTTAATTCCAAACTCCTGAAAAAGGCCAGACTGGCAACCTCAGGCATCAGTGATAAAGCACAGGCTGTGGGTACATTATGTTTCTTTTAAGTCCCCTCTCACCTGCTTATAGACCTACCTGTATCTGGACATGCTGACCAGAAGGACATTTCAACAGAAAAGAAAAGAGAAAAAATAGATCCAGAATTTTCAAGCATGAAGCAACATTATTTCCAGATAAGGTGCAGATACTGATGCATTGCCACAAAATTTAACCACAGCATCTACAGCAGAGCCTGTAGAAGGAAGATGAGATCTCTCTGTGCACCACTAACCATGCTGGCCATACTCAGGTGTTGGTTCAGGAAGGGGAATGCAGCATCCCTTAACTCCAGAAAAAAATAGAGCATGGCATTATCCTAATAAAGGTATGATAATTCATTAAGTTTGTGGGACAAATTCCAGAAGCTTGTGGCATTGTGAAACAATTAATCAAGCATGGAGTACCAATGAAGAAGGAACACATACCAAGCAATAGTAAAATCATTAGAATAAAGACATGGTCAGTAAGCTTTCCTGAAACACATTTGCTGTAGAGTAAAACATGTTATTTGTTTATACACAGAAATAGGTCAAATCCATGCCCTTACCATGCTGCTCAAAACACTTCATTGCACTGCACTGCATCAGGTTTTTAAACAGACACACCCCTTTACCTTCACTCTCCAGGAGTCCCTGCTGTCCTTTAATTACCATGTGTTCTCCCAGCCCTGTTGACAAGGAATCCATCTTACCACTGCAGTTTATTGCCCCTGATGAGCCCCTCACATTTAGAGGTGAAAAGGGTCCAGTGGATATTGTGTTCCCGGCCTGAGGGAGCCGTGGGTGGCCTTTCATTTGCAAAGGGCACTTCTGCAGCGGGTCAGGAGGCAAGGACCGTGCTCCATAAAGGCTCTGCTGCCCCAGCCCGGTGGAACAATCCCTGACCCCTGAGCCCCTCTGGCTGTCAGCGCCCTTCTGCCTTGCATCCCCCTGCTGCCTCTACAGAGAGCCAGAGGCTACACACCTGCGGAGTTGCTTGTGTTCTGGCAATCCCAAACCCTACACAAGCCTGCCAAGGGCTTGATTCTCTTGTGCCTTTCCCCACGGGTAGGCAAGGAGCCAGCCACACTGCAGATGTGTGTGTTGGTGCTGTAAAGCAAGGGCTACAACCATAAAGCACGGGGTTTCAAGAGTTCCACATATTTGGAGGAGTTCGTTAATCTCATCCTCAAATTCCTGCCTCCAAAGCTGAGTTGGAAAGTGAGCAAAACTCAGAAACCCATCCAGGCAAGCACACACAAAAACCAGTTCAACAAGGTAAATGTAGCTGTGAGAAATGATGAGTCTGAAGAAGGCTGAGGCAGCAAAACTCTCTGCTAACCCTGATTCAGCAAAGCACTTCCCTCTAGACTTGTTTTATTGCACCTCCTTAACCTTAGCACTTTCCAGAAGCAAAGCTGACTGCCAGGAGCACATCCTTGCTGGGCAAATCCTGGAAAGCACTTGCATTTCACTGGGTCTTACCCACACTGTGTAGCTGCAGTGAGGTTAGAGGAGCTGCAGGACAAAGAAAGAAACAGCTGAGTACAACACTGAAAAAAGGGGTAGGGAAGAATACAACCAAAAAGATATGTTGACTTTAAGAAAGAAAACTAACTTGGGTACAGTCTGTTATGCAAGTAATTGCTCTACAGATGTTAGGAATCAAACTTTTCTGAGAAGAGAGGAAAACAAGCCTTCATCTTTCAATATCTAAATTGAAGAAAACAGATTTTAAAAAGAAACCACCTTCTTGCAGGCACCAGACTGTACTAGAGGCTACGCCCTACTAGCTCTTGGCAGCCAACAGGAGCAATTTCCATCATCTTACTTGGCATTACTCACTTATCACTCAGAATGCCTTAAAATGTTCCATAACGCACATGAACTTTCACAAGTTAAGGTTCATTCCTTGCAGATGTATTGCCAAAAAAAAAAAATAGATGTAATTTGGAGAGTGATAGCAGGTGGTATAAGTGTAGAGCACACTGGCAGCTGTTAAGATCTAAATGAGAAACAAATGGAAACCGCATAAAAATTATCCTTGGGAGGGTTGGGCAGGGACAGAATAATAAATTTTGCAAGTTATATGTGTGTAAAACCCTCATTGTCCAAACTTCCAAAGAATTATTCCTGCAAGCACTGTACCCTAAGCTTTACACCTGCATGAGGGTCCCACTGAGACCCAGTGTCCAGCACTGATAATTTCTCAACAGATTCAAGTTACAAAAGGCATCAGTTGTTTGGTAATGGACAGCATGCTAGATTTAAACCTCCTTCCACTCAGTGGTTATGCTTCTTGCATTGAGGGGGGGATTATTTTGTTTAAACAGTCTCAACATTTGTCACAGCACCTGGGAAGCCAAGATTTCAACAAATTAATTCCTAGTTATTGCCACTGTTGTGCATGTCTGTAAATTCCATTATGAAGGCCCAATTTGGGTCAGCTTCTCTAGAAGAGAAGAAGCAGATATTCAACATCTCTTTTACAAAAGAGCAGCATTGTACACAATAGATGCCACCCAAGCCTTGCTTCAACAGCTAAAAAGGTCAATGCAAAATGCTTTCTTGGAGTCAACAGTGGGAAAAAAAGGGAAAGTTAAGCAAGCAAACATGAAAAACCTTCAGTTTCCAAAGCAGCAAGTCATTCCAGTAATTGCTACAGTGAACAAAAACTGGAATCCAAACGTTTATTTCCTCCCTCGATGTGTGCCTGTGGGTGCACACTCTGCATTTAGGTTTGAGTGTGTTACATCTGAAATCTCAATTTTAAATTCACTCTCCAAAACAATTTTGTACTGCAAAATTAAAACACAGAATACTCACCCCCAACACTCCCTCAGAGTTGTGTGAATCTCTAGATTCTCCCTAGCATTCTAAATCATCATTTAGCTATGATTATGTTCAGTGAAATACTACACAACAGGAAGGTTAGATGGAACTTAAAGAACAGATTGCTTACCTGAGGCAGCAAATCATTTGAATTTTTGATGTGTACTAGGTTGACAGATTTTTCCACACACGATTCCCAATACTGATAGGCTGAGGCACAATCTTTGCATCAAAAACACAGCTCAAGAAGCTGAGTTCAGGAAAAGCTTGTGAATGCTGGGAATTCTCCTGTAAACACTCCTTTCAGTTTCAGAGAGACCTCTTAGAGCCACACACACTCATCAGTAGATTGTGATGAATGTTTGCAGAATTTTGCCTTAACTGTCAAGAAACAACAAACCAGATTTAGCAATCGCCTGCCTAGAACTGCGAGGCAGTGGAAGCTGCCATGTGATGTTGGCTCTCATGGCAGGTTTTTCAAAGGACCAGCAGCTGCCAAAGCCAGCATCTCTGCTGAGCTCTTCAGAATTCCTCACAGGGAACTCAGCTGCAACTGGATGAGGGACACTGGCTCAAGATCTTCAGGGGCATGCTAGGCAGAGAGCCAGGAATGTCCAACTGGCAGTCACCAACAGTGCTCCTAAACATACAAGCCAAACATGTGCATCATATGTAGCTAAGAAAGGGAGAACCAAGAGATCCATTTTTCCCTTCTCCCATTTCCATTCCCATTTCCCTTCTGTTGCATTTCAGGTCAGCTCCTAGAGAGAACTTTAGGCCTGGCGAAGAACATGACAAATAAGGCTACTGCTACTGGCTCCAGGATGTTTTGCTCAACTTTAAGAATAAATGTGCTGTGAGGGCCCTCTCTTTAGACAACCAAAGAGGCCTCCAATGAATGTCAACATTCATGAAAAGAGAGAAGAGAAAAAACAAACATTAAAAGGACAGCTATAAAGGCAGCACTGGGTAAAAATTCAAAGCAATGTTCAGGAAGCAAAGAGGAAAGAGAAGGGGAAGGATCTTGTAGCAATTAAGCTCCTCATGTCACTGTAGGGTGAGTTCCACCTTGTAGGGTCCTCAGACACAGCTAAGTTTCAGTCACTACACAATTGGTACCATTTTGGCTCATCACAGTAAATTAAAAAAAAAAAAATCCCCTTGCTTTGGTCCATGCAAAGGGGGTGAACTCACTCCTACAATGCTGTTCACTCACAATGGCCACCACCTGTTTCTCACCATCCTGTCTGGCCCAAACTTGTCTTTGGTTCACAGTAGAGCAGAACTGATGACATTAACATCATTGTCATGAGATCTGGCCTGGCCCATGGGTGTGCTGTGCAGCCATGTTCTACAATGACCTTGGAAGAAGCGAATCCTGCCTGGAAACATGTTAAATAAGCCTTGATTAATTAAATGCAAGACCACCTCAGCAAAAGCAAAGTCTCAAACAAGAAGAAATAGGACAGAAAATGTTTACATTTACATTCATTTTGTGACATTCATTTACAGCATGCCACGCTCCTGATTGAGTAAAATGACTTCTGGCAGGGGTCCAGGCTACAGGAGCTTTATGTGAAGCCTTGTGAACCAACCCACTTAGAGCAACTGATATGAAACAGGACCCCAGGTGCTTTGATGATTAGATGAAGCAGCTGAGCTCTAGGTCATGGCTTTAACACCAGGTGAGGGACCATCAGACAACTATTCTGCAAGCCACAGAAGGAGGGGTTTCCTCGGCTGAAGCACAGACCTCACACTGTAACAACATGGGCAGATGGAGATGCAGCACATGTGACTGAACAGGGTGTGGGGAAAGCCTGCTCTGCTGCCAACTCAACACAGCTAGAAAGCATGTGAGCAGCCAGCAGTGAAATCTAGATTTCACTAGACAATCTACAAGTTTGGCAAATGCTTTTGACAGAGTCAGGTTTTCAACCACATTGATGCCCCACAGATTTGTGGTTGTGTGGGCATTACTAACCTGACATATTTCCCCAAGTTACAAATGCTTTTGCCACCAAGTTATGTATCAGTTCCTGGAAGAGCTACTGAAGAAATCCTCCTGAGGCTACCACAAGAAAAATTAAGCAGGTGATTGGGAAACGCCAGGATGGATTCACCAAGGGCAAATTGTGCTTGACAGAGCTGATCACTTTCTATGGCAAAGGAACTGCTCGGTCCAAGTGAGGCAGGCAGTGGACATTGTTTACCTGGATTTCTGCAGGGATTTCCAAATGGTTTCCCACAGCCTCCTCCTGAACAGACAGACACATTATGGTCTAGAGGAGCGGTCCTTGCAGTGGGTGGGGAGCTGGCTGGCAGGAAGCACCCAGGAAGTGCCAGTAAACGGCTCCTTTTTTGGCTGGTGACCTGTCACAAGTGGGGTCCAGCAGGGATAAATATTGGGCCCAAAACTGTTTGATATCCTCACAAGTGATCAGTGTGATGGGACCAAGTGCACCCTGGGGAGAGGTTTGCCAAATGGGGAAACAGGCACTTGGGACGTAAGACTCACCCTGCAGGAAGACCTGGACAGGCTGGAAGAGTGGGTACTATGGGTAACTTGGGCTAACATGAACCCTATGAAGTTCAACAAGGACAAGTGTAAGGTCACAGAACCTGCTTGAAGAGACAAAGGTAAGAGCTAGACAGAGGATGTTTTTAAATATACATTTCACTTTGACTAGACCCTTCGTAATGGCTTCGTTAGAATTATGATTGCTCGGCACAATTCCCTTTTGGATTCCACTCCTGGATGAGCTGATTCATACACAGTGAGTGAGGCAACCTTATGTTCCAGAGGAAGGGGAACATTTTGAAATGCCCTTTGTGGAAGTCACCTCTTTCCATTCACCTCTTTCATCTATGCTGAGCTCCTGTGGACTCTAAGGTGAATTTTTACAAAAATTAACTGGAATGTAACATAATCTACCTCTCCACATACATAATATGAAAAATTTCTCATGTCAGGTGCTGATTTGTGTTCTTACCTAGGGTCAAGAACACTGGCAAACCTCAAAAAATTAAGTGAATGAGACAACTGGACAACATGACACAGACTGCACAATAAATTGTGCAAGGGAAGCCAGGAGGTCTTGAATGATAAGGTACCTATGTGTTTCCCTTGGTTGCACTTGTTTTCTGCCCAGTTCCACAACCTTGGAGTGCAAAAGAAGGTTATTTTATCTCCAGGAGCCTCTGATACTATGCCCAAATTCAGAAAACAAGTTCTGAAAATTCCATTATCCCTATGTGCCATAAACCATCAAGTCACTGGTCACCCAAGAGACACGTAAATAATGTCTCTCTAACAAGAGAGTAATAAAAAGGGAAAGAAAAAAGATAAAGTGATTTGGGGGTGAAGAAGGTAAGTGTTCTTGAGGTAAATAAGGCAACCCTCCCTAGTACACCCATGTGGCTGGACACACAAATCCCACTTAGGCAAATATTTCTGTTGAATCCTGTGCTGAGAAAATGCTGATTTCTAAAGCAACCATCAACATGCCAGGGCTACACATCACTAGACAAGGAGTTTATATCAAAAGTCCCAGGACCAAAAGGCCCAAGACAAGTAGCCTGAGCTGCTGGGAGCACAAAGCAGTCATGGTAAGGACTTACCACAGCAGACAGAATTGCTGAATGCTTACAGCAATACAGGGATTTGAAACAAACAAAACAAAATTTAAGCTCTGCTGGGAAAAAATGCAGCTGTGCATAAAAAAGCAGGTTACAAAAAGATGAATACAGAATAATTATCATATGAATGGACAACCTTGCAGGGCTCACATAACTCCTGCCTAAATCTAACCTTGTTTGCTAGTGCTTTATGATTCCCTGAGAAAAGCAAAGCAGGTAGCTGTGCTTCAGGGAATTATTTGCAGTATGGGAGTGGGTAGCATAAGCAGATTGTGCTGATGGGAAGATTGGCAGTGCTCTAGGAACACTACCATTGAGGAAACACCTCCTGATAACCTGTTATCTGTAGCATCAGCATGATTATCTTTTCATAGAAGAACTGGGAACACAGCCTTTGTGTCATTATACCAAAACTCAGCTTTAGGAGGAGCCAGGCAGTGTCACCTCTGCTTCAGAGCATTCAGCACCTGTTGAAGATATTGAGGGGATAAATAGAATTGACCTTACTTTATAATTTAATTTAGTGTAAATTAACATTTTTTTTCCTGGATGCATCAAGATGTCCCAGACCAGTTATTTTAATTACCAGGTCAGAGGTCACTGTTCTTTGAGACATTACTATTCCTTGTTAGAAGAACTAACTTTAAAAAAGCCTTGTCACATTCTAAGATTGTACTGAACACTGCAGAATCTCAGGACAAATTTGAACACAGGAAACCCACAACTGTGGGACCCTGCCTTATGGGATGTCTTCATTCTCTATCCAGCAGTAGGCTACATGCAGGAGATACAAGAAAATGCAAGGAAAGTTCTGCTGCACTACCCAGCACATTACCACTCAAGGCCAGGGTATTTTTAAACCCACAAATGTTTGACAAGTGAAAATTTATTTCCTTGACAAGTGCTAAAGGAGCTGTGGAGAAAGCGACCCCATTCTACAGTGCATGGCCAAGAACTCTCTTGTTTTATTTTCTAACCCTGTCCAGCTTCCAAAAGGCTTCTGCAGATTTACTCAGCACATCAAATTTGGCTTACCCACCTCAAGGAGACAGAGTTACACACCAAATGCTCAGCACACTCCAATTTCAGTGGGCTTGGTCTGAAAGCTCAGCAAAAACCAAAAATCAAGTTCCAAAATCAAGTTCCTTTACTGAAGCTTTGAGTTCCACCTCTGACAAGGCTTCAAGGAAAGGGAGTTTTAATGGGATATCCCCGTGTATCTGTTTTTGAGGACAGTGCAGGAATATCCAATCTGGCTTTAAAGAGAGCTGAGAAGGCAAAACAGACCACACAAAGCTCCTTGTTACTGAATACCAGGCTACATCTGTGACCAAGTAAACTTGTTTAGAGACAATAATTTGTTTGGGAATCTGGCTATTGTACAGTCAGAGCCATACCAGAGAAAATTTTGGCTATGGAGGTCATCACAGTACAAGGAAGATGAAATTCATTTCCTAGAATCCACTTGAGGAAATTAGCAATTAAATCTACTCCCAGTCCAGTGATTTATCCTTCAAGTCACGTTCTCATAGCCAGCAAGATCTTTCCAGCACTTCAATAAAACAAAACCAACCACCCTTTTCCTAACATCTCATTAAGAAGCAAAGCTCCCTGCAGAGCCCACTGGGCTGGCCAACACAAAACACTAGGAATTAAGCCCAAGAAGTGACGTTCAAACTGAGGTCTGAATGTCAGCCCCAGGATGTGGTGTTCTGCCTTTTTTTTGTTGTTTGTTTACCCAAAGCAGCAGTGGAAATTCAGTCATCATGTCCACAGCAATACAAGATTTTATTTCCATGATGGCTATTATTAATTTTATCAGAGCTGACACGAACTGGATGGACCAAGATGTGTATCTGCAAGAGATCTATATAGGCCAAAACTTCAGACACGAATGGTCATTTTCATCCTCACTTGCTCGTGGGAGAGGCTGGTGTGAAACATCCCACTCCACAAATTCTCCAATGCCCAGAGGATGTGATAGATTCACCACTGTCATATATAACACCTTGATCAGTCAACACTCCACTGGACAGGTCACTTGAAATTGAATAGGAACTCCAGGAGGAATTTTCCAAAAGACCGAATCCAGAAGTTCAGTTTACCTCCAATTCCAGCCCAGTGGCTGTGCTCCAGTTTGCAGCAATCACTACTCAGAACCATGTGCCATGGGAGCTTGTTATCTCATCATGTGTGTGTAAGTCTGCTCTTCATTGTCTTTTCAGTATATCCAATAAAACATTAACTTGTATCAGCCACTTTTTGTCAGCATTTTCTTCCCTAGTGTTGAGCTGGCCTTTTCTTCTCTGCTGGCTCGTTCACTCATTTATTTGCCACTTTGCCCAGCCAGGAGAATGTCATTCTCTGAATGAATATTTGGTGAATGAAAGCTCTTAATATTCAGAGCCCTTGCTACATGGTCTTCTTGAGGCTGCTTAAATGCTGAGTAACATTTCCCTGAGTTTACTACTGAGATCAACTGCACTGAGAAGGCAGCACAGGACAGATTCTCCCCTGCAGCTGTGCCAATATCCACAAGCCACTTGGTGTTTGCCCCAGGTCATTGCCCCAATGACTTGTCTATCAGTGGATGTCACAAATTCAAACTTCCCCCCAGATGATGGTTCTTTTTTCTACATGCAGGTAGTTTTAGAAGGACTTCAGTTGTAAGGAAAGAAGCTGCTGAGAAGCATTCAAGTAACAACAGTAATGAACCCTCAAAACAGTTTCCAAGGAGCAACTGGAATCCCTCCTTTGTTGCCCTTCTCTTGAAGGCAAAGACCAGTGAGGAAAACTAAGATATGATAAACTACTAATGGCACAGGGCTGGCTTGTGTGGCAAAGCATTTGTGCTTCTGTCAGCTAATTCTGGCTGGAAAAACAAAAGGATCCTTTCTCTCTTGGGTTAACACACAGGGTCAGTTCTTTAATTAGAACTATAATGGATTAAATGTCAGTTTTTTCCCGAGTCTGGTACACTTCCTGCTAAAAATCAGATACCTATATAGAGGAAAATCCCTTTCAGCTGGAGCATGTCTTGGATGCTTACTCAGCAAGACATCCCAGTTCTAAATAAAAAAAAAAAAAAGCCTCTCAATTTTTTGCCCCTGCAAATAATATAGTCAGCATAGAAAGAAAGCACACAGCAATTTTCCTTTCAAGGAACTAGGCTGCTTAATAATTTTACTTCTCATTTCTTCAAAGAAGGCATAAGGATTTTAAGTCATCTAATCATTTGAAGAATAAGATGAACATATTTCCAACCAGATTTTCCACAGAAATCAAGTTTAGGCCATCCCACAGCATAAGAACATCCATTTTTTTATAATGAGTTTTCAGCTGTGACCACACCAGGCGTCACAGAGAAGTTCCACCTGCTTACCAGAAAACAAACAACCTTCCAGTGTCCTCAGCAAGTATCAGACTAGAGAGCATTCAATCTTTATTCAATATTCTATTCCTCAGCATTGAGACAAAAATCCAAGGAAATTCAGAGTACTTCTCAAAAGAGGCCAATGCCACCTTTCACCATACATGCATGATTTCTCAGCAACATCTGAATACTTTGTGTGTGCATGTGTTTCTCTTTTTTTTGTGCAGATCTCTGCTTTTTTTGTTTGTGTGTGTGTGTGTTTGTCCTTTTTTTGAGGAAGGGGAGGTTAGGTCAGGTTAGTTTTCCTCTGCTTTTTTGTGTGTCCACCATTCAAAGGAAATTGGGTCTAACACACCATACCACAGATCATCATCATATCAGTGAGGACAAGCAGCAAAATCTGAAGTTGTTTACTGATCTGTGTTTCCCATAAGCTGTAATCTGAAGCAAGCTGTTTGTGCTGTACCTGCAGCACACTATACAAAACCTGTTCGTGTTTCTACATTGCTTGGCATGTACCTGAAAACATTTAAAAGAAGAATTTAACTGCCTTAACTGTGCTATCTGGTTACCATAACACTTTCTTTTGTTTCTAAAACCCAGACATGCCCAAACCCTCTGAACTCACTATTCATGTTCAAGCAGCTGCAGTGTATTAACTAGCTGTGTTTACTTACTTTGCCTGTATACAACTGATGTCTTGAAAATCTTCTGTCTTCAATTTACAGCTCCTTCACATAGGTATACTGCCAACATGGCTAATCAATTTACCTCTGCTTCTATCTACACAGAATTGATTTTCCTTCCTCAAACTATGGTGCTCTGTAAGATGCACAATTTTGCTGGTATGCTGGAGGGAATAAAATACAGAGTATTACTGAAAAGTGAAAAAGGCTCCTTCCTTTTTAAGTCATGCTCTTAAAAATGTCTCCATGCAAGGCAATGGTCAGCTCAGTTTTGGGACACTGGAACACTGTGGGCAACTATTTTGAAGAGTCAAAACCTTGAATAATAACCAGCCTCTGAACTTAGTTCCACCACTTCAATGCAGAATGCTGTTAAATTAGCACTCTTACACCCTTCCTGACAGCACAAAAGCTTCAGTTCTGTCAAGGATTATTGGGACAGGAATATTGCCCTGGCCCTCAAATGACCACTCAAGGCTGATGGCATTTATTCACCATCCAAGGTACCCACAGAGCTTAAAATGAAAATTTTCTCTCAGAACAGTTTTGACTGTTTACAGTATCAGTAAACCAAAGAACTACTTAGAATCCAATATCTTGCCTCCAACCTCAAGCCTGGTGGCAGTGAGCAGAGCAGGTTACACTGTTGTCAGAATGCTGCTGTAGCAGGGCAAACACACCCTCTAAAAAAGTGATGCGGTCTCAATGCCCAGGTGTGCTGAAAAACAAGGAGGGAGGGAAAAGAAACTCTTCACCATAGTGTGGAAACTCTCCAGAAAGGAGCCCACAGTTCTGCCAGATTTTTCAAACAGATACTGGAGAACAGAAGGACACTGAAAACTTAAAATGTGCACAGCCTTTATGTCTTAGGGGCAGCAACCACAAGGAATGATGCCATGGAAGGCCAAGAAAAATCAGTCACAAGGACACAAAAATACCCAGACCCACTGATCAGTGTACATTAGGTATATTTTTATTTACAGAGTAGAGATGCCTAATCAATTATAAGGTTAGACATCAAATAATTCAGCTTTTTTTTTTGTGTAAAAGTATATAAATATATACATAAAATTCTATGAAGTAAACATTATTAACTGTGATACAGTTAACATTCACTACTATCCTTATGCTAACAGGCATCTCTTAAAGCTTAAATGCTGATTTCAAGATACCCTCTATAAAATACCTCTAATTGTACTAGAAGGGCAAAAATTCTGTGCCATGAACAACTTTTCAAAAGAAACTAGTAAAAGGTCTTTGTAATAAAGTTTACAAGATAAGAATACTGCTTCATCCCTCCCACTTCCCCACCCTGAAAGAAAAAAATACCCCAAAACAGTTGCAGAACTGCAGGAAGTAGTATAGGATTACTTTTTTCTTCTTCTTTACTTTTCTTTTTTAAATTAAAATATTTTTATTTCTGTATTTCATGACATATTAAGGAATCTGCAAAAAATGCAGCTTTATTAAATATTGTTATACAAAAATCTCACATGTGCATCCATGGGGCTGAAGATTATAGTGGTATTGTATGAGCTATCCCTTTTCCTTAAAACTATATATCTTATTTGGAATGATGGAGAGACTTCATAGAAAAGGCATTGGACAGCAACTGAAGAAAGGGATTAGAAAACTATTGGCAAGACAAATAAAATGCTCCAAAGCCTCTCAATCTCCTTGCTTCCTTATTTTAAATGCACTTCTGCTTCAGTATTTTATTTGTCTCTCTGTTTTTCTTCATCCTGGAGTTTGTTCAGGACATAAAGGACAACTTGATAGCAGAAAATGTACTGATCCTGTAAGGAAAAGAAAAAATGTGAAAAATGCCTGCACACCTAAGTGCTCCCACTTGCACTTCACAGCTGCACAGCACTTTAAATACTAATTATGCTATTAAATAAAACCACCATCACCAAATCCCAAAGATAACAAAAGACCCCAAACAACAATAACAAAAAACCACACCAAAACAAAACAAAAAAAACCCCCAAACAAACAAAAAACAAACAAAAAGGCCACAGTGGAAAAATACGCAACTTCAACTTAAAGCAAATACGGACACTCTTCTGCCACTAAAGATATATTTCATATGGGACATTTATCTTTCTTTTACACCAAAACCACCTAAAGGAGACTAGGCACTTTATGTAAGCAGAAATGAAGACTGCAAGAGAATTTCAAGGACTTGCATCAATGCCAACAAATACAGAACTCAGAGGACAGTGGAACTTCTTTCCTTAATCTGAGTGATAGAGGTGTGGGGGCTGGTAGATGTTTTGGGGTGTGAGGTGGGAATGGGGCTGATAGTTTGCTTGTTTGATTTCAGATTTGTTTTTTTTTTAACTATGACTTCACAATTCCTACCCATTCAAAGAAAAAGTGCAGATTTTAACAAGACCTTGTGATGACCATCTCTAAAGTTAATTAGCTCTAGATCCAGATTATTCCTAAAAGATTGAACTTCTGGATGAATATATTACCAAAATAGATCTCAAAACATATCATTGATTCCCAGCAGCTACAGTTAGGCCTTCTCTTCAGTTTATAATGCAACTTTAAACCAAAAAAGCTTAGCTAACCTCCTCTATAAATACATGCTTTTGAAGATGAAAACTCACATTTTTTTTAAACACAGATCAAACCAGTAGAGCATGTTAAAAATAGCTTGTGTTTATAAATGTTAAATACATCCTGCTACTCATCTGATTCAATTCTTGTGTCACAAATGTCACATTACAGTGCACAAAGACAACTGCTGTGTGCATCTTGAAGCTCTCTGGCACTCCAGGTGGTTCAGTGAGTGCCAGGGGAATGCAGACCCACCTCTGTCTGAACCATTCCGTGTCTCTGCAGACGCATGGTGCGCACCAGGTCCGAGATGTCGAACTGCCAAAACAAACAGCAAGGTAAACACTCAAAAAAGACAGACATGCAGAACAAAGGAACAGCCCCAGCATCAAACCAGGGAACAGAATTAGGTACATCAGTAATGAAACAAATAATTCACTACAGCCTATGTTTATCTAGTAGATAACCAGCATGTGCTGTCTCTGGGCAATCTGGATGTGGCCCTACACCAGACAGGCCCCCCTTTTCCAGTGTTCTTTCTGGACAAAGGCTCTCTTGCTTACTCTCAGCTAAGTATGCAGAAAGAGAGTTTCAGACATTCAGAGGGAGCTTAGAAACTCCACTGAGCTAAGCATGATACAGCTCATCTTCCTTGGAAATTCACCACAGTTTTGCTACCCCAGGCCGCTGAAGGACATAAACATAAGGAAGCTAGCACCCTCCTGTGGATCACCCTAGAAAGCAATCAATCCCTGGTAGTGCTGGAAAAGTCAATTCACACACCCCTTCCACCAATTGCCCAAGCCACCATGGCAACACTATTTTTCCCATGCCATGTGCCAGAAGTCCACTATGGTAGAAGATGATCTTCAAACATACTTCAAGTGGCGCCTGGCTGCTGAGGTTCCCTGAGCTAACCCACTGGATATTAGAGCTCTCCCCACCTGGGATCACCAGCAAAGAAACATAGTACTGCCAACAGCAGGGCACACTGTTTGAGAGATTGCATGGATTCAGTGGAACACACTTCTTGCAGGTCGGGAGCACCCCTGGGCCATCCCCTGGGATACTCACATCGAGGTCTCTGCTGATGAGCCCCAGGACCACATCTATGCAGATGAGGGTGCCCGACCTGCCGATGCCCGCGCTGCAGTGGGTGATGATGGGTCCTGCCTTGTGCACGTGCCTCATGTAAGAGATGAAGGTGAGCAGATCGTCCGGCTGCGAGGGCGTGTCGTGGTCAGGCCAGGCCACGAAGTTCAGGTGGGAAATGTGCCGCACTTCACCTGTCTGAGGGGCAAAAACAACACCATTGTTTGCACGTGGCAAGAATGAAAAGAAAGAAATGGAGTTCCCAAAGAAAAGTCTCAGAACAGAGGGATTTCCTCAGTGAAGGTGCTTTGTAATTCAATACAGCAAGAGCTAAACTGGAAATAACTAGTAAGTAATTTAAAAGTGTAAGGTTCACTGTGCAGACTGAGCTGATCACACAGAGGAGTCAACCAGCCAGGCTGAATTATTAGTGAATTAATATCCTCACATATGTTTCTGTAGCCAATGGGGACCAAAATTTAGAGTCTTATTAGTGTAATTAAATCACAGCCTGGCCCAAATGCTTTCTCCTGTAAAGGTCACAAGGCAGCACAAGCTGCCACAAGGAACAGCTGCCCAGTAATGATCACTGGGCATAGAGGAGAAGCCCTGGTTGCCTCTTGATGTAGACAATGCAAGTGAAAGCAGGAAAGGCAGAAGTATAAGGATAATATGGCAACACTCAGAAAAAACTCCAAGCATGCAGAATTAGATTCACTCACCTGAATCTCTTCGAGCTCCAGCACCCTGATGATGAAGCCCTTCAGCTGCTGAAGTCTCACAAGAGCGAGGCGCAGTCTGTCATTGATCATGGTGGTTTTATTGAGCACATCTGGCCAGTAACGCTGACACTTTATCTTTTCTCCCTCGACCTCCTGAGTCATCATGGCAATCACAGTACAGTTCTGCTCCCAAACCATTTGCCAGAAATCTGCCACAGTAGTAGGAAGAGGTCCTTGGCAGGCAATGTAAACGAACTCCTCGTTCCCCACGGGCATGCGAATGAAGCTGGCATTGATGTATCCACCTTCCACCCCCAGAGGGACTCTGGTGGTGTCATCTGTCACCCCCACACAACAGAGAGACCTCATGTTAGCTGTGCACATCATCTCACCCTCACACAGTACAGGTGCTGAGCCTTACACACCAACACAGCACTTATCTCCACAGATGCCTCCACAGCTTGCTTTAGAAGAAATAAATCACTTAAATACTTAATTTAAGACACTACTAAGTACTTTTAATAAAGAAAAAGATGTCTGCAGGAGAAATATAAATCAGCAGGCAGGTGGGATAAGTGATTTGAACTGCAGCAATTCTGAAAAACAGAGGTTGAGTTTTTCTGACATAGAACTAACCTCTGTCAGTTCTTACTTCTCAACAGCTAACAAGCAGAATTTTATGGCAGGAAATTTACTGACAATAGTACACGTCTCTTTTTCCAATTCTGCATGGGTAAAACTGAAAAAACCTTATCTGGTTCCACATGTATACATCATTTAAGACATGAGATCTGCTAAAACAACTGAAAAATCTGTGAACATCCATCCTCACCTAACACAGCATTGTAGTATATTGTTCACTGATCTTAAACTGCTTCATAAATGCTTGCTTTATTTTCATCCTTACTAGGATTAGGAATCAAACCACCCCACCTCTGATCCAATCCATCTGACCATACAGGCGGTGACAGAATGTCAACTGTGAATTTCAAATGAGTTAGGACTTACAAGGAAGTATGTTTTTATATCTGTTCTTTCTCCTGTTCTCCTTTGCTTGTCCAATCAAACACTGATCCAGAGGTTTTAACTCCTGGAGGTTCTGAAAAGATGCAATGATGTGCATTATGTGCATTAGGAAACACTGATTGGAAATAATAGCAAGATTGGTTATGTTATCAAGTTATTAACAAAGAGAATAATTAAAAATCAAATCCTTAGGTGGATAAGCAACATAATGCAGTCACAGGAAAGAATCTTTTACACAGCCAAGAAAATGAAATGAACAAAAAAAACCTCAAAATCAAACCCTATACACTATCAGTAAATATTTTATCTCATTCTCTCAAAAAAGAGATCATGTAACATGGCTGACTTAAGACTTTTGACTTTTGAAAAAACTGATTTCACATTCAGCAGCTGGACTTTACAGCCTTTGTCTATGCCTGTTTACATTATATTCACTTGGTAATTTACCAGAAACGAGAATGATGCAAAAAGCACTTATGAACTGAATTCAAACTGATCTCATCTCTCAGCAGCTTGTGGGAGAAGGGAAAGAAGTCTTTGGTGTCAAGTCTTTTCATCTCTTTTGAGCTTCCAATTAAAGAGCTGTGGAATTCAAGGCAGTGATGATCCAGCCATTCTATTTTTGTTTCATACCGGGAAAAAGGACTTTAGAGGACAAATAGTTACTCACTTCAATCTCTTTAGAAGGGACTCCCTGTTCCAGCAATCCACGCAACATCCTGATCACTGACTTCAATTTGGCTCCTGAATATTTGCCTCCAGGGAGCACATTCACAGTAGGGAGTGCAGAGATCTCTTCATTTGTCACTAGGGGGAAATCTAGCAGAAGATATAAATAAATAGCTAAAACCAGGGAAACATAAACTGAAGCTCACAGTTGGATTTGCATGTTGCTGTTCACCACTGCACTACCTGTTTTCTCCTGAATGCCCCCATACACAGAGAGAACACAGCTCTCCTCTTAGTTTGGCAGGCAAAAGCAAATTAACTAGCAAAACCAGTAAGACACAAAATCAGCTCTGATGAATCCAGTAACTAGGGGGAGTATTTTCCTGAACGTCCAATAAATACATTGAAAAAAACTTCAAGTGCATTTTAAATGTAAGTTCTTCACACAATAACCTACAAAAATGGATGGACATGACAGGGATAATTCAGAACTCTGCACATTACAGCTTGTGACTTGTTTTTAGCACTAATACTCAACATGCATATGGCATCTTACAGTTATCTCTTGGAAGGACATTTTTTTTTCCAATACAGCTTACCTCCCATCAGGCCTTCACTGCTTCTCTGAAGCACAACAAAATTCATAAATCAAGTATCTCTCTGGTACTGCAATTAGAAATGTCTTAAATATACTGACTTATCACATGGATTATCCTTTCTTCTTTAAATGAATGCAAAGGACTGCTGTATATGAACTTCAGGGACTAACATTTCTAATGCTAGCTTAAAAAAAGTGAAGACTAAATTCTGCCAAACACATCAAACTGTACAGATGCCACTCTGCCACATTGAGCAGCACTGGAAGAATGACAGTCAAGATAAAAGTAGTGCCTGATCTGAGCATGGGGTAGCTGGTATGTGAAACACATGATGTATCAATCTAATCACAGTCAAACATAATTTATTGTTGCAGCTTTTGTGAGACAGATACTGAGGAAAGAAGTATCTCAGCTAGTCCCAGCTTTCTACAACTACAGACACAACATTTCCAATACTTGTTCCTATTAACTCTCACACACTTACCACACAAAAATGTAGAGATCCTTCCCAATGCATTGCTGAGCTGTTAGAATCCTCCTTATACCTGCCATGACACCCTCAAAACATATCCAGGACATCTCAAAATTCACTTCTGTTTATATAAAAAGTGCCCCTGAAGTTTCCCAGTGATTATGCAAAATGTCCTTGCCTTTATTCACGCGCTCCTGGCTGACTGATTCAATCGGCAGCTCGTCGCTTCCCCACGTGATCTCCTCCTCATCTGCCTGGCTCAAGGAAGGCTGTGGAGGGGATCTATGAGAGGACAAGGTATGGAAGTAAGAAATGACACCTAGAACCAACACATTTGCAACCTAGTTAATAAAAAACCCAAAAAACAAACCCCACCAGAAAGTAATTCATAGCTACAATTATTTCTGGACTGGACCCCTACACCAGTAATCTCAAAAATTTAACTTTTTTGTCCCCCCCGCCCCTTTTTTTTTTTACATCTCCAAAGGGGATCTGAAAAATATAGCAGAGGAAAAAGAGCCAGGAATATACAAATCTAGCAATAACTACCACTTTGAAAAAAAATCATTTTTCAAAGGCTAAGCAATTAAATAGCATCCCATAGAAGATTTGTACCACTCACACAATTCACTACACTTGAGCATCTATTATCAATTTCAACTTTTCTAGCTTTGTTGAAGATACTAATGAATGTATTAAGTACTTTAGGTAATAATGTCACCAAGTCTCAAACTCAAACTTCCCACAAGCTTAACAAAATAAAACCATATACATTTTCATTGAAATTTCACTTGGACTAAAATTATTCCACCAAGAAAAACAACCTTGGGAATATCTAAAGCTCAAAGGGACAACTAGCTAGTAACTTGGTCAGTCATATGTTTTGTGCTCCATGGAAAAAAACAGTAAGCCCAGGGATCCAAATGGGAGCTGATGGAGCAGAGGAACTCTGCATTTGAGTTGCAGTGGTCTAAAACCAGAATATGTAACACCAACAAATGTTGTATAGATTTGAACTGAAGACAGCATTGACTGAATGTTTTCTTCACATCCAAGTACCCAGTTGTTAGCACAATGCAAATTATGTTATTTGGAGACATCTGAACACAGTCTAGTTACTTGCTACAACCACATATGAAAGGAACAGATAAAAGTAGGGTGTAGTAAACCACATAAAGCTGACTAGTATTCAGGAAAATTACAACTTTTAAAGTAAGGAACAGACCAAGAGAACAATTCAACAAGACATTGCACAGATATTTTATTGGGTTTGTTTTGGGGATGGTTTCTTGGTTTTTTTGTTGCTGTTTTTATCTCATTCCAACATATTACACTTCAGACTTCCAGACTTCATGGGTTTGCTTTCAACCAACACTAGAAAAGAAATTTTACCTTTCTGGCACAGCTTTTACTTCACAATAGTCTTCACAACCATTTACATGTGTTGCCTAGAAGAAGATACATTTCAAAACACATTAAAAGACATAGTTGCAACATTCACATGCTGCAAATTTTAAACAATTAACAATTACTGGGACTATTTCTGAAGGGTACTAAGTTCAAAGCAGCACATAATGGAGGACTTTCCTCTTTTAGACATCTCATTAACCCAAAATAACAGAGGACAAGAACACTGAGCACTTGGAAAGATACTCTACTGTAACAAGGCCAAAAAGCTATATTAAAATCACTCCTGACTCTCAGCAGCAGTAGAGTCACCTAAGTTTCCCCAGCTGGCTTTCTTTGTTTCTAATACTTAGAAACCCTTTATGAGCTAAGCTTGATAGTGAGAACTTCTGCCTCAGAGCTGTCAAGCCACAGTTCCTATGCTGTGGATATGGAACACACCTCTAAATGACACACACTCCTATTTACACCTTCCTCAGCAGACAATGAAGACTCTGCAGCACAGAGGAAGGCATTTCCATCCTTCTTTCAAGAACAACTCTAGAAAATAATTTCTACTTTTTAGGCCAACTTGCTTTTCCACTGCCATACTGGGACAGTTTTACTCGTGGCTCTCCCTAGAGCACATTGACACAGAGCCAGATTCCTAATTTGATTTTCAGCTCTACTAACTGGACAGAAAGCTGCAAGAGCCAGGATGTGCTGGAGAGACAAGAGTTCTGCTGATTTGAAACAAGAGACAAAACCCAGGCTTCCAGTGACTGATGTAAACCAGGACACACAATAACATAGAGTAAACCACATATAGAAGTTATTCAAGCTAATGAACTTATCCTAGCAAAAAGCAGCAGGAGTACAAATTTTAAATCCATATTTCCACATTTTGGACAGTAAGGTCTACACGGCATTCATTTTCACTGTGACCACTTCCCTTCTTTGAGCAGGAATCACTGAAATCTTTTAGATTAAAAAGCTGAAGTAGCATTAACAAAGTAGTTTTATTACCACTTTTTTTGAAAAAAAAGCTGAGGGACTTCATATGATAGTGTAAAATAAGTTTATGTTTGGTTCTCTTACATAGGTAATTTATGATAATCGTATGCTATTTAAAAATAAATGTTTACACACCATTTAAAGCTACTACCTACAGTGATGCTCTCATTTAAAGGACATCCACCAATTCTATGCCAATAAGGAAAAAACTGAAAGCACTTGCCAGCTTCTTGCCATCCTACCTCTGAAAAATCTTCAGGTAAAGATGACCCATCACAGTCTGTGTCCTCAGACTTATCTTCTGTCACCCTTCCATTCATCTCTGCTGAACAGGAAAATCAGGGGACACAGCATAAGCACACCAGAAAATGCCCAGGAGCCAGCCTCTCACAGATGTGGATCCTGTTCCACCTGCCTGGCACTAGACAGGGAATACAGGTGCCAGAATAACCAAGAAACACATTTTGAGGCCCTTTGCTACCAGAGTGCTGGAAAAGACTTCTTACTGCATAGGACAAACAGACTTTAGGTTTCTTTATTTTATAACTGGAACAGCTGCCATGTTATGTGAGGTTGTTTGCACAGAATATCTGTGTCACAGCATAACTGATGGACAGGCTGCAGCTACTGAGCTATCACATTCCCCCTGCCAGTGGCTCTTCTGCAATTCAGTTGGATTCAGACCAGCAGTAGGTCCAAACCAGGATTTTACTCACTCTTTGCAATAACAAAATGTAATTAGGACACGCCAGATAAAATCTGACTTGTATCTGTCTGCTGTGGAAGAATTCTGCTGCCATACCCTATGGATTCAATTCATCTTCAGCCACAAAGGACAGCCTACAGGAAACTGGAAGTACTGGAGCTCCAGTGATATTCCTCAGCTGAGATCCTGGCACAGCCAGAACTTCAGTGATCCCTGACTTCTAATGCAATGACCAATGACAATAACCCAATGGCCTTGTAGTCATGACCTGAAATAATTACAATTTTGAAAGGTGTATCTTGGGTTTTAGAAGGAATCTCTACAGAAGCATCAAGCATCTTGCTTGAATTTTTGGAGCATGCATACAGAGTGTGACACCACAAAGGAACTACAAACCCTACTCCTCACTGCATTTGAGTTAATAACGAGTAAAACTGAGGAGATGGAATGAAGCAAGAGAAAAGTGTACAGTCAGAAGGAGGCACTGAAAAAGAGCCAATCTTTCTAACATGGCTGCAGCTGCAGGACCAGGTACTCAGACAATAGGAATTTCACTCAAGAGACAACTCTAGAATGGGAATAATTTTTCCAGATTACTTAAAGCAAAATTCAGATTTTTCAAACCAGAACCTCACTTATTACATCACATCTTGAATTCGTGGTAATCAGCAACTATTTGTCTGTGTTCAACTTGGGAAACTTCCAGTTCAGATATCAAATCAAAGTCAATCAACTCCCCCTGTTGACAAATCAACTGCTTACTTGGCACCTTGTTTCAGAGTTTTGCTGTCATGGATGTTCTTTTCTAATGGCTCATATTACCTGGCAGGTGATTTTCTGTTGCAGCCTTCTTGAGATGTAGAAGACTCTGAGCCTCTGAAGTTGCATTATTCTGATTTAAGAGGTTCTGGGCTTCCTCATCTACAACATCCAACAGATACTGGACAACTTCATTGTGGTCATCCTCATCATAATACTCATCATCTGGAACCTCTGTTCCTGAAGACAAATAGTGCAAAATGACAAGTTTTCCCAGTACAGAATGGTTTGCAAGAACTAATTTAAAGGGGCAGACACAAGGCATTATTTCTAGCTGTTACCATGGCCTTCCTTTATTTCTCTCTAACACAAAATCCAATTTCTATAAATCCACTTTCAACATCAACTAACTCCCACAAAGCAAGGCACAAGACTTGGAAATGATCTTCTAAAAGCAACTGCCAGCCTAGCATTTAATTATTTCAGCATATTCAACCATGTTGTGATTCTCTTGTGCTGATACAATAAATGCAGGATGATGCAGTGTCCATCTCATCCCCTCTTACCTGATTTGTCAGTGTGTTTAGGAAAATCTGACATCTGGTTGGTAAATCCAAGGGAAGGTGCATCTTCTGCCCCTAAGAGGTTCCTCAGTGCTTTCGTGTGATGGATATTGTTTTCTGTATTTCCCTGAGAAGGTCCCAGGATGCCATTGCCATTGACCTGAGGAAGCAGAGAACAATTAACAAATTGTTACAAATTAACTCTTAAAGAGCCTGGCAGCTTGTTGAAGCAGCAAACAACCACTAAAAAGTTCTCACCTCTCCTCAGCAACAAATAAAAACCTCTATTCATATCATCTGAGATATCTGGGTGATAGGTGGGAAGTTTCACATTACAAGAGCAAATAAAAAAATTAAAGTAACTAAGAAAAAAACCCACATGCTGATGAAGCAGCAGCTTCTACAAGAGAACACGTGGTAGTACTTAACATTAATTTAATCCCTATAAAATGTATCCAAGCTTCAGTACTTTTGGTCCCACAATATCAGCATTTCTATGGAAAAACTAAGGGGGAAAAAAGAAAGAAAAACCCCTAGCAAATACAATATGAAAACATCTGCAGAAACTGTGGGCTGAATGGAGTATTCTGGATGATAGCTTTACATCCTTCTCATAGGACAATTTGTCTTGCAACAAAGCAGTGCCAAAAGAGCGAGCAGATCAATTAAAAAAACTTGCATATTTATTATGATCACTGCTTATTCATGTCAATTGATAAGAGTGGGTTTGTATACTTTGATCAACAGATTGTTTCATTCATTTATTTAGTTTTATAAGTGTTTGAAGTAGATACTTTTGTCTGGTTGATGGAAGAGAGGAGCATTTACCTTGGGCCCATAAGCATCAGTTGACTTCTCTGTTTTATCACAGGGATCACCACAGGAACAACCTAAAAAAAATGTGGGAAAAACAACAACTTTTTCTCTGAAATTAAATTAGCCCCCAGTGATTATTTTTATAAAAGAAGAAAGTATTATTTAATACTACATTACAACATGTGTAGCACTTCTGCCTGGTTTCTGTGCATTGCCAAACTTTTCTGTCTGAATGACTACACTTCATATAATGGCTTTTTGAATGTTCTATTTAATGTGATCAGAAAGCATGAATGCTAATATAAGTCACCAACTCAAAGCAAAGAGAAATGTTGATAAATAGTTTAACAAATTACAGGGAAATGTGCACCTTTGAGAACAGTGTTGATTCCCTTTTCCTCAAAATGTACAAGATACAGCCCAACAAACACCTGTCATTGACTACTTTTTTTGTTATAAATATTATCTGACACCTGGGTCCTTTTTCAAAGGAACCCTTCTGCTTTATATTAGAGAGAATTTCTAAACTACACAAGAAATTATATATATAAAAACACGATTGGTGAATCTCTTTTCATGGAGCTTTTAGAGGAAAGATCAAGCAAACTCCTGTTGGGGCTAGACACAATAAGCTGGACTAGGATAGTATTGTATGGTCCATATCAGTTCCTTTATTTTTATGAACAGGTGAATTTCACTTGCTATAAGTAAGCCCACAAATCTTACCATTAGCTTTCACTGGCCATGGAGTTGAGTTCTCAGGGCTTTTGGATTTTGGGAACACTGCATGACCATCTCTGTGAAAAGAAATATTTACAGGAATATTTATTAAAAAAATTAAGTAAATCACAGCAATCATCTGATATTGAAATAAACAGTACTACTTGTAAAACTGCTAATTATTCCCAACCAACTTTGTGCCATTTGCAAACTGAGTGAGGACACATCCAATCCCTTCTTCCAAATCATCAGTAAAGAAATGGAACTGGACTGGCCCCAAAACTGGGGAAACCCTGCTAGCACCATTCACCATCACTCTCTCACTCCAGGTTTTAACCCAGTGAAGAGCATCTCTCCAAGGCATGGGCTGCCAGCTTCTCCAGGAGAATGCTGTGGGAAACAGCATCAAAGATTTCACCCAATCCAGCAGACACATCCACAGCCTTTCCCTTATCCACCAGATGAGGAGCTCATCATGAAAGTAGATCAGCTGGGCCAGGCAGGACCTGGCTTTCCTGAACCCCTGCTGGCTTGATCCCCTTGTTCTGTACATGCTGTGTGGTCACTCAAGGTGATCTGTTCTGTAACCTCCCCTAGCACTGAGGTCAGCCTGACAGGCCTGTAGCTCCCTGCATCCTCCAGCCCTTCTTGCAGATGGGTGTCACACTGCAGTCACCTGGGACCTCCCCAGTGAGCCAGGACTGATGACAAGTGATAGAGAGTGGCTTGGTGAGCTCTCCTGCCAGCTCCTTGCATATCCTTGGATGAATCCCATCCATCCTCACAGAGGATCCTCACAGATGGATGGGATTCATCCCATCCTCACTGTGAGTGTCCAAGTGCCACAGCAGGTCTCTGACTAATTCCTCCTGGATAGCAAGGGGTCTATTTGAACACTTGTAGCTCATAGCTGGACACAACCTTGTGTTCCCAAGAAGCACAAAGCACAGCAAGTACCACATACCCTTGTGCTTCACTGAAGCACAAAAGCTGTGAATTTACAGACCCTTTCTGTAGAGTCAGTCCTCAGTAACATGTGGTGGTTCTTGTCACACCAGGAACAGGTTTTACTCAGACACTCTTAGATATACTCATACAATCATGCAAGAAAAACAAAAAGTACAGGAAAGCATCTGCTTCCAGAACACACCTGGTTGCTTTGAGCACCACTGTTGGAAGGCATGTTTCCAGCATTCTTTTGGCTTCTTTCAGAGTCATTCCTTGTGTGCTTACTCCATTAATGTAATGGATAATATCTAGTACATGGAGACTCTCCTCTCTGGCAGCAACCGATTTGGGGAGAATGTCACTAATATACACAGCTTGATAAAGGCTGTCATGGCCTCCTGATAAGGACAAACCTTCACAGGGAAAGGGAAAAACAATAAAAATCAAGGTTTCTTTGTAACTGAAGGGGAAGGTTTTCCTTTAGGGCAAAAAGCATATGAATTCCGTGTTACCTAGCTCCTCCTTATGGCACATCAGTGTAATGTCAGGCAGCAAATGAGGCAACACTGGCATCTTTGGTAACTCCAGAACACGCCCCAGTACTAATCTGACAGTCCTGGGGGCAGCTCGCAGAAAGTTGACAGCATCAGTATGGCTCATGTTGGTGACATCAATGTCATTCACCTGCAAGGAACAAAGCAACACAGGTGTCCTTGTTAGATGCCAAGTAAGACAGCATTATTGAGGAAGCATTCATTGCTGTTCTCAAGTGCTATTGAATCATGACTCTCAGAAGGTGCTATCTTTGTCCTTTAACCACATTTGACTTAGCCTACAACACAGTTAACTTTTTTTTTTTTGACTCAAAGTTGTCCTTTTTGTGCAAGGCCTGTACATGAAAAGGTGAATTCTCTCACTTTTATGAGTCGGTCTCCAGGCCGCAGTCTCCCATCGCTTTTGGCAGGATCCTGAACAATGTCATGCACGTAGCAGCCAACACTGTCATTACCTTTGGTCACTGTAAAGCCCAGACTGCCCTTGTCTGACTTTGTCAGAGTCACTCGGAGCTCCACTTCCTAGGGGGACAAAACAGCACCTTACAAACATGCAATCAGAAGAAATTAAGAACATTTTACTGAATTTAAGACAACTGATTTACCTACTGATTTAAGTGTGACACAAGCCTGGAACAAGACATATTTCTTATCAGGCTCAGCTTAGTTGCTTCAAATAAGCATCTCTAATGAGTTCTAGACAGAACCAAATAATGTTTTACATGGAAATAACATGGGGCCAAAAGTCTATTAATTAAACAAAATATTGAAGGCACACTTCAAAACTCACACCTTATTTTACCCTAATCTAGTTGCCATATATAAGAAAGGCTCTGTATTTTTAAATATCTCAACACATCCATAATTATTCAGAAGAAAATAAGTGAGCATATTTTGCTACAGTGGGACACAAAACTATAGAGCTTTCTGGAAACTGAAGACATGCACGTGCTTTGCCCACTTTAATTTGCATTAATTTTGATTTGAAAGATTTGGATCTGTCTCATTTGCATTAAAAAAATACACAGAGCACCAGAAAGGATGGAGAAAAACTTCTGAAGTAGGGACTAAGAAAAATACCGTTTCTTGTCAAAATGGAGTATTGTCTACTTATAACATGGAAGACCCTCACAACTGGGATGTATCAAGATTCAATTTCAATTTTTTTCTATATTTGAATAGATTACATGATGATATGGAAGTCCCTTTGATACACAAGACATTTCTGTGGTGTCAAAAGCTTTCTCAGAAGAGCCTCAAAAATAGGCTCCATCTTGCAGCACAGCAGAAAGTCTTTGGGATTCATATTTATAAACACAGCAAAGAACAGGGTCTCCTGATGCCCTTGATGCCTCAATTTATCCTCTGACCTCTGAACAACCACCTAAAACTAAAAGAGCAGAAGCAAGGTATCTGCCATTTAAGCTTCCTCTAAGTACAAGGTTGAGAGGTAGGTAAATATTTAATGCCAAGGTTTCCAGGATGAAATGACCCATGAAATGAACATACACACATCCAATATGTACACATGGATGCCTCCACATCCACAGAGGGAAATGTATCAACTCTTCAAGAGTCCACATGGAAAATACCTGCAAACACTGGTATGAGCAGCTGCACTGATTACAAATGGCAATGTATGTGCCATTTATTAGGCACACACACAGAGTAGTGCAAGTATAACCTACAGCTATCCCATTTGTAAATTAATGTGCCTAATTTCTATCCACTCTCAAAATCATGGCTAAAACAACCACAGCAAGACATTCATGCTCCTGAAAGACAGAAATAGTGTATTACTGGCTCATATTCTTCAGCATTTTTTTCCAGTTGGGTGAGTAATGAATCTATTTCTCCCAGGTGTGAAGTCAGCTCAGAGACAGGAGTAGCATAACAGTCATTTATTAACATGGATGTGGTAACATCAGGTACAGTTCTACAGGTGGGGATCACTGGCAAATCCAAAGGCAGATCACTACAGATAAAGCAGAAAGAAAAAGAAAAACAGGAGTAAGTACAATGTGGCTGCCATTCATAAATTAATACATGAACCAAGATTGACTTTATGTAAATCTAAAAAGCAAACCAAGAGAGGCATTTCTATGAATAGGTCCAATTAACTACTTTTATAAACATTTCTGCAGGATGATGAGGATCATTATCAGCATCATACCTGTCCTCCAGCTCTGCCTTGCCGGGAGCCTCCTGATCAGGATAGAGGATGGTGCGGACAGCGTCCCTCTGGCCAGGGTGTGCCTCGTACTGAGCCTGTGCCCGTGCCTCAGCTTGCCCTGAGCCCTGGTACAGTGCTGAACTCCAGCCCAGGCCCACCTGGGCTGCTGACTCCATCACCTCCTCATCACCACTTCTGCTGCTGTCACTGTAGCTGTCTCTTCTGGAGGGAGATTTTAGCCTTTTCTTGCTCAGATCAGTAGTTTCATTTTCATCTGAGCTGTCGCCTTGTTCTCTACTTGATGGACCAGAAACTTCTCTGCTGACCTCTGGAAAAACTTGTTGGGGCGAATGGATGGGGGTCTACAAAAGCAAAAGCATTTCATTCACAATAATCCAGTTCTGATGACAAAAGAAAGTTTCAAGGACTGCATAAAATTACCAAAAAACAAGGAGTCAGTGGCTACTGACTGAACTGTTGAAACACATCATAGCAGAGTTCCAAAAAGTTCAATGCAACTTAGCCAAGACAAAGTGTGCAAAACTCTGAAACTTATGCTGCTAAAAACCTTTAAATTCTTTAAAGGAAAACAAAAATACTTTAGCTTCAGAAAGCTTACTGACAGATTCTTTTAAACTATGCCCAGCAGTCTTCTATGCAACTACCATGAAATCCCTTCCAACCAGAAGCTGAGGCTCACAGAGCTACTGAAGTCAAACCATCCTCACAGAGCAGGGAATCAGAAAAGCTGTCAACCAAAAAGCAACAGACTACAGTAACAGACTACAGTAACAGACTACAGTAACAGACTACAAAAACTAAGATAATTTATGCCAAATGGTGACTGTTAACCAAGTTATTAACCACCATTGAATAACAATTTTGCCAATTGTCACATATTCAGAAGAATTATGTCAGCCAGCAGCTGACATAAAAGCTTCATTTCTGCTTTCATGCTTGTATGCATGAACACATCAATCTGTGATAATGTCAAGAAAAATTTTGGCTTTCCTCTTCTTTTAATATGTGCACTGTTTCATTAAAGTTCCTGTTAAAATTTGATAAAGTTCTAATAAAGTTCCTGCTATTCCACATTACAAACATGTCTATTATAGGAATAGTTATTTATATTATTAGTTTGCTCAGTTGCTTATCTCTCACTCCAATCATAACTTCACTTAAATTTGTATTTGTCTATTTAAACTTCTCTCATCAGACTTGAATGATTTCATTGTTTGAAAGTAATGTTAAAGTAACTCAGAATCACAGAATCAGAGTATCCTGAGATGGAAGAGACGCACAAGGATCATCCAAGCCCAATTCCTGGCCCTGCACAGGGCCTGAGGTGCGAGGACAGCCTCAAGAATCACACCCTGTGCCAGAGAGCCTTGTCCAAACACTTCTTGAACTCTGGCAGGCTTAGTGCTGTGATGAATTCCCTGGGGAACTTAAACTGAAGACCTGTCTCCATTAGTTTTATACTTTCCTGTATTATGGAAAACCTAATATTCAGGCAATTTGTCCTCAAGACTCTCTTTTGTTGAAACACATTTCATTTCCACTTCTTCAAGTATCCTAAAATGGCCTTCTGTTCTTTCAATTTATTTACTGGAGCATTTTGAAAATATTCTTTGGGTCACCTCTAATTTCCAGGAGGTAAATATGACAATATTTTCCCTGTTTTTACATACATCAACACCAAATTGATGTTTTGCAGAATATCCTTCACAGAAATATCCAATTTCTATCTGATGCCAACTTCAAAACATTGGGCTGCAAAGAAATCTCTGCTCCAGAAACACTGTTAAACCAATTTCTCATGCTTTAGGTCACAAAATGGAGGAAAAAAGCTTTTGAAGCCATACATTCCTTTAAGAGTCCACTCCTAAGGGATTCATTCCAAGAACTACATTTCTGTGAGCACTCTCCCCATTATTCCATCTGCATCTTGCAAATGGAATAATGCAGATGGAACTAACCCATCCACCCACCAGATCAAATAAATGAACCTTAAATAGCAAATTATGTTTAAAAAAATCCCATTCCAGACACCTTACCAGCAATGAAGGGTCAATGTCTGGTAGTATTCCAGATGGTGGCCGGCAAAGGAGAAGAGAGACCTCTGGAGATGTTCCCCTCAGAGCAGAGATGACTTCCTGTGGCCACAGAGGGATTCACTGTCAGATACACACTTGCAGGGCTACCACAGTATCAGTTTCACTATGATGGGTACAAACCTGCTGGGACAAGCCCTTCAGGGACGCCCCGTTCACCTTCAGGATGACGTCCCCGATCTCAATCTGCCCGCTCTCTGCGGCTGGCTGCCCAGGGAAGAGCTTCTTCACCCGCACAATCGTCGAGCCCAGCTGCTCTGGGGTCAGGTTGTCCTCACGGCAGAAACTGAACCCGAGGCCTGAGCTGTTCTTCAGGAGTTTTACCTCAAATGTGTTCTCTGTAAAAGAAACATGAACTGTGGGTGTACCAGCTGTGGGTTCCTCTGGGTCTGGATTGAAGGCACTTGAGATGGTAGTTCATATTTGGACTCAAGTGTTTATTATTTCTTATCAGTGAAACAGTCTCACTACTGTGAGTTCAGCAGCTCTTCATTTGAAGGCACAAAATGGCCAACAATCTCTTGTTACAAGGTCTTTTAAGACTAAACTATCCAATTAAGAACTGACACCTAGATTATTTTCCCTTTTAACCCAAAACCTGATCCCCATAAGCCCGCAATGCAGACTTTTCTGCCCAATTACAAAATGCCACCCAAACCCAAGAAGAAGGAAGGAAGAAGAAGCATGAAGAAGAAATCCAGGATGACACCCTGTGCCCTCCATCTTGCTTCCATCCACAACATACTAAAAATCCTAAAACCTAAATTTCTCATCAAGTGAGACACATACACTACTCTCTATAATCTATTTCACACTTTTGTGGATTCCAGTCTATCTTGAAGTTTAGGAAACTTTCTCCATGAATGAGGGTCAAAGTCAGTGCTCCCCTGGGTGTCAGGACACCCCAGAGCAGACAGAGAAATAATCCCGGTGCCCTGGGTTTCCACAATTAACTTATTATTTCCTATAGCACATGGCACATGGAAAGAGTGTCTGGTGCTCATATTCCAGACATGACAATGTGCAATCTCCCCCTCACATGGTTCTTTCACTGAGTTGAACAGAAGTGTTACCCAAAAGATCCCTCCAGGTTAAAGAGGACAAAAAGCTGATCACGACTTCTCAGTCAGCTTGCTTGGCCTGACAACATCAATGTGCAGGAAGGCAGAGTGTCTCCAAAGGACTTATTCCCTAGGAAGTCTATTAAGAAACCTTTCAAAGCACAGAGTGACTCAACTTTTCCAGCCACTGATCAGGCATTAGTGAGAGCAGCAATTGGAGCTCCTGGCAGAGAGGACAGAGCCCATGCAAGAAGACCCAAAGGTATCTGCAGGGGTTCTGCCATCTGGGTAGGCTTCCCTTCACTTGCACAAGTCACCAGCAGGAGAGGCTGAATTATGTCAACCTCTAGTCAGGGGCACAAATCCTTCTCTCTTCATCTAGCTCTTGATGACTTCTCTCTTCTAAGACAGGAGCTGTAGACCCACAGAAGCATTCATTTATATATAAATATCTAAATTCCCCTTGGCACCCCTTAGCAACACCAGATACAGCAGCACCTCCTAACTCCAAACTTGCTACAGCCTTGGCATCTAAGGTGACACTAGGAAAGAACGTGAAACAGTGAGAGAGGAAAAAGTTAACAGTAGTTAAACAAAGTAACCAAGATGTGAAAGGAAGTCTTTAAAAGAAACACAACAGCACAAAAAGAAAGAGACTACATTATGTGCAAGGGCTTGGTATAGATTCTTACCCACTCTATTTCCATCCTAAGAAGTAAAGAAAATCTTATGAAACTAGAGGATGCTTTGACAGTTAAGGCAATTGTTCTGTGGGAGCTGACCTGCAGTGACAAAGCTGTAATCTTTGGCATTTGAAGAATCTGTTGCTGGCTTCTCCTGTGGCTCACACTGCCCCACCTGATTTGGGAGCGTGCACTGTGGTGTCACTGGAGCATGAGCCTTGGCCCCTGATAGCTGACCCTTTTCCAACAGCAGGTGCACCACCTAAAGAGATGAAACATTCTCCAGTTAACTGGCAACAGAGATAACACAGTCTAGAGTATGCGTTTCCTTCTAACTTCTCAAGAGTCCATACTTTTACAGCAGCAAGTGTTATAGACACTTTCCTCCCCATATACATCCTCCAATTATTCCTTATTTTTTAAGGGCTGTTAAATGACAACCTCCAAAATACACTAATGGACTTGCAAGATACTTGCCAATAGAGTAAGAAAGGGTTTTCTTACTATAAAGTTGAGGGTGTTAAGAGGTGTCAAAGATAGTGTCACTTGCACATTTGTACAGGGAGTTAAGTTAAAAGCATTTTATAAAGTGAACACAAATAGCAGTTCTCAGCAGTTCTGAATGTGTACACTCACTGGCTATTTTCAGGTGTGCCGGGAAGCCAAAGAGTCCAAGAAAGCAAATCTAAAGTAACCATGACAACACTGGGGAGGATTCCAGTCTTGAGGTTCCTTCACCTCTTTTCACTGATAGAGAACTGGTTTACCACAGACAGGAGCAGAAGCAGCAGCCACTCACCTGGCCTGTGTTTCTCAGGGTTTCAACAGCTTGCTTATGGGTAGCTCCTTCCAAACTGATCCCATTGACAGAGAGCACGCGGTCACCTACATTAATAATTTAAGAAAAAGTAGGCAGAGCATCACCTATAAAACATCTATGATGCACAGAAACTTTCAAGTCTGAGCTAACAAGGACAGTTATTTAAGGAAATTCTCCCTCCCTTCCATGTTCTGAGTCAAGAAGAGAACTTTGCAAACAAACTATATGATTCAAATCAAAGGTCTTTTCCAATCTAATGATTCTGTGGGATAATCCCATGTCAAAACTAGTATTAACCACCAGAGTGACAGCCTGCCAGAAAGCTCAGACTCTTTATTCAAAACAAATCTTAGTCCACAGCAGGAATGCTCACTTCAGTGAAGAATGTGGCCTGGCCTACTAACAAGAAGAGCCATAACAATTACAGCATTTTCTGTATTGAGTTGCCGGGCGTGCCAAGCAAGAAGGCCACAAATAATACAAAGCCCTCTCTCTCTGTGCCTGGAACAGAGAAGCATTCTCCATTAACATAGGCTGCTTTAGAGAACAGAAATCCCACAAGCTATCTCCTATTTTTCCCTTCCACAGCCTCAGTATTGCTGGTTCTGCAGTTGCTCTACATTAGTTTTTTAATCTTCACCTGCAGAATTAGCTATCAAGGCAATATTTAAAATGACAACTGCAACAGCTTGAAAAAATAGTTCTTCTTCCCAGTGAAAAAGGTGCAAGGACAGGAGGCAAACAGAGTGCTAGTTTGCACACCACAGGATATTGTCAAGTCCCCCCAGACAGTCCTCTGCCCTTTTTTCACATTAAGAGTCTCCACTGAAAGAATGGAAATCCTACCTTTTTCTATTCTGCCATCTGCTTCAGCTGCTCCCTTGGGAATAATTGCTTTCACATAAATACCACCATGCCTTATGCTAGTATTTACACCACCCTAAACAGAAAACAAAAATAGGATTGTTAGTCTTTTTGCAGTTAGAATACTTAGTAATCAAACACAGTGTGACACAAGGAAAACTGTTCTTAGGAAGCATTTGGGCTACTGGCATGTAGAAAAAACAGAAAAACTATCAAAACCAAAATGTTACATCAAGCATGTTCTGTGCAGTCATGCAATTTGCTATGAATGAAGTTGGGATGGGAAGACTGTAAAAACACAATGCATCACAATGCAAATGCACAAAACACAAACAAATGTCCCTCAGCAGAAACGTGTCTGCATTTTGTTGGACTTTACATGCTTGCATGCACACCAAAGCTCAGAGATGTGCAAGAGCACAGCATGCCAAAGCAGGAGATGCACAACCATGCAGTGTCCTACTCCAACACAACTTCTCTGATATAACAGGAGATTAGGGAGTGCTGCTTTTTCTCAGTTCAGACAAGTTAGAAGGTCTAAGCTGCTCAAGCTGAACTGACATTGTTTCTGGAAGGCCCTGGCCTTTCTGCTGATTGCAGAGGGGGTAGGACTAGATGGTCTTTAGTTGTCCCTTCCATCCTAAACCATTGTGTGATTCTGGCTCACTGTGCTCCACAGACTTGGAGGGAAGAGGAAGACTAACAGTGTGTTAATGCTCACTCCCAAAGCACCCAGGTAACCCACAGGTAACTGCACAACTCTCCTCACCACCACTGCACAGTAAAACAATGAAGGGGCAGAATGGGGGCTGGAAAAGCAAAGGGCAGTGAAGACACCACCTGGTCACCCCTCAAGGGAAATCTCTGCATTGGCTGGCATCTTCTAGCATCTCTACAAAGCCAGTGCATGCACACAGCAGGTCTAGTGCTACTCAGTAAGCAACCCCTGCTCAACCACTGCTCCTCCAACTCTCTAAAGTAATGGAACATGACTTTTAATAGACTGGGATGCCAAACGAAGAATTTCCTTCTGCTCCTCTTACAATCCTAGCCATATATATGGAAACAGCACTAGGCTTCCAAATAATTCCTCCACCGAAAATAGCTGAATATTAAAATACATTAAAATGTGCATTTTAATACAGGAACAGATGCAGTGGAAAATGTATGTAAATTATTCTCTTCTTCCCTGAAGTGCCACTCTGCAGTATGACAGGCCCTAAATATAAAACTACCTTCAAAATCTTATAGCCTGAAGAGATATCAGTCTTAAAAAATATGGTTCTGCCTCATATTACAAGAAAGCAGTGTCAGCCAGGTCCTATCTGGGTTTATGTAGTCTTTTGCTTTCTGCCTTTTTTCCAGCAGAGGGAGAACACTGAACATGGTGAATGTGACTGAGTGTGCACAGATACCCTTAAATAACACTACTCCTTCCACCGCCTGCAGTGCCAGTCTGGGAGGGTCTCACTTCCTTCCTTGCAAATATGCCACAAGATTAGGTAGCAAGGGACAAAGACCATCTTTCCTTTTGTACTCACAAAGCAGAATCTGTGATAAGAGTCTATTAGGACTTTGGGGCTCCACCATAAAACAAAAAACAAGAATTACTTAAAGGGCAGATGACAAGAAAATTAATATAAATTAATAGTATTACTTTTCAGCTTTGGTAAGATTAACCACACATCAATAAATCTATAAATTAAAGTGATTCCAGGAAATATTTTGCTTCCTTGTAATTTAGCAATTTAATGGGTTGCTGGGAGTAGAGAAAAAAGAGAAAACATCTAAAAACCTTGTCAAACAGTACCGTGACACTTATTCCCAAGCCGTTATCTTTTTTTGCTAGTTCAACCTCAAAGATATCTCCAGGTTTAAGAAGAGTTGTAGAAACCTTTTTAGAATTCACTTTGTTTGCTGTATTCGATGAGGATGAATCCTTTATTTACAAAAAAAAAAAAGAAAAAAGAGAGAGAAAAAAACAAACAAAACAAAAAGAGACAATGATTTGCCTTTTGCCTTTGGAACAGATGCTTACAGCTAAGACCCTAAAGGGTGGGGGTTTGAGTCAGACACAGCCAGAAGGAGTCCACCTGGCAAAGTACCAATTAGTAAGACTCAAGGCTCACAGCTTCAACTCTTTCATTCCGGCCATTGAACAGGTTTAGCACAGAAATATGCTTGGCCTTTAGCAGCCAAGTCTTTACTCTTCAAGTGAGCTGGTTACAGAACACAAACTGCAGTACCTCAGCAGTTCAGCAGCCTAGAGACTGTTGGACTAATTAGCATGAGCTGCCACAATTTAATTGAATAACCTCCATCAGATGAACAGAGGAATCACTGCAAGCTGGAAACAAATTTGCAGTACTTGTGACTGTGGCCTTTTGGAAAGGTGAAGCAGCAACTGTGTCTGCTCAAGAGCATGACTCACTGCTGAATTTTAATGCACAAGAGCAGTTTTTCAAGGATTAGATCAATCCCAGAAGACAATGAGTTCTGCTGCTACCCACTCTAGACATATCACTCCTACTTTCCTTGAGGAAAAACTTGATTTATCTGCCAAGTGAATAAACTTACCTCTAGGACTGGTCACTAGGTTATGAATATATTGGACAAACACACAGAATTGAAAGGTTTCCTACAGCTTCAGGAAGTGCACTGTAGGTTCATCCCAAAGCACAATCTGCCTCTAATAAGACACATCTTGTGACACTGGAAAGCTGGAAAGTTGTTCCAAGTTACAGAAGTGATTTTCTCCATTTATTTTGCACAAAATCACCATGCTATTAGAAATCAGCTACTAGCATTAGCTGCAGGCTAGGCCAGGCTGCTCTTCCCTCACATCCTGACACCCACAGACAGCTATCTCAATACACTATCACACTGATGGGAAATATTCATATGAAATCCACTATGCCTTTTTAGCTGGCTGCTGCTCCTGACTGCTGGAGTAAGTTGCTTCATCCATGTCGGAATCCCCTCGGTCAGAATACTCCACAGGCTCCACTACCCCGGGCCTTTTACTTTTCGCTCGAGCACTGTCCGACGAGGATCTCCTCTTCTCGAGGGCTTTCGAGGCCCCAGCCTGGGGCTCGCTGTGATGCTGGGCATCCTGCTGGGCTCTGCCACTGGCACGTTTGCCCAAGGTGGGCTGGCCCTGGGACAGGCTGGCGCTCTCGGTCCGGGAATCCTGGGAGCTGACGCTCCCGTCCCGCTTGGACAGCCCGGAGAGGCTGCCCGAAACGGGCCTCTGGTGAGCTCGGCACCGGCTGTGCTCCTCGGAAGAGGACTCTGCCTCCGTGTCCTGCACTGAGGAGGGCCTCCTCAAGTAACCCCTGGCTCCATTACTGATCTGAGCAGTGTTAGACGATGCTGCAAAGCAGGAGACAAGACAGCCATCAGCTTATCTGCAGCACGACACCCTTTTCTCAGCTTACAGCCCAGGAAGGTTTCACCCGCCTGGATATCCTACAGAAAGCTCTCTGCTCACACTGTACCCCCCCCAATGGTTACCCTCACCATCCTGTCTCTGAACACAATTCCCAGCTAGCTGGGGTTGCTCACAGGGGAGACTGCACATCCCTACCTTTGGACAGCTTGTCCTTGGGCTGGGAGATGACAAGTGTCACATCCTCAGGAGTATTCTCCAGGATTTCCAAGGCTGCATGCTGGCTCACACCTTCCAAACTTGTGCTGTTTATGGATATGAGACGGTGCCCTGCACAAAAGGAGTTGTTTAGATACAGTCCAACACCTACATTTTTACCCATCAGAGACAACATGGAATACAGGTCTGATAACCTCTACACGATGCACAGATTAAAAATTACTAAACTTCAAGTGATGCTAGAATAGGGAACTCTAAGCACGAAAAAAAAAAAAAGCCAAACCCCAAATCCCCAGAAAAACTGGTTATATTTCCTCTTTTTAAACCTGCCAAATCTTTACATGTTCTGATTTCTACCTTCTCTTTTACTGTATAAGAAATAAGAAAAAACAGAAATCAGATGTTAAATGAGCAATATGCAGTTCAGTTCAAGACACAGACTACAATGAGAAGGAAAAAAAGATACATTTTTCTCCTCCCCCCACTACAGTTATGGTTATATATGGTTCCATTTCACTTTTTAAAACTTTAAAATTTAAAAATTTAAAATTAAAAAAATTAAAGTAGGTATGTATACTGAGTTTTAAAAACTTTAAATTACAATGCATCTGCAAGACCCACAATGGAAAATAAAGCCCTTATCTTTATATATAGCTTCAACTTTCTGCTACTTCAAGCTTTATCATTTTTACATTGATTTGTAAGATTGTTGTTTTTGTACAGTCTAAGAATGAAGCATCACTAGTTTTCAGAAATTGTCTGGAAGGTGACTGAAGGTCACCATTGTAAGGAACTGTGATACCCAGAACCATAGATGGAATTTTATGCTATTCACCTGGTTTTAGAGTTCCTTCCAAATCAGCTGGCCCTCCAGGAATAACTGAATGAATAAAAATTCCCAGATCAAGTTTCCCTGTCTTCTCTCCACCGATTATTTGAAAGCCTATGAAGAAAAGGCCCAAAGCAGGAAAAATGTCAGTGATCACCATGTAACTTAACACAAGTCCATCTTCTAGAACAAACAAAAACTTAGTCATTCTAAGAAATGTAAAGTAAAAAACCCCAGACACCTCAAATTTAAATCTGCATGGAAACAGACAGCAAAGCTTTTTGATAAAGCTTTATTGTATACTCTTGTTTTAAGCAACTGATTTAGACTTTGTCTGTCTGTCTGTTCAGGACACTCCAGCAAAGGCTACAGAAGACAACTCTGGCAAGAGAAACACACAAACAGGTGACATGAAATGTACATTCACTGAGCAGATAAAGATTGTTTTCAATCACATAAAAATTTCTGGTTTTCTCCATTGTTTGATGTTTCACAAAGAAGTCTGACCCTGGTCTTAAGATCCGAGTTTTCAATGTCTCTGTTTTATTTTGAGGCTTGTAATCTATTTCTGTTCATTCTACCATATAAACCTGGGACAAATGTTCCAGAGGGGGGGAAAAAAAAGGTAGAAGATATCAGGTCTTCTCTATTCCAGCTTAAACAGCAAACTACCATAAATTGCATGGGGAAGAAAGAGGAGAAATAGTACATTTCTTTGAATTTTTTGTTTTCATTTCTGCTCAACTTATACATTACTGTGCAGTGTAAACACTAAGTATTACTGTCTTGTAGGCTTTTTTGCCCTCTCAAATTTACACTACAGTCTGATTTTGAATGACAGAACAATGTCCTTAAGGACACTTTAGAGAGTCTTCCTGAAGCACAACACTGACATAAAATTTTTCATTACTCATACAAGGAAAAATTATGTGTGCCTATGCAAAAAACTCAGTGGCAGAGAAAGAAATGTTATGCAAATATCTCATCTCCCAGGCTCCTTAATCATCAAATCAGTGTTCATCTGATAATACAGGAATAAGGAAAACACTCCACAATTAGCACATAATGCTTTTATTCTGTCTTTAAAAAAAAAAAAAAAAAGCATTCATTTAAAGTATTTATCACAGCTCAAAGCTGTGAGGTTCCACAGAGACAAAATTCTACACTGAAAACAGAGATAAACTTAAAAGGCCAACTTCAAGGATGACTAGTTCACAATATTAATATTATCCTACACTTATATGGAAAAACTGAAAAACAGACTTGCTTAACATCACAGAAACTGCATTTTAAAAGCCTTCAAAATCCAGCTACTGCCTGCACTGCTTTGCTCAGCTACTGCCTGTGCTGCTTTTCTACAATAAATGCTTAAACACAGACCAGAAAACTTTATTTTGCTTTTGGCTTTTTGAAATACATGTCAACAATTTTAAAGCCACTTACCTAAGCCAAACTTTTCATCCTTTTTCAAGTTCACCAAAGTGATCTCTCTCTCTGGTGTGGCAACTCTGTTCTGTGTTGTTTGAAGAGAGTCAACTGTAAAGCCAACATTTCATGATCAGACACTACCTCAACACTTCCCTTCAGGTTTACTTTAAAGTTCTTTTCCATTAGAAAATATTACTTCTCTGATAACTTGAAAAGCTGTTTTGATCTAGTTGGTTCAACTTTCATCTTCTAAGCCATGGCTAACCACAGAAAAAAATCTCCACAACCCTTCTAACCCACTTCCATCTTCAGCAGTTAAAAATCTTTTACTCCTCCTAAGAAAAGCAGCTGGCACAGTCTCGTGGAGGGACAACATCATTGAGTCCTAGAATCTTTAATTTCATTAGTCTTAATTCAGGAAAATGTTTAGATCTGTGTTTATGTGCTCTGCTCATAGGTAGGGAGGATGCAAACACATAGGTAAAATTGAAACTGAGGGTCATTATATGAAATTACTGAAAGGCTACTCAATGAGTTCTCTTAATGGTGTCTCTTCATTAAAAAGCAACCAAAATTAGAAACATCTACTAGAACTTCTCTTGCTTCAATTTACTTCCTCATTCGCAACTCCACAGGCTGCAGATTCCACCTCTTCTAAAATCTGAGCATCCAGACAATACAACTCTGACTCCTGAGGCTTCCCATCAGGCTGGAGTAGACCCAGGCATTTAAGAGACCCAAGGAGAAGTGGGTCTCTTAAATTAGTTAGTGGGTTTTTTTTCTTCACCAAATTAAACACCAACCAAAAAACCCCACCCCACAAGCAAACAAAACAAAATACAAACAAATAAACAAGCCAAATCTCCTGAAACTTCAGGAAACACCGACATTCTACAAGTCTGAGCTCATGGACTTGCTTCCTAGAGAATGCATTCACTTGGTCCAGGAGTGCCTGGGATCCTTTTGCCCTAAGTGCAAGAGGCACAGCTGCAGAAACCTAATGAGCTCCACACACTGGTACAAGCACAGAACAAGTGATGCAGGAGAGTGCAGCAGACTGCACATCACCCAGAAAAGGAGTCTTTTCTCCCTCAAAACCACATCAAGCCTAAAGAGTGAAAGAACTAAAAAGAAAACACAGAAGCAGTAACGTCCTAAGGGAAATGAGCTTTCAAGAGCATGATTCTGATAGGAAAGAGCACCCTTCAAGTGCTTCACCCTTCAAGACACTATTCATATCTGAAAAATATTACACACAGATGTCTAAAGCCCCCCAGAAGAAGCAATCCAAAATAAATACTAAGAAAGGAAATACTAGGAGAAGGTCCTATCTAGCTAACTGGCAGAGGCACTCAGGAACACCAAAGGCACAGGACAGGTGGAACAGTGAAGCATTTGCAAGTGACAAACTGACTGAATTAATTACTTATCAACTTACCGCTCTCTTTTAGTGCTGCTGATGACAGAAGATTTTCTGAAGTATTCATGCTAACACCTGTGACATGCATGGAAGTATTAGACACTGTTATCAATTTTTTATAAACACAAAAGCTACCAAGAATTATTTCAGTCTTTACACAGGTCACATGAGCTCATTCACAATATCAAACTACTTCTTTTAAAAATGAATAAACATAAAACTAGCTTTGTATTAGCAAATCCAAATTACTCATGTGCTCTAGTGTAGTTTAAGGTTCAGATGGATGGTAGCTCATGCAAAGGCAATGAATTAAAGGAAGGACAGAGGTCTGGCCTTTATGACCATGGTTAACTTCAGATAAAAGTAATGGATCTTGAGCAATGAAGTCAAAGGCTAAATTTTCTAACAATATTGGATATTGAATATGCTGAACCTAATAAACCAACACAACAGGACTCTTGTAAGATTTTGTAAAGGAACAAATAAGCTGCTGCAGTAACAAGCAATTTGAACTACTGCTATTGAAAATTGTTTGCATATTAGAATCATGTTTACTTTGGAATTATCACAGCCAAACAAATGTGGCCCTACTTTAGAGGATAAAATAATAAATGTACCAATATATGAAAATAAATGAGAGAAGATAATTCAAGCTTCTTAAGAAAGTAGCCCATACCTTCTCCAAACCTATAAACCCCAAAGTTCCATCTGATGTGTTTCACCATGCAAAGAACCTATGTCCCTCAGCACAGGCATTGTGATCCAGCAGGACTTTCTGACATGTGGCTAAGACCCTCACCAGAACTGCTGCCCAGAAGATTATGGACAAGCACATGATCCTATTAATCACAAAACTAAAGGTACAGAGTAAATGGCTGCAATCAGTCACTACAGAACCTGCACACCTCATCTCACTCCTCAGCATTTATGCTCTCAGCACTGAAAATGCATCATTCCCAAGTCAGTCCTGGTTCCAAATGCACTGGGAACAGACATGGGATGTCACACACTGCTTTGTTTGCCTTTTTTTAGTTCGTTTATAATGACCCCATCCCTAGAAACTTAACCATCTTCCACTTTTTCTGATGTCCTGTAACTACAGGAAAGCCAACCAGCAGCTGAGGCTGCAAATATTTCAGTTGCAGTTTCTATTGTTATAACAGGGAACCTTCTAGAACCAGAAACTGGTAACACACAGATATTAAACATTCACTTTTAATAACCCAGTGTTAGTTTAAGTCTATTTAGCTGCTCGGAATGTTTGGCTTTTTTTTTTTTTTTTTAATGTGAGCTCTCTCTTTTAGTTAATAGTAAGACTACTTGTGTGCATTCCAATCCTTGCCAAGAAAATGGAGTAAGTGCATCTGGCTTACCTCACTACAAATGTGTTTTTGTAACACAGCCAGTGTACTACAAAAAATATTTAACTAATTTATTATATCTGAAAAAAAAACAAAAAAAAAGAAGAAAAAACTCCAAAGTGTGGAGCTACTACTTAGAGGCACTGGCCAATACCTAGCTGATGCCGAACAGTCTTTTCCAAAAAACCACTCCTGACATCCTTTCCACAGAAAATATTAAAAAAGTTCAGCCTTCACAAACAGACTGAAGACTAGCAAATTATTAAAAGATCCATACAACAAAATGGCACCCTGAAGTGATAACCTGGAAGCTGTTTTCTGCTACAGCTTTTACTTTACACCCCTGTGCACAGACTGGTGCTGACCAAAGGAGGATTTTTTTGGATTCACTGCAATAATGGCCTGGATAGCTTTAACAGGTTATACTCTGCTCCCACTTTCAAATCAAACCACCAGCTAATAAACATAGCAAAGCATTACACCCAAAGCAATTTTAGAAGTTTGTTAGTAAATACAGTAATATTATTTTTTGCATGCTGACCTACAACATAGGCTTGACCGGTATCTTCAATGGATGATGAGTCTGATTCATTTTTCTTTCTTTCAGGGCTTCTACTTAAACCTGCATGAGATTTTGAACTTAAAGGGGAGAAGGAGAGAAGGGGAACCAGACAGAGGGAAGAGGAAGTTGGGAGAGGGAAGGATCAATGTAATAAAATAATGGCATGAATAATAAATCAAAACTGATGCAAAATGTACATTGACTGTACACAAAGATACTGCAGGGTGGTCAGAGAGACTCTTACTTGCTCGGTTTTAATGCTCCCGTTGCTGATCCAGCATCAAATTTTGGCATTTGCTGAAAGACCTTTCCCATGATATCTTCTATTTTTTTGGGGGAAGAGTCGAAAGCAGTAATTACATTTTTCCTCGGGGGGTAAACAGAGATGTGACTCTGACTCAGATCGTGAAACGACTTGCTCATAACTCTGGGCCTTTCCTCCCATGGGCTCTTCTCATTCTTGTCCCTTGCAGAGCCAGGAAGTGGCTGGAAGAGCGAGAGCTCAGAGCAGGACAGTCTCTTCAGGATCTCTGCCTGGACAGACAGGGGTCGGACAGCGAGTCTGTTCAGAGTGCTGCTGGCCAGGCTGCCAGTGCTGATGGCTCGGCCCATGTTGAAGCCCTTGACAGAGTCTGCATGAAGGTTCAGGCTCCTAAATGAAGCTCTTTCTGTGGAAATTAAAAAAAAACAACAAATCAACAAAACCCGAACAATTAAAGTTATTTGGTAGAGCTAGTGGGACCACCTCGTGCAAAGTATGCTTTTCAAACAACCAACTCACAAAAAATGTTTTTTCTCAAGATGCTTAGCAGAGATATATAATCACCCACCATGGGGTTTGCTCAGGAAGCAAAGTTTGGAGTTCATGACACTACACTAACCCAAAGTCCAAAACCACTGAATATTTATCCTCTTATTAGCATGAAGACTCATATTCCCTGCCAGGCTGCTGTGCCTTAGACACAGACACATCATCTCCTTCTGCAAAACAAATAATATCCTCAAGCCAAGTGACCTGGAACACTACATCTTCCTTTAATAAAAATCTTTTCCAGGATTTGAGCAAATAGGTCTCCCCTATGTACACACTATTAGATGCTTCCATCCATCCATTGCTTTGTTTTCTTGGCATGAGCCCCTCCACATTTACAGTACAGCTGCAAGGCCATGGCAGCATCTCTGCCCAGATACAGAGCACCAGTGCACTCAGGTGCACTTAAGGACCTCCCTGCCACAAACATCCTAGCACAAAACAGAAAGTGTTGACTGGGGTTTGCCAGACTTTTGGACTCATTAGCAAGGATTCCCTTAAGCAGCAGTGAGAAACAGGTCTTGGGCTGTAATTAAATTACTGTCAGCTGAGTCGTGGGAACTGTCTGGGTGGATGTTCTTAGCTGAAAGCAAATTCATGATAATACATCTTAGCCTAAACCCCTCTTAATTCAGAGCAAAGCTAAGCAGGGCTCCTTTCTATTACCCTAACAGCCTCCTAAGGCTAGCAGGCTGTGGTGGCTTGGCTCTCACACAGGAACCTGATAAGCTCTGGCAACTGGTTGGCTGGTTAGAGACTTTAAAGGAAATCAGGCCACCTGGACCCTTCATAAACTTCACTGATGTCTTGGAGTCAGTTCACAGGGAAGTCTCAAGAAAAGCAATCCTCAACTGCATATATATTTCTGATTTAGGGTGAACCAGTGGGGGGTTTTTAACACTATATACATGTAGAAAAAAAGCTGCTTTCTAAAAGCTGCACTGTAAGTCAAAGGGAAAATTAGACTTTTTTGGTACATATCACCCATTAGGTTTAGTGGTAAATACAGTGGCATTTAGAAAAGAGTGTATTTGACAAATGCAGCCTCAGTCCTGCCATTCCAAAAGACTTTACTGCCTCCAATACCTCAGGCAGGAATTAACTGCCACAGTAACTCAAGCTCTGTATGACAGGCATAGAGATGGTGAAGATTTAGTTGTGGAAGGTATGTTTTTCTGTCCTTTCATCAGGTGAATTAGCATACAACTACCACTTCCTTACCCACACCAAACACCTCTTCTAGCCACAGCCACCAGACTAGATAAGCTACAGAAGAATGATTTTGCCCAATCAGACCAGAAATCCACAAATCCGAATTTCCTGACTCTGACAGAAGGCATCAATGACAGCTGCACTTGCTGTGTTGCCATCATGAGGAAGAGTACCCTAATAAAATGTGCTGAGATCTCTTCTCTTGAGATTGTATTTACCCTCTGAGAACATCAAACAGAATTTCTATGGATTTCAGATGAATACTTTCACACCATTAACTATATTATATAGGCATTAGGCTTTTCAAACCTTCTGCCAATCCTGTAACTGAAAATTCTCATGTGCTCAAAACTCAAAAACTCATCATCTGTAAATGATGAAATGAGGCTGACTTAACCCTCATTTCTTTTTTTTTTTTTTTTTTTCCATATGCCCTTTCAGGAATCTAGAATTTCCAGCATTTTCCAGAATGCCCTTTTCTTTACTGTCCTTTCCTTTACTATTTTGCTGAGTGCCAGCTTTTACTGGCATATTAAGGGTTCAATGTAGATTTAGCAAAGTTACGACAACAGCAAATTTTTTGTTTCAATTGGTTTTACTTTTAATAATCAGTGTGCTGGAGTTAACCATAACGCTGATTTGTTTGCTTCTGATTACAAGTGATTGGTGGAATCTGGGACACCTCTGATTTCCAAGTGATCTGCACTGTACAGAAGCAAACTATTGTTTTCCAGACTCCCACAGCACAGCACCTACTCCATCTGTCAAAAGAAACCAAGCTTGCCTAGCCCAGAAAGCCTTTCTTGTTTTTCTCTGCAATTCAGGATAAGCAAACTCTAAATCAGAGAATGGTAAAAAGGCTTTAAGTCACTTGGTCTTATTTCTTTGCCTGAAGTTGGCTGAGCCAAACAGAACAGAAAAAAGGCTGGATAGTTGCCACAAGCCTTTTCTCACTCCCACTCCCAACCCCCCTCCTCTTTTCCTTTCTTTTTTAAATTAGAGATCACAATATCCACAGCAATGTGGTCAAACTTCATCCCAGCTACACTGGTGGAAGTCTGGATTAACTGGAATGCAGACAGATAACAGGGAACAAAGAGAGCATGAGCAGGCAGACTGACCAAAACAGCACTTCCAGACCCCACTGAAGGCCATCCAGCCAAGTGAGCTCTGTTCCAATCAGTGAAGAAATTTGTACAGAGGGGTTTTTTCACTGATTACATTATCCAATTAATATTTTTTATCTAAAAAAAAGAATGCCTTTACATTTTTCTGTTATGCGCATAAGTTATGAAGGAAATGGGAATTATGAAGGAAAGATTAGTATCCATGTTGTTCCTTACCAGGTCCACCCAACACAAAGCAAAATAAAGACAGCTGTATCCACAGCTTAGAGATGGAGCATCATGGAATGTCCCCTATTTTACTTGCACTCCCATGATCACACCATTAATTCCACATTATCAAGCCAATCCCTTTCACATTAAGCAAAAGGTAAAAGTCCTGTTATTGAAATACTTTTAAGATACTTCTGAAAGAAAAGGCAAAAGCCTTTACTTAATTAAAGAAGGAAGTACTATTAGTGACCTGTTTTTAGATTCCTTTTAGACTAGAGCAGCTGCTGTGTGCCAGCTTTTCTGTCTTCTCCCAACTCCTTTCCCACCCCTTAAACAAAATCTAAACAATCTAACTTATGTGCAAGCTTAGCTAGTGGGGTTTCTTCATAGTATAAACCCTCTAAATGTAGATCTACACACACACAGCACTCAGCACAATTACTGAAGCTCCAGTTCAGTTTTCCTCCTTACAAAAATACATATAGATTGCTAATACAAACTAACACAGTATCACAGTCCTTACCAATGTCCTGAGTGTCTTGATTGCTCTGTCTGGTTCTCATCTGTAGCTGGAACTTATGCTGGGAAGAGCAGAGATGCAGAAGGTACTGGCAAGTCTTACTATTGTCAGTCTGAAAGGCATGCTTGATGCCATCTGATGTGTTCTGCAAAGTTATTTTCTTCTTCTACACAATGGAGAAAGAAAAAAAGTCAAAGACAAATTATTTCTTTTAGCCTACAAAGAATTCTGTGTTTGCTTGTGCACAGTTGCAGCATTCAAACTTTCCTGAAGCAAAACGCACTGATGAAAGAGATTTCTATTAAAATAGGAGTCAAAGGTAATGTGAGATTTATAAAGTAGCTCTTTAAAGCTACTCCTGGGCTAGATGAGAAGGTGCCTTATTATTATTTAATCTGTCTCTCTTACTGTTAGTGCTGAGTAATAACAACCAGAACTATTATATTTTTCAAGATGGGGTTTTTCAAAAGCCCTGAGGAAGTCACAAGGGATGCTGCCATTTAAGAGAAAAATAACTACATGCTGATCTAATTACCAAATCTCTCAGTTAATGTTCCAGATCTTGAACTTATATTTTCAGTAATTTTTAAACTAGAATTTATCCATTCTAGTTAAAACCATCTCACAGATGAAATAAGCTGTAGCTTTTCAATAAGGTATCAGACAGAATTAGAAGTGTTTTCAATACCTATACAAAGGTAAGCATTTAAAGCTCAATGCTTCATTAAAAACTGACACATGATCACCAGATTATGGTGTACCCAGTCTTGGCTGGTGTTGTCCAGATCAAGTGTCAGCCTGTTATCTTTTATCATTTAACTTAACTACTCTTGGAAATATAACTTGAAAGCAACATAGGTGCATCTCCTAATTATACTGAGTACTGGTATTTGCCTGTACCCAGTCCTCTAATGCAGGATTCTCAGTCTGGTGCTCCTTCACTATGCTTGTCCATGCAAGCTAAGGAAAAAAATAAAACCTTCAAAACATGAAAGCTCCTATTTCAATCCCATAATATGACAGCCATCCAAAACACAGTCAGACTATGCTGTAAAGCAGCAGCTTAATTTGCAAAACTAACCAACCAAAAACTCACAGTAACTGGACACACAAATATAGATGTGTACACACAGAGGAAAAGAGAGCAACTCACACTAAAGGATATTTTCTTTGTCTCTCTCCACGGGAAGCGCAGCACAGGTGTACGTGCACCATTGTGAACTTCAAAAATGACAACTCCTTTGCAGCACACTCCCAGAAGGATTCCTGTTTGGGATCTCTTCTCAGGCAGCACGTGATGAAGGTGAACCCCATATTCTGTGAGCCTCTGACACAACTGCACAGATCAATGCAATGAAACTTCTATGAGTATGAATTTTAGGGCCATTACAAGTTTCCATAGCACTATATGGAAATATTATATATCTCTCCATAAATGTTTACATGTGCATATAAATATATAGATTTTAGCAAAATAATTATCTCTGCCTGGTGATTCCACTTATAGCTTACAGCTATTATTACAGACACACATCAGCTGAGGGTTTTAAGACTTTGTGGTACCTCTTGACTTGCCAGACTACAGCAAATGAACCCAATGTTTATTAAAATCAAACAGGGAAAGCACAAACAGAGAACATGTGTCAGTAAATCAAACTTGCACAAAGCAGTTGTTAGCAAGGAACCATAACTAGACAGATGCACTTGTACTTCATACATTTTTTAAAAGCAGAATTAAACTAACACTGCAATTCTGTGACCATATTAAGGTATCATATGCAGTTTCACTCCCAGTTTTTCACTGGGAATGAAACTGCACTTTGCAGTCCCAGTTATTCACCCCTGTTGTCTCTTCAGTACTGGTGTAAGGGACTGATGGAATGAATCAAACAAGGGAAGCTAACTCCCCCCACCATACCCCCACCCAGGCTAGGTTTTAGCCAGGATCCTGTCACCCTGCTTTGTGCAGCTAAGTTACAAGAACACTTCTGCAAAACAAGCAACAGACTTGGAATGGACAAAGCTGAGTGCCTCTTCCATCACATACTCAGAGATGGTGGAACTGCAGTGTGGCTGTGGAATTACAGTGTAATGATTATTTGGTGTTTCAACAGCAATCCTTTGCTCCCTGAACTCATTTTGATCAAGGGAGAATCTGATTATTATCCCACGAGCAAACACCATAATTAGATTTCTCAATGAGTCCTTTTAGAATAATCCAAATATATCCATGGATAATGGCTTTCCTATCATCTTACATAGAACCTGCACAAAAAATTCTCCTTGGCAGTACTTCTAGCTTGCTTCATACCAAGGATCACACAAAGTACTAGCTGTAACAAATCTTTTTGTAATTTATGAGCTTTTCTCCCTCTACAGAAAGCACAAAATGCATGGGGAATACAGGGTGTGCTGCCTCATAAACAGTGCTTCCTTTAGAGCAAACAAAAATCTTCCTTTAGATTAGTAGTTGCTTTTAGCTAGCTTGAGCTACTGATTGGGAAAAAGTGAGAGAACTTCCCATCTGTTACAATTTCTTTTGGCTTGTTATGATGTGTCCTTTGGACAAAATCTTTTCAGCTTTCTTCCTTTCAGTGTAATTCAGAGCCTGAGTTGTTTTACTGTGCTTTCACTTGAAGTCCATGAACCCACATTCCAACAAGGGAATTTTTAAGCCACAGATGAAGGAAGCCAACTGCTGCCCACTTACCTTCAGAAATTCTAACTCTGTCTCTTTTTCAGAGGCACCCACGTAAGTGCTGTGCAGTTTTGGCAGCTCCTCCTTGATGTAGGACAGATCCAGTTTCTCCATCACTCTTGCTGGGACATAGTGTTCTACTCTGAAATAGGACAAGCCGTGCACCTGCAACACAAAACATTTTTGTGATGGCACCTCCACATACTTCCATGCCCTATGAGCACAACTGAAGCACAAACATTCATCTTTACAAACAACTGTACATTACAACTCAGAGAATCATAAGATTCTGAGTAAGGGGAGGGAATCACAATCTCCATCTTGACCAACAGCTTAATTCATATCAGCTTCTCCATATTCAAGCCTGACTCTACTTCCACTGAAAAAAAAATGGCTTTAACACACAGATTCTGCAACTGTGTTAGAATTTAGGAACAGCTGCTCACAGTAAAACCTGCCAAGAGCATAGAGCATATCAGCTGAGCTTCCAGTCTGGGGCAGAGCTGCAGAGCATGTGTGGCAGAGCACAGTCCAGTCTTTAATGAAGCAGCAAGATCACAGCTCAACAAGATCAAAGGTGGATTTGGTGATGTACCTCTGCCTGGTAATCTCCATACTCAGCTTGGAGAGCTAAGGATGCTAATAATAAGGCTGTCTCATCATCACAGTGCATCCTGTCTTCTAGGATGTCCTTCCTCAACTGCAGGTAGTACTGGTGACATGTCAGCGTGTGCCTAGAACAGGAAAATAAAACAAAAACATGAAAAAAACTCACACACCACCTTTGGTCCTCCAGTACAGATTAATAACTAATTTCTGTCCATAAATTTAGGGCTTAAGGGGCTATAAAAAATTTCATACACTCACTGTATGAGACTGACATCATCCACAAAAAACTTTATGCGAAAAAACAGAGTGAAGTTGACAGGAGGCTTGTTCTTCTTCTTTGGTTCTTCTTTCCATCCTTCTGGAGCTACTTTACTTAGCTTTATGTCAGGATCCACGAAGAAAAACTCATTGTCTGCCACAAAGATGAAAGAGGTAAAAGCATGAAAACCAAGTATTTGCACTAGATGGAGGATAAAGACCAGATTTATAATTCTAAAACTGGGCATTGAACAGCAAAGTTTTCCATTGACTAACATCGACTTAATAAGCACAATATCTCTTAAAGAGAGTACTGAATAAGGGCAGTAGAAATAATTTAGCATATATAATAATTTATTCTTACCTCTTAAAGTAGCCAATCCAAAGAAGTGATGCTCCACCAAGCCGATATGGGCCACAACCATATCAAAGACATCTTTACATATTGTTTTGGTATCACAGGTCAGCTCCAGCTTCTGCCCACTCAGAAGCATCACATTTACTTTTCTCCTGGTGTCATCACTCTTGCCTTTCTTAGTCTGCATTTTGTGAAATGAAATCTCTCAACATTCACACTTGTGATAAAAACACATTTGTTGGTTTAACACACTTCCCCTGCCACAGATGGCTCAACAGCCCCTTTCTTACCAGGATAGACTTCGGTAGATCCAAGGAGATGAACGGCTCAATTGTCATTTTCACAAACTCTGGGCCAAAGAAATTCTGCAAATCACAACAGAGTATGAATGAACACTGTGTTGCTGGGACAACAGGCTGGGCACAGTTAACTCCCACCCTGCAAATGCAAAAGAGGGACCAAAGGCTAAAATTTGGCAATTACCTGCTACCTAGTCTGTACTATATGCAAAACACTTTCACAAAAACCTCTTAAGGGTTGGAGGACAGAGAGGGGAACCAACATAGTTAGTTAAAGCCTACATGAACTAACTCATCTTAATGTGATGGACTGGAGACAGATACAGGAGTTATTAGCCTGCATTAGGGCAACCAGTGCCTGAGTCTTGCTTCAAGTTTTCCCATGCTTACTTTAAAAAAAAAATTAAAATATCCAGTTCATGGAAAGCAGCAGCAGAGGGCATCAAGCCATCATCTATTCCACACATCAGACACTCTGTTTACCTCTGTAAATATACCTATATACCTCTGTCTCCCTCTTTGTGTGTAATTCCCTATTTCATCATACCAAGACAGCTGGGAAAGCAAAGGGGATTTGCACAGGGTGAACTTGTGAGGCAAATGAATGCTCTCTCTCTTTACCTTCCCAACTTGTTCATTTAATGACCTCTGATGCTGGCAGGGCACATCCACATTCCATGAAGAGAAATGCAAATGAAGTGGCTGAAAACACCACAGAACAGAGGAGGAAACCTATGCCTTACCTTTGTTAGGATGCTATACTGTTTAATTGATGCAATTGTCGAGCCTTGCTGTCTGTTTTAGCATCTCTTGATGCCACTTTAGCCTCTGTAGCCACTAATGCCACAAAATCTCAGAAGTTTTACCCTGTGAAAGTAGGCCAACCCCACACACCTGGTATTTCATCTCCTGATGACTGTTTATTACAGGACCAGGCTTATGAATCCCACATACCGGAGTTTCAGTCAAGACAGAGCTGTGTTTCAATGAAAACAAGAGTTCACCTGAGCTCAGGGCATTACCCTCAGTTTCCTTTGTGTCATGGCTGTTTCCAGGGCTATTTCCCTCAGTGGGTCTCTGGTGATGTCAAGCACTGAGGATCTAATTGCATCCCCAGGGTAGAGGTTAGGCCGGGACTGCCTCAGAGCCATCCTGGCTTGCAGTTGCATCATTTCTTCCTCCTGCCGCTTCAGCATCACCTCTTGGCTTATTAGCTTGCCTTCAAATGGTGCTTCATGCTGCCTGCAGGAGGGTCAGAGGGGATGACACATCAGCAGCTATGCCTAAGACATTCTGCTGCTTTAAGCTCGTCCCCAGGTGGGAACACAGAGCACAAACACCAGCCAGCAAATGCTACATTGAACACATTATTTGTCAGCCAGGAGGTTACCTCTGTGCAGCAATCCACCACTGCAGAAAATAACACACCAGCTTTCTGCAGCTGCCTGCAGAACTGCCTCATTTATTCCTATGAAAATAAAGGCTCAGCTGCAGTCTGAAGAAATACTCAGCTATAAACCCAGTGAATCAGTGCAAAATTAGTAGATGCACCAGAAGAAGAGAAGTATTAATGCTTTGCAAATATCTTAATTTCTGTGTTCATGGGGGGACTGTGAAAAAGGCATGGTCAAAAACATGTCATTAAAGAAAAAACTAACATAATAGTCTACTTTCTCTAAGTAAATATTGCTTCAACACTTTCTGTTTGCATCAGCCTGATATTTATTCCCTGATTTCTCCTGAGAAGTAGTACAGCTTGAAATATTTACATAAAAATGTTTATGGCATAAACTATATACTAAACTATTCTAAATATCATACACTAATCTTTCCATAATCTTATTTTGCTGAAAATAGTTCCTTTTTTTTTTAATTCCCAAGAATGGCTTGGCTGATATACAGTCACTCCAATGACTAAATTAGAGTCTAAATTTATAATCTGAAGGAAAACATGAAAAACAAACAAAAAATGCATCAGTATTTCAAAAAACACAGCAACATATCTGCAATTTTTTTTCTGCAAGTATTGAGCCCAAACTCCTATCAGTCTCATTCTTTATACAAGGAAAGAAATTCATGTCCTGTTTGGGTAAACAAAAGCCATTTTTTATTTGAAAAATAAAATAGCTGGTTAGGAAATGTGAACAACTGAGAAATAAAAAAAAAAAAAACCCAAACAAAACAAACAAACAAATAAACAAAAAAACCCCAAAAAACCACCCAACTTCCACTCCCCTTCTCTCTGTCCCACGCTTACAGAAAAACACCTTCAAACACCAAACTAAACAAAAATCAATCGTGCCTTCTGTAGAAATCCTAAACCAAGAAAAAGCAATGTTCTCCCCCTGTTAACATAACTACACAGAGGCAATTCTTAAACAAAAATGGACAGACAAAACTAAGGTGGCTTTCATGAAAAACGTCCTTTCTTTGGCAAGTCTGAACTGAGTGTTAAGCATACCACCCAAACTGAGTAATGAAAAACATGAAAAAGCAAAGATGTTTAGAAGCCTGTGTATCATTGCAGTCAGGTTTAGAAATGTACAAAAACAGAGAGTAATTGTGCACTGAGTGACACAGGGCCCTTTGTAGTAAGGTAACATACAGACTTCTTAAAAATACTTTACATTTATACACCTACTTCCTAGGAGAACCTAAAGATATGTTTGGTGAGTGACAAATCTGTTAATAAGCTAAGAGAAAAATGCCCCTGTCCAAGCCAGTACACTTGCCTACGCTTGCTAAACTGGATGTGATTTCAAATTTTATTTTCATCTTTTTACAACATTACCAGTTAATACCAATACTTTTAATACTAAAGTGTCATTGGTTAGCATAGAAAACCAGCCTTAAAATAAGAAGAGTTAAATATAAGAGAACAATGCTAACATTCCTCAAAGAGAATTTCAGGGAACACACAGAGTAGTTATGGAACAAATGTATTAATGGAAGCCTTTCCCCTGTGCAATGCTATCACAGCATTTATTTCCTTTCTCCCTCCTCTGTTTATTTTTCTACAAAAGACTAAATAACATGCACCTAAAGGGACAAAGAAATGAGAAAAGGCTCCAGACCTGCCAACACATGTGCAGATGCTTAGCTTTTCACAGTGAGGAAACTTGTTAGGATCGACATATATGGGAATATTGACAAAACCCTAAGTTAAATACACCCACGAGAACCCTTCAGATCAAGGTCTAAGGATGGGCTCTGTAATAAAACAAAAACAAACACTTTCTGAACATAAATATCTATGAATTATCAAAGACATTTGAAAAAGACATGTTGCAACTGGCTCTCTCTAAAAACTTGCTACTGTGAAAACACCACTGCAGAAAAATATCTTTCTTTTTAAAAACAGCAACAGCAGCAATGAGAAGTTTTTATGCACTAGGTTGGTTTTACCATCTCTGTTGACATGTACTAATTTCTCTGAAAATTGGGGTGGGTGGGGGGTGTCCCTGGAGGAAGCTCAAAAACCTAAGAGTTTACAAATTTTCCTGTCTTAGTACATAAGCACTATTACCAAACATAAATGTGCACATTTCAGCATCCTGGGTCAGTAAAATCAACTCTGGCTTGGTCAGACTGCCAGTTTTCATGGGGAGGGAGCAACATGATTCAGTCTTTAGGTTCCAAGACAAGGAATGCATCTCTCCTACACAAAAGGAAATACTGCTGAAATGAGGAGAGCTCATTCGAGAAGTTCTGAATATGCAAATGTTATTACTGGAAAAAAGAAAAAAAAAAGAATCAAGAGTCTAAATTACATTCCTAAGAGATAGCATCACAGAAGTGTGTTTTGTGTGGTGTTTCATCAGACAAGTACTTGGCTGCTAGTCTGTATTTTCATCAGTGTCTGACTGCAAACCAGAACCTCACAGCTGCTTATTAACCTGCAGATGGTAGGGGAGCACGAACCTGGAAGGCTGACACTTGGAAAAACAAAAAAAGAGGAAGTGAATTCCCTCTTCACCTGGTGTACTTACCAAGAAATTAGCAGGTATTGGATCAGAGAAGGAAGTTGGAAGAAGGGAAGCAGGTAGGCATTCCCTAATGATTAGTGCAGTGGGAAGGTCAGGAATAGACTGAGAAAGATGGATGCCTTTTGGTAAGGTAGGAAGGGTATGAAAATGAAATCTACTGGAAGGAAAAGGCAACAGAAGGAAGAGATCCATGTCAGCTGCTGCTCCTAGAGAGAAAAAGGAAGAAATAGTAAAGGAAGAAAAAGAAAACAGAAGTAAAAAAGGAAAAAAACCAAGGAATATAAGAAGCAGAGAGGAAACAAGACACAAGCCATTGCCACAAGGAATGCATTCCAAGAAGCTTAAAGGATAACAACAGTCACAGACCACAAGAAGGGTAATACTGAATGTCTATGGCTCCTGCTAATTTAACATCAGGGCATGCCCACCCAAACAGCGCAAGTTGCATCTTCTGACAACTCTGAACAGCTTTGCTGCTTCTCTTAAAAGAAACCTCCCTCAAATCCAAACCCTCCTATTTGATTTACAACTCAATTTTATCAGTATAATTCTGTGGATAATTAAACAGACTGGCTCTAAGAATATGCCACAGGAGCAGTAAAATTAAGATGTACTGAAGTACAGTTGGTGTCTCTTGAACCCAAGAGAGACACTGAAACATGCTCCCCAGTGCTGATGAAATTTAAGTAAAGGATTAGGTTGCATATACTTCCCCAAACTGTGGAATCAAATGGCCAGCCAAAGCATGTAAACTCTGAGATCCTGCTCCTTGGAACTACTTGTTGTCACCAGTTTTACTTTGAGACCTGAGGTTTCTGAATCCATAAAAGCCATGGTGTGTTGCAACACAGGACATTTTAGAGCAGCAACATGCAATGTCCTGGATAAAAATATGAAGTTATTTTCTTAGAAATCCCCCATTTAACTAACTACCATCTTGGATGGAATTCCTTTTACACTTGTTAGCACTGGAATCTTTTATGAGCTGCTGTAGTAAGACAGAGAGGGCACACTGTTTTCTATTCAGCTCACATTAGTAACAGAGGTATAATCTAAGTATTAGTACAGGACTGAATTCTGCTTGTGGCTGCTGTCCTGTTTCTCAGTAGGTCTGCAAAAAAAGCTAGTAAAACTAGCTGGCAGTCTTATTTTTTCATCTTGGATATATGTACTGTCTGGTAGTTAGATTAAGAAAAAACCCAAACTTCCTCACCTATAAAAATGGGTGAACAATTATGAAAATCAGTAAATAATTACCTGTGGTACCCTACCATGATATTTTTGTGCAAGTGCAGTAGTATCAGAGTGGAGGTCAAGGATACAGGAGACTTTAAAAAATACTAAAAAATACTGTATAGTTACATACATGCAAAATTCATCCCATTGCTAAGTACAACAGGTAAGTCTATGCTGTGCTTGCAAAACATATTTTCCTTCTTGATTTCACTCATATACAAATTACATCCATTAAAGGCACCAGTCTGAACAGAGTAATATAAAATAATGTGAAACAAACCATGAGAAACTATGTGCTGCTTCACCTCAGCATTTTCACTTGCATAATAGGCCTGATTCATTTACAACAATGACTCACTTACAATGTGACTCATTTACATACCACATACTACTTTCTGTTTCTGAAATACTTTGTAAATAGAAACAAAAGCTCTCTATCAGCATCCACAAATTACTGCAGGTTTATTTGGAAGCATAACTACGGTGCTGAATGGGCAATTTCCTGGGTTCCAGGCAAAGCAGGAAGGTTGACTTAGCAGTTTTCACCAAAATTAAAAAAAAAACAAAGGCAAATAAGAAATCTGTATATTGTTTCTGTACGTACAGTGGCAATAATCTGATTTGCCTTTTTAGTGTGGTGCTAGAACAGCATGAAACACAAAGTAAACATGTACAGTTCCTTATCAGGGTTACATGGAATATAAACCAGTAACCCTTGAAGTCTGCCATAAAAGCACATACATTATGTGAAGACAGGCAGGATTCCCATGACTGCTTGGACACTGCTAACACATACAGCATCACACAGATATCATATTCCTGACAACAAAACTGTGTGGACTCAGTTAAGCTGCACCCAATCACTTCTTCCCTGCCAGAAATGCCAATATACAGGTTTTTAGATGACTCTGCATTTCTCAGGCAAACTGCAGGTAGTAAGGAAACCAATTCACCAAACGAGGTAACCAAAAGCTGCATGACCCCCAAGGAGCCCTTCTCGTGCTCACCTGCCCTGAGATGCAGTTCAAACTGCCCTGCAGTTCATTTGAGACCCTGCCTTACCCAGATCCACTTCTGGCACACAATATAGTGCAAGGAGCAGACACTCACTTATTTCATCTCCATGTTCAAAGCATGGCTCTAAGCCCTATTTACCCTTTGCTTTAAGGACACATCCACCAGCAGTGTCACATCACCCAACACGGGCCCAATCTTCACACATTTCCAAGTTTCTTTAATAGGATAGAGCAGGATTCTCCTCCAACATATGCCAAAAACCATACAAATATCCTAGAATATTGAGCACAGCAGCAATATTGCTCCTGATCTACAGCATACAAAGCAAAAAGCTGCCAAGGGGAGGCTTTGTTGCTGTGATGTGATGAGGGAAGAAGGGAAGAAAGAGATGTGCCTTTATTTTTTACTCCTTGCTTCAAAAATTATCTGCATAATTTTGATAAAATCTTCCAAGGTGATTAGGTATGTGGAAGAGACCAGAAGAAACTTTTAAGTCCAGAAAGTCAATGTCAGTAAAACTTTTCAAACCTTTAGAGGGGAACTATTCTCAAAATGTAATAGATATGGCAAGATATGCTTCTGCTGTATTAAAAAGATGCTGTATCAAAGGTGATGTTCAAAGTTTCAAAGAACCTACTTTTTAAAGCTGTACTAATGAATGGCACTTGGAAAAATGAAACTCATATGAGTCCTGTATTTGAATACACTACTCAGCAAAGTAATTTTCAAAAAGCATAAATTGTTGCTGAATTGGCCTGCTTAGTAAGTGCTGAGGTATTAAAAAAATGAATCCAAACACAAAAACATGAACTAAAGATTTTGCCAAAACAACCAAACCAAATGTATTGCTTTTGATGTATTTCAAGGAAATAAGCATGGTTCCATTTTGTTATTAAATGAAAAAAAACCCCACAAATAAATCTATATTAATATCAGTAATTTGAAAAACTTTGTTCTGGAAAAGTATGATTTAAAAATAATTAAATATTTCCAAGCAGAACATGGCCTCTGACCTTCTGACAGTTATAACAGCCTGAGTTCAACCCAGTCTCCATTAAACATGGGAACTGAATGTAGGCACCCAACTGACCTCTACATTACAGAGCATCATGAGACTTTTACTTCAGAATGCAATATTTAATTCTGAAACACTATTTTCATTCAAGTATTACATGCCTTGTTTTTATAGTCTTAACCAGAAGCAGCGATGGGAGTGAAAAACTTCACCTGCAGATTTAGAATACATTCTTTGATAAAGAAAAAGCCATATTGTTTTCAAAGGGTTTACCTTGTTCTCTGAGAATTAGGTTGACTTGATGTGGAGATATCATCAGCACCTGATAACACACCACTGGCATCATCTCTCTTGAAAACTTCATTTCTTCTCACTAGCAAACCAAAAGACAAATTAATACCTGACTGGGCAACAAAACACACACATTACAAAGAGTAATCCATCTAAACCTCAAGGATTTATCAGTCATATGAGATTACTCAGAAGGAATCAAATTTATCTGTTCTGCACAATGGCACTACAGTATGAAACAAATTAACATTATGAAGTTGATTTCAGTTTTCAGAGCTACCTTACAGTTTTACCCCAGCAAAAAGAGCTGATAGACCTTTGAAGAAGAATACCAAGGAAGGCCTAAAAGAAATCACAATAAAACTTCACAAAATTTCATAGACCCCTTCCCAAGGAAACATCTTTTTTGTCAGCCATGAGTTGAGACAAACATGGCAGAGACATCATACAAAACTACTCCAGACCAGAAAGAGAGCAGCTAGTTAACTATGCATCCAGTACACAAAAAAAGGACCTAAGAAGGCAGTATCTGAACTTCTAATCATTATCTCTGGAATCTGACTCCTCATTATAATTTATAGGGTTTTTTTTCCTTTTGGCAATACATTAACCTGTGATTCTCTTTGTAAAATTACAGCTTTTGCTGGGAGATCTTCCTGTGGCAGCACCTGAGATGCCACACTTCAGGCTTGATTTTGCACAGCACTTCACTTCCCCCTCTTACTGTACCCTCAGCAAGCAGAGCTGGCAGGAGAGCTCCTGCAGAACACACTAAAGCCACATTGAATTAGAAATAGTTGGGTTTTTTTGCAGTCATTTCACTGAGCCCAGATATACTTCTACCAGAAGGCAGCAGGAGGCAGCTCTATCTTGCCTGTACAAACTTAGGAGTTGTTGACTTTGGACCGGAACACGTAAACAGTCTGTCCCAAATTGCAAGGAAGCAAAGGGAAATTACAGGAGCCTCAGAATTTGTTACTGCTCTTCAGGCTTCTGGCTCAGTAAGCACAAGGACAGACAATGACAAAGGAGGTTGAGAGAGCAGTGAGTACATGGAGGCTGGGCTGGAATTCTGTGCTTACAGAATACATATAGTGCAGCTATATTCCAGCTTCCTAACTATTGTTTTCTTTCCTAATTTTCATCAAATGATTTGTCTCCATTTTTTAAAATGTTTCTGTAAAGATGATTCTTCCTGCCATACATCAGCAAATAATCTTTCGTATCATCTCCTGCTTTTTCAAGTGATTGATTTAATATAAACTACTTAAATTTACCTTACTAACAGCCTGTACTGTGTAGTACTTTAGCATTAGACTGAAATCCTTGGCATATAAATTATAAACCACTTAACCATCATAATAAATCCCACTGATATAATTATACTATGGAGGTCCCACATGAAGCTTTTGTAATTCACGGTTACTGTGCACTAACAACAACTCCATCATTTTTCTGCAGCATTTTCTGTTATTTAAAAAAGAACGCTTCTAGTAAAAAGTTAATTATTTCCAGCTTTTCCTACCAAGTTCCCTCCCAGAGTGCCTCATGTCAAACTTATTTCTGAACAGACTGCACATTATGCTGATCTGTACATCAAGTAATTTCATCATCTTAGAACTTTGTATCAGGATAATTATCAAGACTCCTGCTAAAGTCTTTAGTGGTCTGGTTTTCATCTCAAACTTTTTTCTTTAGGTTTTTTTGTTTCTTTGGGTTTTTGGTTGGTTGGTTTTTAAACATAGGTCTTACCTTGCCTGAAATCTGGTTCTGAAGAAATAACAGATGGACTTTCACTTGAAGTACTATAAACATCGCTGTGATAAGATTTGTACCTTCTCAAAGGCTCTGAAAGTTTAAATCAAGGTGTCAGAAGTAGAAAGCAACAGTCATAATGTAAAAATCAAACACAAACATTTGAATTTTTAAAAAATATTTTTAAACCAGTTTAAAATGCTTGTGGCTATGGAGTCTAAAAGCAAACGCCCAGGGGATGCTGGGCAGTCCCATTCTGTTCCCATGGCCTGAGGGTTCTGTGGTCAGCCTGGCCACTCCTGACTATCCCAATGCAGCCACCTCCTCTGAGCCTCCCTCAACATCACTTCCAAGCTAAAACTGGTATTAAAAAACCTCATTGAGACCCAAGACAAAACCAGATCCCTCCTGCACAAACAAACCAGGTGCAAGCGTTTGGTGTACACCTCTTGCATGTAAAAAGCAATCACCAGAATTCGGTCCCTGGCTCCTTTATGACATGAAAAGAAAAATATCCAGAGAGATAAAGCAAGCACTGGAAAATTATAATTCTGCTCATCTTTGACATCCACAAAATATGATTAACAATCAATTAGTAAGCCCCTAGAGGATATTTAATTAACCAGAACAGCTAAACTGATGTGATGAGAAATCAATACAGCAGTCTCAGTTCCTACTCCCAGGGGATTACATAAATAACATACTGGAGCAAAGGACTCCACAGAAGGGGGTATGTACTTGACATCTGCAACCATCTCCCAGAACTCTCCTAAGCACAAGCCAACAACCATACACAGAATGTGCATTAAAGCAAAACACACACACACACACAAAAAGAGTCTCTACATCTTGGGAATACCAATGCTTCACTGTCAAAATGAGGCAAAAAACCTCAGGTGTCCTCATTTGCAGAAGGCTGTTTCTGGTCTGACTATAGTTAATGCTTTTGAAAACAAAAGCAGTGATATAGAGAAAGTGCATATAACTGCTGTGAAAACAAGTGCCAGTCACTACAGCAAGGAACATGCAATGCAAGAATACAAAATGGGGAACACATGAGCAGATGTTTCTGGAGGCTGCAACAAGGAAATCAGAAGTTCCAACTTTTCACACCCAGAAAACAAAATGTGGTGAAAAATTCTGAGGGACCAATAAACCTGCTGCTTAACTTCTGTTAGGTCAGATGACAGGTTAGTCAACAACACTACTAATACAGAATTCCTACAGAAGTAGGAAAAATATCAAAGATGAAAGAAGCATGAAAAGAAGTAAGATAATGCAGCACTCTAAGAACTAAAGTTTGTTCATGTTTATTTTGGACTGTTTCCAAAACCTTCCTCTTTAAAAGCCTTTATTCCCCCCATTTTTACCCAGCTCACTTGAGCTGTGTAGGGAATCTTTAAGAAAACTGGGAAAGGTAAGCAAAGCTACAAATCAACTCATGAAACCAACAGGTCTCACCAGCCCATCACAGTTGCACAGTTTAGCAGGATAAATCCCAATTTATCCAAAGAACATTTTACCATTTAACTCTGAGAAAGGAACAGTATGGACCTACAGCAAGATGAAAAGAATCCACTGGGGCTGTGTGGGAGCAGTGAGGTTGCTTCAATCTTCCACAATGGCTACCTTCAACATTGTGGATTTTACAACAAAGAAATCTGCCCCCAGTCTAGCAATTACTTGCCTACCATGGGAAATAAAAACCAAATTCAGTGGGTAGCTTTTGGAGATGTGTTTTCAAAATGCTCCTAGCCCTTAAGTGAGGCATCAATCCACACACAACACTGGAGCTACAGTACTGAAGTGTTTAACTAAAACCAGACCTCTTGTTTCCCAGTAGTTTTATTAGCTGTAGGTTTTTCAAGTCTGCTGAACTGACTTTGAAGCAAGATGATGGAGAGGGAACAATAAAAAATGACGCGAGATTTTAAACAGACTTATTTTTTTCCACTTAGTCAGCAGCCAGGGCTTCTCAAATTGCACACAAATTATGGCTCCATTCTGGTTCTTTGAGACATTAAATTCTGAAAACACCAAACCCATGATAAAACAGAAATATGCAGTTAAACCACGAGACAAGTGTTTGTAGGTGGTGGCATGCTATGGGACTCTGCGGGGTGTTTGATTTCTCCTGGCTCATCCTGTTAGCAGGGGCTGGTGCCATGCTGTAGGCCAAGAAGTCCATGAACCAAGAAACAAAAAGCAAAATTTCCACACACCATTTGTCTCAATGTTGTCACAGATCCTCATATAAGGCCCAACAAGGCTCAAACCTACTCACAAATAGAGCTGGAGACAGGACCACGCTCCTGTCTTGCCACATCCTTCTCCCTAATCAAGACCACACAACTTAACCCAAGAACACAAGCAAATGTATTATTTTCATCTGCTGGAAGCATTCAACAGCCTTTCCATGCTGGGCTATCAGGCAAAGTTTCAAGGCAATTAAGAAGCTACATCCTGAAATTTCATGTAAATCCTCTAGATTTATATCCATTTTGCTCAGTTTAGAGAAAACACACACAGATGTGGAACTGTTTGCTGCTGGGGCATCTTCCTTCCAGTTCTCTGCTGGCCTACACAAACATCTGTGTACACCCCTTATACATCCCCCCAGCACTGCACTCCCTCTTAACCAAGTGCCTTCCTTCCAGGGCACAGACAGAGTATGCACTGCAGACCTGCAAATACTCCATTAAAATGTAAATATTGACAATATTCTATCTATAATGCTTGCATAGCCATCCAAATAATTTATGCTCTCTCCTCCAGCAAGTTCTCCTCAATTCTAATGTAGCATATTAGGATTTAACTTCAAAGAAGGCACTTGGATCATGTCCAAGCTAAGCTTCTAATTAAGAATTGCCTTCCAAAGGTCACAAGTCCCATTTCTGTGATCAAATTAAAGTTTAGATTTTCATACAGTAGTTCCAAAAGTAAGGACAAACTTCTAGACAAACTGTCTGTCTGGGAAGGAGCTGAAAAATGACAACAAAAGCTAGAGACTACAATAAAACAACTTATCTCTCATCTCTTTACAATTTTCCCTGGGAATTCTGAATGGCCTTGGTTTGCTCAGTTTCTTGGGTTTTTTTGGTTTGTTTGTTTAAAAATTTTTGGTGACTGAAGAGAGACTTCAGAACTGATCAAACTTCTATAAACACAAAGCACATCGTAGCAAAAATAATGGCATCAGTTACCTTCCTTAACATTTCACTGTTTAGATTACATCTTTTAACAGAACACTTGGAATTATTTCATTCCTTAATAGAAGAAAACCCATGAGTTTAAGCATGTTTTAAGAGTGCGTAACTAAAATGAATATATAGAATTTGTACTAATAAGTGAAATAAGCATGATGCAAAGGTAGATGATGCATTACAAGTTGGAGAGTCTGTCTTTGTGCTGCTTAGTGCTCCAGTGGTGCTTTTTCAAGTTCCCTATCAAAACCAGCAGAGCACAACCTCCCGGGCACATCGTGCAGCATGAAATAACAAAACACGCTATTTACGCAAGGCGAGACCCGCAAGCCCAGACAAGTCACTTACAGAGAGCCTCACCTCAGCCAACTTCAACAGAAATCAGAGAACCACATTCAGCTTGGAATTTCATTACCCTGAACACCAGTCACATCAGATACCCAGGTTTTCAAATACACATCATTACAGAATTATTTCTGGCGGCACAGAGAAGGCGGCAGAATTAAACCGACGGTTTCGTGACAGGGAGAGAGCTCTTGTTTGCCCTTTGAAGTTTGCTGGTGGGTGTCTATTACAGGAGAGTGGTACTATAACACCACTTAGAACACATTAACTGTCCTTCAGGAGAAGCTGGGACTCACTTCTTTCCCATGAGTTAAATCAATAGATTAGCTTCATGTTTGCTTTTCCTTTTTCCCTTTTCATCTAAGAAAACTTGAACTATCTTATTCAAGCCAGTATAGGTTTAACAGGAAGGACATCGAGATCCAGTTCAAATTCCTGGTAGGCATTCATATCCAACAACTGACAAAGGAAGCTATCCCATTCAGACTTCAGGGGGGCAGGGTCATTCTAACTTGCAAGGTTTCCACCACTCACATTCCACGTGAGAAAGCTGTACTGCACATGCAGTCCAAGTCACCAGCTGTCCAGGCAACCCCCAGGGAGCCCCGTCTGGTGCAGAGGGCCTGGCAGGACCTAATGTACCTTAGATTAGATGTAATCTAATGTAGAAAAATGTAGCCTTGGAAAACTGCAGAGGACACACATCTCTAGTGCTAGGCTGGAAAGGAAAACAGAGAGATTAACAATAACAGCGCCAGGGTCTGGTAGGAACTGAAGGGTCCTGTATTTAGAGAGACACCCCTGTTTTCTGGATCTGGATCATGCCATCTGGGATAAGGTATGTAAACTAACACAGCCCCAGACAGAGTTTGTCTAACAAAGTTGTTTGCCTGTTTTAATTTAAATGTTTTATCCAACTGAGAATGCAATGTATTGAGCAGAAATTGACAATCTCAGATTGTGCGAGCTGCTGAAAGCTTGATAGATGAGATAAAGCAGATGCCATTCTGCTGTGCAATTATGCAATTGCTAGAGCTGGTTTACTACCCAATGTTAAGCTGTGAAACTCAGCACAAAGTAATAGCTGCTGATGCCACAGTACTTGTATTTTACAGATATCCCACAAATACCTTCTTCCTTGAAAAGCCAGCATCTCTTGTCCCAGTAAAATCAACAGCTGGAGTTCTCTAACCAAAATAGCATCAGTCCATTATCTTACCTCTCAGATTAATTAAAATGATTTCTGAATATTGTTCTACTGGACACACCAACCACATGAGAATCTATTTTGTTACAAATGAATTTAAATCACACTGCAGCACCACAGAGACATGTGCAAACTGCCCCTTCATTTGCTTTCACATGCAAACAGATGTGCCATTGTGCATGACTGGAATGGCCCACAGTGAACTCAGAAACCCAGAACACAGAATTCTAGAGAAAAAGGAAGTATGTGCACTTCAATGAATCCACAGTGCTAAGTTTGTAAAGCAACTATTCACTTTTTCCCCCCTAAATCAAATCTCCCATTTAACCCACTTCTACAGAAACTCCCAAATTCAAACCTCTGGGGCTTAATCTACTGGGATACATTTGCTACCAACAGCTACCTGATTACCTGCAGAAATTTTCCCTTATTCAAAAATGTACCTTTAAATTAAGAGAGCGCCTAAAATCCAGGCATTTTGAGTATCCCTAACTGTAATCTTTAACTGCAACCTTGCCAGCTAAACACAGGCTGTCATAACATGGAAATTTCATAAATGGAGTCCAAGTAAGTCTTCAAGGTAGCTAATGAGAAGTTTCATGAGATAAACACATGGAAGAAGACTTAGGAGGAAAAGACTCTTCTCTAGAAATATAGACTATTACTGCCACTTCCTGCGGACTCTATGAAGCAAGAACAATAATTGCACAAAAACCATAAAATCTGAGGACTTAATAATCTGGGTTTTTTGTTGGAAAAAAAATAAAGGTAGAAATAGAGGGGAATAAACACAACTTGTGGGTCTGAAATTCACATGGTTCCCAACTTCAAAAACATTTAGCAAAGCCTTGAGAATATTCTCAAACCACCCCCATTTCCCCACCCCTGGATTCAGCATTCCAGAGCTTCAGCAAGATAAACTTTTTCAGTATCCTCCCATCTTCTTTTGCCCTGTATGCTATTTCAACCCACAGGCAGTTATGTTACTACTCTCATACCTGGTTTTGTCCTCCTGTATTCCACAAGGACATGGGCAAGCTTTATGCTTCTATCTCACTTACAACATCCTCATAAACAACACTGCATTTAAAAAAAATTTTTAAAAAAAGGATACTCATTCAGTCAAGTAACATATAAATCCTTTCACTTTGAATTATGCATTTGTCACAGACATCTTTCATGAAAAATCCATTCTTAGGATTTTTCCTTGTGAGAAGCTGCAGTTTCAGCAATCAAAAGTAAACAATGGTTATCTGCTGCTGTAGAATGCAATAGGTAGACCCATAATTAGTCTCCTGTAGATGTTTGGATTTACTGACCACTCATAGCAGAGCTGGCTCTTGCTCTGTCTGAGACACAGATCTTTGTTATTCATTCTTTTCTATTCTTAGCTTAGCTAGCTTCTGAAGAAACCTTTTCCTTTCTATTTCTTTTTAGTATAATCTTAATGTAACATATATAATAAAATAATAAATCAAACCTTCTAATCATAGAGTCAACATTCTCATCTCTTCTTCATCCTGAAAACCCTTGTGCCCACAGTCACATGCATTCACCCAAAAGAAAGAGGGGGGGAGGAGCTGCCTAAGCAAAAGGAGAGGTTCAGACAAGGCTACCATTACCATCTCACAGCCTTGTGCCTTGCTACTGAGCCATTGGAAGGCAGGCCTAGGATAGGAAAACTTGAGGGTGTGTACACTTGCCAAGTATCAGGAGATACAGTTTGGTGGGAGAGAAGGCAAAAAAACCTGGAGCATGGGGGAACAGACGACACCTTCACACTCTTGAGCTGCAATGCAAGCTTGAAAAATGTAATAGATTGTTATTTTCTCTCTGAAAGAAATGGGACACTATCAGCAGGGGCCAGGCAACAATTTCTAAGTTTCAAAAGAACACTAAAAACAAAACCTGCTCTCTGGGTACAGGTAAGATGTTTGGGTTTAACACCTAACAACTTCTTAACTCTAATAAATTCTAAGGTCACAAAACCTCCATAAGAAAACAAGAATGAAGAAAAAGGCAAAGATGAAGAACTTACTGTCTTGGTAAGATTAACACATACTTTTGGAGTCCCTTATTAGTGATCAGAATTGGCTACACCATAAGTCAAATAGCAGACTCTTGGCCTTGCCCCATCTGGCTAAATGGCACCTAATCATAAACAATCATCTCCAGTATAGAAGAGATAAACAACCTCAACCCTGAAACTGTATAGCAGATTAACATAAGCCAGCAAGTTCAAGAGCAAGGCAGTCACAAGGACCATGTCCTTGTAAGCCTTTTGAGGCTAAATCTGAAATGTTCTAACAGTATATTATAGTGCAATTTAGATGGTCTGCAGCTCACTACAAAGTACCACAGCACAGCTGTAATTAAAGCTCTGTCATTCTTCCCACTATAAACTTTGCTTTTCATGAGTTTATAACTTAGATTGTAAAAATCTGTTCTGAGTGAAAGCTTGGCAAACCAGAGCCTGTGCATAAGAACATGTTCTTTTTCCAAGGCAGTCAGCTCCTTAAGGTTTTATGAAAAGCAGAAAAGTTTTCCAGCTTAACCCAAAGTAAGGTAAAGAAAAATAAGCCATATGTCCCATATGTCACTTAAATTCCTTTGTAGTTTGAGGAGGGAAGTTTTATCTCACCAAGTTCAACTCACAGAGAGTCCAATGTCACTTCACAATTCAAAAATGGAAAAACAATGCATACAGCCAAAAGAAGAGGCTTAATACAATTTACACAGGCTTAGCTGTAACCTAGACCTGGGCTCAACTGCAGTGAAAATATCCCCAGACCTACCAAAGAGAAGGCAGATTGTGTCTCCTCTGCTAGCCAGCCATAACCCTGTTTCCCGTGACTCCTTGCCCATTCCTCCCCCTCCAAACTGAACTGAACTCTTATTCCAAAGTGCATGAACTTCTGAAGTTAGTTATTCTCCTTCTCTATTTTTCACTCATGCCTCTCAGCTGCTCTGGTCAGAAGAGTAATTCTACATACACTTGACACTTGATAGTGTTGGATGTGGAAATATCTGTCTACCCACTAAGTACTCCAAAATTACATACAACAGTAACACATAAAAACTCAAGACTGTATTTTTCATTTCTTTGACAGATGAAACTGGCAATAGAGTTTTTACAAAAGATCTCAAGAGACATGTCTCATGTAAAAAAATGTAAGATGAGGATTGGTATGGAACAAAAAAAGGAAAAGGGAAAGAAGTCTTAACAGACCAGCAGACTTTATGTATTAAGACTTTTGTGAATCTGCTTGCTAAGGCAGAATAGATATTTCCAGTCTGGCTTCTCAAGCCCTAAAAGACATAACAGCAACTAACTCCTATGTGAAAAAGCATTCATCATCCATCTTACTAGAATACTCCTTTAAACTGGTTCATTAAAAATTCACATTCACAACTAGTTTCTGGTCCAAAAGATTTTCTTTAAGTAGTTAACTGACCAAAAAATTTGAACAATTGAGAGCCTAAAATATAACAGTAAAGCACATATGCCCACCTTCACGAGTGAAACACACCTTCCTTGAAAATAGAAAACTCTGAAACTCAGCTACCTGTTGAGAAAGTGTCTTTACTTTTTTCCTAGCAAGTAATTCAGAAGGATGGGCAGTGAGTCATTGGCTATTGCCTCAGTCTTCCCTGTACATGTTTGTCCCTCAGCCTCTGTGACTATGAAGGCCCAGTCCCCAGTTTACTTTGACTACACTTTCACCCATTCCCCTTATGAATTGAGTAGTTTCACACATCTGACCGATCTCAGTTTGCAAGGCACGGGCATGTTTTGTTTTCTGCCATCTCCCAATCTGCCCGAATGAGAATGATAAACCCATTGCTCATCAAGGGGTTTGGCCATGCTTTTGGTTTTGCTCTTATGCAACACAAACCTGCACAAAGCTGCACTCCTGAACAACAAGGCTATTGAGCTTTCCCAATGCTGGGAGTGGCCTCCTCTTAAACCCTGTCAGCTGCCTATCCCCAGCGATCCCAGTTGACTCATAAACTTGAGATAGACCCTGTTGATTTCAGACTCTTAAACCAAAAGCCAACCAGCTTCCCTCATCAGACATCCTGGTAGATAACAACAGATAATAAACTTCTGTAGAGATAAACAATGGTAACTATACAGTGGTGCTTTCATCTGTGTTCAGTTCTTCAACGATAACATGACCCTCATCTCCTCAATGGAAGATGCTGATCTGATAGCACAGGACAACTCCAGCTGTACAGAAATCACAGCAGCTTTTTAACCTGCCTATGCCACTTCAGTTACACTCCTCCTTTCTGGAACAAAAGGCTCACATGCACAAGAGAGGATCAGCTTCCCGTGCTAATTGCAATACAAGCATCTCCCAAGCTGGCTACAAAGGGCATGAGCAGGCATTTTCAGAAATTCAACCTTGACAAAAGGCTTTATCATCTCTCCTTAATATGGAGGTGTTTACACCTCAGGCAGAAGAAGGAAGTCAAGGTAGGGTGTGTTTTCACAGTTACTCCTGTCACACAACAGGCAGGCTAACTCATGAGTCTTTGAGTGCCCCTGAGTAAATGCCTGAGCCAGCTCTATACGTACAGCTCTTGCACCATACACCTTGGATGACCAAGTGATGCTTTCTGGCCCAGCACAAGCAGGATCCAGCTCTGCTCTCAGTTTCTATCCAACTGTCTCAAACTTACAGCCCCTGAAAATCACCCCACAAAACCAAAGAAAATAAAACATGCAGTTCTAGTTCCAGAGGGTTCTGCATCAAGGTAATTTTATAACTTTCCCCACAACAATTACAAAGACTTGTTCTTCCCCCATGCATTTTCTTAATGAACTGATGGAACTTGTGTGAAGTGCTCCCACTGCAGTGAAGATCTGAACACAAGGCCAAAAAAAAAATAAATTCATATTTAAGGGCTTAAGTCCAGAGTTATACAGCACAAAAACAGAGATCTGGAGATTAAATTCTGCCTTTCCTCAGGGGCATAAATCCATCTCTAATAGCTGGAGATGAGAATCTTCCTTTAAGGAAAATTGCTTGACAATTGGCTGTTACCAGCTTTTTTTTTTTTTTCTAATTGTAATTTATGAGCTTGATACTGGTTAGAGATCAACTATTCTGAGTGAGCAATCTGGACAACCAATTTATCTTCATTGACAACAGAGTAATGACTTAATTTTATGTAAAAAAAAAGATGAAGCAAAGCCCTCAGCTGTTCCAAGAACTGCTACAAGAGAACTCAACTTTATAATAATGAGACATCTTTGTTTGACGAGTGGAATACTGAGAAAATCAAAGCTTCACTAACCTTCTACATTCATAGCTTCCCTCAGAAGCTGCAACTTCTTCTGTCTCTCTCTTATCCTGTCAAAGGCACTTGATATTGCTGCAGAAGTTGATGTCTCAGGCATGTGGCGTGTTTGGTCCAGTTTTTGTGGTCCGAAGACATCCAGTGCTATGCTCCCATCAGAGTACCTTGCTTCCTTGTTCCTGGCAGCAGTAGAAGTCCTTACTGTAAATGTTTCACACTGATGGCTGTGCCTGTGAGGGCCTCCAGCATGGTCCCTCTCAGCTGCCTTGTCAGTAGTGCAAAGCAAATCTGTGGAAGAAGCCCATATTTTCCGTTTGGGAGGGACATCTGTGTGAAGGTGACCTTTTTTCTCAAGCTCACTGGTTTTACACCTATGAGGACAGAAAACATCTTCCTGACCCGAACTGTAATCTGCAGAAATGCCCTGGAAAAACTCTTCCTCGTCTCGTGTTCCTCTAACCGACAGAAATCCCATAGACTTGCTAAGTCCTTTGTTAAGGGTGGTCTGTTGAGAGAAGTGAGCTCTGTGTCCATCAGGCGCATCAACCGTCAGTGTTTTTCCTGGAATGAGGAGACATTTCATATATGTAATTTTCTACCTAATACACAGGAGTCCAACACAAATTGGTCAAAGTATATGATGAACACACGCTTGGGCATTGGTTTTACCCCACAAAGCATTGAGAAGGCTGCTCCAAGGGCTCCCTCAGTCAGCAAAGGCAGAAATACGACTGCTTCATACATAATGACCATTCTATTGCTTTTATTTCTAAAAAGCTCAAGAAAAAAAAATAAGGCCTACTATAATTCTGCATTAACAGTAAAAACTCCCAAACTATCACATACCTGCTGAAAGTTGTTTCCTCATAAGTTTCATTTTCAAAATAGCCTGGACTATCACCAAAAATACTACTTAATAATCAATCTGAAATCAGCCATTCCTCTCACACCCAAATACACCGCCTACAGGTTTTAATAACAAGTCTGGGTTTGTTCTACAGATTTACAGATGCCCTGCAATAGAGTCAGCAGTAAAAAAAGAATGACTGTGTATTTAGGAATTATAAAAATCCTAGATCTTCCTCTAATGACTAATTTTGGTGACTACAGTATTTCCTGGTAAAGAATACTCTGAAACAAAACCAACAAAGCTCCCAAGGTTAAAATGACTCTGTGAGTCTGCACCCTTTGAGTTTCACTAATACACAGATCTGCCAATTCTTAGGAATTCTTAGGAATTCCTCTCCCTATCCCTTCTCATGAAATTACTTCCAGAATAAAAGAAACTGCCAGAGGTGGAACCATATCAATGAAATATGTGGTCTCTGAAGAATATCATATCATGGTAACCAAAAAGTTTTTTCCCAGGTGGAGTCAGCATGGCATGTGACTGATGCCTTCCTTAGAGCTAGCTCCATCTTTATGGTGATATTCCCATGTACATTCTTTAAGAAGGAGCAGCCTTGAAGATTTCACTGCAAAAGCAAGCAGTTATGAGTTCAAAGTAATCCCTGTGCTGTATCTACTACTCCTAAAGAATGCATCACAATCCTATCTGCATCGATTGAAATTAACTGCCCCACTTGCACAGCAGGCTCCTGATGATCTTTATCTAGAGTGTTATCCTTCCAAACAGAATTTCACAGAATGCTTTAGAGATGTTTGGAAATGTAGTCACTAATGCTTTAAAAGCTTATGGCTTTTAAAGGCATAAACACCTTTCAAGTCTGATATACTTCTTCAAGAAGGGCTGTGCTTTTAGATTGTAGTTTTTATTTCTGTGATATTTAACTAACAATCTAAATCAGCAAGATTTAAGCCAAATGCAACCAAGTAGCCCCTTGCTTCCTACCACCATGCAAACACATGATAATAAAATGTTAGGGTTTGGATTGTCTAAAGATGTCTTGTAAGAAATCACACACAATTACCACATGCTCTAGCCAAGAAAATAAAAAACGCTTTTGCCAGTGAGAACACACTAATCTTCTAAAAGGATCTGATACCTCATTTTGTATTTTACAAAGATAGCTTTAATATTAAACTAAACATAATTATCTTTGTGGTCAAGTAAATATTACATTATTACCTTATTCTCAGACTATACATCATCCTAAGGCTGGTATATGTATAATTCACACACAAAAAAGCCTTTTAAAAATAAGTGCTCATTGTGAAGTTCCCACTAGTGGGATGATACCCACTCTGCAAACATGTACTTCACATTCATGTACATGCACCAAGGACAAATATTCCTGAACAGAACTTTAACTCAGTCATTTGTGAGACAAAGAACTAAACACTGCAGTTGGCTTTTTAAGATGGCCAACAGGAACACAAATCAAAAGGAGCTCTGAGAATCCTCCCCAGTAATGAGAGTTCCAGGATAATTTTAGGCCAGAAAAAACCAAAACAACCTCCTCTACACACTTTAAAAAAACCCCAAACACCCACTTCTTTAACACTGAAAGCATTTACATGCAGGGTCCTTACTGAACAAAACAAAGGCAAATAAAGCAGAAAAATACCAAGAGAAGCAGGCAGCTGCAACTCCCATGCACTACCACAGCTATGCACACAGGATTACTTGCTACAGAATTGGTCATGACTCAGAAGGACATTCCTGCTTCAAAAGATCATTTAGGTCTCTGCACACTGATCCTGTTGCAGGATCACATGCAATGAAAAGAGTCACAAGGTACTTTCAGCACCTGTGGGTATCCTCACCACCGCACAGTCCAGAGACACAACCCTCTCTTGCTGTGGGCTGGTGAGAACTCCAGCAAAAGAGCCCTGTCAGTGAAAGAGAGTGCTGGGGGCAAGGAGCATCCTCCTCACCAAAGCTGTGGACATGGATATACCAGAAGCTATTTCCTGTCTGCACAGAAGCACTGAAGACCCAAGCACACCAGAGATTCTCTCTACTCCCCGTCCACTGGGCCTTCCCTAACAAGAAAAGTGAAGGCCATGAGCACTGGCTCATGGGCAGTGGCTAGGGAAGTGCTCATGGCTACAGCTTTGCCACTCAGCCAGCCAAGGGCATGATGAGGCAGGAGATGAGTTGTCCCGCCAGGAAGCAGAGCAGGAGGTGTTCCACTTCCACACTGCTCTTCCACTCTACAGGTCTAACTCAGATCCACACTGACTTCTGCAGTCAGTGAGAGATTTCTACACAGTACCAAAATGAATGTACAGCTGGCCTCAATATTCAGGCTTGAGACTGTAAAATTCTCTTAGAAGTCTTTCATCTGTCCTTTATTACTCTCCCCATTCCCACTTCTGCTTTTTATCAGCCTTGCCAGTTCTTCCCACCTCTGCAAAACCCATCCCTCTCTACAGGACATTATTTCAACAAGCTCTGCCCTAACTGACTGACAGTGCCAACATGAGCCGGTTAAAAATCAAACACATGATTTTAGGGAGACTTTAGGGCAAGGAGTGCACAGCCTGGGTATCTTGAGAGGGCAAACTGAAACAAAGCAGCAATAGAGAACTCTGAGACCTGGACTTTCCCAGGCAAAACTGCATGCTGCTTTTAGCACCAGAGCACAGAGGGATCAAGGGCAAGACTTCTCAACACAGAAGTAACTCAAGTGCAAATACCAGTAGTAAAATTGGATTAGGCAATCAGTCCAAGCCAATATTTCTGTTTTTAACAAGGTAAATCTGTCCTCATCCCTTCTTCCTTTTTTGAAGTACTGTTACAGACTTTGTAAGTCACACGATCAACTGTTAAGGTATTTTCACTTTTTTAATCCTGGACTTCCTCCACTACCTCAGCACTACTTGGATCAAGAGTCCTAAATGACTGCAGGAAGTGTCTTTCAGCACAAGGCTCATGTATCCAGATTCCAAAAAACAGTACACCTCCAAAACAGAGCAGACTGGAATAATATTCCCTCTTGAACACGTGGATTTTCAGTTGAATGGCACGTTCAAGTCCAAATTCCTAAGTCAATATGTGGTTTATCCTTCAGCTTTCCCCCCCCGCCCCCAGGTTTTATAATCAAATGTGTGGAAAAATGAAGGAAAGCACCACTAGCAAAAATCTATATGTAAGGAATAAATATCTAACTAATGATCAAAAGGAACCTGCATAAAGGAACTTGTATGTCTTTATGATGCAAGACTCATTCTATGACCTTCCCCTTTAAAAAAAAAAAGTTTGTATTGGTAGTGAAAACTCTGGAGACCTATCCCAATGGCTCGACTGGAGACATTAATTACACCACCTGAGACCACACAGAGCTACTCCAGGCTTCAGTTACCCAGGTGTGCAACAGGACAGAGCAGAGCCTCCCTGTTTGTCAGTGAGGGTGACAGAACAAGCCACTGGCAATTAAGATGCTGCAGCATGTAAGCAACTTCAAAGGGAATACTTTCCCCTTCCCCAGTTCCTTCTCTGTTGCACTAGACTCTCCTCCTTGCTCATCTGAAGAGTGTATGGGCTCTTGATTCCTCATATCGCCCTCGGGTGTTTATCCTCCACTTGATGTTACATTAGTGCAATTATTTATAATTACTGTAAATAATTCAAATGCAATTACAGTAACTGTATCATTCCTGTGTATAATATATAGTGAGGGAATAAATACAATAAAAATAGCAATTAATCACCAGGAGTTCATGATTAAATTCCCTTCTGGTGCTAAAATGAAACTCTAGTTTTCCACACGCACCTTCAACTGCCAGATGTTACATTTGCTAAACAACCATAGATCTGCTTCCTTCTTCCTTTGGTGTTTCCAGCTATGAATGCATCTACACCCTTTTACACCAGTGTCATTCACAGACCATCTTTCTCTCAGGCTGACAGTAATCTGGTTGATTTTCCTCTGAGAGGGGAAAATTGTCTAACTGTTGTCTAACTAAATCCAGTCTGTCTGCTATTACTTGTGTACCAGCCTGATCATACAGGCAATTAATCCAATATTAAGTCAGCACAAATACTGTTGGTACTATCACACACTGTATCTGTTTTTGCTGGCTTAACTCAACCCAATTTTCTTTAAAGTTTTTCTGCCTGCCCCTTCCTTTAGTTTGCACAAAATAGAACATCTTTTTCAACTCTGTTATGGATTTTGACTTGTGGATGTATGTAGATGCAGACATATGGGAGTGGGGAAGAGGGGCTGTGGGGAGCAGGGAAAGACTGCCCACACGTGCATGAGAACACACACCATCTCTGCCAGATTGGAAGGTCTCAAGAGAGGAAATTATTATACAGGAGTTTAAAAAACATCTCCCACGCCATCTTTGTGCAGAAAACAAAGCCATAGGAAAAAACTCTTTCTCCCTAGACAATGTGGTTAGTTTCTAAAATATGAGTGGGTAGCTGATGGAGGAGTTGGGTTTGCAATCCCTTTGGGGCAGGCTAAAAGCCAAACAGAAGACAACAGAGCCAGATGTGGCCTGTGGCTTGACTGCTAGGAATGGCACCCCCTCTTTTCCTTTCTAAATTGTTGAGAAAAATCCAAGCTTCAGATGGAAATACTCCTAAACAATGTATTCTCTGTGAAGGAAGAATTGAACTGGACACAAGGATTGTTGAAAGCACTATATGTAATGGCCAAATTATAAATCCTGCATAAAAACTTGCAGTCTGCTTTGGACTGACAGCTTTCCTATCAAAAAACACCAAACAGCTCAAAAAACCAGACATCTTGTTCAGAACAGTGGTAGTGAGCTTTGCCAAGCAGTACTTCATATTTCATAAATGCAACATTTTACCTCTTCCCTTCCTAGGCACCTCTGCAAGAAAAAGCAACCATTGCTCTTCCCCACTCAGCTTTATGGGTAAGGGTTTTTTCGTGGTACATTTCTCAACCAAGTAGGCAAAAGATCCACCTAGCTACTCCTTTCCTGGATTTTTGTGTATCCCAGGAGAAGCTCAGTGATACAGCTGCTTTTCTGTACAGAGACAGCATTTGGCATCTCTAGATTGGTTTCCTCATTGATCTTTGTGTCTGCTCTTGTTTTAGCTTCAGAGTTCTGAGTTTGTCCTCAGCATTGCTCTGGAAACATTTCCAATAGCACCAGGCTGGAAGCTCCCTATACCTGGAGAAATTATACCTAAATTTAAAAGATCTCCACCAATGCCAACCACCAGTACACTAGATGCAACACAAACACTTATTGGAAGAAAACAGGCATGGCTTTTGGAGTGAAAAAGAATAAATTTTTCTTTTTCTTTCAACAAGAAATCTTCATCTGGCTTTCATTTGTTTTTGCTGAACTCTGGAAGTTATTCTCCACCTACTCAGTTCTTTTTTTCTGGAACTGAGGAGCCAGGGGAAATTAAAAGAAAAAAGTTAAAAAAGTATATTTAGCAGATTTACAGATGACAGACTTTCAAGCAAATGGAAAGAAGTTTGTGCTGCAGTTTTTGATAATTTAAGTCTGTGTGTTTGCATTTTTCAAGATAATGTTTAAGCTACTTCAGTTCACACGTGGAGGTATCCCTATATACCATAGGATATGCAGTAATACTATAAACCATTTATTTATAGAATAAAAGAGGTATTTTCACCCAGATCAGGAACTAAAACATAATGCACAGCCAACTTCACTGGATCAATAGAAAAAAGGGCACATTTTCATTTATTTGAGTTTTTTGTTGCTATTATGGAGAGTGGTAAATAAACTGTAGAATATTTTTAAAATTAAAATCAGCTGCACTTAGCCTTAGCATTTTTCATTCAGTTTACAACACCTTCCTATTGTGTACAGTTAAGGTAAATCTAAATATTTCAAGCCTTCATTCATGTAGCACATATTTTTGGCAGAGAAAAAGGTCAGAATACAACTGTAATATTATATGAATTGGACTTGTGACGGTCTACCACATTGTAAAAGTCAAGTTAAAATCAGGGATCCTCATGGCAGGAAAGCCAAAACACCTGTTAGCTGCACCTCTTCAGAAGATGAAATATCTCCGGCAAAGGTCTGTCCCTGGTGGTCATGGAGCATCAACTTAAATTGGAACTTTGCAAACAAACACACAAGGTGCAGAATTTCAGGTATTTGATGGTTGGGAAGGAGGTTTCCAAGCAAGCACAAGTTAGGGAGATTTCAACTGAGCATTAAATAGCCTACACATCCTTTTAAAAGATAAATTGTGGCAAAGAGTAACAGAGTGAATTAATTCTTGCTTTATGTTTGGAAGAGTTGGACAGTTATTTAATCTTTTGTCACACCAAAAGAACTTTATGAAGCCAGTTAAGTAACTTTCACCTATAATTCTTGATCTAAGAACTCTTTAAAGGTCTAAGGTGTTTTTAAGTACAAAAATTAAGTAACTCATTGGCTCAGATGACTCATGACAGGTCTTACTGCTTTTATTTCTGCTGGCTCAGTCAGTTCCTAAACACTGTGTTCCCAATATGACTTGACTAAAACCAAACATTCTGTAATATTAATTTACAATAAATTACTTCTGCAGCCAACCCTGCTGTAAAACTCATTCACCAAGATAACCACAGAAAATGAGTCACAAAAGAGACAAAAAAAATTTAACTGGAGAGAATATTAACACAAAGCTATTTATTAATTTAATAATTATCTTGAAGATAAAGATGGAAATGAATAGCTGAAAATATCGAAGCTGATTACATAAGGTGAGCAAAATATTTGATTTAAACATGCGAGGTGAAAAAATTTCAAAACATTTATCCTAAGTCAACAATAAAGTCCTGGCAATTATAATTGTGGATTAACATGGTATGGAAAACTGATCCTAAGAATAATAAAATTCAAATAAAGGAAAAATTGTATCATTTTACAGAGACTGCAAGTTTCTAAGGCATTAGTTGGCTACTCTCCAATTAGAAGCACATCTCTCTTACTGAACCAACTCTTGTATTCAGGAACTTAGCATGACTTAGCAGCACAATTTAAGTTACAGTCTCCAATACTCTAAACAATACTCTACAACTTTCCAATACTCTAAAGTTCACAATAAATGCCATACCCCTTATGCTGCTTTTTCTCCATGTGACAGATATTCTATTCAACATGAATTCTAAGATTTTTCACAACAACTCAACAGAACTTCACCTCAGTGAGCATTAGGCAAGTCCTCTGTCCTTTCCAGCAAAGATTGCTGCTCGCTGTATTTACTGTACTTACAATACACTAGGGAAGTGACTAGGAAAGTTATACACATTCTTATGTGCACCCACCTCACCTCCTCCAATCATCCCCATGCTAAACTTGACCCAAAAAGTGTTCTCAGAGGCAGTTAAACCCAAGAAAAGGGTAAAAGATGACTCACAGAACTTCTAACTCATTAGAAGGTTCAAAATTGTCTCTTAGTAGCTTACTGACCTATTAAATGCTTGCCAATTTGCAACTGGACTAAGAGGCATTTATTTCAGCTACAAACAGCAGCAGAACAGCACAGTGACAAATCAGGGAAAAAGGACTGTGCCTTCCTGAGTTGTTTTGGGTTTTTAGCTTCTTTTTTAAAAGGTAACATTTTTCTTAAACCTTCATCTGGCCTTCTACTTGTGGCTCCTCAATTTATGAGATTATGAGATTATATTTAATCAGCACTACATTCTATAGCTCACTTTGCCTGAAATTTACAGCTGTGCTCCAGGGCAGCTGATCTGTGCTGTTATTGACTGAATTTGCACCAGCAAATCTGCACAGCATTGCAGGAAAAGAAATAACAAGCACTGAATCTCCCTGAATCAAATGCAAGCTGTTGCCCATTAGTATCAGACACCCATTTCACTGGGTCCTCACCAACTTCCAAATACATGACTCAGTGTACTTAACATCAGTGTAAAAACAGAACTGAAAACAGCAAGAACTGGTTTGGTTATTTGAGGGGTTCTGTTTTGTATATTACAATTCCCTGAGGTCTCAGCAAAACAAAGATCAAGCAATGGATCGAAGATCAAAATAAAGAGAAGATGGTGCTACTAGGAAAAGGCATTAAGGGATTAAGGCATACTAGGAAAACTGACTGATAGCAGAAGCAGAATTGGGAAAGGTTTTGGAGAAGCTAAGAAGGTAGTAAAGGTTCCAAAGAAAAGGAGAAAAATTAGTTCCACAAATAAATAATACAGTGATACAGAGAAATTGGAAACGTTTGAGTGGAAGCAGGTCAGGCAACACATAAAACAAATGAATGAGTGATTTCCATCTTTTTAAAATGAAAATAGAGACTCAAATATCAGAAAACATGAAAAATATTTTCTGCTTCAAGGGATGGGGGGAAGACAGAACCATAATACCAAAATATCATAAAGCCTACAAGGTAAGTGAAAAGCAGTTGTGCTCATTGAGAGCTCATCCTAAAAAGAATAGAAAAAAATCAAGTATTCAAGAGCATCTCATTAATAACTTGTACCTTGCAGACCAAGCTTGGAATTATGCAGATAACAATGTTTGCACTGGAAGAGTGAAGCACAAACATTTATTCTCTGGGCTGCCACACATTTTCTGTAACACACTACACATGCAAGCACTTTCCATGAGCTTCACAGGAACAGGTGTTAAGGGATGAGGACTATTCAGCCAACTTTGTAGTCTGGGGGTTGTCAGGTTCTCTCATTTCACAAATATTATTTGAGTAAAGATTCTATTAAATTAGAACTCTTCAGATAGTATGAAGTTCCCTAAAAAGAGAACTTTTCTTTCAGAAAGTAATTTTGACCAAGGTTGCTTAAAACTCTCTGTTAAACTTACTGGTTGATAGCAGCTGAGCCAAGTGGCCTCAGTCTCCAAGAATAAGAGGAAAAAATGACATTTTTTTCAAGTTAGAGAATATGGTAAAAAAAACCAGCAATTGGATCATCTAGTCTACTTCCTCTGAGTTAAAGACAGAGTCCTCAGAGGAAGTTTCAGACATTACATCTTATTCACCCTGATGCTGACCCAGAAAGCCACGAAGATATTGGCTGGAGCTAATACAGCGATCTCCAAAATTTAGTAGAACCTAAAACAAAAGGGTTTTTGTTAAGAATAATGAAGAGACTGGGGACAAGCATTACTTCAGGAGAAAGAAAAATCTGCTAAAAAGCTTAAACGAAGCTGTGGGTAGGAAAACAAATACACAGAGAAACAAAACTCCTCAAACCACAAACATTTAAAAAGAGTTAAAGATTTTCTATGAAAATGAATAACAAAACAGCAAAAGACTGATCAGCTGTATTAGAGAACAGAAAGCTAGAAACAACAAAGAAAAGAATAATCAGAGTTTGCTAATGCAGTGAGAACAGACTTTAAAGACAACCCTGCCATGTCCCTAAAACTTTACAAATATTTTGCTCATTCCCAAAACACAGTTAACTATAGTTACAGAATAAAAAGCAGAATAGGGGATGGAAAGAGGGTATAGAAATGAAAAACTTGAGGTAGTAAGGCATTTTGCTTAAATAAAGTTCTTGAAAAACATACGGAATAGGGTAGTACAGGCAAAAGAACAAAGGTGTGTAAAGAAACAGTGATGTTTATTGGACAACACTGGAGACTGGGAAGCATAGGGTTAAAGAATTAACAAATTAACAACCAGGAGAATAAAGCTCTGGTTCAAACCTTAAAATTAGTGGGAACCAGGGAAAGAATGTATTTTAAGAAAGCTCTTAAGAAATTCAGAAAAGGCAGACATGACACAGTTTATGAATCCAGTGAACTAGATTGATCCAGTCCCAAAAGATCTCCCTATTGCTACAGAAATATTCTGGAAAAAAAAAAAAAAAAAAAAAAAAAAAAAAAGAGAAGAAAGAACCAGTAAGAAAACAAAGCCCCTGAGAAAGCTGTCAGAACAGTGAATTTGTGCCAGAAAATAAGAAACAGCTTGTACCAGAAACTGTTCCTAAACACACAGTGCTGTAAGGGAAGGGCTGACAACCACTGCCATAAGTGTTTCATATGAAACAGTAGCATAATCTAGCCTCATCTTAAAAAAAAATATATATATATATATATCTCAATAAATGAAGACCACCAATCCCTTGCCAGACTGGTGTCTAATTTCTGCAGTTCATATTGTCCCTGACAACTTCATGGGTTATTTCAGTTCCTGCTTTTCACTGCATTGTTGCTTGACACAAAGCCAAAGAACAGAGGAGCAACTTGAGCACATCAGCAACATATCTTTGTTGCAATGACTTAGACTGGTCCAAGCTGATGCCTTATAAAATGTTCCTGCTCAGCTCCACAATTCTTCCAGAAAAATTAGAGACTAGCCTTTTGGAAGAATACATCCTCTTGTCTGAAAAGCCAAGCACAGAACTGATGCTGCTGATGCTGCCAGTGACCTTAAACAACATCTGTGATCTTAAACATCAGCATTCAACCTACATCACTTTAACCTTTTTCCTCCAATAGCAACCATCTGTCTCCTTCCTGGTCTCCCAGTTTCCTCTGTCCTTACTTCCCTGAAGTAAAGTACAGCCCTACCTGGCATCCATATCTACCTCACACTATCAAAGTATAGCAGAACTGTTATAGAATATATACCACTTCTCTTCAGGAAAAAAAAAAAAGGCAGCAAAAGAGCTTTGTGTGCAGGGAAAAGAGTCCAGGGCTCCTTGGGATGCAGGAAGAGATGTCTTGTGCAACTAGAGCTGTGATGAGGGAGCAGAGTCCACAGGAAAGAGGGACCAAGGGAAAGCTGCTTCCTGTTCCTCTAGCTGACCAACCTCCTGGTCAGCTGAAAATCTCCTTTCTCCAGAAACAAAACATTTGGCTGAGAACCTTTAAAACCTGTTCCCGCCATAAGGACTGAACTCAAAAACAAATATTTTCTTGAAACCATCACCAACTTTTAGCTAGATACCAAACCACCAGAGTTCTGTGAATGTAAGCAAGTCCTCCTCTATTTGATTTCTTTGTTTGCAAAATCTCCCCAAACCTGGTCTTCCCCAGGGCTGCAATGAAGCACTTACCTGTGGGAAGCCCTTTTCCCCTCAGCCTCTCCCGAATAGCCTGGCTCCTGTCTGGCTGCAATTTTCTGTCTCCATTACAAGACAGCTGATCCATCTGCAAAAAAAGGCAGTAACAAAGTCAAAAGGTAGGAAGAGCTCATATTAGTATGAAACAAGTGTTGTTTTTATGTAAATGCACAATATTAGTCAGTGTCAAAGAGTTAAGTGCAGAATGGGAGTTCAAACTTTTTAATAAAGAACTGATTCATCAGTGAGAATATCCCCTCGAATTATCCATATTTGAACAGTGTGACCTTTATTTAATGACACATTTGGTCTACCTTTTTTCCACTAAGAATAAATTAAGTTCACAACTTAAACACATTCCACCCCTACAGCAAACTGAAGGGACAGCAGCACTCAAAAACCAACTTCCATGATTATAACATGACTAGAACTTGCCTAGTTCTACCCAGGAGTTATCTGCATAACAGGAAGAACTGTCTTGTACCCTCACAGGACTGACTGCACATGCCAAATCACATGCACCCATTTGTGAGCAGCCTCTTCAGCCCCTCAGGCACATTCCTTTCACGTGTCATTCCTTTTACTCCCGCTAACTTTTCACTTAACCTTATTTTTTTTAAATCACTACTTCCCTAGGAAAAAAACCCTTTCACATGTACAGTCATTCAAAGAAGAGTTTATTTGCTACAACAAAACATTCTCAGTGAGATCTTTCCATATAGTGGGAGTGTAACCTGGACAGCAGGAGGGAAAGAGAAATCAAGCAGACTTCACAGTTACAATACAACTCAGTTAACATGAAACAGACTGAATCAGCCTGGGGCTATATTGCCCTTCACAAACCATATTAACGTGGCAAATGAAAACATTCAAATGGGACCTCTCAGCTGTGCTTCAAATGACCAGTTAGAGATAAGACCCCTGGAGCCTCTCATGAGGCCCATCAAGATTACAGCATTCCAACCTTGGAATAATAAGTTGCACTCTGCCTCTGAAAAAACAAAATTTATACATTTTTCTTGTTAACTTACAAAATTCCAACACACATACAGAGCACTGAACATTAAAACCAGCAGGGCTGGCTGGCTAAGGTGCACAAAAACCTAGCAGCACAGCTATGCTGTCATTGCTCTGTTAACTCTTGGCTCTATTCAGCTAGTTTTATTTCTAGTCTTCTTTCAAAGCCAATGCAGTGACACATTCAGAATTAAAACACTGGCAGAGGAAATGAGCAAAGCTTCAGCACTGTATAACTGCTAGTCCCACTCCTTCATTAACAGCATGGACAGGAGACTGGGAGCACACTTGCTGGATTCAGCTCTGCAGTGGATTTCAGAACAAGTACTTGGGAGCACTGTTACTGTCTTGGGCAGGCTGGTTGAGATCAGTCTGCCACACTAACCCCAGACTCCCTGGAAGCCTGCTGACAAAAACAAGAGGAGGGAAAGCAGAAAACTTGCTACCCTGAAATGGCCATCAACAGCTTGGAGAATAATGACTTAGAGTGGCTGTTTCTATAGATTGTGGCCTGATGTAAAATTTGGATCTTTATTTTAACAGCACCACTGCTGAAGGCCCTGTAGCCTTTTATTTCACTGAACCACAGACTTGGCAACTACACAAGACTTCAGACACTACAGTGAGGAGCACTGGACTGACAGACATACCTCACAGGCTAGACAATGCTTTGTGGAGCTCAGGCTCAGCACTATTTCTGGAGGCCTGGCATAATCAGCTGCTGTCAAATATTAGACAAATGCAGGGGCCTCTTGCTTTCTGCATTTCCAAACCAGATACATAAAGCAACTATCTAACAATCAGATCATACCTTTCCATTAGGGAAAAAAAATTAAAAAAGGAAGCATCAGCAAATTAATCATTTTTCATGAATTTCAGTTCTGTCTCTCTAAACAGAAATTTTTAATTTACATGGACCTGCTGCAAAGAATCCAGAGAAAGGACACTAAGCTGATTAGAGGGATGGAACACCTCTCCTACAAGGAAAGGCTGAGAGAATTGGGGTTGTTCAGGCTGGAGAAGAAAAGGCTTGGGGTGACCTAATTGTGACCTTCCAGTACCTGAAGGGACCCTACAAGAAAGACAGAAAGGAACTATTTACAAGGGCATGTAGTGACAGGGCAAAGGAAAATGGCTTCAAACTGAGAGTAGATTTAGATTAGCTATTAGGAAGAAGTTCTTTACTATGAGGGTGGTGAGGCACTGGCACAGGCTGCCCAGAGAGGTTGTGGATGCCCTTTCCCTGGAAGTGTTCAAGGCCAGGCTGGATGGAGCTCTGAGCAACCTGGTCTTGCAAAAGGTATCCCTGACCGTGGCAGGGAGGTTGCATCTAGCTTTAAGGTCTCTTTTAACCCAAACCATTCTAGGATTCTATGACAATTTATGGTCTTCCTTGATTTACTTAAAATTACTTAACTATTCTGAAGTTATGCTGTAATGGTTTAGGTGAAGAGAGAAGTTGCCCATCAGGAATAGTAACTTTGCAAGATGAGCTCATGTGATTTCTTTCACTTCTAAAAACAGTTTGGTCATTATTAGACAATAAAATCCTTCACAATTCTCATATTCAAGAGCTGAGCAGAAGTGCAAGAGAATTGGTACACTGCCTAAAGAATCCTTCTTTCTGTTAATAAGCAACTCTCCAAAAGCCAGGCATAACTTCAAGTTAAAGTAAACTCACAGCAATCATTTCTGAAGCATTGCAAGTAGCAACAAGTCTAAGCCTTGCCCTACAGTTCATCACCTTGCTGTCCTGTTTCTCCCTACTTTTTTTTTTTCAATGAAGACAGTTCACGAAATGACTTCCTGAGAAACTCATGAATGCATGTTCCAGGAGGAACTGTCAAGTGCACAAACTGCTACATGGGGACAGAAGCTGTTCTCTCCTTTCATCACTCACCCTTGTCAAAATTGCAACATACCAAAACAAAAGGAAGAAAGACAGCAGAGTGACTCTGAATTAGCACTTTTGCTCTCTTCCTGCTCACCTCTATTGTTTCCTCAGATGCTGACACAGACTTACCCCAGACAGGCTTCCCAGAACCAGCCTGACCAACTGCTTCACATAGGAGAAAGAAGGGGCACAGTTACTGTTCCGTATGTGGGCACTGCAGGCATCCAGAACCGTCCGTACAGACACACGGGCGTAAATGACATCCTCACACATGCCCAGGAGGATGCTGTTCAGGTGGTCTCCAAGCTTGATGGGCTAGTGGCAAACCAGAACAGGGGAGACAGGAGAATCAGTTTTAACAGTGACTTGGGGAACACTCAGAAACAAAAGACACTCAACAACGCACATTAACTATTCATGAGACTTGTTGCCTACATTATCTGAGTGCCAGTTTGAAAGTCACCATCTAGGAGGCGAAAAAATTGTGGCTGTAGAACAGGGGAGAGGCATTCAGCCTCTGGATTCAACCCTGACTCTGCAATGACCTGGCCTAAACAAGCTGCCTGATCTGCAAGGTCAGGACACCAAAGACTTTCTCAAACATTTAATGAATAAGTGAAAATAAAGCAAAAGGGAAAAGGTTCAGAGGAAGCTTTAATCCTTAATTTTGACCATTCTGCCGCTCACAAATATAAAATTCAAACCCCATGACAATAATTTTGTACAATCCTCTGTGCTCATTTTCTGCAGTTCCTCACTTCACCAATATTTTGCAGCAGATGTGTTAGCAAATCCCAAATTCCAGTGATATCACCAAACAGTATCAACAAAAAAGGAAGGAATAAAATAACCATTCCACTGATTAACAAAGCAGAGCTTCATAACTGCAGGACAACACCCATACAGAGTAAAAAAAATAAATCCAGATGTCTTTCTGTTGTCCCTGTTGTTCTGTGAATGCAGCACACTGAAGGTGGAATATCCCTCCCCAGGCTATGCAGCAGTCCCTGATAACACTTGTTCTCAGGTGCCACAGGCACTTGGGACCTGAGCTTTCTGATCTGCAGCTCTCCCAAAGTGGGTGGTTACCCACAAAGTACAAACACTGTCAGGCTTTTTGCATCACAGAGTGCTTCAAACAATTGCAATCTTTCAATCTTCCCTGTGTGAGCACTCTTAAGGTGAACCATTAAAAAGGCATTCTGGACCACCCCGATTTAATTAATGTAGGCTTTTCCCATCTATCTGTTTATCACTTCTAACTAATAATAAAAATCATGTATGTGAATAAGATATGAATCTCCTGTTTAGCCACACTCCCAGCAGAGAAGCAGCTCATTAACCAACACAGGCAGAGAAATACAGAAAACATATTAAAAAAGGGGGAAATCTGCACATGCAAATTAACACACAAAAGTAATGCCATACACAAGACTGTCCTTTTGCCAACACTAACTCCACAGGGCACAGGACCCACATGACAACGTCCCAAAGGCAAATTCCTTCCAGGCATACCCTCACCACATTGTCTTTGGGGAAATACCCTTTTATTAGCAGGTAGAGCATGCCTTCCCTCTACATTACTGAGAAACTGCTGCCACACTCTTGATACCAAAGAAAGAAACAAAGAAAACAGGGACTAAAATTTATGCCTACATTCCTCTCAACACCTACCTTTATTAAGTCACCTACTTTAAGGCACTCTCCTACTACTGTTGAATACTGCTCCTTTCATCTCCTACAAGACAGGAGAGCAAAGAGAAAAGCCCTGGTACCTAAGAAAACTCTAGGGATTTTGGGACAGGGACAGTAGGCATTATGAACAGGTACCCCTAAATAGTCAGAGCTTCCAAGTTTTTTACCTCATTAGCTGCATTCAGGCAGCTACTTCCAAATAAGTACAACCGAGATCCCAACTACAACTCTGTTAAAGAAAATATTAGGAACTAAACACCTAAAATGCTGAAGTCTTTAAAAATTTTCTTCCTCAGTCTTATATATAATATCAACTAGTAGGAACAAACCTAAATCCAAACCACAAATTGCTTCACCCACAGCTGCAAGTCCATCATTAAATGCTTTTCCAGAAGCATTCCACCTTATTTTCAGTATTCTAGATATTCACTTCTTAAAGTTTAATTGGGGGCAGGGAAGGAGCACGAAGATAATGAATCACATTTATCTTCAGTCAGTTTTGGCAGGACAGTCTAAGAGTTCTGCTGGGTGTGTAAAATAACCACATTGAGCAATAACACTCAGCTCTAAGCAGTCTGCAACTGTGTCTGCATTGACTGACAAATCCATAGCAAGAGTCTACTCCCTGTTCCACACAATTCATACCCTTTCTTGGCCATTGTGAAAAGGAAGTATCTATATGTGCCAAATCCAGACTCACGGAATCTACAGCAGTGTAGAGTACAAGTTTATTATGTGTAAAGCAACATTGTTACTTCAATATTTATTTTTATATAAGCCTAAACCAAAACAAATTATTTTCTCCTTTGTCAGCAGCTTAAACCATTGTCTTTCAGCCTGTGGCATTACAGGATAGACCAGCCCAGATGTATCTTCATGGAAACTAACACAAACGTGCTATCAGCACCTTCTCCCTGCAAGACAACACCAGACTTCACAAGAAAAAGCTCCAAGTATGGGAAAGGAAACTTCTGTACTGTGCAGTGACTGAAACAGACTGCCCAGAGAAGCTGTGGAATCTCCCTCACTGAACCATCTGGATGCAATCCTGTGCCATGTGCTCTGGGATGACCCTGCTTGGGCAGGGAGGTTGGACCCACTGTGGTCCTTTCCAACCTGATCCATTCTGTAATATTCTGGGCAAGGCATCTTACTCCTCAGTGTCTCAGTATGACATCCTGCCATGCAAACTCAAATGCAGAGTCAGTCAAACAACATTGAAGTTGCAATATTAAACAAAACCAAATCTAAACTTACCTGACTTTGAGGAACTTCATGGTCAGCTCCCCAAAAGAGTGCCATACCAAGAGAATAGATATGGACCTGCCACAAGACACAAAATATCTGTCAACTCATTGAACAAGACTGGAAATGCAAAGTAGACTTCTTAAAGGAGAGCAACTAACTTAACATCACTTTGCTTAGAAATACATTTCTAGTATTTAAGCTCAGCTGTCTTCCACATCCCACCTCTCCTTTACATGAGGTTCAGAAGAGCAAATCCTAGTGCTACAAGATATTCAGCATCCAACCAGTGCCACCATTTTCTCTGCTCAGTTTTAAGCTTTCATCTCACACTGAAGCCAGAAAACTCATGTAATCCATACAATCAGCCCAGTGTGGGGTAAAGACTGCATGGTTGTGTCCAAGGATCCTTAAAACCTGTGTCTGAAGGCAAGGCAGACCTTAGCATGACTCGAGCAGGGGGCTATCCTAATGAGATCACAAAGATTGAGATCAAAGGGAAAAGAAGGAAAGAACAAATGAATATAAACATTGAAAGCAGTACCTTAATCTATAACTGATATTTTAAGGTACAAATACATTAACTGTTATACACATAATTAACAATTAACATATCTTCAACATAATACATCCATCAGTACAGGGAATAAGCCCTTTAAAAAGTGCAGAATTAAGAGCACACCTAGAGAGCCAGCATGTGCTTAAATGTCAAAACAAAACAGGTAAGTGTAGAAAGAAAGCACAGTTTTTCTAAACTGTGTAAATAATATACACTAGTCATGGCTCTTTATACCATATTATTAGTATTATTTGTGGTACTTAAAGCAACAAATATATTGAATAATTCTGAAGACAATGAACAACAATTACAAGGACAGCAATAAATTAAAAGCTCACATAAGCTTCTTCAGCCTCTTTACCAACTAAAAGCAAAACATCTTACTTAAATTCTAGATATATAAATTGACAAAAATCTGAACAGATTGGGACAGTAGTCAGAAAAATGCATCAAGAGTTCTAAGTCAATACCACTGCCCTATCCAATCAGAAACATTCTTTTTCAAATACTGAGAAAATTGCTCTCTATCTGGTTTATTATCCATTACCCTTTCAACTGAAAAGCTACAAAGTCTTCCTTAAATATCAAGATATACCACAGCTACACAGAAAAAAGTGAATATGCTTTCATGGCAATAATGAATTCAAAAAAAAACCTTTTCAGAAAAAGCCAACAAAACACAAAAGACACAAAAGCAATTCAGAAAAAGCCCCAACCAAACAAAAATGGAAGTTCCTCAACTCTTTCAGTCCCCCAATAATGCAAGAACAGCAATCAAAAAGACTATTATAAAATTAGTTCATTCCAATTAGAGACACTGTCATAGTCGTAAGCCTGTCAGTGTTCAAGAAAAATTAGGACAATGGTCAGATACATTTCTGGGTTACCCTCTTTGGAATCTGGAATTGGACTTGATGATCCTTGAGGATCCCTTTCAATTCAGGCTACTCCCTCATTCTATGATTCTGAGTTTCAACATACCCAAATATATTTCCAAAAATGAGATGTGCAATCAGTCCTCTTAACTAAAACTTGCTACTCTACTAATCCATCTGAAAACAGCTTTCAAAGCAAAAGCATTTATTCAAAAATTCTAATTAATGTTTGTACTGTACTTAAAATATGTTCCACAATAAATAGATCAACATGAAATTAATTTCCCAAATCAATCTCCATTCTAATTTTGAATGGTTTGGTTACTCTATTTCCAATAAGCTTGCAGTTACTTCAGACATATTTTGGATTCAAATTGACTGTGTCTTGGAATAAAAGGGGTATTCTTTTACTGACTGTAATTTATTTTTAGTATTTCTCCTTGAATACACTGTTAATTTGTAATAGCAAGTACAATCATAACTGAAAAGACAAAGGTAAGCCTGTCACTGACTGACACAAGGCCTTAAAAAACAAGGTGTTTTTCTGCCTTCAGCAGCTTTTAGTAGAACAATCAAAAAGGAAAACACCAACTATTTCCAGTAAATGAATTCAGTGAACTACAGCCAGTTGTGACAGAAGAAAAAACATTTAAACGTGTCCAAAGTTACCACAATCAGCAAAGAAAGATATGATGCTGTGATCTAAGAAGCACAAAGTCAACATATTCCTTACAAAGAACCAGTATACACCTGATACAGAGTTTAATAGGACTGCAAAGGGAAGCAGTGAAGAAAAGAGGGGTGCACATATAAGCTATTTATCACCCCTACCAACTTCAACCAATAAAGCCGTAACAGGACACCAGTTTTGTACAAAGCTACGTTTCAGGGAGCTTCCTTCTTCCACATCAGCAACTAAGTGGATCACCTTCCATCCAGCAAGCAGGGTTATGCTGACATCAGCAGGGCAGAAATTCACACAGCCCAAATGAGCAAGGATTAATCAGCCCTGCACATGTACAGAGTGCCAGCATTTGCTCATGGCCTACTGACACACTCTGTGCTGGCATTTACAGGCCACAAAGGTCCCTCTGAGTGCTTCCTAAAGATTAAGAAACATCACAGCATGGCTTTTCATAGTAACAGTCCTCCATTTATTTCAAAAAGAGAAAAAGTAGCATACTGAATGCTGGCAGAGAACAAAGAATGCAATCAGCTCTGACCAAGGTCACAAGCTTGTCACTTCAGAACTATTTTTTCTGCCATTTTTAAAGGCTAGTTTTGTACATTAACTTCAGAGCTGGCAGTAGAGGTAACGTTATTGTCTTCAAAAGTGTTGTCCCTCTTGAAAGCAAATAAACAACTCCAACAGTATGACTACAGGATTTGCCAGCTGCATCCTACATAACTGAACCTAAGTCTTCATTGATGTCAGTGTTATTTTTTACTTCTCCATTAACTTTCAGTCTAGGTTGCTAATTGTTTATAGTTTTGCCATAGACAAAACTGTAAACATATTTTATTATACCAATTACTTTGACAATATGCAGGGCAAGAAGGATGTCTAAATGGCTTGGGAGTAACTGTGGATTTTCAGTAGGTGTTCAGTAGGTGTTCAGGATACAGCCCTGAAGAAAACTGACTATATACAAAAAGCTGCTAAAATAAAATATTCAACAGAGAAACACATGTTTTAATAGTCCTTGTGCACACAACAGCAACTCATGCCAATACCACTTTCCTCTGAAGTAAGAGCTGTTTCTTCCTGGAGGAACACTGCCAAGTGTCATAATTGTTCCCAGATTACAACACTGTCTGTGGCTAGCTTCCCTCTAAGGATTATTGATCCAGGGAAGCCAAGGAGATAGAAATAGCTCAGCTTCCTTTTCACTCACACCCACCACTAAATATCTTTGGGAATGGTTTCCTGAGGAAAGTGTTACCATTCACAACAAATTCTTGTCGAGAAGACAGCTGAGAAGATAATAATTTTGACTTTACCTGTCAGTGACCTGGAGGAGACCACATATACAAACCTCACCTGTCTGAACATTTACTCTTGTGAAAGACTTAAATGGGAACAATGGAAATTCTGTGCAGCCATTGCCCAAGTATGTATGTGGCCAGGGCTTGTACAGACTCTTCCTCACAACTGCATACAACTATAATCACTATTCCACTTTAACCAGAAAAATCAAGTAGGAGGATCCCTCTCCCACCTCACAAAAGAAATTACATGAATCACAAACTATGGGGAGACAAAAAGGCCAGTTTAAAGCTATTTTGTGAAGGGATCAACAACAAAACCCCAGAGCTGTCTGCCAAGGAAGAGGCACTGTACCTTTTCAACATCCGACAGGGATGACAGCGAGTGGTTCTGCAGAAGCTCCGGTGCTGTGAACGCTCGCAGGTCTTGTTGGGACACATTCTCATCAGTAAATGACACACTGCCAGATGGAAGCAACAGGAGAGACCACGGAGAAATTATGAATCCCAGAGCAGCAGGATCAGCTGTAATTGAAAAGGGAAAGAAAAACAAAAACCACCCTGAAAATGAAGCAATGTTGTTAGATTCCCTTGCTGGATGTTAGTTTATTATCAGCCTACATACTATTAGTGGAATAGATTCATGCTTCCTTTTCCACCTGTGGTATTTCATAACCACAACAACCACCTCAATCTTAATCACACTGGGGAGTAACACCTATCTTTTATGACTATTCTTCACTATTACTCATAGCAGAAAGCTTAGGAAGAGCTTGCTAAAATACTCACAATCCCCTGTCCTGAAGTTATTTCATTTATGTTACAGTTGACATATAAAATGTTCCCTTTGTGCAGTGCACATGTCATTAAGGCTAATTCCTACAACAGGAATTCCATTCCAAACTCCATTCCTACAAGGGGGTTTGCTCCTATCCTAACATAGCACTACTGCAACAGCAATGCCTGGAAGAGAGTAGACAAAGTTAGTGGGGAAGGAAAATACTCATTACAGTGGCTAATAGAAGGGGACAAAACAAAAGAGTTTTGGAGCACAGAAGTCCTTTTTAGCTTAATGTCAAAAATATTACAAATATTTGAACATTCCAAAAGAAGCACTGAAATTGCAGAACCAAAAGTAACCAAAATATGCAATTTGCCAGCTAGGTTTTTGATATCTGATGATACCGCTGTCAAACTAACTAAAAAAAAACAAACAAAAAAAAAACACACAAAAAAAAAAAAAACAAACCCCAAAACAAAACAAAAAAAAAAAAGAGCATTTCCTTAAGTCAAAATATTTTACATGAATCAACTCAGTTTCACTGAAGGAGGCATGAGGTTTCACTAAGTAAAGCTAAAAGTTAACTTTTATTTTTTCATAGGCAAAAAGGCAACAGCTCTGCCTTCTGCTACACAATATATTAAAGACCTGAGGAAACACACATTTGAATGGTATGCCCTTTTCCCTTGACATAGTAAGGAAAACCAGTAGAATAATAATTCCCTCCATTAACACCACCACTAACATTTTCCATTCTCCAGCTCAGGATATTCCTACAGCGTTGGCTCCTAGACTGATGAACTATCTTGTAATCTAGATTATTTCTAATCTCCTAGGAAATGTATTAAATTACTGCTTGCAGGTATCAGGTGTAAAAGGATCTCCCAAGTAATTCCTTCCATTTTCTAACCCCACTTCCTCTGAAACAAACAGAACAAGGACTGGTTGCTGTTATGGCAGCAAGTTCAGATGTTAAAAATAAAGAAATAAAGATGGACAGGCTATTCCTATTATATGTAACAAAAAATACCACATTATAGACCAAAGCTTCCAAAAACATTTTCAGGAAGACTACCTTAGTTGGCCTTTGACTTTCAAAAATTATCCTATGGGTAACTACTGGATTTGGCACCACTTCTGTGTGTATTCACCACTGATATAAAACCCTAAACAACCAACACCTTATAATATTTTAAGATTTCACCTCATGAGTCCCAACTCAGGAACCTTAAGAAATATAGAGGTTTTAATCTTAATTTAATATTTTATATAACAAATACTTGAAATACATAAAAACTCTTCATATTCTGAAACATACTAAGACAAAAAATTGATTTAGTTTTGAGAATTAACCCCCCCAAATTAGTCTGAAGTCTTCCCAATATTAATTTCAACAAACTTTAGAGCATTTGTCCCCTACAGAGTCTAAATTTATTGATCTACCCCCACTCAAGAATCTTCATGACCTGAAGCAATCTAAAATTAATGTGATAAATAGGAAGTTTAGAAAAAGGACTGATTTTGCCAGGCTCAGTTTACTGACATTTTCTCAGCTTCCTTGTTCATTAGCTTATAATTTATGTAGCAGATCATAGTGCTTACATCACAACTCCAGGGAATCTCATCTATTGTTATGAAGGATGAAGATAAAACAATTAATTCTCCAGTTTCTTCCTTAAGGCATGCATCATAAACCAAACTAACTATCTCAAAGTTATAGCTACCTGGTTGGAGCTAAGGAATTACTTTTTAGTAACACTACTCTAATGTGTTTGCACCATGGATAAAAAAGTAGCAAAGATGCAACGCATCAAACAGCCAGAAACTATAGGAAAACAAAAGAAACTATTTTCCAGTGATAATATTCATGTCATCTTCTGTTTAGGCTTTCAGAATCATTTACAAGAGCAGTAAGGGTAACATACTCCAGAAAATACTGAGGAAAATGACCAAAAAAAAAAAAAAAGGGTTTCAACCCCCTTTTTTAAAGGCACTGGAATTCAGGATATGGCTCCTGGTCAATTTTCTATCCATTGGGCTTTCAACTGTGCTAGAGCTGCCAGCCTTCTGAGTTAACTCCAGAACTATGCAAGTGGGTAACAAAACACTTGTGAGAGCACAGCATTTCAAGCAGTGCCAAGACAGAGATAAATAGCGTGGTCTTACTTAAAGGAAGAGAGTGAACTGGCTTTAAACAATAAAAACAGAAATAATCTTCAGCTACAGAGCATCTGCCAAACAAATGAGAGAGGAAAAGAATCCTTTATGTGCTTTAACAGCATACAAATAGCCTAAAAAGGACCCACCACATTCCAAGAAACATGAAGACAAATATTTGAAATGGATCTATTTTACATTATTGATGGCAGGTAATTTTGAATTCCCAAGCTACAGCTTGGGAAAAAGATCAGTCAGTCAGTCCTTCAGGATCTTTTTCCCCCACTTCTCTCTTAAGCCACAGCCATTAGCACAGGCACACACACAAATCTCTGAAAAGCACAGAACAACCCAAAATATACACAAGGTTTTCAATACACGTTTGTTTCCCTCCATAGCCCTCACTGAGACAAGTCATCTGAACATTTGTACGCTCAGGCCAGGCTGGAGGCAGCCAGAGCAGTGACTCCCCTGCAGCCTGGCCAGGAATCCTGCAGGATTATGCCAGCACACAGGAGCACTTGTGCTGGAAATGCTCTCGTCCTTGGGCTGGTGCAGCGTGTCCCTGCACGCCTGCTGCGCAGGGCAGGCCGCGCTGCAGCGTCTCTGCTCCCTCTGCCTTCAGCACAAAGGGAGAGGAGAGCTCGGATGGGACACTGAACCCCTTGGAAAACTCTCTCCTGAGGGTACTGAAGGAAGAAACAGGGTGAACAATTTGTTTCTGAGATCAGTTTCTGCTCCTGAGCTGCCCCACAGTCCAACACCACACTACACTTCACTGTGGTGCTGACCACATCCAGCAGGGCTCTGCCAAGAGTGCAGAGTCACTGAGCCTCTTTGCTGGGAGTAGGGTGGGTGGAGGTGGAGGAAGGGATGAGGAATAGAAACGAAAAAATGTTTAACACCCCAATAAAATTACAAAAGCTAAATCTCTCTCCTTCTCAGCAACCAAAAGATCAAATGTCACCAGATGATGAAAAAAGAAAAACCATTCCCCAAAAGCTACTGGCAAAGGGAAAAAGCAATCATTTATCACCTGCCAACAAGGACGAGCTAGGAAACGAAAATTTGGATTTTTAGCTCTTCCTATTGTCAACCAAACCAGTCCATTTCCTGCTCCATCCCAACTGTGATTACTTTGGATTCACCACTAGTCCCCATCAACACATTGCACACTTTGGCTTCCTTCTTTTCATTACACTTACTCAAGCAAAACAGCTCCAGTAGTTTGACTGTCAACAAGATTTACAAGTCCCTGAAATCTTCCTTCTTCATATCCACTTTCAGATATAACTTTTCTTTACATAAATAATTTCTCATATGCAAATTTGCAAGACATTCAACTTGCAAAGACTTTCTTTCTCTGCTCAACTTGTCTTTTCAATATCAGACTCACTTTCCTCCTTCTCTTCTCCTTCCTTTAGATACATGTCTCCAAACTTAAGGTCCAATTATTTTCAGAATCCTCAACACACACTTTGGAACAGGAGTGGCCTAAGTGACATATGAAGGCTTTCCCAGTTTGCAGTTTAGATAAATCTTTTCCAGTTAAACCCAGCAAATTAGAGGGATGCCTGTTTTATAATTCTCAGCAGCAGTGAGCACAGCATTCTCCTTATGCTTATACACTCACATTTGAGATTACTTCAAAGACTTGTTTCTTTGACCTCATGGAGTTCTGAGTGCAAGATAGAGCACGTCTGAAACAGCTGATACACCCTTTCAACAACAAAATAGTTATTGCAGATAATTAAACAGATGTAAGAGAAGGGCAGGTCTGGTATCGGCCTTTTCAAATCTCCAGATTAATCTCAACATTGCCGGTGCAACTGATGTCAGATCTGCAACTGAGTCCCAGATTGCCTTTCTCCTTCATTTAACAGCTTATAACCTGCTGACAAGACAGCTACCAGAGCTGATCTTCTAAACTGCTGATTAGCAACTGGGCACTTCAGTGTAAGCTTTCATTTTTTATAATGCTAGAAATAAATGTGTGAAGTATTTTTAAGGAGTTCAACATCTGTTAGAACCATAAATACAAAGAGGGATAAAAATATGCACATTTTCTGTATCTGTTGCTGAATAAGATGTGATGTGATATTCAGTTAACCATGAAGACAATGGATCTCCATCCTGTGCTCCTCTTATTCAGTGCTTTGATGGATAAGAAGATAGACTCACTAAAACACATGCACAACTTCTATATATTGAGAAGTCCTCAAATCTGTAACGGACCTTGTTATGGACTTTTTTTCTAATTTCCAGAAACCAGTTTAAATAAGACATTAATTGAAAAACAGGTTCTCAGTTGACTGAGGGATAGCAAGATACCCAACTTGAAACAAACTACCAAAACTCTACCAGGATCACATACATAAATTATTACTTGGGCTGGTAATTCCTTTAAGAGTCTGTGGTTCCTGGGCTGGTATGGGGAGGCTGCCAACAGATGGCAATTTCAAAGTTGGCTATTTCCACAGCCTTTTTTATCCTCCTCATTTCAAAACAGCTGGTGCACAGACCATTGAACATTATGCCTAATTTATTTTTTTTAAATAAAAAATTTACGGAACACTCAGCAACGCTTATCTTTTGTTACAGAACAGCGTGTTCAGAGACTCCAGGACTCTGTACAGGGAGGCAGAACACTTTTGAGAGCTGGTCAAAGCTGAACATGCTGTCATCTTGCAGAAGCTAAAGCTTGCCCTATCTCCCTCTGCCCAGGAGCGATCAGTCAGTTCTGAAGAATTTTGGAAACTCACTCTCTGCCATAAAATAGCTCTTCCCCACCAAATGCATGGAAGAAATGGGCCTGAAATTTGACCAAGGAAAACAAGATTTCTTTAGAATCCCCTGTTTGCTACAAGTCCTCCACAAATAAAGAGCAAAATTGAGTCAGACAAGCCTAGAGGAACCTCCACATTTTCTATCCCTGCATGTCAACACCACCTTCATAAGCCAGCATAGAAACTGATATTCAAGATGACAAAAAAAGTTTCTAGATTGCTTCCTGAGTGAAGATAACCTTCATTAAAGACTGTCTGGTTATCCAGCTCTTGCTGGGAGGAATTAGATTACCTTTATCAACCTTAGCTACACAGAAAAGCTTTTTCATTTGAGTGTCTCTTGAAGTGTATTTTACCAAAGGCTATATCCCAGGTTAATTAATAGCATGCAACTGAAAATGGTTTGCTGAACTAGCAGAAAAACAACTCAATAAAACAGCTTCATCTCCAAAAAACAGACAGATTCTTCTGGCACTGATTTTATCTGAATTTATGTTTTGGTCTTCATGGATAGGAAGTAAGATCAGAAGCTTCTGCCACCTTAGCCAGTCTTGGCTGGCAAACATTCCCCTGCCTTAAAAACACATATCAGAAGTCCTGGGGCAGATTTCTCTGTTGTGCTCTTATCTTTCAGTACTCGTTCTTCTGAAGGAGGGCTAACTGTGTTCTTGTTGTTGATGCTTGCATGCAGTCTTCATGGAGATTATGGTAACTTTTCTGCACTACTATTAGGACAAGAAGGGGTGAGCTCTTATTTTCAGTGGAGACTCCCTTCTAGAAAAAAAAAATTTAGAGCTAGGATAAAGTTTTAAGTGGAAAATTAGTAGTGAAACCACTACTAATGTGCTCATACAACTGTGATCTTGCAGGTGGATTAGAAGATGGAGCTCCATGTGTCAATTCCTGTGAAGTTTATAAGAGCAAACCTCTAATCATTCAAGATCCCTCTTAAGTCAAGGTCTTAATCTGCCCTCTTAAAAGAAATAATTCTCCTGACTGTCTCTAAGAGACAACAAAGAGTGAAAGAGAGGAAAGCAGATGCCAGCTTTCCTTTTCTTGCAGTATGAGAAGCAGCAGGACAGGTCAGTTGCTCAAAATGCAACAATAAAATCAGCATTCCTAATAGGGAAAGCTTTTTACTACACATAGGCTGTGAGAACACTGGTAAAGGGAAGAAGGTAAATTTGAATGGGATGTCAAAACTACCTATAATTCACCAGGCAAAAAATATGTGGGAGAAGTTGATAAAATTCATATTTGTAAAGCTAAGTCAAGTGTAATCAGAGATCAGGCACCATATAGCAGTTTCTGCCCACATCTGCCCCTCTGGAGCCTGTGAAGCATCCAACAGAGACCACTCTCAGAGGCTGTGCAATGCATTAAGGCAGAGCCAGTGTAGGACTCAATACATTGTCTAAACCAAATCTTTAAAACACCAGCCCAAAACAACCTAAATGTTGAATCTTGATAAAATTCTAAATCAAATGCTTGCATTTTGCCCTAAATAACAAAGATGTGCCCCTTGCATAGTGATATCACTAAACAATGACTATTTTCAAAGTGTGAGCCTCCGATTTATCATTAATAAAACTGAATAAGCTTACATATGCATGCTTAGATATAAAGAGATGACCTCCCATAAAGGTGCTGAAATACTAGGATGCATCATGGGAACATATACTTTATCTGAGAACAAGTTAAAAATGTGACTGAAGTTCAATATGTGGGTTAAGCATTTATTGCTATTAAAAAAGCAAGAAAGGGCCTTAAGGACTTGCAGATTTTAAAGAAAAGAAAGGAAAACATAAGGAAGGGGAAAAGTTCCATATTCAGACCTAGTGCTAAGATATGTATTATTAGCAGTATTGCAGATGCTGAACTGGGAGCCTGCTGAGGTGGGAGTGGGGGGGAAGAAGAAATACTTCTACTCCTTTGAAGTACAGGTCAGTACCACATTCCTTCAGTAGCTATGTAGGTGCTGCCACTTGCAATGATGATTTTGGGCAATCATACCTAGCCCTCTGGTGAAGTTTTCTGTTTTTCACCTATGAGACCAAATCTCTTCAGAGCACACTGGTCATGACTGCACAGTTCTGTACCCATTTCCATGTCCCCTTCAGTACCAAAGTGTTCCAGTGGTCTCAGAATTAGTTATCACTTTTTTTCCTATGTTTCCATCTCACTACAGCGGGTCTAAAATAATTGAAGTTACCACCACAAGAACTGGGATGTGCCACAGGTTCTGGCAGAACATGAAATGCAGGTTGAAAGCACCCTTTGGGCTGTGGTGCAGAGAGGCACTTACAGAGACAACACAGAAGCAAGCTACTGTTTGGGTTTAGAGCCTAGGAAGGACAAGTAAGTTTACTTATAAGGCACATTAATATAATCAAGATGTTTCCAGTTGGACTGTACTTATCAGTCTTAAACAATGCTTACCTTTTCTGAATAGTTCTTGAAGGCTCTCTGCACTTTGATTTAAAATAGCCCATATTTCCTCTTCTTGCAGTGGTCCCCCCCGAACCTCCAGAGCCTCTGCTAGTGACACATGCATGTTACCTGGGAAATAAACAGACTGATGTAAGACTAAATAACATCTTTTCTTCTCCATGCATGCAGTATTCGAGTAGTAATAACCCATCCTTCAGTCACAAAAATTCTCCAGCATTAGCAGAACCCATCAAATATCAATAATACAAAATGTTCCCTGTGGCAATAAAGAATTTTGAGCACCCACTCCAGAAAAACTCAGGTTAAGAAAATAATGATCCATATTAATATCAGAGGCTCTACATCCATAAATTTAACAAGCTAGCATTAATCCACATACTATAGGCAAGAGCTTGCCATTTATAAATATGACAGATTGATCAGTAGTTGCAGGTTTATTAAAATAAATCAGCTATTAACAAGATTTTGACAGGTTGAAGTCATGAAGCTGTTGTTAGAAAATGAGGAAGAGCTTCCTTTTCTAACAACAGCTTCATGACTTAAACCTGTCAAAATCTTGTTAATAGCTGATTGATAGCATCTCATGACCATATTATGAGACCACTGCCAGCAAATATGCACACAAGCTAAATAGCTATGGAACTGATAGATAGCTATGCAACAGCTTCTCCTTGGAGTTAAATAAAACTGTTAGCAGAACTCTACATGTTACATCCCCAGAAAACAAAGAAAGATTTCTTCCCCCAGATAAATGAGGTTATGCTTCATTATTTTTTGAAAGAACTAATCCATTTTCACCACACAACAACATAATATTCTGTTGTCCAAAACCATCTGAAAACTGAAGACTGTATTCCTAAATATTCTGGCAAAGCAAAGCTTCATCCATTTGATAAGCTCAGGAGCAAATAAACCATGTGTCTGCTTAATTATTCCAGCTTTCTATGGAATGTTCTCAGATTGAGCACTCATGCCAATTTATATTTCTTATTAGGATGCAGTGGCTTCTCTCTGTGCTTCTCTCCAAAGCCCAGAGAACAAAATCTTGAGGCAGCGAGCTGCAATAAGAGCCTGAGGTGTACTGTCACTCATCACTGGTAAGTTTGTCATATGTCTCAAAGGCTCCAGAGTTGTTGCTTGAAATGGAAAATACAGTTCCACAAGCAATGCTTATGGTCTGGAGACCAGTAGCTGATACCAACAGTTGCAGATGACCCAATGGTACTGCTGGAAACTCCTGCCCCTCCTGTAAATCACCTATCCAGAGCCTGTCCATCACACCATACAATCCTGGCTCAGGTGTAGGACATTAACCTAACAAATTTAAAGAGGAACAGGCTTACAGGCTATGTTTAGTTTCCCAACTGTATAGGCAGCTTTATGCCTTCCGTGTGTTTTTAACTACAGATAACCAACCTAAACACATACAATGGCAACATAAAGGGCTGAATATCCTGCAGTTTCTAACTGAAAACATGGGTTTGACAATACTTGCTAAAATACTAGCCTTTTCACCTACAATTCCATACTACTACTGAAAAATTACATATTGCTGGCTGCTTTTCAGCACAGCTCATTTTTCCTTATTTCACAACTTGCCAGTTTGTAGCATTCAATTACTGTGCATATTTACTAAGCCAGATATATTTTCAAAAATTAATGCTCAAAAGTCATCATCAGAAGACAGTGGAAGGGAAAGCAGACTCAGATACATTTAAAAGAAAGATGAAACCTGAATTCCCAAAGAGAAAAAGAAACAAACCATGAAAAATGGCAAGGTAGGGACCAATGCAAACTTGCAATAAATGGATGGAAAACCAGAGAAAATTGTCCTTCCATGAGCACAATAAGAGATTCATGAGATTCACATACACCAGGCACAGAGTGAGTGTCTGGTCTCACTGTTCCAGGAAATTCTGTGATTTCACGCCACTGTCTCAAATTTCAGTAGGTACATCTAGAATCAAGCTGTCTGGATTATTCAGATTAAAAGACCTCATCTTCTCCTAGGGACTAAAAATACATGAACTCCAAATGAAAACTTTCTGTGATAAAGATTCTAAAGGAGAATGCCAAGCATAAGAACAACAATCCCCTCTCCCCAACCCCAAATCCTTCTCTGCCACTCCCCTTCTCCCCATTCTGCAAAACACTGCATCCTTTCAGCTGTGATTAAATACTGTGTTCTGTTCTGTAGCAGATATAAGCCAATTCCCTATTTAACAACACAAAAGAGACCATAAGCATGTCTGCTCAAACTCCCAAACACATTACATCAACAGTAAAAGAATCCTACAGCAAACAATTCCTTGATCACAGTAAGAAGCAGCATGAATACACACACCCAGCCACCCAGGCCTCTGCTGCAGCAGGGCAAGCAACAAGATCTGCTTGCATTTTACACATAGCAGGAGCTTGACAAATGAAAATCAAACACACAGCAAAACTAAATTATGATTTTGAAAGCCCAAGCAAAATCTGTCACAAAACCACAAGCACAGCCACGTCCAAAATGCCATAAGCTGGGATTTGAGTGGGATTCTCATTGAAGCAGATCTGTTTCACCAACTTTTTGGTAACTTTATGACTTTTCTTCCTCAAAGTTATCTTTAAGCTGCAGTGCTTGTCTGTCTCAGCAATGGGCAGAGCAACATGCTGGTTATGAGGATTAAAGAACATCCCACAAAATGGTTCTCTAGCACCAAGGCACTGACTGAGGGAAGCTGGGGTGAGGCTGTTGGCAGGAAAATGCAAGGCCAGGTTTCTCCAGCTGTCCAGCCAACCTGGCATCAGCCAGGCACCGATTTGGAGCTGACAGTAGAAGTGCCTGGCTCAATATTTATTTCTCCCCCATCAGTTTGTCTGTCTTGAATGTTTTTCACAAGAAGATAATTGTAGGAATGCTGATGTTTGCAATGCACAACTCCAAATTTGCTGTCTCCTTAGATTCTGGGAACCCTCAATAGCGTGTGGTCCTTTGTGAATACAGAAACCTAAATGCTCAAGTCATGCAAAAGCTTTTGGTTCTATGCAATACACAAGCATTATGATAAATTGCAATATAAGGACTACATTGAGTAAGTTTTCTAAGAGAAAAACATTTAAAGTTTTTGTAGAATAACGTATCAAAATGATGCTCCTGGCAGTCCTTGTGTCTTTCAGTGTTCCAGGCTGACCAGCAAAGAAATCCAGATGCACTGGTAAAGTTCTCTATGGACTCATGGTTCATGTCAAGCCATTTTTTTGCTACAAGTCCTCTCCCCATCTCCTCTTTAGCCAAGAAAAGCAAGATCTGGGATCCTGTGCCCTGTTCCATTCACTCCTTGTAATAAGGATGCACAGACTAAAGAACATGGAAAGGTGCACCTTCCAAGGATGAGTTCATTTCCCCTTTTCTTGGGACAGAATTATGATGGCATCTTAATATGAGGCCACAAGGAGATGGGATTGGAGCAGGCAAGTCTCAGGGTTAGGTGCATGAACTCCACAGGAACTGCTAGGGCATGGATTACTCACACACCCAAAACTCACACGAGATCACAGGCACAGGACATCTCTCCAAACAGGGAGATTCACACAGCAGAGAGCACAGCACAGCATAGGAAGGCAGTGGACAAATTAAAGCAGTTAGCACTGGAGGTGCACAGACATGAACCTGACAGACTTCTTGTTCTGGGGCAGAATTTACTCCCAGACCACACAGGAATACTATTTCCACAGGAAGGGAGTTGCATTGTATGGAGGCAACTTTTATGCTCCAGGACAAGAGAATAAATTCAGGTGTAAATCATTTGTATTAACAAGCTCTGAGTGCAAATTTCTTGGCACCATTCAGCCCTAAGCCATGCAGGCAGCACAGTCACGAGGAAAAATGTTGCCTAAGCCAGAGCCTCTCCCGTATTTCAGACACTTTTTGAAAAGAGCCTGCCTACCTCATGAGGAGCAGCTGCCAGCTCCTCCCTCTAGACAGACAGCTCTCACACTCCCCAGTGAGTGGGATGGGGCTCTGCCTCTTGCCTCAAAACAAGCTCAGTGACCTCCTGGCTTTAAAAAGTCTCATTTTAAAGTCCCAGAAACCAATGTTAAAAGCACACCACCTATGGAACATCCAGCCAGTGCCAACCCCAGGAGGCAGCCTTCCACTTGCTCTGTCCCAAGGAAGACAGAAAGCACAACAGGAGCAGCCCCTCACACCAAGTAATTCTGTCACAATGTCTGTTTGCAAGCTATATACTTTTATCCCTACCACTTACAAAGTCTTCAATTTTTTAATTGCCTATGTATGCAGAAGTTAAACACAGAATTCTCATTTCCCCCAACCACCACCATTTCTCCTCACACATTTTAAATTTTAAATTTGAAATTGAAGGTTTCCAACAGCAATGAAGAATTTGGAAAATTTTAAAGGCCTGCTCTTTCCAAATTTTATTGAACTGTTGCCAGCCAAAATATTAAGAAGCTTTTGCCATAACGCTCATTATTAAATACTGTAATAGAGTAATTTTTGTCAAAAAGTTCCTAGAAACAGACTAAAAGTCAACAGACTAAATTGCTTCAACTTAACTGGTGCTTGACACCTGGTGTTTTGGTTTTAGTAAGATATCCCTTGCTTTTTTCCTTACCTTGTGCATCAACATTTTTCCATAATGTCGTAACTTCAGAACAAAAACTTTAAGTCAAAAGCTGTGCTTGAACATCAGCTAACTGAAATGCTTGCACTACCTCACACTTGATATTTCATAGGAATATGATGCCAAGAAACACAAAAAACAGCTGCTCTGGCATACACTATGCAGATGTTTTTAGATGTGCAAGAAACAGTGAAAAAAATCTAGAATACAAAACAGTGTTAGAATTTCTCAAAGATCACATAAAACATTCTGATACTAATTTTTTATCATTTGACAAAATTTAAAACAAAGAAGAGAGCGGGAAGGCTCTATATACATACAAAATACTTTCTGTAGAGAAAGAACCCACCTTATTTGTCCCATGTAAAACACTGTTAGCTGACCTTAACTGTCCTGAATATGAGCAGTATTGCCCCCTTGCTCCACAGGGACACTTGGGCAAAAGGTGGCAGGTTCTGAGGAGACTTTTCTCTTAGCAGATGAGCCAAGAGCCCCTTCTTGGTGGGGCCTTCTTCCTCTGGAGATATAAATGCCTGGAGGCAGAAGTACATTTAACAAGGCAATTCTATCCAAGAGAATCTCTTAAAATTCACCTTTCTCACGCCATGATTAACTGCCTGAAAATAAAACACTGGCACTTTCATTCAGCACTCACTGAGCTGGAAGTGCTTTCTAAAAGCACTTGACAGGCACAAGTCTCAGTGACACTGAACTGGGGCTAGACCTGGACACTTTCCAGAGTCTGGTCTCTCCCATTTCAGAACCTGAGCACCTTGAGCCATTACCATGCCCTGTAATTTCAGAATCCTGGCATCTATGCTATTTATTTACATTGGCCCACATCTTACACCCCCAAACAAGATCTGGACTACATCTACCAATTAGTTTATCCCCAATAATACTGTTGCTGAAACTGGGCTGAAGTGCAGAACCCTGGAGCCAAGTTAGAAAGCTTGCACTTCAGTAGTCTTTGAAACTTTATTTTCAAATCCACACATAAAATGTGGTCTTCCTATAGCTGCAGGTCCAATTTGCATAGACTATCCAGAAAATAAGGCATTATTTGCAAATAGTCAAGTTAAGCATGCAATCAAGTCAAACACACTAGCTAATCAAGTCAACTGTGCTTAAAGAGTTTTCTTTCATTTAGAGTCCTGCTCTTAAGTTAATTACTGCACATTATTCTCAATTATTGTCTTAAAGGATAAGGAAACAAACCCTTGTGTCACATCCACTTTTTTCATTTCTCCTACAGATACAAAGAGGGGGGACACAGCCCCACAAGATCCAACTACCATTTCCCCCCTCTTTTTAAAAGTATTTAAAGAGCCACCAGAAATCAAAGTTTTTGTGAAAAAATCCCACAGTCCCATGGTGCTTTTCATTCAACCTGTGACCTGATAATAGCACAATTCCTTCTCTTTCATTTTAGAGAGGCCAGCAGAGATTAGTATTACCACCCAAGTATTTCTCCCCTCTTCCTGGTATGGAATAGATTAGCTTCTTCCACTCACATATTTTCTTTCCATGTTCTCCTCTTTCTCCCCCACAGCAGACAGGATGAAATGTCAGCAAAACAAAAATCTCATGCTCCTGGGCAAATCCTCAAACTATACCATGAAAATTTTTTTGCAACTGCATTTCCTCTTCAAACTGATAGCTTGCTGCTTGAGCTCAGACCTCCTAAGTAAGGAACAGAAACTAGCTCAAATTTGTGAGAAAACACAATATGGAAACACTCCCAGAAGTATAAATCTTGGCCTTTTATCTGAGCATACACAGATTAACAGATGAGATATTAGCATTTCTCCTCCCAAAGCCTTAAATCAGTATTCTATTCCCAGATCTGGAAGACAGAAGAATGTGACATACTGAGAATCTTGGCTCACACCTCCAGGACAAGCAGTGTTTATTTTACTCAAAAAGTGCTTGCTTTCTTTCCTGGAAGGTGGAAAGAAATCAGCTTTTGGCATTGGCCTGAACACACAATAGAAGACAAGCTAGGGTTAGTGTTGACTCCCTCCTTTGCTCTTCTGTCTCCATCACCAGAACCAGATAAACTTGTTTATCTGAAGCTTCGTGTTAGGCAAACTAGTAAAGCCAGTCCAAATTGCATATAATGATCATGAAAGTCATGTTTTCTAGGCAACTGCAGAATGCTTTTTTATACATGAGGGTAGCTGATGTTTCACATTTGATATTAAAATTTTATTCAGAAGAGCATATAATTATCACTACAAAGTAAGCTTAATCCACATAAATCGTAGCATGATTCTTGTATCCCTCTCTTTGTTTAATTGTCAGTGTAAGATTGTTGGGCAACTCCCTTATTTTGCTGTTGATCTGCTCCACCTCGGAGAGGGCACGTCTCCTTGATGCATTTCTCATACTTGCAACTTTCATTTTAATTGCTAAGTAGCAGCAGAAGACCTGTGACTAAGGCAAGCTTTAGGAAAAAAAAAAAAAAAAAAAAAAAAAAAAAAAAAAAAAAAAAAAAAAAAAAAAAAAAAAAAAAAAAAAAAAAAAAAAAAAAAAAAAAAAGAAATGTCAGGACTACAAAGCAGCTCGGCTATAGTGACACTTTTTAAACAGCACATGAGCCAGTAACACCCTCATTCACACATAACAAATTAAACCCTTCTAATGACCTGAAATAACCAGAAGCAAAAAGGCATCCTGCTATAGGATGGAGTGATGATGTGCTGTCTATCAGACAAAAGGCACTAAGAATGGCACCTCCAGCTTTAGTCCAGCAGTTATTCCATTGTTGCATTCCAGAGCCACACATTCCTCACATACTGGGAAAAGGTCATGACTGAAGTCTGTCCTTACTCACTCAGCTCTCAGCACAGCTGAAGAGGGAATGAAAGCTTTTGTCAGGGGAGCAGAAATAGTAGCAGGCACCTGATTTAAATGTCATGGAGCTACTAGAAAGCATTATTCTAAGTCTGTAAGTAGTGCTTCCCACCATCTGTGACATTCTAAAGCTGTCTACAAATAAAACACTGGGGCTCTGGTGAGCAAGTAAAGGAAGCACTGATAATTATTTTCATTCAGAACATTATTTTATAACTATATTATAGTATTATTCATAATCAGTTCCCAATGTTTGAGAAGAGTAATGCTCAAATATTTAACACCAAGATATAAATTGCCACAGATAAGAAATTCAGTGACTCTACCAATAGGTTTCATTAATGGATCAACTTACTTTAGAGCAGATTTTTAAAAGCTTAGCTTAAGGCCTCTCCACGATAATGAAGTGATAACTTTTACTACAGCAGACAAATTCTCTAGTTCCAAAGGGCTCAGATTGTGTCAGAATCCTTTCAGTCTCAGTAACAGAGAATGCTATCTTCCTTTAAACATGCCTCTTCTTGGTAAGGCAGTCCCCTTGCAGTAATGCAATAATTAGTGTCACGAAGGCAGTGCAACTGGATCAGCAAAAAATTAAGCCAAGTGACCAAGAGTTCTCTATTTCCTTGGATGTGGCACTTCAAAGTCCTTCAGACAGGTACAAAAATAATAAGTTAATGTGCTACAATACTGGGGGGGGAGATGGGAAGCATCAGCACCCACCAACCTTAGTGATAAAGAAAAGCACTAGGTTTGCAGCATTTTGGTAAATAACGTAGAAGTCAACATACTCTTAAGTGTAAAGACTGGCCCTGCCACATGTTATTTCAAAGCCTGACTTTAATTCTATATCTTCACATTTAGTCCTTCCACAAATGGCTTTTTAGGCTGTTGAGTAAACTGCATGGTTCACTTGGATCTTGAGATTTCTTCCTTTCATGGGCAAAAGGTGGATCTTAGCAAAACAATCTTTGTTTATATTGTCTATCAGACATTTAGGAAAAAGAAATTAGCACAAAAGATATTCCACTATGGCATACCAAAGCAGTTTTTCCATAGTTAAAAATGACCTCATGTATGGTACTAGTAAAGAATGCAACAGATTCAGAAAGAAGGTTTGTGTTCTTCATTTGAAAACAGCATCCTTACACACTCACAAGAAGAAAGAGAGCTGCTGACTTGTGTACTCAACCAGAAAAAAACCCCAGCATTCAGAGGACAGTTCATACTAACAGCTACCTCACATCCTCCCTGGAAAGGAAATAATATTCAACAATGGAGATAAAACTGGCTGAATAACAGAATGAAGCCTGAATGACATCTACCTGCATGTGATTCCTCCAGCAGTGCTTTACCTCAGGTGTATACAGGTAAAGAAGCTGCACTGCTGAAACACCAGGAGTTTTTTGTTGAAGCACACATTCAGTTTGAGAGCTAACAAACTCCCACATGGATCACTCTACTTACCATATTTCTACTAAACTGCACTTGCATGTTTGTGTGGGTTTTGCCATGAAAATTTAAAAAAAAAATCCAACCAATTTAAAAGTTACTACCCAGCCAGCATTCTCTGCAGCTGCTTGGTTCATACTAATACTCCAATATTTTTAATCGTTCCCAATGACTTTCTTACCCAATGCCCTAAGCTGCACTACCATCCTCACACATGATTTTTTCCGCCTGTGACTTGGTGAAAATAGTTGATGAGTCCAAATAATTACTGATTGAGAAAGATCATCTGAAGGCTCTATTGTGCACCAAGTCTTCAGTCTTTGATGCTCAAAGAAGTAATATTCCCAGCTCCTAGAAAATTTAGATTTCCTTAAGCAATTACATATGCTTTACAACACAGAAGTTGCAGCAGAAAAAAAAAAAACAGGTGTGTTGCCTTCTCAGACAGTTATGATTTCTTAGGTTCATTTCTGGGGGGGGAAAAAAAAAAGAGATATGGCATAAGGAACAGAACATTAAGAACATTACAAGGTCTGCAGATAGATAACACCATGGATATCTTATCTGTGAACTTACCTGTCTGGGAGTAAAGCTATTATTCACACAAGTGATGACTAATTATTATTGTGAAAGTCTGAATTTCTAGACTGAAAAACAGACAAGATGGAACAAAGGCCTACATTTCAGCTGTCAAGAACTGTACACACAAGAAAATCTGTGTCTCTATCTCTAGAACCAAAGCAGAAGCTGAGAGATTCTTGCTCAGTTTTCCTGTAAGCTGAAATAAATGCTAATTCAAGCACAATAGCAAATATCAAGTCTCATTTGAAGATTACTGCATTTTCTTCACTGGTCTATAACAGAAGAAAAAAAGTAATTTTGCTCTCAGACAGAGAGCCTCTCTATTCAGACATGGTAGTACAAAGTGTGAGATTTACACTTTTTATATGCATGAAAATACAATTTTAAATGCCTGTGATATGTTATCCTCCTATTAGGTGCTCCCCTGCTTAAACCTTTACAAAGATTTAAGCAGGGGAAATCAGTGACTAATCTTATAAAGCAACTTCATACACTTCCAAATGAGAACCATAACTGACAATGCCCTGGTGCCTCATCAGGAAACATGAACACTCCAAGGAATGGCAGAGATGTGAACAGGCAACTGGCTGGATTTGACTTGTCCACACTGCCTCAAATGAAGGGAAGATGATTCTGCGGAAATGAGAAGCACTGGCAAATGCCACTACATACCTGGCTCACTGCACTTGATGTCTGTCAGCCTTCAGGAAGGATGTGCTTTTGACAGTGCCCACTCATGTTGAGAAAGAGTGTGTGCATGTCCCCACATTTGCATGTGCTCCCCACTATCTATATAAAATGTGTGGGTGCATGCATATACTCCATATGGACCAAATATTTCACTTTTGTTTTATGCTTCTGCTGAAGGACAAGAGAAAAGCCCTGAAGGACAAAGAGAGTTACAAATGGGCAGGAACACTGATCTATTTTGAGAATCAACATGAACTACCTGAAGGCCTTGTTAGAGGGTCCCTAAAGCCTATTAAAGGTTTTGGCCAAGGCAGATTTAAATAAGATTCTGTAAGCATTTGGAAAAACAGATTTGATACCAGCAGATGGGCTGCAACTCTAGTAAGAGGCCTCCATCTGTCCAGAAACTAGCTCTTCACTCTACACACATAGACAGACACATGGTATTGCAAGAGCAGCACCAACCATTTCCTGCAAAGAACTTCAAAAGCATCCATCATCTTTAAAAACCCCTGTCCTCATAAGAGACTTCACAGCACTTCCTTTTCTCCATAAGCAACTCATTTTCCAGAGGAAAAAATTATCTAGTCAACTGCTATTTCTTGAAAGCACTTAATTGCTGTTCAAATTATAGGAAAGGTATTTCCCTTTCAGTGATATTTCCCTTTCAGTGATGCTGAGCTGAAGAGCAGACTGTTGGAAATTGTCCTTGAACAGGATACATCTCAGTTTTTCCCCTAGTAACTGAGAATCTGTCTGTGTAATGTAATTTAGGTGACCTACCAATAAGGTCCAACACACCCTACACAAAACAGTGGTTAAACCATATACAGAAGATACCAGACCTCTGAGTTAAATGCACACTGTGCAAACATGGAGAATCTCTTCTTCTGCCTAACACCTGCTTGTCCCACAGAAACTGTTTCCACATCACAAGGTGATAATTTCTCCTCTCAGACTGCAGATCCCTTCTTTCTCCACTTCCTTCTATGCTCAAGCATACAGAAAGGAATTTATGACTAAAGTTGTGCTTAGTCTCTGCATATACACTCCTAACCAGTAACCAATTTACAGGGCACTTAGAAATCTGAGAGCAAGCAGAAAATATGCTGTGTACTCTTCCATGCTGGGAAACTCTTCCATTATCTTCAGAAAATGGAAGACAAGCTCTACATGAAGGACATTATTCCCTATGGAGTCATTATAGGATTTCCCTAAATTGTCAGTTTCCTGCTGCTGATGATTTCATATTTCAGCATTTCCAAAGTTCTTTGACTTCTCTGTTAAATCTATTATTAGCAGGGTCTTTAAGCATATTACCCACAGCCATCTTGCAAATATTGAAAAAAAGAGGAGACTTTAAAGGCAGATTTTCTTTATCCAACCATCCATTGCTGATACATTTCCTGCAACTGATAGTGTATACATCAAAATTTACCTATTTTTCACCCACTCAACTCTTTAGGTGTGGTATACACCAAGTACTGAGAACAGTATGGTCTGTGTATCAACTATTTAGCAGCATGTCCAGAGACAGCTATCAGTTCAAAGATTCCACATAACACATGAAGATTTTTGGTCATGGAAACTTGCTTTTTAAATGAGCTCTTTGTGGAGGCCAAAACCTTCCCGAGCAGCTTATACTGTCTAGTTTAAATCCTGCAATTAGGAGGTTTTAGCTCCAGATTAATTAGTAGATAAAGCCACTTGAAGACTTGGAATGCCTATGGTTAGGAAATCATGATCTTCCTTCAAAACATGAGTTGACACAGCACATATGGCTTTGTGCCAAAATCATATGAGTTAATCATAACCTGACCAGTTAACTTGAGTCCCTCAGCCTGCCACTCTGCTCCCCACACTTCAGAAAAATATATAATTATATACTGTATGATTCAGTATGTGTTTACAACTGAACAATTGTTAAATTGACTATACTACCCCTTGAACAAATTTCTAACACACACTCAATTTATGATTCATCTTAAATTCAGTGGTTACGCATGATTTATTCAGTCCTACAGCCACGACATTCTCCATGGCTTAACTGCCCTCAAAGGTGGTGTGATTATTAGTCCTTTTCCTGTTAGGTGGGAAAACTTGGCATTTCCCTTTCACAAGAGATTCACCTACTTGCTCTTTCTGCCCACCTTCAAATGCTTACCAAGTTTATGGTTTCTGAGCCAAGAAATTGAATGGGATTTGGAGTGTAGAGGAAGATCCTCACCACAAAGAACATAAGTCTCAGTATCATTTGACCGCAGCATGAAGAACCTGCAAGAGTGATTTCCATAACTCCTTAGCAGACCTTCCATACAAAACAGACTGCCTGATCTACAGCAAAGACAAATAGTGAATGATGTAACATTTGATTTAGCTTCACACACCAGAATGGACAAAGAACTCCATCTGATCACTATCTGCACTACATAATGTTTTGGTACTTGGACAGATTACAGGACAGAACAAGCTACAGAAGATGGCATTGCCAAAAAAACAGGAAAAACAAGACAGCAGCACCTCCTCCCATGACATGATATGAAGCCTGCTATCACCAAAAAGAAACCCAGAGTTCTGGGAAGTTTTACTTTGTCTGGATGATAAACATTCATATAAGAAGGACAAAAATCCATATTACACCCTTGGGCTACATAACAAAGGCAAACTAGCAGAAACTTTTCCTCTACAGGCCTAGAAACTGAGAGGGAAGTGATTCACAGCATCATCCTTCTTTCCTTTTCTTTGAAGAACATTCCTACAAATAGCAATGGAAAGTTAGTCAGACTGAGGACATACACAGGTGCTGCCCATGTACAAATTATATTTGCTGTGTTGGAACAGAACCAAGCAGAAGGTCACATTAATCTCTGAAGCCATTGCCCAGAGAGGGATTAAGTGAAAGGAGAATAGAAGGATAATATAACAGCGATCCTTGAATCTTTTATTCATACAACTGGCCCAAAGGGAGTTAGACCAGCTAAAGAATGCATCAAACCTTGCTGCCTTCACACTCAATTTGATGATACTGTGTACCACAGCTTAACTCTGTGACTGTTACTGCATGGAGACTCATGCAGTAAAACAGTAACTACAACTGCCTAAAATAAACAGAAAAACCTGAGGCTAAAAAAAATATATCCTCCCTTCAAAACATTAGAGCTCAAGTCTTATATCCTGATGCTAAAAAAAAAATATATCCTCCCTTCAAAACATTAGAGCTCAAGTCTTATATAATCTAGTCTGCATACAATACTTTCATCCTTTCCATGTATGTTTAGAACTTTGGCAACAATGCAAATTTTCTTCCAGTCCTGAATTTTGTATTTCAATTTTATTCTTGCAAAATAAAAAAAGGGTATATTATTTAAAAAGTATTATTTACATTTTCAGTATACAAATGGCATTAACTCCTAGGAGAAAATTCAGCTTCTATCAGAAAATTTTCACAAATGTGTGAAAAAAACATGGGCTGAACCTCTTCAACTCCCATTTCTATCTTTTATTGCTAGCTAAACACTTTGGAGATTATTCATTGATACATCACATAGAAAATTCATAAACACAACACTTAAAAAACACCACTTGGAGAGTAGTCTGAAACAGATTTCAAAACTTTCAAATGTTTCAACAGTTTCAAAACATCCTCTGATAAACTTTGCTTACAAAATACTGAATTTGAATGAGAGTTTATCAAACTGGACCAGTTGTACTGGTTTATCTCAAGTTGCATACACACTTAACCTGAGAAAAAGCAGTAGCAGCAATCAATGAGAAGCATCAAGTGTTCACCACTTACAGAAATATCCAATTTGGTATTAATGTCAAGAGGCAAAGAGGAAATAAAAAAAAAGGTGGGGAGGAACAAAATTTTACAGTCTTGAGATGGAAATCTTAGAGACAGGAAAATGTATTATCTTAGTCTACAGTGGGAAGTTATCCATGGACTCCTCACTGTGCACAAAAGCTGGAATCAAGACTTCATCAGAGAGCTGAGAGAGAAGGACAGAGAGTGTGCCTGCACTAAAGCACACACAGGCTGTTTTAGCCAAGGAAGAAATACCCAGCTTACAGACAAAGCAGCAGTCAGGAACATTAGAAACTTTCACACAAGAAAAATAAAACTGAGAAATCATTATAGATACCAAGCCTTGCTGGCAAAATCAAGGGATTCAGTGGACCATTACTAATCAATTCCAGAGGAATAGTACTTTTTCCTCCAAAAATTGCTTTTCCACTTGGTTTTACACTACTGACCCTTTTCCTCCATGTACCTAGACACTGAATATTAACCCAGTTATTCAGGGGAAATAAATGTATAGAACCATTCACAGCCTGCATTTTAAAAGGTATAGATCAAAATTTTGAGCTTTGGCAAAAACTTTAACTGAAGACAGCTGGCATTAACCCAGATTTTGCTTCTTACCATGCTGACGAGTGACTTCTTCTGTTTTCTAGGGATCTTTTATAATAATTTATCTATATCTTTTATAATAATTTTTATAAAATATCTTTTATAAAACTTGTATAGAGGTTGCTGTAAGGCTTCACCCTTGATTTTAGACCATCAGTCTACAAAGAGGTAATAAAAAAACCCAATTTCTCCCATTAGCAGATGGGAGTGGGAAAAAAAGGAAGGTGAAGGAAACCCAAACTTTCCCAACCCAGAAGTCACGCACACTTTACAGCTGCTTTATATACCCAGGTGCCTGCTGGTGACTAATTAGAGCTTTTTTCACACAGCAAAATCTGAATTCCACAAATTCTTGGAAAAGAGCTGGAAGACTTTATACTTTGAGGTTCCAAAACTATTGTAAAAAGCAATCGCTCTTTTTAGATGCATATTACTTCTTGGCACAAACTTTGTGCTGTTTGTTGCTAGTTTTTTTTCTAACTGGCATTTATAGCCTATCACTGAAAATACATCATAAGACTTGAAATGAATGTTGTCTACATAAAAAAAAAAATATATATATATATATATATAAACCTATTAAAGTCTAGACAGGCAATAGTTTCTCTTCCATTTCTCCAAAACCACTGAAGAGGAAAGCAGAACATGCTGATTTTGCATCAGCAGCAGACTTCCCAACCAGCAGTTCATATTACAGTGAAAAGTTAAATTCTGTGATCTTCAGCTCTTTAATATTCTCAAAGCAAAGGCAATGGGTGGGACAGAATCAGTGATAATTAATGTGTATATCAAAGAGTTCAGTTAATGTCAAGTACAAAAATATTTTCTAAAACATTGCAAACTATATTCTGCACTGTGCAAGCACCAGGAAAATTGCCACGTATCATGTTAAATTCAATTTGCTGATTCTATTCTGCTCACTAATATTGAGTAGTTGAAGACACAAATTCCTTCAGTGTCTGACAATATCACAAAACTAAGGGTTTTGTATTGAAAAATGCTCTGTTCAACTACTCTGTGCAAGGCCAAAGAGCACACACAGCACACATGGTAGTATCAACAAGCACAAGAATCTGATGTTGAGGGAAGTAAGAACAAAAAAATGCCTCTTACACAGCATGTTCTTCCCTTCTTAAGTAATATGCTTCTCATCTGTAAAAGAAATCCAATTATTTATGTCTCCACAAGTTGGTTTTTGTTGTACTTTTCATGTGATGCCATTTAAAATGACAGTTTACTTACATATTTTACCATTTAACCTACTAGTATATTTTCACTTTCCTGTTCAACAACTAAAACTACAACCTAAACTGTGATATCACCAAAGTGTTCCTGTCTTTTTCTCTTCTCTTCCTGAGCAGCTATTTTTACTCTAGAGTCACATGCATGAAAATTAATTCCCCCGATAACTTGACCATCCATCATTTATTCCCTCCTTAAGCAATCTGAACAAAAGGGAATACAGATTCCAAGAGACAAAGGATGAAAACACCAGGAAGGAATTGCAGCTGGAACCAGACAGCTGTTCTTCTCTGAACATCAAGTCAAGCCCATGTGGTTACACATCAGCTTCAGAGGCAGATCACAATAGATTTCTTATTAATCTTTTGGGCTTTTTTTTTTTTTTTTAATGGGTTTAAAGCAGTTCTCAGTTTGGAAGAGCTTCCCATTTCTGTGGTTTCAGAAACTTCAGCAATGTTTAATACAAGAAGTACTAAACTGGATCAGGCCAGCTCTCCCATCCCCTTTCCTGGCAATCACCAGTTTATTGAGTTCCTGAGCTCAAGCTGCACAGTCAAATCTAATAGTCACTAATGGTCTCTGTTCTGTTAACTTCTCTAATCCCCTTCTGAGCACATTTACACTTTCCCCCCACATGACATTTTGTTCCAGTAACACAGCTGCAATTAAGCAGTTCACAAAGAATATTTTCTTTTGTTTGCTGTAAGACAGCAACTTACTTCTCAAATTTCACTAGAAAAGAACATGCTAAAGGTCTTGAAGGACCCAGTCATGCCTCAAAGTTGCCTGACTTTTACTAAACACCAATAATTGTTTGCAGCTATCAAAAAGAACAGAAAATGGTTTCTTCCAACAAAAGCAATAAATCTTCCAGCATACTAAATATTTTCTCTTCTTAAGGCATTGTAAGATATAAAATTTCAAAATTATTTTAAAACAATTTTTAGGATTTTCCTTAGTATTTTGTGACAAAACAACAAAAACCCAGCTTAAAGTTTTCTCCCTTTACACACTATATTCCTCAAATACACAGAGGATAGAACTGGATCAGAGATGAAGGAAAACCAGAAAAATTATTCTTACCAAAACTGTTTGGCAATAAATTGAAACAAACTAACATGATACAATAGTATCAGAAAACCTCTAAAAACAAGAGTAATTTAAAAAAAAAATAAGACTATTTTTATAAAGCATCACACTTCTGAAACACCCAAGTCTTGTGCCAGTCATGGTGAGCACACACATTTTAAATGGACATAAAGGAGCTTTGCACAGCTATTTCAGTAATTCAGTTCTACGTGTTAGCCCATGTGCTTAAAGCTCCAGGCTGATTTGGCTGCTCCCACACATGTGATAACCTAACTGCAAAGCCACTCAATAAATGAGTCTATATTTCTGATGAAACAAACTTTCAGCACTGCCAGCTAGCAAATCTTTTATAATCAGATAATCTTCAAATTCTTTATTAAGGTCATTCAAGGGATTCAATGACAGGGCTCACTGAAAAAAGAAGCTGCTCAAAATTTAAGATTCTTTACTGTTAGCTTGGTTGCTAAGCATTGTCAGATTATAGCATCAGAAGATACCTCTTTCAGGGAATCTAAGTCTAAAGTTCTGGGGTTCCTGAAAAACTTATAGCATATATTTCTTGCAAATCTTATTAAACAGATCACTGTAGCAAGACTTCCCAGACAAACTTCTGATTTTCAGAGTCTGAACAACCTTAAAATAAAAATGGGTAAGAGGATAAATAGTTCTTAAAAACCTACAAAAAACCAAGAAAACAAACAAATAAAGAACCACAGAGAGAAATCAGATAATTATTAACCCTTGAAGACCTTAAACACATAACCACTAAGCTGGGAACACCAAAAGTACTTGCAGCTATGAAGGCCTGAAAACTCATCCCAATCTTTATGAGGAAGAAACCTCAGCTCACAGAAGCCTCCACCACCAGCACATGAGATAAGGACATTCTTGCAAAGCCCATAAATCTGAACTAGAGGGAACTGAAGATTTGTTCTAGACTGTGTGCTCCTTCCTTTTGTTCTAGACTGTGTGCTCCTCCAAAAATTAATGTTTTTCTAACAGTTTTCACAAGCTAGACCTTCTAGGTCACAATTTTCCAGATGCTTTACAGGTATTCTTGCTACCATGTAAAATAATTTCTTCTTTTTTCAGATATAAGCCATTTGACAGCCCACAGCTGCTCTTCCTGTACAGAGCACTGTTAATTTATGGACATACAGACATATACTGCATCGTCTACTGTGATGTTATGTATCAATAAGGATGTCAATAGCATTTGCATTCCACTTTCATCCCACTCAAATTTCCAGTGAAGTTAGTAGGGAGAGCCTCATTGCTCTTCAGGGTGTACCAATTCAGACATCAACCATAAATGTCAAAGTTATTTTTATGGAAAAATATCATCAAAATTTAAGTTTTCCCTAGACTGCAACATATTTTTTTAATATTTCAGTGGATTCATTAGCTGCACTATTGTTTTTTGCTGCCACTTTCTGTACAGTTTTCTAACACTAATTAATAAGCTGAATATTTGTTCAGGTGTTTCTGAAGCTCTGTCTCTAATGGTTAAGAGGAAAGCCCTTCAGGTGCAAGGCACTGGTCTAGGAACACAAAGGAAGATTGAAGTTACATGAAAAGTCTAAAATACAGAGTCTATGAAGGCTGGACAGAATCTCTTTCCTCCTAGAAACCTACCCAAGGTAAATCCTTTACCGAAAAGTGCACAGGAAGCTTATTAACAAATAAATCTCTGCATAATGCATGCATACAGGCACATTTATTTCCTAAACGTCAAATTAATGTGAAGAAGTCCAATTTCAAGACTTATAGAAGTTGAAAGCAAACTGGCTTCAGAAGAACAAACAGAAAATGCGTCTCAATCACTGAAAAATGGTTAAAACACACTAAGGCACTTGAAAGACATACCATAACAAATCCCCTGAAGGAGAAACCAGTACTTATCACCTGTTGAAGCATCCCATTTAAGGAAGTTCCACACAGTCTTTAATTAGGCTGCTGGAAGGATAGCTTCACATAAACTTAACCACACAATTGTCCAGTCAGTGACACATACTACAGAGATGTCTCTCCAAGCACCACGTGTGCTGTTCCTCACTGACATTAAAAAGCAAAGGATAAAAGCAGTACTTGGACCATCCTATCGCCCATTTGCTTGCCTGGGATTCAAACTCCCAAGTTAATTCATTGAAGGCAAATACAGCTTTTACACTGACTTGAGAAAAGAGAGCTATTATTCCACTGGTCATAATCCTAAGCACTAGGAGGGGATTTTCTGACTTTACAGTAAAGGTACCAAAAGGCAAAACTTCTGCTCCATTTCCCTTCTCTGTCTTTTCTCTGCTGAAACACTTAGTTCTGTGAAGAGAGAAATGGGTAAAATCAGTAATAACATAATGCTGGCCCTTGATGAATTGTGGTGAGAGAAGAAAACCCAGCAAGATATTTTACAGCACTGATACCCTGATAAGCAAACTAGGTAGAAAAGTTAGACTGTCTGTGTATGACATGGTTAAACATCCACATGCTTCATTTTTTCACCCCTCTATTGCTTAAGGCAATATCCAAGTCCAAATCTATCACCATTTAAACCAGGCATGACTTTGCCAGGAAGCTTAACTATTTCTAACAACTGAAGTTTCAGACTTTAATTTAGCTCTGTCTTTAGTCATAGATTTCATTTTTAAAAATAACAATATATAGAAGCAGTTAGCAGAAAAAGTCAACTGTCCCAACAAGGAAGATGGAACACATTTCAACACTAAATAATGTTGCTCACAAGTTTGAAATTTTGTAGTTAATATTTCAACACTAACGTCCTACAGGGTAGAACAGACAAGGTTTTATGAGTCAAGACCCATTACCTTTCCCTGGTGACCCTAAGAAAGCCCTGGAACCATGTGCGTCACAGGTTTATTGGGGTGGGTTTTTATGCCCTCCATGTAGCCATTCATGTCTATCTGAAAACTGGAAAAAACACGGTGCAATATGCCCATGCTATTGAGATGCTGAAGAAATTAATATTAAAAGGGAAAAAACCTTATCTCAAGCATAAAATTAATCACTGGGAACCAATTCCCCTGTGCAAACAAGGAGCTGCAAATGAGAGTCTCTATACCCCTAGAGATTATGAGATAAACCCTGTTCTGTCTGTACTCAGCAATTACTTAGAAAACCTTTGCACTCAGTTCCTTGGGTTTTTTTTTCTAACCTTCTAACAGATTTTCTAAACCTTCTCTTTCTTTCTAAACCTTCTCTAACAGGTTTTGAGGGCCTGCCCACTACATGACTGGAACACTGGCTGTGACATGAATAAAGGTAGAGACTATAAAACAGACATGAGACTCAGAGACCCTTCCATCTCCAAGCATGCAACTTTACACGAAAATTGTTTACATTAACAAATCTTTATGCCTTTCAATGCTATTTCTGAAACAGCATTTAAGTCAACAAAAAATGCAACAATTTCAACAACGTTGTTGCAATTGTGCTACTGCAATGAACTCGTATTTATTGTTAGTTTCATACAGCACACAGCATGGTGCTAAGATTCCAACACACAAGGATATCCTGGAGTGTGCCTGGAAGATTACCCATCTGCCTGCTAAGAACATCAGCTGCACCTCTGTACATATACAGATGTAGCCAAAAAAGCTTTAACAGCTGCTGTCAAACTGGATGTGAAACACACAAGAACCTGGTATTTCCACTGATTTATCAGCTTTCACTATGATGAAAAGCACATCAAAAAATCAGGCATTTGTATGCTCTAACAGCCTTCTCTCCTCATCAAACAAGGGGAAAAGCTTCCAAGGACAAATCTGATAAGAAAAAGCCTCTTCTTAAGTTCTTTTACTTGAGAAATAAACAGGGGGGTTTCCTAACAAGCTCAGCATCAATTTCAAGCTTACAGCACAAATATAAATCACCTGCAAGAGCGTTGCTCAAGAAAAGCCAGCCATAAAGACTTCAGCTCCAGAGCTACTTTTCTAAAAAAGCCAGACTTCAGATACACCATTTCCAATGTACCTCTCTGCACATGCCTGAAGCCAAGTACCCACACTACATACAAATACTCCGAGAAGATGTCAACACCACATGAAAGCCATCTTCAGATTCACTTTCAAAAACTTCAGCCATCTCTATAGAATGGTCCCACCCATGTTTCCCCCACAGATACAGATGAATGCTCTTTAGGAAGACAACGCCCAAGAAACACATACGCACAAAAAAATTTCACCAGAGTTGGATAAAGAAACCATGATACCCCAGAAAATCATGTCCTTCTGCTGACAAGGCAGAAGCACACAGAAATTAAAAGTCTCAAAGTCTGCTAAAAAAGCATGATGTTTTTGACAGCATCAGATTAGTTCATTAAGAGGTTTGTGTTCAGTTCAAATCTGTGCACTTAAATTTTCATCATTTTTAGGTCAGTCAGTTCTCCCTGAGCTTTAATTTTAGCTGCAAAGCAGGAGATAAAACTTTTGTCGCTTTTCCAAGTGTCCCATCTCACCAAATTTAATGACCAATTGTTTGAAGCAGAAATCAGGAGCTAACATAGAACCTAGTCCTAAATCTGACATGAATTACCTTACCACCTGCACATCCTTAATACTCAACATCCTGCAAAACTACAGTATTCCCTATAAATACCAGCAATCAAAAATGAGCAGTTTTAATACCAGGTCTCCTTTAATTCTTGACATAATACTTGCAGACATTTCTGTGGCATATTTAATTTACACATAAAAGATAAAGGACAGATGAAACCCTGAGAACAAAGCCTTCCCACATCTGTTATTCTTTCTACAGTGTCATAACTGGAGCAGATCTCTATCCTAACCAATTGGATTTCAAACTCACAGGGCATATCATTGTCCCAAGGCAACCTACTCAATTAATTGCCTTTTATGAAAGCATTTGAATAGATAATGATGCACAAAGGACATGCCTGGTTCCTCACCAGGTATTTAAGTGGCACAGGAGAAAGAGAAGCCCAGATGAAATAAAAACGGCACCAAAGAGTCGTCTTGTGCCCTTCCCATCTGTAAATGCCAGCTTCCTTCTCTGTACTTCAGGAGGAGGTGGGGCTGGGAAACACTTCTTTCAGAAGTTCCACCCTTCTTTACAGATGCACAGATTTCATTAATAGTTAACTGGCGACATACAACATTAACTTACCCTGGTATTCACAGCTTTCCATCCACGCTCGTCCCATGTAAGCGACAGCTTGGGGCAACTGCCTACCAATATTTTCTGCACCATGACACCCTACACCAGGACTTGCTTTTCAATCTTTTAGTCTCACTGACTAGCTCACTTTGAAACAGTAAAATTCCAGTCAAATTTTTCTGTGAGCAGAGGGGAAAAAGTGACAGTCTATTGAGCTGATAACCAACACTCTTTCCAAAAATACAGCAATACTTAATGTTCTTAGGTTTAACAAACTACTTGCAAAATCACTTTGAGTTTCACCATAGTGGACTAAAGGTTCCAGGCTTGTCACGCAAGTAAACTGGAAAGCCAAAGAAAATCATTCCTCTTAAAGAGCTGACCTTACTCTTGTTCAGGTTAATAAGTCTTCACAGGTGCTCTGGAACAACCACTACAGAGGCTCTTGAGTGCAAGGTGTCCTTCACTGTGAAGAACTTTGAACAAGAGAATGTCAATATTAACAAGGCCCTCTAGGCCATAATGTCGTGTATTCCAACATATAAATATTTGAAGCCATTTAAGTATGGCAGCATTCAGAGACCTCAGTGATAAAGAAGAGCTTTGTGAAACTGACAGGCACTTCAACAATAAACTCTATTTAAGAGTCTGCCCAGTCTCATTTTATCTAATTACTTACCTCCCTTGCAGGAATAGCATGCTATTAAGGTTTGCTGATTAAGATTTGAAGGCACTTTGAAGATTTATTGTACCATACAACCACTAATTATTATTGTTCATACCTGCATTTGGTTGGAAGAAAAATAGCTATGTGCCAAATAATTTCTGTTCCAGATGTAAAAATAAAAATATTTGCCCTGCTGTGCTCTTTAAGAAGTGAACAGCTAAAAGACTGCATTTTTACTTTCAGGCCTTCTCTGTGATAGTCAGTCTGTGTTAATCACATGGCTGAAAAAATCCCACCATAAAGGGAAAAAAAAAGCAAAGACACTACAATTTCCTGCCACCAGGACAGGTAACATTTATGCCCTGGTAGCTTCCCAGTCTCAGGAATCCAATCTCCTCCCTTTCCTGGACTTCTTCAGTGCTTCCCTTCAAGGCACTGAAAATGCCAATGCTTCGCACAAGTTACAATGCTATGCACAAGTTATCACTGGTCATGATGAGCAGTCACAGTGGCTATTTACCACTCATCCACACAGTCCATTTTTACTTTCAAAGGCCTCTGAAGCTGTAAATAAACTACTGGGTCACATCCTTTCACCAGGCTCTGTTATCCTGCTGAAAATACACCCAGTGTACTCAGTTGTGCTTTAACATTCTGCCCAATCTTTTCACACAGATACTTCCTCGCTCTTCCATCCACTCAGATATCCTTGAGCCTGGGGTTCTCACAGCCTTCAATTCCACTCAACTACAGTCTTGGAATTAAGAGGGGTTTTCTTAATTAAGCTGTTAGAACAACACCCTGTGATACAGCCCGTCTCCTTTTACATCTGGTATATTTGAAAGCGTTTACTTTGACTGTACCTTCAACTTAAAAAAAAAACCAAACCACCACACTCTGATTAGGAAAAAATCAATATAAAAACTCTGATCTAAATAAGGTTCTTTTTCTTTATCATGCACAACAAAAGGAAAAAAAATAGCCTCGTTATGGAAGGAATACATTATGTGCCTTTCCACTCACCAAACAGGGTTGTTAGGTTAAAAATGAGTAATAAAGTATCTTGAAAAGTTAGACTGTATATTTTTCTCTTTCTTGCTGTCATTCTCTTCTTTCCTTAAATTACTGCTTAAATTCTAGAACTGTTCATGGAAAGACATGCTTGTTGGCAGGTAAACAAAAATACTCCAAGTGAAACACATCTGCTGCATGTGAAACTGAACAGATATGTCCAATTGATAGCACTAGGAGCGGTAGCAAATTCTGTTGTAACTGCACCACCAAAAGATCCTCTGACTAGATTTACTCTTTCCTCATCAATATTTCTTGCACAAGACCCAAAGTGTCTGTTTTCTCATTTGTACCTCTATTGAGGCTGATTCTAACTCTTGCAGAAATGTCTTTAGATCCTATTTCTGGCCATCCAAAGACCAACTTGCACAGGTGACGTTCAGTCAGAGGCCTGATGCTCTGATGTGAACAGTGACGGCAGTCCTGCTCTGGAATGGGCACTAAACATCACCATTTCAGCAACCTGAGCCCAAACTAATGACCTGGGAGTCATGACACCTCGGAATGTATATATTCAATATACAGATTTCTCACAAGAGGTTCTACCCTCAGGAAAATGTCTGTGCATTGTGACCCAGTTTCGCTGCACAGTTTCACAAAACACGTCCTCTTCCCTGAAAAGGTTTCAGGAACTGATCACGGTTACTGCCCCAGCTAGTTCCACATGCAAAGACTTTCATATT